>NC_086449.1:526812108-527412108 GCF_028390025.1 Pseudophryne corroboree | reverse complement strand
GTGTCGTCAAGTATACTATCCATCCATACCTGTGGTGCATTTCAGTTTTGCACAGTTTGCTGACCACCAGTATATAATATATAGCAATACGGTACAGTAGGCCACTGCTGTACCTACCTCTGTGTCGTCAAGTATACTATCCATCCATACCTGTGGTGCATTTCAGTTTTTCACAGTTTGCTGACCACCAGTATATAATATATAGCATTACGGTACAGTAGGTCACTGCTGTACCTACCTCTGTGTCGTCAAGTATACTATCCATCCATACCTGTGGTGCATTTCAGTTTTGCACAGTTTGCTGACCACCAGTATATAATATATAGCATTACGGTACTGTAGGCCACTGCTGTACCTACCTCTGTGTCGTCAAGTATACTATCCATCCATACCTGTGGTGCATTTCAGTTTTTCACAGTTTGCTGACCACCAGTATATAATATATAGCATTACGGTACAGTAGGCCACTGCTGTACCTACCTCTGTGTCGTCAAGTATACTATCCATCCATACCTATGGAGCATTTCAGTTTTGCACAGTTTGCTGACCACCAGTATATAATATATAGCATTACGGTCCAGTAGGCCACTGCTGTACCTACCTCTGTGTCGTCAAGTATACTATCCATCCATACCTGTGGTGCATTTCAGTTTTGCACAGTTTGCTGACCACCAGTATATAATATATAGCAATACGGTACAGTAGGCCACTGCTGTACCTACCTCTGTGTCGTCAAGTATACTATCCATCCATACCTGTGGTGCATTTCAGTTTTTCACAGTTTGCTGACCACCAGTATATAATATATAGCATTACGGTACAGTAGGTCACTGCTGTACCTACCTCTGTGTCGTCAAGTATACTATCCATCCATACCTGTGGTGCATTTCAGTTTTGCACAGTTTGCTGACCACCAGTATATAATATATAGCATTACGGTACAGTAGGCCACTGCTATACCTACCTCTGTGTCGTCAAGTATACTATCCATCCATACCTGTGGTGCATTTCAGTTTTGCACAGTTTGCTGACCACCAGTATATAATATATAGCATTACGGTACAGTAGGCCACTGCTGTACCTACCTCTGTGTCGTCAAGTATACTATCCATCCATACCTGTGGTGCATTTCAGTTTTGCACAGTTTGCTGACCACCAGTATATAATATATAGCATTACGGTACAGTAGGCCACTGCTGTACCTACCTCTGTGTCGTCAAGTATACTATCCATCCATACCTGTGGTGCATTTCAGTTTTGCACAGTTTGCTGACCACCAGTATATAATATATAGCATTACGGTACAGTAGGCCACTGCTATACCTACCTCTGTGTCATCAAGTATACTATCCATCCATACCTGTGGTGCATTTCAGTTTTGCACAGTTTGCTGACCACCAGTATATAATATAGAGCATTATGGTACAGTAGGCCACTGCTGTACCTACCTCTGTGTCGTCAAGTATACTATCCATCCATACCTGTGGTGCATTTCAGTTGTGCGCAGTATATATAGTAGTAGGCCATTGCTATTGATACTGGCATATAATTCCACACATTATAAAATGGAGAACAAAAATGTGGAGGTTAAAATAGGGAAAGATCAAGATCCACTTCCACCTCGTGCTGAAGCTGCTGCCACTAGTCATGGCCGAGACGATGAAATGCCATCAACGTCGTCTGCCAAGGCCGATGCCCAATGTCATAGTAGAGAGCATGTAAAATCCAAAAAACAAAAGTTCAGTAAAATGACCCAAAAATCAAAATTGAAAGCGTCTGATGAGAAGCGTAAACTTGCCAATATGCCATTTACGACACGGAGTGGCAAGGAACGGCTGAGGCCCTGGCCTATGTTCATGGCTAGTGGTTCAGCTTCACATGAGGATGGAAGCACTCATCCTCTCGCTAGAAAAATGAAAAGACTTAAGCTGGCAAAAGCACAGCAAAGAACTGTGCGTTCTTCTAAATCACAAATCCCCAAGGAGAGTCCAATTGTGTCGGTTGCGATGCCTGACCTTCCCAACACTGGACGGGAAGAGCTTGCGCCTTCCACCATTTGCACGCCCCCTGCAAGTGCTGGAAGGAGCACCCGCAGTCCTGTTCCTGATAGTCAAATTGAAGATGTCACTGTTGAAGTACACCAGGATGAGGATATGGGTGTTGCTGGCGCTGGGGAGGAAATTGACAAGGAGGATTCTGATGGTGAGGTGGTTGTTTAAGTCAGGCACCCGGGGAGACACCTGTTGTCCGTGGGACGAATATGGCCATTGACATGCCTGGTCAAAATACAAAAAAAATCACCTCTTCGGTGTGGAATTATTTCAACACAAATGCGGACAACAGGTGTCAAGCTGTGTGTTGCCTTTGTCAAGCTGTAATAAGTAGGGGTAAGGACGTTAACCACCTAGGAAAATCCTCCCTTATACGTCACCTGGTCCGCATTCATCAGAAGTCAGTGACAAGTTCAAAAACTTTGGATGACAGCGGAAGCAGTCCACTGACCACTAAATCCCTTCCTCTTGTAACCAAGCTCCTGCAAACCACACCACCAACTCCCTCAGTGTCAATTTCCACCTTACACAGGAAAGCCAATAGTCCTGCAGGCCATGTCACTGGCAAGTCTGACGAGTCCTCTCCTGCCTGGGATTCCTCCGATGCATCCTTGAGTGTAACGCCTACTGCTGCTGGCGCTGCTGTTGTTGCTGCTGGCGCTGCTGTTGTTGCTGCTGGGAGTCGATGGTCATCCCAGAGGGGAAGTCGGAAGACCACTTGTACTACTTCCAGTAAGCAATTGACTGTCCAACAGTCCTTTGCGAGGAAGATGAAATATCACAGCAGTCATCCTGCTGCAAAGCGGATAACTCAGGCCTTGGCAGCCTGGGCGGTGAGAAACGTGGTTCCGGTATCCACCGTTAATTCAGAGGCAACTAGAGACTTGATTGAGGTACTGTGTCCCCGGTACCAAATACCATCTAGGTTCCATTTCTCTAGGCAGGCAATACCGAAAATGTACACAGACCTCAGAAAAAGAGTCACCAGTGTCCTAAAAAATGCAGTTGTACCCAATGTCCACTTAACCACGGACATGTGGACAAGTGGAGCAGGGCAGACTCAGGACTATATGACTGTGACAGCCCACTGGGTAGATGTATTGCCTCCCGCAGCAAGAACAGCAGCGGCGGCACCAGTAGCAGCCTCTCGCAAACGCCAACTTGTTCCTAGGCAGGCTACGCTTTGTATCACCGCTTTCCAGAAGAGGCACACAGCTGACAACCTCTTACGGAAACTGAGGAACATCATCGCAGAATGGCTTACCCCAATTGGACTCTCCTGGGGATTTGTGACATCGGACAACGCCAGCAATATTGTGCGTGCATTACATCTGGGCAAATTCCAGCACGTCCCATGTTTTGCACATACATTGAATTTGGTGGTGCAGAATTATTTAAAAAACGACAGGTGCGTGCAAGAGATGCTGTCGGTGGCCCGAAGAATTGCGGGCCACTTTCAGCATTCAGCCACCACGTGCCGAAGACTGGAGCACCACCAAACATTCCTGAACCTGCCCTGCCATCATCTGAAGCAAGAGGTGGTAACGAGGTGGAATTCAACCCTCTATATGCTTGAGAGGATGGAGGAGCAGCAAAAGGCCATTCAAGCCTATACATCTGCCCACGATATAGGCAAAGGAGGGGGAATGCACCTGAATCAAGCGCAGTGGAGAATGATTTCAACGTTGTGCAAGGTTCTGATGCCCTTTGAACTTGCCACACGTGAAGTCAGTTCAGACACTGCCAGCCTGAGTCAGGTCATTCCCCTCATCAGGCTTTTGCAGAAGAAGCTGGAGACATTGAAGGAGGAGCTAACACGGAGCGATTCCGCTAGGCATGTGGGACTTGTGGATGGAGCCCTTAATTCGCTTAACAAGGATTCACGGGTGGTGAATCTGTTGAAATCAGAGCACTACATTTTGGCCACCGTGCTCAATCCTAGATTTAAAACCTACGTTGTATCTCTCTTTCCGGCAGACACAAGTCTGCAGAGGTTCAAAGACCTGCTGGTGAGAAAATTGTCAAGTCAAGCGGAACGTGACCCGTCAACATCTCCTCCTTCACATTCTCCCGCAACTGGGGGTGCGAGGAAAAGGCTAAGAATTCCAAGCTCACCCGCTGGCGGTGATGCAGGGCAGTCTGGAGCGAGTGCTGACATCTGGTCCGGACTGAAGGACCTGCCGACGATTACTGACATGTTGTCTACTGTCACTGCATATGATTCTCTCACCATTGAAAGAATGGTGGAGGATTATATGAGTGACCGCATCCAAGTAGGCACGTCAGACAGTCCGTACGTATACTGGCAGGAAAAAGAGGCAATTTGGAGGCCCTTGCACAAACTGGCTTTATTCTACCTAAGTTGCCCTCCCTCCAGTGTGTACTCCGAAAGAGTGTTTAGTGCAGCCGCTCACCTTGTCAGCAAACGGCGTACGAGGTTACTTCCAGAAAATGTGGAGAAGATGATGTTCATCAAAATGAATTATAATCAATTCCTCCGTGGAGACATTCACCAGCAGCAATTGCCTCCAGAAAGTACACAGGGACCTGAGATGGTGGATTCCTGTGGGGACGAATTAATAATCTGTGAGGAGGGGGATGTACACAGTGAAAGGGGTGAGGAATCGGAGGATGATGATGAGGTGGACATCTTGCCTCTGTAGAGCCAGTTTGTGCAAGGAGAGATTGATTGCTTCTTTTTTTGGTGGGGGCCCAAACCAACCAGTCATTTCAGTCACAGTCGTGTGGCAGACCCTGTCGCTGAAATGATGGGTTCGTTAAAGTGTGCATGTCCTGTTTATACAACATAAGGGTGGGTGGGAGGGCCCAAGGACAATTCCATCTTGCACCTCTGTTTTCTTTCATTTTTCTTTGCATCAGGTGCTGTTTGGGGACAATTTTTTTGAAGTGCCATCCTGCCTGACACTGCAGTGCCACTCCTAGATGGGCCAGGTGTTTGTGTCGGCCACTTGTGTCGCTTAGCTTAGTCACACAGTGACCTTGGTGCGCCTCTTTTTTTCTTTGCATCATGTGCTGTTTGGGGAAAATTTTTTTGAAGTGCCATCCTGCCTGACACTGCAGTGCCACTCCTAGATGGGCCAGGTGTTTGTGTCAGCCACTTGTGTCGCTTAGCTTAGTCACACAGCGACCTTGGTGCGCCTCTTTTTTTCTTTGCATCATGTGCTGTTTGGGGACTATTTTTTTGAAGTGCCATCCTGCCTGACACTGCAGTGCCACTCCTAGATGGGCCAGGTGTTTGTGTCGGCCACTTGGGTCGCTTAGCTTAGCCATCCAGCGACCTCGGTGCAAATTTTAAGACTAAAAATAATATTGTGAGGTGTGAGGTGTTCAGAATAGACTGAAAATGAGTGTAAATTATGGTTATTGAGGTTAATAATACTATGGGATCAAAATGACCACCAAATTCTATGATTTAAGCTGTTTTTGAGGGTTTTTTGTAAAAAATAAACCCGAATCCAAAACACACCCGAATCCGACAAAAAATTTTCAGAGAGGTTTTGCCAAAACGCGTCCGAATCCAAAACACGGCCGCGGAACCGAATCCAAAACCAAAACACAAAACCCGAAAAATGTCCGGTGCACATCACTACTATTATGTGACCACGCTGCTTTTTTGTGAGATCAATGTCCCTTTATAAAGTATGGTAAGTAGGGAAATTATTTATAGTCGTAGGGGGGTGCCGAAAACACTAGCACTAGCCCTGGCTCCACTTAATGTGAGGATATGGGGAAGGGGGGGTGTAGATGGCGGGGTAAATGAGTTCCACCACCTCTCCAGGACCACTATAAGCCCTGGTTGCATAGACTAATGAAAATAAGGGTTTAGAAGGGTCCTGCCGCCGGTGGTTTTAGCACCATATAACTAAAACCCTCTTCTCAGGAGAAATATGTATGTCTAAGAATCGCTGTTCATACAGTCCCGATTCCTCTAGATTAACAGCTACAGAGGTGAGTAAGGGTTAGGGCAAGTAGCCTTTCAATTTCATGTAGGGAGTGTGGATGTAGGACGAGGTCAGTCACTGCATCAATAAAATTAGATGGACCAGCTTTCACTAAGGCTTTCTGAGGGAAACTTTCCAGGCTCCTCCCAGGGCTCTAAATTAGCTTGTCTCCGGTGTCAGCGTGAAGGCTTAGGTAAAAACCCCTGACTCCTCCCCTGGGCTCTGCCCCAATCCTCCCTTGGAGGCTTTAAGGGGGATTGTGACATCACTCCTCAGCTGCTGTAGCCTCATCACCTCCAGTGGGGGAAGGAGACATAGGGCTGATGATGCATTATGCGGGGACAGCACTCCCGCATACAGTGGATACGTTTAATAAGGTAATGCCACTACTGCTCACCAAGCCGCCCCATCTCCTACCAGTGCGCCGTCTCTCTGCTGTCATTCCCTGGAGATGGGTGCCGCTGCTCTAGTTCTATTACTGTTTCGGCTAGCTGGCTCTTGCTCCTGCCTGTGTAACTCTCTCCGGGGACTGCAGTCTCTCTCTAACCAGCTATACACTCTCTTACTGTATATCACTTCTCTGGCTGCATGCTCTTCCCTGTGCGCCACCAACTGTCCTCCTTCGGCTGTCCCGCGTGGGGTTTCTAGAAGCTCCCAGGTTCAGTATGATTTGCTGATGGATGGGATGCTTGGCTGTCAGTATACCGACAGTGGCATCCCGTCCATCAGAATCCTGACAGACCCCCATTAATCCCCCTAACCCTCACCTTTTCCCTACCCTAACATTCCCTTGTGGGTGCTTAACCCTAACTCCCCCTTGCCTAAACCTAACCCTCCCTGCCCAGTCTCTAACCCTAACATTCCCGTCCCTGCACCCTAACCCTAACCCCCCCCCCCCCCCCTTCTCTTGCCTAAACCTAACCCCCACCCCAGGACACCAGCGCGTCCTACTGTACATATCTATAGATTTGGTAAATCTATAGATATGTACATTTGAGACATCTTAATGTAAGTAAATATTAATTCATCGTTCTTGGCGGTACCTGTCGAGCAGCTGTCGCAGATATCCCATAGATTGTAAGCTTGCAAGCAGGGTCCACCTACCGCTATGACTGTTTGTTTTTACCCAGTTTTGTCATCTAATTGTGTCCAGTTGTAAAGTGCAACGGAATTTGCTGCGCTATATAAGAAACTGTTAATAAATAAATAAATAAATAATATGGTAAAAAGTGACTGGACCATTTTTGTAGTTTATTAAATTTTACCCACTGAGATGCAATCCAAATTTTGATCCAATTGTCAATTTGGGCGTTATCATTCATGCAACGCAAGCTGGTCGCAACCCTCTGTCTCAATCCAGGAACCCTTAACCGGTTCTTACTAAGACCAAAACAACTGACCAGTCTGTTTTGCAATCACAGACATTTTTCTGGGGTTTTAAACCATACAGGTCAGAAACCCGGGACAACTACATCTCCCATGTACAACCTTACCAGTGCTTTCATCACATGGACTCATACATATATATATATATATATATATATATATATATATAAATTCCAGAGTGTGCTAGCTAGTGTTTATACTGTAGATATATATATATATATATATATATATATATATATATATAGAACAAACAACAAGTCGCACTCTCCAATATCATAAATTTACTTGGAACTTCTTTAATGTCACCTCTCCATATAAGGAGGATTTATCCATTAGGTAATTATTACCCAACTGTTTATCAGCAAACAAGATTTTTCACATACATGTTACAATACATTCTGTATGGCATAATATATCAGACAGCATTGTTTATGCCTAACAAGGCTTGTGCTCATCCGGAATAATGTCCATTAATGACCAACAGTAGTAACATGTGTCATCTGTTGCTGTTCTACAAAAAGCATTTGTCACAGTCCATAATCATAGTGTCTTTAGGCTTAAACACCAAAAGGTGTGTGTGTCGGTTGACTTCGGCTGCCCTCCGCGCTGTTCAAGACAAGATGCCTGTGACCACAAAAACACAAAACAAACAATATCCCAATGAATAACATAAGCCACCATGTCAGGACCAGGCTACCCTGCAATATCCTCGCTTGCGTCCACATACCTGTCCAACCTGAAAGCTGGCGTGCGTTCCACACCACTGCACATGTCTGTGCTCACCCGGTCACTACTCCCGGAGCTTTTTAATGCCCTTCAGACCGGTGTGTTGTGCGCGTCAGCTTGAAGTTCACATCCTGTCACAACGCAACTACACATGTTACTTCTGTTGGACATTAGTAGACATTATTCCGGATGAGCACAAGCCTTGTTAGGCATAAACAATGCTGTCTGATATATTATGCCATACAGAATGTATTGTAACATGTATGTGAAAAATCTGGTTGCTGATAAACAATTGGGTAATAATTATCTAATGGATAAATCCTCCTTATATGGAGAGGTGACATTAAAGAAGTTCTAAGTAAATTTATGATATTGGAGAGTGCGACTTGTTGTTTGTTCTATTTGTTCTCTGTTTATGCAGGGTTAGGGTTATTAAGATCGCACAACAGAAGTTGATTTTAAAAAAAGGAGTGTGCAAATATGTGATATATATACTCCAAAAACATGGCCGCGGTGAACATGGAACACCTAGGAACTGCTTTTAGCAGGAAATGGTCGACGGAGGACTCTGTTTCCCGCTCCACACATAGAGGAACTGGTCCGCCGCAATAAAGATCCCCTTCAACAGCGTGAACGCGTCCCGACACACGGAGCGCGCGCATGCGTACTCTGTAAAGATGGATATCGGATGTGGGGCGGATGTGAGGTCACACAACGCCCGGACAGGAAGTCCACGGCTTTATGCTGTGTTCCATGCCTTACACACGTTATATTGTACTTTTTAAACAACACTCCTAATATCTGATGCTCTGATGTATATAAGTATATTTTGTTTGTGGTGTATTTTGCTTTCTGGCCTTTTTTGAGTCTCTTAACTAATTAATCACAGGAAGTGATGTAAGCACCACTTCCTTTACAGGATGAGTATATATAGAAGTTCTGTCTCTAGTCTCAAATCACCCCTTGATGAAGTCCACACAGGACGAAACGCATTGGGTGCTACCTTGATCTAACCTCAAATACTAAGTTAAGCTATTTACTCCTCCTTTTGAAATTTTGTCGCTTTTATTCCTGTATATTTTATGTCCTACTTTTTATGCCTTTTTTGGAGTCTTTTTACGAGTGTTTTATGCGTTTTATTTATCCTCTTGTGCATGTATTTTTACTGTATTAATCCCCATCTTTTTAACACTCGGATTTGTTTTAGTGCTTCATAATAAATGCTTTCCATTTTTTTACTAAACTGCCTAGTTTTCTAAATTGTCTGGCACCAGCGGTCGCCTTTATTACCTCATTCTCTGTCCACACACTTTTATTCTAGGCTTCTATACCAGTGCCTTATTTTACCTGAGGTAACAGGCTTACGCCCTAATAAACTATAGGGAGTGCCCACTAAGCAGTTCTTTTTAGTCATTTTATTGTTTGGTCCCAATACTAGTGTTGACATTTGAAATACTGCATCTGTGGCGCTGATAGCTTCCCTGGTACACATATATATATATATATATATATATATATATATATATATATATATATATGGAAGAACAGCAGGAAGAAAAAGCGCTTGTGGTGTAGTACTTTTCACAACATATGTCACACGCAAAGGTGTAATTGCGTACCAGATAATGGCTTGATACAAGGCACATCAATCTCCCCTTCTTTTAGTTCCAGTCACTCAGGACCCGAAAATGTATATAAATGATAAAGAATTTTGTGCGTACCACAAATATATTTCAATCGTGCGTATCAGCATTGGCCTTTTAACCAGGTGGCAGATGCTCAGTATGTACACGAATTCCTCTCACCGCTTGTGAAAAGTATATAAAACATTTATCAATTAATACATAAATAAAAAAATAAGCTTAGCTCAATGGTAAGTATGAAGTCAGTTTGTCATCAGGTAGGTCTCTCTCAACGCGTTTCGCCTCAACAAGGCTTCATCTCCTGGTACGCACGCCATTCTTTATAATTTATTTACGTTTTTTCGGGTCAGAGATTTACTACGCTATGCAGAGAATTTGTGTGTCCCCCTACTCTTTTTAGATTCTGAGTGACTAGAACTAAAAGAAGGGGAGATTGATGTGCCTTGTATCAAGCCATTATCCGGTATGCAATTACACCTTTGCGTGTGACATATGAAAAGTACTACACCATAGGCGCTTGTTCTTCCAGATTATCTTCTTGAGCCATTTACCAAGTGGCACTTTTTGAGGAACTGAGCAGCCGCCCGTAATACGGGGAAGGTGTGAATATCAGGCTACTGAGCTTTTGTGGTGATCGACCTATAATTATCCCATGTATCCTGAATACAGGAACAGGATCAAGAACTGTATGTGCAGACTTTTGATTCAATTTATAAATCCTCTGACGTGAATTAACGCACTGATCCCCCCTCCCTTTTATATATATATATATATATATTGTCACAAACCGATCACTCACCACTGTGGTTTCTGGGGTCTGTCCGTTGCCGACACGGTTGCTTGTGGTGCTGTGCGGGTACGCGGTGTGGTCGGCGGCAGAGATGATGCAGGTTCTGGGAGCTGGGAGTGTGGGGACCTAATGGCCAGAAGCACCTTTGTGTGTTTGCAGTACAGGAGGTGGCCATGTTGGAGACCAAATGCAGCACCTGTGAGCACCTGTTAGCCAATCCCATGCTTGTGCTGCCTATAAGTAGGCTGGGATTATTTCACTCTTGGCCAGTGCTTTGCTGTAGCTACTCTGTACCCTAGCTCTGTGCTCTCTCCGTGGATTTCTGTGTGATTCCAGTTGTCCTGATATCGCCTCTGCTCCCAGAGGTCTGCCTGCAGCCTTCACCGCAAGAGATCCACCAGCTCCCTGCTGTGCTGTCAGTCAATCACTCTCCAAGTGGCAACAAGTGGATTTCCGGAGTCCTGTGAGAGGTTACCCTGACTGCTTCAATCACACAGCCTGTGGAAGTTTCTACTAAATCCTGGTCCTCGTTTACTCAGCTCTCAGCTTAACCCATTCTTCTCCATTGTCGTCTGCTGCAGCTTTTCACTGTGCTACAAGTATTATTTTCGCAACCTGCAAGTATTCCTTTCAGTATTGTATCTTAATTTTTTTTGCATCATTAAAAGACAGCTCTACACAGTTCTTCAGTTCAGCCTTTAAGCATCGGTAACAAGTCTTCACAGTTATTCATCTATGTCTACAATATCCAGTTAACACTTCTTACAGTTTGGCACAAATCATTGCTTAATATTGGACAATTCTTCATTAATCTTCAGGCACGTTTTATCTTATTCATATGAACATTTCTTCAATGCTGATCCTGCGTATCTTTATGCCATTCATTGCAAAATGTCAGTTTATATATGATGACTAATGATTGTCATTTAACTCCTTATTGGAACTGTTGTCTATTAATAAATATATGAAACGGAACTATCTTCGTCCTTCCTGTTTCAACCATACTCCAGCACCTACACCTTCGGTTGGTCCAAGGTTAACGGATCCACAAATTAAGTCGGTCCTGACAGTAAGCACTGGCACCATGGATCCGTCGGGTGACCAAATCGCAGGAGGTGGTGCTACGGCAAATATTCTTTCCCATCTGCATAATCAGGAGTCTATAAAGACACAAATAGTTCAGTTCATGCAAACTATGGCGGATCGTCTGGATGCTCTTCATACAGCTATAATGACACCACCAGTTCAAGTTCCAACTCCAGTGGTCTCTGCTTCCGCAGCGGTTCCTCCAGTGACGGTGCCTATGTCTCGTCTGCAGTTACCTTCGCCAAGCAAGTTTGACAGGACTCCAAAGATTTGCAGAGGATTTCTGAATCAATGCGAAATTCATTTGAACTGTTGTCAGCTACTTTTCCATGAGCCCGCATATATCACTGCCCTCCTGTCCAGTCAGGCTTTGGAGTGGGTGTCACAGCTGTGGGAGAGGGGAGACCCTATTTTTTCTAATTATAATGAATTTGTATCATCCTTCCAGAAAATCTTTGATGAACAGCGCCTTTGGAGATTCTTCATCTATGTCAAAGCTCACGCCCCGTTAGTCAATATATTATTAAATTTTGCACTTTGTCTTCAGAATTAAACTGGAACGAAGAGGCCCTGGTCGCAGCATTCTCGAATGGACTCTCAGATAGAATCAAGGATGATTTAACCATTCGTGATGTGCCAACTAAGCTGGACGAATTAATTTCCATCTGCAATAAACTTGATCTACATTACACAGAGCATTGCTTAGAGAAGTCCAAGGTTGAATGATTTAACTTGCGTTTTCGACCCAGACCTCGACAAGATCCTTCTTTGTCTCAGTCTCTTGTGATGACAGAAGAGCCTATGCAGATCGGACGCTCTCGTCTTATGGAAGAGGAACAAATTAGTCGTCGACAGGGTAACCTCTGCATGTACTGCGGGTCCTCTGTAAATTTTGTTTAGTTCTGCAAACTTTGTCCAGAAAACTCTCGCTCCTAGCTTATTCAAGAGAGGTTAAGCTAGGAGTTACCTTGGAATCACGTTCCGGGAAGGAGCCAACTTTGCCTATTTGTTTAGAAGTTCCGAGTTCTACAGTTAAAGTTTCAGCTCTCCTAGATTCCGGTGCAGCCAAGAACTTCATCACTTCAGCCTTTGTCATACGATCTAAAGTTCAAACCGTGCCTCTGTAAGTAGCAGTTTCTGTTACTGCAGTGGATGGAAGTCGAATTCCAGAAGGCATAATTACTCATCAAACTGTGTGCTCCATTCCGAATATATTTCCTTCCTCATGATTCCCAAAGCCTCTCATGATGTGATACTTGGATTACCTTGGCTGCAGAAACATAATCCACAACTCAGCTGGCAAACCATGGAAATTCTTTCATAGGGTGAATCTTGTAACAAGGATTGTTTAGCTTCAGTTAAACCCCTCCTGAGTTACCTTCAGTCTATCAATCTTTTGTGGATGTCTTCAGTAAACAAGCGGCTGACTCCTTACCCCCTCATCGCGACTGGGACCGCCCAATCGATTTGGTGCCAGGCAAAACACCTCCTAGGGGGCGAATTTATCCACTGTCCATTCCGGAGACTCAAGCTATGTCTGATTATATACAAGAGAATTTATCCAAAGGATTTATTAGACCATCTTCTTCACCTGCAGGAGCCGGATTCTTCTTTGTTAAGAAGAAAGACGGTTGTTTACGACCATGCATAGATTATCGTTGACTTAATGAGATCACTGAAGAACAGGTACCCACTGCCGTTAATTCCAGAATTATTTGACCGGGTAAAGGTAGCTACAGTTTTTACAAAACTAGATCTTCGTGGAGCCTATAATTTAATTCATATATGTGCAGGGGATGAATAGAAGACTGCCTTTAATACCCGGGATGGGCATTCCGAATACCTTGTAACGCATTTAATCTTTGTAATGCTCCTGCAGTTTTCCAAAGCTATGTGAACGAACTTTTTCAGATCTTCTCTACAAGTGTTCAGTAGTGTACTTGAATGATATCTTAATATTCTCCAAGGATCTGAAGTCTCACCGTCTCCAAGGTAAAGAGGTACTGACCTGTCTGAGGAAAAATCAACTATATTGTAAGTTGGATAAGTGTACATTTGAAGTATCTTCTATACCGTTCCTTGGTTATATAATTTCCAGATCTGAGCTACGTATGGATCCTGTTAAGGTACAAGCCATCCGAGACTGGTCCACACCTACGACTCTTAAGGGGAGTCAGCGATTCCTTGGCTTTGCCAATTTTTATAGGAAATTCATTAAGAATTACTCTACATTGGTTGCTCCCATCACAGCCCTGACACGCAAGGGAGCAAATCCTATGAACTGGTCTTCTGAAGCAATCAAAGCCTTCTCCGATTTAAAGCAAGCTTTTGTGTCAGCTCCCATTCTTCGACAGACGGATTTGAACCGTCGCTTTCTAATGGAGGTAAACGCATCTACGTAAGAAGTGGGAGCTGGGTTGTCACAAGTCTTTGCAGATAAAAAAGTCCATCCCTGCGAATATTTCTCTTGTAAGTTTCTACCGGCTGAACGTTATTATGCTATTGGGGAGCAGGAATTACTTGCTATCAAATTGGCATTTGAGGAGTGGAGATACCTTCTAGAGGAAGCACAACATCCCATCACAGTATATACTGACCATAAGAATCTTCTTTATCTGCAGTTGCCTCAGTGTTTGAATCTACGACAAGCTCGTTAGGCCCTTTTCTTTACCCGATTTAATTTTAAGCTCACCTGTAATCCAGGGTCTCAAAACAAAAATGCGGATACCCTTTCTCGGTCCTTCAATTCTTCCAAATCAAATTATGCTACTACGAATCAAGCCTTTGTGAGACCCACGTCCTTTTTTAATGAGTCAAATTTCTCTGGTCCCTGTCCCGCCGCCTGGCAAAAAAATCTTCGCCTCAAATCTTCGAAAATGACTACTTACTTGGGCTCACTCTTTGTCTTTTATGTGTCATCCTGGGGTCCTAAAGACTCTTAACTTTATTCAACAGTCCTACTGGTGGCCACGTCTTAAAGCCGACGTTCAGGAGTTCATAGCAGCATGCCCTAAATGAGCCCAACATAAGAATCTAAAGGGTTCTCCTCCAGATTTGTTACATCCATTATCTATAACCAAACGACTTTGGACTCATATATCAATGGATTTTGTAACCGAGTTACCGCCATCAAAAGGGCAGAATACCATTTGGGTGGTAGTGGATCGATTTTCAAAAATGGCGCATTTTATTCCATTAACAGGATTACCATCAACTCCTTCACTAGCCAAATTATTCATTTCTGAGATCTTTAAGTTGCATGGCCTTCCTCAAGAGATTGTTTCTGATCGTGGAACACAGTTTGTAGCCAAGTTTTGGAAGCACTTTGTTCTTCATTAAACATTAAGTTGAATTTCTCTCCTGCATATCATCCCCAGACAGATGGACAAACTGAAAGAGTAAATCAAGATCTTGAAACTTTCCTCTGGTTATACATATCTTCCTCACAGGATGATTGGATAGACTACCTTCTATTGGCAGAATTTGCTCATAATAAGTCTACACCGTTTTATGCTAACTTCGGTTATCATCCTCGTGTGCCAGAGTTCCATCCTTTGCCAGCTCAGGTAGTCCCGGCGGCATATCAAGTGCTTCAACGTTTGTCTAAAATCTGGAGTTGTGTGCGCAAATCATTGACTAAATCTTCTGCTCGTTATAAATCTTGCACAGATCAAAAACATAAGGCTGTACCTAACTACAAGGTAGGAGACCAAGTTTGGACTTCTACTCGCAATCTCAAGTTCAAAGTTCCTTCTAAGAAGTTTGCTCCCAAGTTTATTGGCCCATTTCCTATAGAAAAGGTACTCAATCCTGTAGCATACAAAATCAAGTTGTCACCTTCTTTTAAAATTCCTAACGCCTTTCATACATCTCTGCTGAAACCTTTGATCCTCAATAAGTTTTGTGTTGCCCTGCCCAAACCTCGTAAAATTCACTCTTTGCAGGATGAAGAATTTGAGGTTAAGGAGATTGTGGACTCACGTCGTCGATATGGACGTCTGCAGTTTCTCTTTGATTGGAAAGATTATGGTCCGGAGAAAAGGTCCTGGGTTTTTGCAGAAGATGTTCACGCTCCAAGGCTGGTTCAAAAATTCTACTCCAAGAATCCTGACAAAGTTCAAAGGTGTCCGGAGTCCACCCTTAAAGGGGGGGTACTGTCACGAACCAATCACTCACCGCTGCGGGTTCTGGGGTCCGTCCGTTGCCGGCGTGGTTGCTTGCGGTGCTGTGCGGCTGTTTGGGGACGAGGTGGGGTCGGCGGCAGATGTGATGCAGGTTCTGGGAGCCGGGAGTGCGGGGACCGAATGGCCAGAAGCACCTTTGTGTGTCTGCAGTACAGGAGGTGGTAATGTTGGAGACCAAATGCAGCACCTGTGAGCACCTCTGGGTAAGTGTTAGCCAATACTGTGCTTGTGCTGCCAATAAATAGGCTGGGATTATTTCACTCTTGGCCAGTACTTTGTTGTAGCTACTCTGTACCCTAGCTCTATGCTCTCTCCGTGGATTTCTGTGTGATTCCAGTGGTCCTGATATAGCCTCTGCTCCCAGAGGTATGCCTGCAGCCTTCAACGCAAGAGATCCACCAGCTTAGTACAAGTGGCAACAAGTGGATTTCCAGAGTCCTGTGAGAGATTACGCTGTTGTTCAGTGACTGCTTCAATCACACAGCCTGTGGAAGTTTCTACTAAATCCTGGTCCTCGTTTACTCAGCTCTCAGCTTAACCTCGTTTACTCAGCTCTCATTCTTCTCCATTGTTGTCTGCTGCAGCTTTTCACAGTGCTACAAGTATTATCTTCGCAACCTGCAAGTATTCCTTTCAGTATTGTATCTTCATTTTTTTTGCATCACTCAAAGACAGCTCTACACAGTTCTTCAGTTCAGCCTTTAAGCATCGGTAACAAGTCTTCACAGTTATTCATCTATGTCTATAATATCCACTTAACACTTCTTACAGTTTTGCACAAATCATTGCTTTATTTTGGCCAATTCTTCATTAATCTTCAGTAGTGATGAGCGGGTTGTGTTCCTCGGGATCCGAACCCCCCCGAACTTCACCCATTTTACACGGTTCCAAGGCAGCCACGGATCTTCCCGCCTTGCTCGGTTAACCCGAGTGCGTCCGAACGTCATCATCCCGCTGTCGGATTCTCGCGAGATTCGTATTCTATATAAGGAGCCGCGCGTCGCCGCCATTTTCACTCGTGCATTGGAGATGATAGCGAGAGGACGTGCAGCGTTCTCTCAGTTTCTGTGTTCAGTGTGCTGCAAATATCTGTGCTCAGTGTGCTTGCAAATATCTGTGCTCAGTGTGCTGAAAATATCTACGTTCTCTGCCTGAAAAACGCTCCATATCTGTGCTGCATTGTAGTATATAGTAGGAGGACAGTGCTGAATTTTGCTGACCACCAGTATAGCAGTACGGTACAGTAGTCCACTGCTCTACCTCTGTGTCGTCAAGTATACTATGCATCCATACCTGTGCTGCATTTTAGTTGTGCACAGTATATATAGTAGGAGGACAGTGCAGAATTTTGCTGACCACCAGTATATATATAGCGGTACGGTACAGTAGTCCACTGCTCTACCTCTGTGTCATCAAGTATACTATGCATCCATACCTGTGCTGCATTTTAGTTGTGCGCAGTATATATAGTAGGAGGACAGTGCAGAATTTTGCTGACCACCAGTATATATATAGCAGTACGGTACAGTAGTCCACTGCTCTACCTCTGTGTCGTCAAGTATACTATGCATCCATACCTGTGCTGCATTTTAGTTGTGCGCAGTATATAGTAGGAGGGGACAGTGCAGAATGTTGCTGTGACCACCAGTATATATATAGCAGTACGGTACAGTAGTCCACTGCTCTACCTCTGTGTCGTCAAGTATACTAGAAAAGTTCAGTAAAATGACACAAAAATCAAAATTAAAAGCGTCTGATGAGAAGCGTAAACTTGCCAATATGCCATTTACGACACGGAGTGGCAAGGAAAGGCTGAGGCCCTGGCCTATGTTCATGGCTAGTGGTTCAGATTCACATGAGGATGGAAGCACTCATCCTCTCTCTAGAAAACTGCAGTGCCACTCCTAGATGGGCCAGGTGTTTGTGCCTGCCATTTGGGTCGCTTAGCTACCTCATTGCACCTCTTTTTTTTCTTTGCATCATGTGCTGTTTGGGGACTATTTTTTAAATCTGTCATCCTGTCTGACACTGCAGTGCCACTCCTAGATGGGCCAGGTGTTTATGTCGGCCACTTGTGTCGCTTAGCTTAGTCACACAGCTACCTCATTGCACCTCTTTTTTTCTTTGCATCATGTGCTGTTTGGGGACTATTTTTTAAATCTGCCATCCTGTCTGACACTGCAGTGCCACTCCTAGTTGGGCCAGGTGTTTGTGTCGGCCACTTGTGTCGCTTAGCTTAGTCACACAGCTACCTCATTGCACCTCTTTTTTTCTTTGCATCATGTGCTGTTTGGGACTATTTTTTAAATCTGCCATCCTGTCTGACACTGCAGTGCCACTCCTAGATGGGCCAGGTGTTTGTGTCGGCCACTTGTGTTGCTTAGCTTAGTCACACAGCTACCTCATTGCACCTCTTTTTTTCTTTGCATCATGTGCTGTTTGGGGACTATTTTTTAAATCTGCCATCCTGTCTGACACTGCAGTGCCACTCCTAGATGGGCCAGGTGTTTGTGTTGGCCACTTGTGTCGCTTAGCTTAGTCACACAGCTACCTCATAGCACCTCTTTTTTTCTTTGCATCATGTGCTGTTTGGGACTATTTTTTAAATCTGCCATCCTGTCTGACACTGCAGTGCCACTCCTAGATGGGCCAGGTGTTTGTGTCGGCCACTTGTGTTGCTTAGCTTAGTCACACAGCTACCTCATTGCACCTCTTTTTTTCTTTGCATCATGTGCTGTTTGGGGACTATTTTTTAAATCTGCCATCCTGTCTGACACTGCAGTGCCACTCCTAGATGGGCCAGGTGTTTGTGTCGGCCACTTGGGTCGCTTAGCCATCCAGCGACCTCGGTGCAAATTTTAGGACTAAAAATAATATTGTGAGGTGTGAGGTGTTCAGAATAGACTGGAAATGAGTGGAAATTATAGTTTTTGAGGTTAATACTATGGGATCAAAATGACCACCAAATTCTATGATTTAAGCTGTTTTTGAGGGGTTTTTTGAAAAAAAAACACCCGAATCCAAAACACACCCGAATCCGACAAAAAAATTTCAGGGAGGTTTTGCCAAAACGCGTCCGAATCCAAAACACGGCCGCGGAACCGAATCCAAAACCAAAACACAAAACCTGAAAAATTTCCGGTGCACATCACTAATCTTCAGGCACGTTTTATCTTATTCATATGAACATTTCTTCAATGCTGATCCTGCTTATCTTTATGCCATTCATTGCAATATGTCAGTTTATATATGGTGACTAATGATTGTCATTTAACTCCTTATTGGAACTGTTGTCTATTAATAAATATATGAAACGGAACTATCTCCGTCCTTCCTGTTTCCACCATACTCCAGCACCTACAACTTCGGTTGGTCCAAGGTTAACGAATCCACAAATTCAGTTGTCCACTCCTAACATATATGCTCCTCCATGTATACCTTCATTTATTATCTGAGTGCATTGCATGTGACTCAAGATAGAGAATTCCATGTTTCAATTTTATCTGTGTGAATTATTTTGCTGAGTGTATTCCAAAAGAAAGTGACATATATACAGTTACAACTGGTAGGAAAATATGCTTTAGCCTGTTTATGTTACAGCTACACACTATGGGGATATTCAATTTGCCCCATTTTAATAGATCCCTCAGGTAATGCAAAAATTCCAGTTCCTAAATATTCTGATAGAAGATATTGAGCAGAATGCTATAGTTTTGCTATGTCTTTTGCCTACGTGTGTGTGTGTGTGTGTGTGTGTGTGTGTGTGTGTGTGTGTGTGTGTGTGTGTGTGTGTGTGTGTGTGTGTGTTCACATTCTTTCCCTCTCCCTGGCCCTTGGGTATTATTTTAAAGGAACTCATTTCGTGAATGAACTTGGCTTGCCTCCAACAAGACAGCTTTACCACTGAACTCTGGTCATATATTAAATTCCTGCCCAGCTGGGAAAGTAAGTCCTTAGAAAAGGTTAGTGATGGGCAGAGTCCTCTGGGACTCAATGTATTAACCAACCACAGAAGTAAAAGCTCACATAATTTTTTTATTTAAATTAAATCAATGATCACTCCTGGACTGATTGAATTTACAGTTTCATTTTAAAATAGTTTATTGGCTGCGCTTAATGCCATCAGTACATTGATCGACCTCTACGAAACTGTCTTTTTCAAAGTTTAAAAGCTGTAGAAAACCTATTATTTAATAATAATATTCATGTTTCCAGTTAGCACAAGCCTGCATTTCCACACAAAACTAGCAGACACAGGTTTAAAAATCTCTATTGGAGAATTGCTGGTAGACACATCGAGAAACAGTCACCTGCATTACTTTTATACAGACAAGCTACCCGGATTTTATTTTTTTTGACCCTTTTGCATTGAACCACAACATGGGTTAATCCAGCAATAACCTGGGTCAAAAGCTTTGTGTAAAAGGGGGTATTACTAGCTACAGTATTAGTGAGAAGAGAAATATCCACAACACAGAGGAATCTCAATATATATATATACTCTTGGTAGCTGTAGTGGAAGTATTGGCTCATCAAAACTATATATTAGTACCCGATTTCCTTTCAACAAATCAGGCAGGTAAATGTCTTCTGCAAGATCACATGTAAATAAGAAATGGGAAAAGATATTGTGATTACTGTACAAGAAAATAGTGAATGAACGCATATACAATCCACAATGTGACTAGGACTAGTACAGTAAAGGCACAAATTCATGCCTCTGCATCACTGTTGATCCTATATGGGCAGAGGCCCTCTAAGACCACCCACCTTCATAGGTTCTGGATCAGAGGTTTTCCAAATTTAAGAAATAGAATTCAATTGCAGGAGAGAAAGAGAAATTAACATGTAATGTTCTATATTTCTCAGTTCTGTGCTCAGTAACATGGGATTCAATGGTTATACACAATGTCATTAATTCTTCTAATCCGGTGGATAGAACCATTTAGGCTAATTCATCCTTGATGTCATCATTTAATCATTTTGACACTTTGCTGTCATGTTCCAATCAGTATCCCCCATCCACTGTCTTAACTCTGATCTACAAGTGGTCCACCCTTGTTGCTGGCAGAATCAAGATCTGAAGTGCAGATTGTGTAGAACAAATCAAATGGAGACAGAATCAGAAGCAAGCTTTGTAACTGGTCAGAAGTGGAGAGAGAGGCAGAAACAAGTCCAATTAAACAAGTCGGAAGCCGGTTACACAGATTATCCAGCAGAGAGAATTCACAAATGGGATTTAACAAGTGGATAGAAAGGAACAAAGCAGGGTCACAAAAGGCTGTGAGAAAGCTAATTCAAAAGTTGCACACTAACTCTCAGAACAGAGCTTAATCACCTTGCAAAGGATGCTAGGTGCAGATCCTTTTTATGGTACGATGGGGGGGACTCAAGGTGAGAAAGGCAGTGATGATTGCGCATGCATGCCCAGCTCACTGTCTGTTTCAGTTCTCGGGCTCAAGTGATGGCTACAAGCATCTGGGACTAACACCACTGGGAGAACACATGGAAGAAGGTGCTCTGGACCTTGGCAGAGAGGACCTCGGTCAGCACACTTAGCACTGCATGTGACAAGTGAACATAAAGGAAACTTCCTCTGCACAGTATAGAACTATATATTCTTTTTGCAGGATAAAATCACTGGTCAAGGTCAGTTACCCCGAGTAAACACTTTGGTTAAGAAAAAGGAATGACAACATCTGTTTGTTGGAGTGCAGTTATCATTTTCTTGTAGCACGCCTCCTCCTGATAAATAAAGTGATATCCAGTATACAGTATACGGAATAGTGCTGGATCTCACTCTAAAATGGTGACAGTTACTTACAAAAATATGTCCTGGTGCATGCTGTAGGATTTTAAGGAGGATTTAATACTCTGTGTTGCTGAAGTCCTCAAATCCTCCTCAAACCCACAGAAATATTAACACAATTAATCTTCAAGAACTTTCCACCTCACTCCAACAACTGCTTTCACCTATTTCTGCATTCATCTCTCCTGAGATGACTGTATCACACCTGAACCAGACTCTAGAACTAGCCCTTGATGAAGTGGCTCCAGCTACCCATCACACTCCACGTAGGCCTAGATGTCAACCATGGCACTCTAAATTAACAAGACATCTACAAAAACTCACACGTAAACTTGAACGTCAGTGGCATAAATCTCGTATTTCAAGTGACTTCCTCACATATTAGACTGTCTACCACTCTTATAGAAATGCCAAACAAACATATTTCCAAACTCTTATCTCTGCTCAAGCCTCTAACCCCAAACGACTCTTTAGTACATTTAAACCACCTCTGAATCCTCCCTCACCTACCCCACCAGCCACTATCAAGGCACAAGATCTTGCTTCCTACTTCAAGGTGAAGATTGATAAGATCCGAGATGAAATGGTATGCTCTTCGACAGCCAGTGACCTGCTCAGTTCTTTACCTGAACCCTCTGGCACTCTCTCTTCATTTGATCCCACAAATGAAGATGAAGTATCATCACTCTTCTCATCCTGATTCTCTACTACCTCTCCTCTTGATCCTATACCCTCACAAATAAGTAAAGCCCTCTCTGTACTCATTCCTACATTACCTAACATCTGTAATCTCTGCTTTTCTCAATCTAAACCTCATCTCTTGGTAAACTAATCAGCTATTTTGGATTTCAGTATCATCTGTACGCAGATGATACTCAAATCTACCTATCTTCCCCTATTTTGTCCCTATCTGTACTGGGCCGTGTCACTGAATGCCTTTCTACCATTTCATCTTGGATGCCATCTCGCCACCTCAAACTTAATATTTCAAAAACAGAGTTCATTATATTTCCACCTGCCAATAGTAGGTACCAACCTGATATCTCCATCACTGTTGAAAATTCGACAATCTACCCTACCTCACAAGCTCGCTGCCTAGGTGTCATCCTTGACTCTGATCTGTCCTTTGTTCCCCACATTCAATCTGTCTCAAAATCATGTTACACGCATCTAAAACTCATATCCAAAATACGACCATACCTTACACAAGACACTACTAAAACTGTAATCCATGCTCTCATTATCTCCCACATTGATTATTGCAATAGTCTCCTAACTGGTCTTCCCAAAACGAGACTCTCACCATTACAATCCATTCTGAATGCAGCTGCGAGGCTAATCTTCCTCGCTAGAAGTTCATCGTCTGCAGATCCACTCTGTCAATCCCTCCATTGGTTACTGTTATGCACACCAGTGCCTGCAGGAATGTACTGGTGTCAGAACTGTTATGCACACCAGTGCCTGCAGGAATGTACTGGTGTCAGAACGGATAGGTATGCAAAACAAATGAACTCACAGACAGACTGGGGAATATGACATTACGTACACAGAAGGTGATAGGGTAACAAAATACACACAAAGTGAACAGAGAAGCCCAGAGGCTAAGGAACTGGGTGTCTCCCTAGTATTAGTAATGCTCAGATGGGAAAAGCAAGATGTTGTGTTTTAATACGTAGAGAACCCGAAATGCTGTTGCTAAGGGCAACAGCAAAACCCTAAAGGGTTACCAACGGGTGTGGCAGTAAACTCCTTGGTCAGAGATGGAATGATAGACACAAGGAGAGTCTCCACAATCCTAATTCTCACTTGCAGTGCACAGGTTCAGCTTACTGCCACTAAACTGACACCTGACACCTTGCACAGTGAGACAGGATTTAGGCAGGCAAGTCTTAGAATACAGCCGCAAACTTGCTAAGTTCACAGAGTAGTAAAAGAACCCCAGCAAGCTAAACGACTGACTCCAGTCTTACTGCTAGGTCTGGATTGGCAGAGTGTAGTACCAAATCCCCAGGCCTATTTGCAGTAAGCAACAACAAATACAAAGCTACACAGTACTGGCTAACTTTCAGGAACTGACTAACCAACAAAGATTCAGCAGCATCTGCTTAACCTGAGAAGAGGCCTTATAAAGCAGGTGCTGTCCACGCCCCACTCAGACCTCACAGACTGTGAGCACAAAAACCAGCACCGGATCCCCTGCCGTGCACAGAGCCTGTAACCACTGCACAGCAAAAGACCCGAACCGGAGTATCAGCTGCGCTCAGGTTACTCCGCTAGCACTTGTCTCCCGGTTGCCATGACGACGTGGCAGCACAGGGCAGGAGACCCTAACAGTTACCTGTATTCTACCGTATTCAATATAAAATACTTATACTCACGCACAAGGCCATTAACCAAACTACGCCAACCTACATCACTTCGCTTATCTCAAAATATCTCCGAACCTGACCTCTTCGCTCTTCACAAGATCTGCGTCTCTCATCCACACTCATTACTCGCTCCCACTCACGATTGCAGGACTTTCTTCGGGCTGCACCCACTCTGTGGAATGCGCTACCACGCACAACAAGACTCTCCTCTAGTCTCCAAATCTTCAAGCGTTCCCTGAAAACTCACCTCTTCAGGCAAGCGTATCAAATTCCAGAACCGCCCACATAACTTTCATAAACCTTCCTATCAAATTGCATCCACTGCACAGTCCACACATATCCTCACATGTATACTAATTCTTCACTTTCCCTCCTCTCGACCCCAGTTCATCATTGCTGTATGACCAAATCATACAGCCCACCAAGAACCTTTGCAATCTGGTGGATAACTATGAAAAAAGAAATGAACCAGGCGTGTGCTTGATCATACACAATAAAAATATTACAAGTTTAATATACATATAACACTACATAGACATAAATGAAAACATACTGGACACATTAAAAATAAATCATATTCAGCCTGAAACACCTAGTATTGTATTGGCGTGGCTGATATATACACTGTATAAATAAGAAGGCCTCTGGAGTGCATAAGAATTTCAATGACTGGGTATAATTACCAATATAACATACACATAAGCGGAGACTCTCAGTATAGTTCAGTCAGAGTCAAATTGTTACAAATTGTTACAGTTCCACAGACCGGAGCCACACTCCACTGCTTATATCAGTGGGAATCTTACCCAGTGGTGAAAGGCGCTGTAAGAGCCGCTCGCCAGTGGATGGTGAGTGCAATCTCACTACTTAGTGCTGCATGTAGCTGCTGGATCTAGTCCCCTGGTCAGTCAGATGGGTGAATCTACCCATAGATGGTAAGCGGCAGGTGACAGCGCAAGTTGCCGCTATTTCGGCTGCTGATGTCCCGGGACTGATCCGATGTTAGTGCAATTACTCGGTGCAGCCGCTGAAGTTTGAACTGCTCAGAATATGGTGCAGAAAAGCATCCCCAGTACATACAAATGCGGTACAGCAGCGGTGTGGCAAACGTTTGGATGGACCGTATGCAGGTAGCTCAAAACGCTGGTCCGTCTCTCTTCAGAGTGCTCCCCTCCATTTCCTCAACGCGTTTCTCCACACTTAGGGGCGGCTTTGTCAAGAGGCAGAGTGTATCCTGAGTGTCCCAGAGTGAACCTTTAGATCCTATGCTGCATTAATATCATACAGCCCACCAAGAACCTTTGCAATCTGGTGGACAACTATGCAGTAGATAGCATCTATCCTTGTGTATCCATGCCTATTTCCCTATAGATTGTAAGCTTGCAAGCAGAGCCTTCCTACCTCTATGACTGTTTGTTATTAACCAGTTTTGTTATATCATTTTTATTTCCAATTGTAAAGCGCAATGGAATTTGCTGTGCTATATAAGAAACTGTTACTAAATAAACAATAAATAAATAATTTGTGAGGTGAAAGTGTTAAATAGATTTGGAGAGTCATTTAAGAAAATATTGAGCAAATGTCATATTTATACATTATTTAACCTGCTTGCAGTATCTTGGACAGCTCTCAGCTCTCAGTACATGTGCTGTTTTGTTCTGATTCCATTCTGATTCAGCACTCATATTTTGTTACATGCCACTTCAATGTTCGTGTGGCTGCAATCATAAGAAACTCACTTCAAAGCTCTGTCTTCTTGTACATTTCCACCTCTCCTTTTATTGATTTGACCATTTGCAGATTTATTTACCCAATGTACTGTTCATTAAACTGCTGAATAAATCATTACAGTAGACAGATAGCAAGCTGTCTGTACTTCATGGGTTATATTTATTGGTTTTATGTTTTCAATTACTTTGGTGTTGGTGTGCATAACTGTATACTGTACTTTCTATATCTTATGTTTCTAGGATGATCAAATATTGTCCAACTGAAAGTAAGTGAATATTGTTCCAGAAAGCAGTAAATCAAGGCATTTTGCAAAGTCTCTGTGCTAGATTTATCAAGCCTTGAAGAGTGATAAATTGCATGGTGATAAAGTCCCAGCCAATCAGCTCATAACTGTCATATTACAGGTTGTGTTTGAAAAATGACAGTTATGAGCTGATTGGTTGGTACTTTATCATCGTGCAATTTATCAAGCTCCAAGGCCTGATAAATCTGGGCCTCTATATTCTGTCACAAATCATGAATTGCTTTACACTTTGCCTTTACTACAACGTTTGATATTAATTTCAATTGAATGGCTTAAAATCTTGTCTTTTTTCAATGAAAGCGACAGTGAAAATGTTGCAAAATTGTGTATAAATGATACAAACCACACCACAGTCCTAGTAGATTTCGCAGTTATGCAAGTCATATGTAAACAGTAGTCATATGATGCCTCATCACAGAACAGGCAGATTTTACACTGTTTTGCCCCTATTTATTGCATTGTAAATAACTTACCTAATAGTGCAACTCACCTCAGCGGTTTTTATATAAAGGTATTAAATACATGATTAAAAACAATGAAAATCAATAAATTAATGAATTAACAATATAACAATAAGAGTCATCATAAAGATGTGAATACACCAAAAGTGTGTATTCAATTTATTTGACTCACTCTTAAAGGACAAGTCCACTTTTAGGTCACATTATACTTTTACATATCCCCACATGCAGCACGTCCATCCCAAGGGAGGCATTTGCATGCAGAAGGTCCCTTTTACTTGAAGCCAGAATCTGCTACCAAGTAGCTTTATGTGAAAGCCGCTCTTCCCGTCCTGAAACCTCAAGGCGCCATTGGCTTTTGGCAGTTCCCGACTTCAGGTTATTTTAAGTCCCAAGGGAGGGACCCTCCTATTTGTTACAAGTGAGAAGTATGTAGTATTAGTAAGGACTTGTCTAAAAATGGATTTTAAAACCAACACACAAAGGCTACATAAATTTGAGAGATTGTTTATCATATTGCTTTGACTGAGAACTATTGTAACCTTGAAGAAAAACGGAACAGCTGAAAGGAAACTGTGTTCATACATACACTGAACAACAAGCTCTTCATCATATATCAAAGCAGTGTTAAACCACCAATAGTGAACCTATCCACCTCATACAATATATCAGAATACTTGGAACCAGATTTACTGAGCCCTCATGATGGCCAACCACACAATATTTTTCCCAGTATTTCTGAAGTTTAGATTGTAACCAGACTTAACAGCACATAATAGTTTTCATGTGTACTATTTTTGATGATCCTGTGGAAATTTGAAGCATAACCCCATAGACCATATCATGCTCAGCACTGTGAAAAGGAACATGGTTAGTTATGTGCTCTCACAATCCACCTATATATTAATATCTTCATGACATTTATTTTTAAATAAATCTGATTTTATAACTTATGTTTGCATGGGATTGACGTTAGAAACATCTGGAAAATATGGCTTGATTTCTCAGTTAGGTGCATGAATTATAATATGTGCAGAACTTCATACAATGTGTCTTTTCAATCACATTCATGACCAAGTGTATCTGAATATGTCTAATCAATTTTCTAAGCAATTTTAAATAATTTCAGTAAATATATTTGCTACGTAAAGTAGGCTGGTATATATTTATCTAAATTAGTAATTACAACATATATAACTGGTAATTTTATCCTCATAACCGTATTTATCAACTAAGAAAAAGTTCAAAATATAAGCTTATTGCAAATAAATAACAAAAGAATAATTTGTAATGTCTTGGACAGGAGCTTGCAATGTTCATTAAATAACTTGTGTGAAAAAATCAACTAATGTGTAATCTCTTCTGACATTTTAAGTAAAAATTGTGATTTCAAACTTGTGGAGAAAACACCATAAAATGTAAAGAAATGAGTGATACATTTGCAAAGAAGGCAACATTCTCAATAGTGAAAGTGCAGAAATTTGCTTTCATTTGCTAATCAAAGCCTATTGTACGTGACAATGCTAGTACTCTGCCTTTCAGAAACAGGGCAAACTTTAATTGTCCTTTTTTAACATGGTACTTTATTTGTATGTGTCTTACAGGGGTGTTAGTACAGCAGCTTCTATGGGTACCGCCAAAGGTGGTCATTCCGAGTTCTTCGCTCGTTATCGTTTTTCGCAACGGAGCGATTAGGTGGAAAGTACGCAGCGCGCATGCGTTAAGTAATTTAACACAAAACTCAGTAGATTTACACAAGCTCGAGCTACGTTTTTTCATCGTTCGAGTGATCGTAGTGTGATTGACAGGATGTGGGTGTTTCTGGGTGGAAACTGGGAGTGTGCTAAAAAACGCAGGTATGCCAGGTAAAAACGCAGGAGAGGCTAGAGAAATGGGGGAGTGGCTGGCCGAATGCAGGGCGTGTTTGTGACGTCAAACCAGGAACTAAACGGACTGAGGTGATCGCAATCTAGGAGTAGGTCTGGAGCTACTCAGAAACTACAAGGAATTATTAGTAGCAGTTCTGCTAATCTTTCGTTCCCTATTCTGCTAAACTAAGATACACTCCCAGAGAGCGGCGGCCTAGCGTTTGCAATGCTGCTAAAAGCAGCTAGCGAGCGAACAACTCGGAATGAGGGCCAATGAGAGGATGGCTGCAGGCATACAGTATATGTTCCATTATAAAAGTGTTATAGAAAGTAACACTCTATGGGCCTGATTCAGATGTACATGGAAATAGCAGCGATGTGTTAGTATGGTAATGCATCAGGAGGCATCTGATATAAGTAGACGTCTTGTGCTTGCATTAGTGATCCATACTGCATCCTAGGATGCAGCATCGGGTCTCCTGCGACACTCTCAGCCGGCTGTGTGACCCATGGGGTTGCGAAAGCTGGCTGTCGCAGATCCAACAAAGAGGCCAAGAAATCACAGCCTTCCGACTCCACAGAAATGGAAATTACATGCCTCTGTTTTAGGAAATTGCACTGACCATCTACTGCTGATCTGTGTCCGACATCGCAGACCTGTACTGCACATGCACAGTGCGAGTCTGTTGCATGATCCAACACAGAGGCCAGGAAATCTCTGAATGCCGACTCCCCCAAAATGGAAACGACATGCCTCTGTTTTGGGAAATGGTACTGACCATCTTCTGCTGGTTCTGTGTCCAACGTCGTAGGCCCGTACTGCACATGCACAGCACAGGTTTGTTGCATGCGCAAAGTACTAGACATCAGTACGTTGTGGCATGCATCCCAAACTCAACAGGCCTGAATCAGGCCCCATGTGTGCTAGCTCCCATGCATGATCAGAAACTCTAACTAGAGGCACATACCTATGCCCAGGCTGACAACACCCCCCAACAGTCCTTGTCTACATAATCCTTTATTATGCCCCCTGGTACCACCCCTATCCTTCTCTCCTAGTCTCCTACATCTCCTGCTGTCTACTCTCCTTTATCTCCCATCCTCCCTCTACTTCACTTCCTCTCTTCTCTGGTTACCCCACTGCCATCCACTTTTGCCCAGTCATGGACACTCCACCCCACCACCCAGTCCTACTTTCTCCCACCTCACCTCTCCTCCACTAGTATCATACCGAGCTAACACCATGCCCCACTCCTGCAGTTTCCCTTCCTAGCCCAAGACCCAGCACTATCACAACACCCTCTATGGGGGTAATTCAGACCTGATCGCACCACTACGAATTTGCAGTGGTTTGCGATCAGTTAGTCACCACCCGGACAGAGTGAAAATCCGCCCGGCGTAATTCTGCGTACACCTTGCAAAAATCTCTGCGAACGCCGGTCAGCTGCAAATCCATTCACAACTCACTCAGCATCTAATGATTTTTCCAGTTTGTGCAGTCTGTGCATAGCTTAGAACCTGCTCCTACAGTGCAATAGAATCAGGCTGATCGGGGCTGGAGCTGACATCACACACACTCCCTGAAAACGATTGGGCACTGCATTTTATCTGACACGGCTTCCGGCTTCCTGTCAGTTAACTTGCATATGCTTAGCATTCAAAAATGACGTTGAATTTTTCGCATTTCGGCCTCACGCGTGCACATTACGATCCGTACGCATGTGCAGTTGATTGATAATTGCCCACTTTGCGAAATCGCACAACAGCAATCAGGGCCCTATATCCATTCTTTCTAAATTCATCTCACCTCATCGCTACAGAAACCCTGATAATCTCATTCACACCACCGCCTCAGACTCTCTCCCTCTCTCCTGTGCCCTCTGGAATGCCAGGTATGTCTGTTACAAACTGGTCCCAACCCATGACTTCTTCATCTCCAATTCCCTCCATCATCATTTCAGCCATCACTGAAACCTGGATTACCCCCTCTGACACAGTTTATCTTGCTGCTCTCCCTGCTGGAGGATTCCCATTCAAACATACCCCCCGACCCGGGGGATGCCATGGTGGTGGTGTTGGTGTCCTTTTACCCTCTAGCTACACCTACCAACTCATACCTCCAGAACCGTCCCTCACATTCTCTTCATTCTAGGTCCATGCTATATGTCTCTACCAACCTGCTAATCTTCGAGTTCCTGTCATTTACCATCCCCGTGGCACGTCCTCCAAATTCCTTGACATCTTTGCATCCTGGCTTCCTCACTTCCTCCCTTCTAACATTCCCTGCATTATCCTAGGTGATTTCAACATCCCTATCGATATCTTCACTTGGTTTCTCCCAATGGATTGCCGCACTCTCCCTTGTGAATTGGAGCTCAATGGATCTGGTTTTCACTCAACGTTGTGATATTTCTGACTTCTTCAGCTCCCCTTTTCCCATCTCTGACCCCCACCTGCTCTCTTTTAACTTATCTCTCTCTGCTTCTCCATCTCTACCTCCTAAGCTACCAAGCGTAATATTGAGGCTATTGACATCACATCCCTATTCTCATTGTTTGACTCACTTCTCTCTCTCCTATTCTCTCCCTCTCCTTCAAACCACACATTCAGCACCTCTCACAAACCTTCAATTTTCATCTCAAAAATATTTCCAGGTTTAGACCCTTTTTCACATAGGATGCTACTTAGACAATTATCCACTCTGGACTACTGTAAACTCCTCCTAACTGGCATCCCTGACAAATGCCTCTCTCCACAACAATCTATCCTCAATGCTGCAGCCCGGATCATCTTCCTCACTAAATGCACTACAGCTACCTCCCCTCTCCTACAAGTACTTCATTGGCTTCTCTTTCCTTTCAGAATCCAATTCAGACTTCTCACTCTCACTTACAAAGCCCTCACCCACTCCTCTCCCATTTACATCTCTGATCTTATCTACCTCTACACTCCCACCCGTCCTCTTCATTTCACTAATGCACGCCTCCTCTCCTGCCTACTCATACTTTCTCCCACTCGTACCTTCAAGATTTCTCACGTGCTGCTTCCTTTCTCTAGAATTCTCTACCTCTCCCCTTCAGACTCTCCACCTCTTTACAAAACTTCAGACTCTGAAAACCCACTTCTTCACCAAACCTAGCCTAATCTCATCCTATACCTTTGTTCCATGCTCACTGTCTACCCCATCTGTGTTACCCCTGTCTGTATGCCCCTCCCCTTTAGAATGTAAGGAGCAGGGTTCTCAAATCTCATATGCTTATCCTTTGCTTACTTAAACCGCCATCAATGGCACCAAATCCCACGGTTTTCTGCCCACCTGATACTTATCTCAGTGTCGTACCCTGTACTTGTCTTATATTGTCTTCAACTGTAAAGGTGTGTACACACGGTAAGATATTTTCTTCCGATTCTGACTATATAGTCAGAATCGGAAGAAAAGATAGTGCAGATCGCAAGGTGACAGTCACCTTGCGATCCCGATCCGATGCCGATGCGCGGCCCCGCGCGGTCGGCATCGGCAGAAAAAATAGGCTGTGCAGGCAAGTCAATCCTGGCTATCTCTATAGAAGAGATAGTCAGGATTGACATCGCACATAGCCAGCATCGCAAGCACACTCATTATGTGCTTGCGATACTGGCTAAGTGCCGACCCGGCCCCCTGTCGCACGGTGAGAATCGGATAAGTCCGAATCTCACCGTGTGTATGCACCCTAAGTCACTATTTCCTGTTTTGATTATTTTGTTTATGTACTCTGTAACTGGGCACTGCTGATCCCTTGTGGAACCATATAAATACAGGATAATAAGAATAATACCACCAACCCCTAACCCACATTCCATCATTCCCTGCCCCAAATTTTTCTATTGCATTTGTAAACAAAAACTAAAATGGCAATGTAATGTTCTCAGAAAACACTGGTTGTCCCCCTTTGAATTAAACACTATACTACAAAACCTCAGAAGTCCACATTTTAATTGATATATATTGAGCCCTTTAATTGCTATACTATTTCTGGTATTAATGGTAGTGAATATATATATATATATATATATATATATATATATATATATATATATATAAAATCACTTTTTTTTGTTAATATTATTAAGACCTCTCTAGTCAAATTGATGAAGTCTACCATCTGTATTGTCTACAATAGTGCTTCTAACAGACATTTGAATGACATTATAAAGCCTTTCTAGAGAATGTCAGCAATGTATTGCTTGCTTGGGCAGATACATTAAATAGTGGTCCCCAAGGAATCTTAGAATCTGGTATGATATAAATTGTACAGTCATATAGACAATGAGAATGCAAAGAATTAGAAAAAAACATTGCTTTACCAGGCTCTTTGAATGTATGTACAGGTGATTTAAGGCAATCAATATAAAAAAAATGTCATTCAGACCAGTTAATTGAAGAATTGTGTCAATAGAACCATGAGTATCCTAAAATGTGTTATCTGGAGAGTAGATGGATAACGTACAAAGACATAGCTTCAGAATACATGCTCCCAACTAATAACTGAATAGAAGAGGGTTATTTTATCCTACTATTATGCAAATTGCCCAGAGTCTACAAGAAACAGAATTTCACAAAATGTTATAGATAAATTCAAGGTGTTTATTGCAAGACACACTTGTACAGATAAACAAACGTTGGGTGTACCAGGATAGCAAGCAACTTAGTAATGGAGACAAACTGTGGCTTGGTATGCAGTAACACTTGGAATACAAATAAGCACTTGACAAAGCAGATATTCACAAATCCAAAATACTTGTTTTGCAGATACTCAGAAGATACAGGTATACACTTGCAAAGGCAGATATTCATGAATGTATTATACTTGATTTGCAGATACTGAATATAGCAGGCAGACTGAGGAGCTGGATGTGAACATATGTACAGTACCAAGATGTACCAGGATTAATGGCAGACAACTGATGGTAGCTTAGTGAGGGAGATAGATGTATTGAGCTTAAGCAGTATCAACCATTTTGTTAAGTAGCAGTCATGATGTAGTGAAGAAGTATGCTTTGCTGAGAAATCATAATAATGCTGACATTTCATAGTTAGTACATTCTGTGGGAAGCAAGGTCATAGCTATAGCCTTGTGTTTAGACTTCTCTTGAAGGACACAATGGAGGGGGTTAGCTAGAGGGGGTTTCTGGGAAGAGATGCATTTTGTTATACATTGTGACGTATATCAGTTTTTCATGAAAGTAACTTTCTGCTATATAATGTTATGCTGAATAAAGTAGCCTCAGTCTCATTTTGTGGACATAACTGCGTGTGTTGTCTGCTTCTTGGGATTCCCAATTGATTGCTAAACAAACGGTATCGTACAGACAGTTGAAGGGACTTGATAGAAGGAGGTTTATTTCCAACAGTTACATGGGGGCTCATCCGGGATCAATGAGCTTGTCGATGTCAGATGACGACGCGACTGCTGGATGTGTGCAACTACTGACATACCCGGGTAAGTAATCTGAAGATTGATCATTATATATCAACCTGATTACTCTGTCAGTACTTGTATACAGTCCTCTGGTCTATTCATCTGATTAGGTAAGCAATACTCGATCATTTGGACCCAATTGTCTGTTTGAAAACCATTCATTATTTTTCTGTGTGCGCTGATAAAGATTATGAGTTTTAGTTTCACTGTTGCAAGAGAAAAATGTGGTTTTATTTTAAAGTGTAAGTTTCAGTTTCACTTTTGCAGGGGGAAAAAACAATGTGGTTTTATTTTTAAATTACGTGTCAGAATTTTTGTGGTATAATCCTGCTATTGAGTCTGAATATTGTGAATTTAAAGGTATATTGCAATATAGTGATTTCAGTTTTGTAGGGAACCAAAGACAGGTTTTGCAACAGTTGTGGGATGGCATGTTGATAAGGTGGTGATAGAAAAATGTATTGGTGATAAATTTCTGTATTGTTTGATAAATTACCTGTTAATTATATACCCCTTGGTTCCACAGTTATAGTTAGTGAAGGAAATTCTATTGATTGTAAACATTTAACCAGTACGGTTAAGACACTGAACACTCACATACTCAGCCTTTTTAAATTCAGAATCTGCAGTCGAGATTTAACATACAAGGTTTGGTAATAGCGGTATCAGTTTTTTCATAGTAAAGCATACTAAGTCTTTTTGTCACTTAAAATGTATTCCTGGCTAATTCAAAGAGATTAGCATTGTTAGCAGACGTTAAAGCCATTATTGACAAAGGTAACTTATTCATATATAAGAAACCTATGACTCAGTGATTTAAGAAGTCTTTGTAAACTAGGTAAAGTCAAGTCAGTAATGACAGAATTTTGGTTTGTTGTGTCAGAGGATTAAGATCCAAGTGGTTTGCTTCATTTGGTCCCTTTTTGTTGATGAATACAGACAACACTTACATAATATAAGTGTGACGTCTAAGAGAGTAAGTCTTTTAAACTGAGGTATTTTCCTAAGAAAACACTTAATCCAAGTGTGATGTTTGGAATACTAGATTTTCTAAACTGAGAGTTCCCTAGCATACACTTATTACTATAAGTGTGATGCTTAAAAGGGTAAATCTTTTAAGCTGAGGTATATACTGACTTTTGTTTTTGATACTACGCAGTACAAGTAAAGGTGCAGCCCCGAAGGATTTCGCAAAGTGAACTGATCAATCACGCGCAAAGGGACAGCACAGTGAGTGAGCCCCTGTAAATCATCAGTACTAGGGAAGGAATAATAGGCACTTATTGGTGCAATTTGTGTAAGGGGCAAACTTCCCAGAGGAAGGGAAGTGTTGACTAATGATGGAGATTTGAAGCAAACAAACACTGGATTGATAAACAAGGTTTTACTGACACTGTGAAGAATTTGGCAAACTGTTACAGGGGCATATTGTTTAATACATCACCTGTATTAATAAGTAGTAAAAAGCGTATACACATGTCAACAGAAGACGTATGCTCAGAGTGTTTGTGTGTGGGTTTATAGAAAAGAAAGGGCAGGGCCCTCTTATATTGAGAGCTATTTCATTTTGCGCTGAACCAGGAGTGTGGAGAAACACTACAGGCTCAGTAGAAAGTGTTTATATATTGATGGAGTGTCACTTTATTCCAAATCCAAGTGATATCGGCAAAGAGTGGTTGGGTTTTCTTGCTAGTTCAGGAAATCGAGCACATAGCTGCATATCCCACGATTCTTTAGATCCTGGATATTGATACTTTTAAAAGTACCTAAGTGTTAAATGTTACCTAAGTTTAATATACTTAAGTGTGAAAATACTCAATGGTTTGGTTGTACCCAACCTCCAAAATAGCTTTATTATGTCATCCACAAAAACAGTGGATCCAAGTTGTTCCCTGGTTTATACAAAAGTATCAGAATAGAAATGTACACATAAAGATTGTCTAAACTGTAATGTTCCTAGTTCTGAAAGATGCAGAACTGATAAGTCTGGGGTACTGCCAACAGCACGTAGTACTAGAAGCGGTAATAAGAAAAAGTTAAGGGTTACTCCCTATAAGCAAGGTTTATGGAAATGTAAATACAACAGCAAAGGGAAAGGAACCGACAGGCAAAGTAATCAGCCACGGCCTGTTCATGTTGTAAATCCCACAGGGAAGCCACAAAAACTAGTTCTGTATGGCCAAAGTATCAGTGTGTAAATCCAAAATATTACAAAATCTGAACAATAGATAGCTGATATATCAAGGTTTATCGTAATAGTAACATTATCAAGTATAATCTGTTATTCTATGTACTCTGCAAATATGCAGGTTGGGGATGGGAAATAGGGTAACAATTCACCTGTTAGTTCTACGTGACTAATGACATGTGGATGTACAAATGTTTATGATTACCGAATATGGATAATAGAACAGTAAGCAAAAATTGCATTCGAAAAATAATTGTCATTTTATTCATGAATGCTTTAGAAGGTTTTAAAGATAATTAGAAAACAGTATGTTTTATAAAACATGCTATTGCAAAGTATATTAATGGGTGACTACGCATAATTATGCAGATTTATATATTTCCATAAAGTCATTTTTCATATATGCAATGAGTATTTTAGTTTTGGTTTAGAGAAGAATTCTCAGCTGTCAGGTAGCTTAAGATAAGTAAGCATAGTGCTCATTATTACAGCATGTTGCTATTAATTACTAAAAGTTTTGTGATGCAGTTTTGGTGCAGGGAAAATGAGTTGGAAATTGCAGCTCTAAACATATTGATTGAGAACATTACATACCATGGTGTCAGTCAAATGTGTTGGGAATTGTAAACAAGTTACCAGGTAAGAGGGAATAGAATCCTGCTGCATTCTTTGAGTAAATGTGTGTATGATGGATGTATATATATATATATATATATATATATATATATATATATATATATAAGACTCTGTTAAGTAAATTTAGAACAGGTTTCTTATCAGCCATATGTTAGGCAGCACACACGAGATGATAGAATGTGAAGGTGTGCAACCCCTGTGTCAGCGGCAGCAACAGTGTACCCAGCCGCCACTGCCATTTCAACAAAAGTAACTTTACCCACAGGAGACACAAGGGTTTCAAGAACTGTTTTTATGCACAACCAGATTCCGCCACATTGACTTACAGATCAGGCAATCGAAGGAACTGGAATAGGAGGTCAATCCTTACCCCCTGCAAGAAAGTAAGATGTACCTACAACATTCCAGCAAAGATGTAACCTGAAATACAAGCTGCTATACAAGTCTACCTCTCACTGGAAAAGTAAGACAAAGAGGAACAACAACTCCCAGCATAGACATCATTATGTTGAACACCAGCATGGTTGGACTTGGACTAAGAAGATGACATGCCAGCAGCAGAAGGGAAAAATATGCAAGTGAAGAAAGGACAAAGTATGTAGGATAATGGATGGATCATAAGGAGAGGTGATTGGAAAAATAAAAATTGAGAAGCAATTTGAAGGTCGCATGAAAGTTTGGAGACTAATGTAAGTCTGCTTTAAGAAAGATAAAGAAAGACATCTGACAAGTGGTCAGTATTACATGGCAAGATTACAGAGATGATGCCATGATTAGAAGATTTGAAGCACCAGCAACTCCAAAGTCAAATCAAATAATAAAGGAACAAGACAGAAGTCCCAGAAGGCAAATGACTAATGCTTCCTCTGCCAATATGAAGTACAAGCTTCTTCAGGTACTCCCCAGTGAACATAATGTCTCCAGAAGAAACAATGGAAGTTACCTTGCCCACTGGAGCAGGACGTGCATAATTGTATTGTGTCTAATGCATACTGGAGCCAGCAGACGCAGAAAACAGCAGCAGAGGGAGGTATCACAAGAACTGATGATATCAGAAACTCTTAAAGGAACAGGAGATGCAAGAACTACAGTCACTAATACCAGTCCAGTTCTTGACCTCGGAGTACAGTGACTTTGCTGGAGCACAATGTACTGAAGCTTATCCAACCAAGAATACTGTACACACCAGCAAAAGTTGAACTTTCCAGCAACTTATCAAAGGAAAGAACAGAACCATTAAGAAGCAAGTTAGAACAGAAATTCAGTATTGGCTCATTTCCTCAGTACCGGTTATGAAAGAAAGTAAGCAATACTACTAGACCAGAGTACCCCAGGGAGGGGCTACGTCACCAAGTGATTTATCCAGAAGACACACAGCTAAATACAGGATGTGAATGACCTGCTGATTGCCACCACCACTAAAAGAAGTACCAAGAGACAGTGTCCTTATTGAAGTTTCTGGAAGAACAAGACTGCATAGCCTTGAAAAGAAGAAATTGCAGCTAGCAAAGCAAAAAGTAATCTTCATAGGATACTCAAGGTACCCAACATTTCACAGAAGAGAGAAAGAAACTCACACTGCAAGCTGAGATGCCAACCAGTGTCAAGCAAGTCAGATGATCATTCCTGGGCCTAGTAGGATACTGCAAAGAATTGATACCTCTAGCATCAGTCTACATGCTAGCATTGTATGACAACACTGAAAGGGAGGAGGGTCCGCATCCTACACACAGCAACAGATGAATGAGGCAATTGAACAATTGAAAACAGCAGTTGCCTCATCTCAAGCCCTAGAACTACCTGACTATTCAAGAAGAAGACCATACCTAGAAGTCCTTACACAAAATTATGGACTGAGGTAAAGACCAGTGGCCTACCACTCAAGCAAGCTTGACAGCAGTACTCAAGGAGCACCTACCAGCATCAGAGCAGCAGCAGCAGCAACAGTCCTAGAAGAGGACAAGAGCACAGACACAGTCCTGAATCAGTAGTCCTAGAAGAGGACAAGAGCACAGGCATAGTGCTGAAGCATGAGCTTATCATCCAGGTACCACATGCAGGTACAGAGAAGCTTCAACAAGCAAGAACCAACCAACCACCTGTCAGCAGCAAGGAAGTAGCATGGCTAAAGTGCAACAGGTAACCATCAGAAGTTGTACTACCCTCAACCCAGCATCTTGTGTTAAGCAACTTAAAGATCATGAAATCTCTATGATTTTAAAGATACCAGTTAGTTAAGAAATTCTGGGCTCACATGGACCCACATCTGGAAAAGGAGGGGAATGTACATCTGTCCCCACTACATATAAGCGTATAAGGGCAAATACATACTACTAAATAGAGTGTAATATTTTTATATATGAAGAGAACTCCAAAAATGTGTTGTATATTTACTACTAATGAAACAAATAGTGCGCAAAGAAGTGGTTTAGGGAAATGTCCTGCTTAAACCAAGCTAATTGGTTTAGCAGGATCAAAAGGTAGATTGTTGAAATAGTGATGTTTTTATAAAAAATTGTTGGCTTAGCAATTTGCATATATCTGTGTTTTAAGATGCTATTTTGTTTCCTTTCAGCTTGAAAGAAATCTGTAAACTCAAAGATGTGAATCCTTCAAGTTTAAGAAACTACAGAAGAGCTTGGCAAGAAGGAGCGACGAACAGTCTACCTTAATGGATATGATGTGAACGGTTCTTTACCTTCCGTGGGATAGAGTGGCAAGCACGGTCCTACGGGAACATAGCGTTCAAAACCATTATAGCTAGACTGTTTGCTTAGTCTCTTGTAGGTAGAGTTTGTGTGATACCTTGTAGCTCAACTGTAATGTCATATTATTGTAGCTCAACTGTAATGTTGTTTTATTATGAAAAGGAGGGACTGAGAGAGATAGATGTATTGAGCTTAAGCAGTATCAGCCATTTTGTTAACTAGCAGCTATGATGTAGTGAAGAAGAAGTATGCTTTGCTGAGAAATCATAATAATGCTGACATTTCATAGTTAGTACGTTCTGTGGGAAGCAAGGTCGTAGCTATAGTCTTGACAATATGTTATCAGACAGTTACCCTGTGTTTAGACTTCTCTTGAAGGACACAACGGAGGGGGTTAGCTAGAGGGGGTTTCTGGGAAAAGATGCATTTTGTTATACTTTGTGACGTATATCAGTTTTTCATGAAAGTAACTTTCTGCTATATAATGTCATGCTGAATAAAGTAGCCTCAGTCTCATTTTGTGGACATAACTGCATGTGTTGTCTGCTTCCTGGGATTCCCAATCGATTGGTAAACAAACGGTATCGTACAGACAATTGAAGGGACTTGACAGAAGGAGGTTTATCTCCAACATTAGTGAGCTGCAGAGTTCTCTAGGATTAGGCAGGTACTGGTGTACACTGGAGTTTTAAGTAAAGTCCAGAGCAGATAAGTATGCAGAAAGAGGGATCCAGTAATCAGACAAATAATAATAATGACAGGTAATGGCAGGTTCCAGGCACAGTGGGTCAGAACTGACATAACATGACTTTATAAAACCAGGAAGCATGAACAGGACCAAAACCCTTATCACACGAAAGACCAGAAAACATCAATGACCAGCAAGGTGCCTGGTGAGAGACAGGGTTACTGATTACCTCATCGCATGTGGTAAATCCACGTGGTAACTGCCACCAGCAGAAGTACCAGTTGCTGCACCAGCCAGGCCAAGCGACCTTGAGGGACTACACTCAGGGTGAGCTTCTGCTCTCACCCGCACACAAAATTATTAATATGTAAATAAGTAGGTAACATGAGCCTCTCAAGCCTTGGGTCTGAAAACAAAGACAACCAGAACTAAAATTAAGATAATGTAATGTATCTTACGTCCTAGAGGATACTGGGGTCCACATTAGTACCATGGAGGTATAGACGGGTCCACTAGGAGCCTTGGGCACTTTAAGAAATTAATAGTGTGGGCTGGCTCTTCCCTCTTTGCCCCTACTACCAGACTCAGTTTAGATGTGCCCGGAGGAGCCAGTCACGCTGAAGGAAGCTCCCAAAGAGTTTCCTGCATTTATTTTCTATGTTTGCTATTTTCAGGCAGGGCTGGTTGGCACCAGCCTGCCTGCTTCGTGGGACTTAGGGGGGGATGGCCCAACCTCTTGAAGGGTTAATGGTCCCATTCCCCACTGACAGGACACTGAGCTCCTGAGGGAGTCAGTCACAAGCCCCACCACGGCGAGGGTACCCTCCCGCAGCACGCCGCCACCCCTAACAGAGCCAGAAGAAAGAAATGTGGTGAGTAGAATGCCACCATCCCGGTTAGCGGGTCGCCGGCGGTAATGGCGGCACAAGGGTAGCAGCACAGCACTGACAAGGCTGCTGCTCCAGACTTCAGTAACATGCTTAGGTGTGTATCCGCGGTGAGGGGTGAGCTGAATTCACAAACACTACCCACACTGGCGCTATCGCTTACAGGGGTTTTAACCCACTGTTAAGCACATGAAATACCTCAAGCCAGTATAAAAAAACAGGAAGACCGCTCGCCATTAAGGGGGCGGGGCTTCACTATGAGCAGATCCAGCAGCTCTCAGCACCATTTTCCCTCTGCAGATCTTACTGAACAGTCTCACAGGTACGCACAGCTCCTCCTTCAAGACTCCAGTTACCTCAGCGGTACCGGGGGGGTTATAGCAAAGTGGGGGGGACCAATAATGGTATACTAAGCCCCTATTAAGGGTACTTAGTTTGCGACCCGGCTAAGTCTTTTATTGGCCATAGGGGAGTGTTGTGGCTGGCTCTGTCAAGCTCTGTGTCTCCTTAGAGGGCTCTGGGTGGGTTAACTGTGTTATACCCTCTTCTCTACTGTGTGGCTGTGTTTTTACTTGTTGCCATGTCAAAAGAGTGTGTGTCCCGCACTGCAGAGTGCTTCTCGTCCCCAGGGGGATCTATACAGTGTACACAAGATAGTACACCTTCTCAAGCTAGTGGGTCAGAGCCAGTGTGGTTAGATTCACTGAAAGGGATGATCTCAAACATTTCTCATAAATTGTCCCAAAATGAGAAAGAAATGCAATACCTAAGACAGTCTATGAATGACCCAGACCAGTGTCTTAGACCCCTGCCATTTGTCCACAAAAACGTACGCTGGCACAAATCCTGCATACTGACAACGATAATGATGACACTGATGCAGATGACGGTGATATGGATTTAGGTGGGGGGGATGCAGCTCTATGACAGGGAATACAGGCCCTAATAGAGGCTATTAGGGAGGTCCTGCACATTCCTGATACAGTAATAGAGGACACTGAGAAATCTCAATTCAATATAAAAAAGAAATCCTCTGCTACCTTCCCTGAACTCTAAAGGGTTAAATTCTCTATTTGAAGAAACTTGGCTCACTCCTGAAAAGAAGTTTCAGATACCTAAATGGTTAATAGCATCTTTCCCTTTTCCGCAGGATGATAGGAAAAAGTGGGAAGTCCCGCCAATTGTTGATGCCTCAATTTCTAGGTTGTCCCGTAATAATAATAATCTTACCGTTCCCAGGTACAGCCTCCTTAAAGGACACGGCTGACTGCAAGATTGAGACCACTCTCAAATCTCTGTACACGGATGTGGGGGTGGCCCAGAGATCCACTATAGCTTGCGCTTGGATCTCTAGGGCCATTTCCAAATGGTCAGGTACTCTAATTGAGGACTTAGATTCCTTACATGGGGGGAGATAGTTTTACTCCTACAACATGTACAGGACTCGGCTAATTGTATGATCAAAGCCCTAAAAGAAATTGGCTTACTCCACGGCCATGGCTGTGTTGGCGCATCAGGGCTTATGACTACGTCAGTGGAATACAGATGCGGATTCCAGAAAGGGACTGGAAAGTCTACCATTCAAAGGTGACGCCCTGTTTGGAGATGAACTGGATGCGTGGATATCCAAGGCTACGGCGGGTAAGTCTACGTACCTCCCATCTGCAGCACCCACAGCTAGGAAAACCTACTCTGCTCCAACTCTGCAGTCCTTTCAGACAGCAAAGTTCAAAGGTAAATCCAAGGGTTCTTCTGCTTCCTTCAAAGGTAATAAAGGTAAACCCAGAAAACTTGCTTTTTCAGGTTCACAGGAAGAGACCTCCAGCACTGCTTCCTCAAAGCCTTCGACATGACGGTGGACTGCACTGCCTGGAAGAGAGGCAGGTGGGTGCCCGCTTGAGATATTTCAGTCACATATGGGCAACATCAGGCCTAGATCCCTGGGTCAAAGATCTTATCACCCAGGGCTGCAGACTGGAGTTTCAGGAGCTCCCACCTCACAGATTCTTCAAATCAGGCTTACCAGCTTCTCAATAAGCAAGTATAACTTTACAGGAAGCAATTCTAAAACTGGTACAGACTCGGATCTTTGGGGGTCATTCCGAGATGATCATAGCTGTGCTAAATTTAGCACAGCTACGATCATTCACACTGACATGCGGGGGGACGTCCCACACAGGGCTATCCCGCCCCGCATGTCAGTGCCCCCCCCCCCCTGCAGAAGTGTAAAGGCATCTCACAGCGGCTATGCCTTTGCACTTCAAGAGTAGCTCCCGACCAGCGCAGCTTTAGCGTGCTAGCCGGGAGATACTCTTCCACCCCACCCCCCCGCCCAGCGACCGCCTCTGCCTGTCAATCAGGCAGAGGTGATCGTAGTGGCCCAACGGCCTTCGGCCATCTGGCATGCACCGGCGCACTACGGCGCCGATGCATGTGCAGTTCTGACCCTATCGGGTAAGTATGACCCCCATTGTTCCAGTTACACCTCACCTACAGAACAAAGGTTACTATACCAACCTGTTTGTGGTTCCAAAACCGGACGGTTCGTAAGGCCCATTTCAAACCTCAAATCCCTGAACCTGTACTTATGGGTATTCGAATTCAAGATGGAGTCTCTGAGAGCGGTGATCTCAGGTCTGGAGGAAGGGGAATTCTTGGTGTCTCTGGATATCAAGGATGCGTATCTTCACATCCCGATCTGGCCACCTCACCAGGCTTATCTAAGGTTTGCGTTACAGGACTGTCACTACCAGTTTCAGGCCCTGCCATTTGCCCTCTCAATGGCACCACGGGTATTCACCAAGGTCATGGCAGAGATGATGTTCCTCCTATGCAAACAGGAAGTGAACATAATTACGTACCTGGACGACCTGCTAATAAAAGCATCATCCAGGGAGAAGCTGCTGGACAGTATTGCAATTTCGACTCAACTGCTCCAGGATTACGGGTGGATTCTGAACCTACTTAAATCTCACCTGGAACCGACGAGGAAACTTCCATTTCTGGGCATGATACTGGACACGGAAGCAATGAGAGTTTTTCTTCCTTTGGAAAAGGCATTGGTAACTCAGTCGATGGTGCGGGAGGTTCTACAACCTCCCTGGATATCGGTGCACCTGTGCATTCGTCTTCTGGGGAAGATGGTAGCGACTTACGAGGTGCTGCAGTATGGAAGGTTTCACATAAGGCCCTTCCAACTGGATCTATTGGACAAATGGTCCGGATCGCATCTACATATGCACCAGAGGATACGTCTGTCACCAAGAGCCAGGATATCTCTGCTGTGGTGGCTTCACACTTCTCACCTCACAGAAGACCGAAGGTTCGGGATTCAAATTTGGATTCTTGTAACCACAGACGCAAGCCTCCGAGGTTTGAGAGCAGTCACCAGGGGGCAACACTTCCAAGGAAGATGGCAAGTCAGAAAGCCACTCTTCCAATCAACATTCTGGAACTAAGGGCCATATACAATGCCCTTCTGCAGGCTTCACATCTTCTTCAAGATCAATCTATTCAGGTTCAGTCGGACAGTGTGATGGCGGTGACGTACATAAACTGACAAGGCGGAACGAAGAGCAGAGCAGCAATGTCAGAAGTAACAAGGATTCTCCACTGGATGGAAAGACACGCGATAGCGTTGTCAACAATCTTCATTCCGGGAGAGGACAACTGGGAAGCAGACTTCCTCAGCAGACACGATCTCCATCCAGGAGAGTGGGCCCTTCACCCGGAGGTGTTCGGGTGCTTGACAAGTCAGTGGGGACTTCCACAGATCGACATGATGGCCTCTAGTCTCAACACAAAACTCCAGCGGTATTGTTCCAGGTCGAGAGACCCACAGGCGGTTGCGGTAGACACTCTGGTGACTCCATGGATCTAACAGAGGGTGTACGTGTTTCCATCACTTCCACTGATCCCAAGGATTCTCAAAAAATAAAAAGGGAAAAGGTTCAAGCAATTCTCATTACTCCGGATTGGCCAAGAAGGGATTGGTACGCGGACCTACTGGAAATGCTCCTGGAGGATCTGTGGCCTCTACCTCTTCGGGAGGACCTTCTGCAACAAGGGCCGTTCATCTATCAAGACTTACCGCGGTTACATATGACGGCATGGAAGTTGATCATCAAATTCTAGCCCAGAAAGGCATTCCGGACAAGGTTATTCCTACCTTGATCCAGGCCAGGAAGGGGGCAACGTCTAAACATTACCACCGGATTTGGAGAAAATATATTTCTTGGTGTGAACTCAGGAAATTCCCTGCGGAGGAATTTTGCCTGGGATGTTTTCTGCTCTTTCTGCAGTCAGGTGTGGATGCGGGCCTATGCCTGGGCTCCTTAAAAATCCAGATTTCGGCCTTGTCCATTTTCTTTCAGAAACAATTGGCTTCTCTCCCTGAGGTTCAGATGTTCTTAAAAGGGGTTCTGCACATTCAACCGCCCTTTGTGCCTCCCACGGCACCTTGGGATCTCAACATGGTGTTGCCGTTCCTGCAATCTGAATGGTTTGAGCCTTTATAGGACGTTGACGTCAAGTTTCTTACGTGGAAGACCGTCACACTGTTGGCCTTGGCTTCTGCAAGATGTGTGTCGGAATTGGGGCATTGTCTCACAAGTGCCTCTATTTGGTATTTCTTGAGGATCGAGCTGAACTCAGGACTCGTCAGCAATTTCTTCCTAAGGTGGTGTCTGCGTTTCATATCAACCAACCTATTGTGGTTCCGGTGGTTACCGACACCTCTGCTACTTCAAAGTCCTTGGATGTTGTAAGGGCTTTGAAGATCTATGTGAAGAGGACAGCTCGTCACAGAGAATTGGACTCGCTGTTTGTTCTCTATGATCCCAATAAAATTGAGTGTCCATCTTCAAAGCAGACAATTGCACGCTGGATCAGGCTTACTATCCAGCATGCTTACTCTACAGCAGGTTTGCCGGTTCCTAACTCTGTTCATGCCCACTCTACTCGGTCAGTGGGTTCTTCCTGGGCGGCTGCCCGGGGTGTCTCGGCTTAACAGCTTTGCCGAGCAGCTACTTGGTCAAGTTCGAACACGTTTGCTAAGTTCTACAAGTTTGATACTTTGGCCTCTGTGGACCTTCAGTTTGGTCAATCCGTTCTGCAGGATCCTCAGCACTCTCCCACCCGGTTTGGGATTTTGGTACATCCCCATGGTACTAATGTGGACCCCAGTATCCTCTAGGTTGTAAGAGAAAATAGGATTTTAATTACCTATTGGTAAATGCTTTTCTCGTAGTCTGTAGTGGATACTAGGCACCCGCCCAGTGCTTCGTGTTTCCTGCACTGTTACTTACGTGAAGTATTGTTATTGGTTCAGCCATTGCTGTTCCTGTTCAAGTTTGGTTAGCATGGTTTTCCTCTTGTTTGGTGTGTGCTGGTTCAAATCTCACCACTGTTCTGTTAAATCCTTCTCTCAAGGTATGTCCATCTCCTCGGGCACAGTTTTTAGACTGAGTCTGGTAGGAGGGGCATAGAGGGAGGAGCCAGCCCACACTATTCATTTCTTAAAGTGCCCAAGGCTCCTAGTGGACCCATTTATACCCCATGGTAATAATGTGGACCCCAGTATTCTACGGACTACGAGAAAAGGAATTACTGGTAGGTAATTAAAATCCTATTTTAAGTTAAAACTTCAAAGCTTATTGTTATAGAAAAAAGAAAGGTTACAAGAATAAAATAGTTTAAATAGTCACACAAGTAATTAAAATCTCAAGAAATAAAAATAGGGGGGGGGGGAAACGGTACAACGTTCATACCACCTAGGCAGGGCTGATCGCTGATTGAGGTGAATCCTCCTGTAGGTATGTTTAATTATGATCATCTAGACCCCTTCACAAAAATGAACCTTTTGCAGCAAGAGGTCCTCATATTTACACATGCTACAGCTTACCCCCCCCCCCCCCCCCCCCCTCCTCTTGGGATTCCTTTTACCTTCTCATCCAAGGTGTAGTGAGTTTTAGCTTGCACTGTGGGGTCTCTTAGCAATGCTAACAGGGGTGGATGGCCTTATCTTTTATTTGTTTGTTTGAAGCTCTGGGCTAGGGTTTACAACCTTGTCTCAAGAAGAGCAGGTCACACCCTTCTGGCAAAAGCTCTGGTTCCTGGGTAATCAAACTAGCTCTAGTCAGGAAGAATTTCACACCTGGGTAGCCAGTGTGCCTTTACTAGGTTGCAGGGTTGGCACCTGTGGTGTTTATACACATATTCCTGTCCCATATACAGGATCGTAAGGCTGATTTGCATCTTGTCTCTGGAGTTCTGTGGCTATAATGAAATACCAACAGATCACTACCTATCTACCATTTGACATGCAAAGACATTTAACTGGTATAATACATTTGTACATCGATACATCAATCAGAATAATACAAATTTTAATCATGCCCATTGAAATGTAAAATTGGGTGTCCCTTACAGTATATACTGTGAAAAAGGGGTTAAAATGTATAACACTAGTTCATCTAGGCAGTTGGTGATAACCGATACTAGGGCAGATTTAGGGGTGAGGGCGCCCGTTAGCACAACAGTAACATGTATCCCCAACCTACCTAATTTTATTATTTTTATTGATTGTTTATTAGTCCTCATTTGATGATTTAATAGAATAATAATGAAAAAGCCACTATGAAATGTTTTCTTTTTTTATTATATATACATATTTACTTAGTAGGACAGCTTACAGTGGCAGTATGTGCATGTCCTACCAGTTTACACTTCATTCAAGACTGCATATGGTACAGTACAGTGGAAATATTTTGCAGTTATTGGTGCTTTTTGGCCTGATTCTACCAACACAAGCATTCAAGTGCTGCCCCCAAACAGGTGCTGCTCATAGGCACGTGCCTAATGGGATTTTCACCACTGGTGCATTGTATTTGTCATTGATAGGATCACTCATTGTAATCAGCCACTGTTATAGCCAATGTCAGACCCAACCACCGGTCAGTTCAGTCATTACAGACAGCCATTGCAACCATTGTCATGGCCTGTCATTGCAGCCAACCATTGTTATTGTCAGTCACGGCTGTTACCCACTGTCAAAACCAGGTACTGCATCCAGAAAGTACCAGGGTCAATTACTGCAGATAGCAATTATAAGAGTAAACAATTGTAATAGCCACTGTCAGTCCCAATCACTATGGACATCATTGCAGCTAAGCATTATTAGGGTCAGTGACAGTCATTGCAGATAGCTATTGTCATAGCTAGTCATTGCTGTCAGCCATTGTCAGTTTCATCTATTGTAGCTACTACTGTCATAAACAACCATTGTCAGCCAGTACCAGAGCCAACCGAGGCAGCCAGATCTTTTCAGGACCATTCACTGCCGGTATTTATGGTCTGGGCCAGCCATTAACGCTAGCTATTGTTAGGGCCATCAGCACCAGAAATCCATGGTTATGCCAACCATTCTTGGGGATATCTAATGCAGTTATCCATTGTCACAGCCAGCCATAATCAGGAACATGGTCCTAGACAGCCATCAACTATTGTTTTGACCATCCAGCCAATATTGTTAACCATTGTCTATGTAAAACACTGCCATTATGTATCAGCCATTGCCAAAGCCATCACTGAAGTGAGCCATTGAAAGGGATAGTCATTGATAATAGATGGCTGCAACAATTTTCCTTGACAATGGCTGTCTGCAATGCCTTAAATCAGGGATGGTGGACCTTCGGCCCTCCAGCTGTTGTTGAACTACTGGAGTCAGCCCTCCAGCTGTTGTTGAACTACAGTTTTACTACAGTTTTGCTATTTGGCCATGCTAAAACTATTGCAGGGCATGCTGGGTTGTGTATTTCATCAACAGCTGGAGGGCCGAAGGTTCCCCATCCCTGCCTTAAATGAACAATGGTTAGCTACAAGGATAAGTAACTGAAGCCTGTCATTGTCAAAGTCAATTACTGCAGTTAGTCATCAACAGAGTTGACAATGCAAAGTACTGTTGGGTACAGCTTCTGTGAAGGTCTCCCAATGGGGCATAGCCTTGTACCTACTGTCTACAGCTGCACAGTTATACTGCAGGGGCAAACGCAGGATTTCGAAAGGGGGGTTTCCAGATACAGTATGTGGTATACTATATATACATTATACATATATATATATATATTTATTTATTTATTTATTAAGAACAATAATGCAAATAGCGCTGCTACCTAGGTAACAAGACTTCTAATTAGAAGTTAGTGATACAATTCTATATCAAAATCCAAGTTCACTAACACTTCCCCAGTTTAGGGGGGCTGCTAAAAAGGTCCTCTTGTGCGGACTCTATTTCCAAAGTCCAAGTAAATTAGATATACAAAATGGTAGAACCCAGCGCCTTCTGTGTTAGATAGTTTCCAAGTGAAAATGAAATAATAATATGCGTACCGCAAACCATGTGTATTGATGCCTGTAGTATGAACCGTATTTCTCCTGGTCACAATCTTCTGGCTTTCCCAGTGACTCCGTGGATGGATCGTAAAGAGATTAAAAAAGCATTAATAGTGTGATATTGCAAGGTACAAAAAGGTGTGCTTATGTGAAAATTTTGGATGTGGTTGAAATTTGCTGATAGTTATATAGTACACCCAGTGTCAGTTATATAGAAAGATTAGTGTGCCCGCAACCTATGGTAGTTTAAAAATAAGTACCCTCAGGTCTTGTAATTCTTGCATATAATGGGTTCTTTCTGGTATTCTTCTCTCGTAGTTCGTAATGGGGATCCTTAATATTGAAATAGAATCTCCCAAAATCGGGAAGGAGAGCCCTGCACTGGTTAATTATTTATAGGAAAGTGTTAGCCAATTTAGAAAGTTAATATGACTATTGCGCAATCTTCATGTCAACTTTCTAAATTGGCTAACACTTTCCTGTAAATAATTAACCAGTGCAGAGCACCCTAAATACCCCTTGATGAAGTCCTAAAAAATCATTTAAAGGACGAAACGCGTTGGCCAGCTGATCCACTCCTCCGAGAGGATTGCAGATAAGCTTTTAAACAATTTTTTTATTGTAAGAGTCCAATTTATATGGAATGTTTTTTATATGTATGTTTGTATTAAAACCTTAAAAACTACTACACTATGGGCTCTCCTCTCCGATTTTGGAAGATTCTATTTCAATATTAAGAATCCCCATTATGTACTACGGGAGAAGAATAACAGAAAGAACCCATTATATGCAAGAATTACAAGACCTGAGGGTACTTATTTTTAAACTACCATAGGTTGCGGGCACACTAATCTTTCTATATACCTGACACTGGGTGTACTATATAACTATCAGCAAATTTCAACCACATCCAAAATTTTCACATATGCACACCTTTTTGTACCTTGCAATATCACACTATTATTGCTTTTTTAATCTCCTTACGATCCATCCACGGAGTCACTGGGAAAGCCAGAAGATCATGACCAGGAGAAATACGGTTCATACTACAGGCCTCAATACACATGGTTTGCGGTACGCATATTATTATTTAATTTTCACTTGGAAACTATCTAACACAGAAGGCGTGGGTTCTACCATTTTGTATATATATATATATATTTATATATGTCACTGGCAGCACTCCCAGGACTTTTCAGACAGTAATTGATGCATTAAACAGTAGTATACGCTATAAATATAGATTTTATATATATATATATATATATATATATAGATATATAGATAGATATGTTACAGTATAGCTCATCTTACATACATAAAGATAAATGCACATTTAAGCCTCTCCCGTTGCTGCCTGCCTGTCTGGCCACTTCCACCACTACCGCGGACCCGCTGCTGCTGATGACTGCCTCCGACGCTGCTCCGCTGTTCCCACTGCTGCCTGTGACTGTCTCTCCCACCACTGCTGAGGTCCCGCAGCTCCTACCGCTGCCGGCGACAGCCACCCCCCTGCTGCTGAAGTCCTGCAGCTCCCGCCGCTGACAATGGCTGCCTCCCACGCCGCTGCTGCAGCCACTGCCGCAGGCACTGCCTAGAGATCCCGCAGCTCTTGCCACAGCCGAGTGCCCGCAGCTTCTGCAGTTTACAGGTGCCTGCAGGCTGCCGCTGCCGAGTGTTGTGGTTTGCAAAGCACAGAGAGCTCTGATGAGCCGAGCTCTCAATCTGAGCATCAGCATGTCGCAGTGTGTGAAGAACTGCCTTGGTCCACAGAAAAAAAAAATGGTCCGTCAGGGGGGTTTCTGGGTACACAGAAACCCCCCCCCTGCGTGCGCCACTGTACTGCATATAATTCTCATGTTAACACCAGCTGATTTTATAACACATGTAATATATTTACACTGTTGTGTGACAATTTACATTTTTGACACAATGGGCCAGATTTAATGGCTTGCGAGACGGCCGGAGCACCAAGACTATGTTTTTTTTAAAGCAGCTAACATTTAAAAGTCAAAACTGGTTGGTTTTACCTTGTAAACGTTTGCTGCTTTAAAAAAATGTACGAGTTTGGCCGGAGGCTCGGAGCTCCGTCCGTCTCACAAGCCATTACATCCAGGCCAATGTAATTTTTTAATATACTGTATAAAAAAAAATCAATACAATGGACCAACAAATAAATATTACATGCTCAATTAAATATTTTACTTAAAATAAGTTTAAAATTAACCAACAGTAAACCATAAGAACCATGGTTCACACTCAAAGATCCCTTACTGTTGTCAGTTCATGATACAGTATCTGTTAGTGCTGAGAATATATGGGAGCTAGTAAGTGGTGTGTAGGATATATGTGGGTGAGATCTGTCAGACTAAGGATAACATGTAAGTGTGGAATGGAGATGAACAGGAATTCCTGCTCATCTAATCCAATCCTGTTATATGAACTTGTCAACAAATCTGTACTCTGTGTTTTAATATAGTATTCCCATGCTCTGTGATCCATTGTGTGTGAAGGAGATATATTATTCATGTCATCTTATAGGGCCAATAAAATCTGATTTAAAGGATGGAGGGGTTGCTGTTACCAGAATATGAAATGGCAGTAAGACTGCATTGGAATTTGGAGTTGGACCAGCAAAAACAATTTACAACATTCCCAAAAGTCAAATAGTGATACATTTTCTATCATTACTTAAATATAATAAAAATATCCACACAATTATGAAATCTTTTTCATGTGAAATAAAAAAAAAAATATATATGATGTCAGTAGCAGTAGGTACTTACGAAATGTTTACATGTTGTGCAAAGTGATAACTATATGTATTTTATATACGAGGGTGGTTCAATAAGTAAGGTAACAAGACCTCTCACGTGTGTAACGTTCTCTATTTCATTCTAATTTCCTGCCAGGCCAGAACATGTAGCCCACTGCATCTCCTCACGGCCATCAGACTGCACCTAATATCAGTCATACTGTCTCAAAATCAGTATTAAGGTGTCGGGGATGGCGGAAACATGGTCACACGACTAAATTTCTGCATCTAAAGGGCACATCAGCAGCTGAAATCATTGCCAACTTGTATAGGTGTGCAGTGATAACGTCATGTTGTGCAGCAATATGACGCCTGTTAGCAGAAACTTAAGTCGTTTTTGATGAATTGCCCATTGCTGCTCATCTTGACTGTCTGTCCTGCTGTTATCAAAGGTAGTGCACCAAACCAAACCTTATTTCCATGACATGACGTTATCACTGTATACTTTGAGAAGTTGACAATGAATTTCAGCTACTGATGTGCCCTTTAGACACAGAAACCTGATCACATTATCAGGGGCATATCAAGAGAGGAGGAGACCCGTGTGCAGTCTCTATCTGGGCCCCCTCCTGTCTTGCTGGTTGCATATAGGGTCACTATGGGACCCTAGCACTGTCCCAGAGCCTAGTGTACATGTGCAGGTCTCCAGGAAAATGTCAGGGTGGCCCTTTTCCCAGAGATCTTTATTACTGCACATGTGCAAAACGCCGGGAAAATGGCCACCGTACCATTTACCTGGTGATACCTGTAGCGGTGCTGCTGCTGACATGGGACTCTGGAAAGTAATTATAGAAAAAAATGGGTGCAGGGTGTGCTGTGTGGGGCCCCCTGGACCCCGGCACCCATTATAAATAAGCTGCACACTATGCAGAACAGAATGAAATTAGAATTAAATAAACAGCATTTTTGTTACATGTGCTGTCTGCAGCTCTGTTCTGTCTGTTTAATAGCAGCTCTATTCTGTCTGCTTAATTGCTGTAGCAGCACACCTGTTGGGGAATGCTTTGTTACCTGACTCCAGCCTGTTTCTTGTGAAAGTCAGGAGTCTGGTGGATATGTAGCAGCACAGCTGCAGAGAGTTGGTAATTAGGGGAGGACGGCTTTGCAGTGACTCTCATTGGCTCTCGTCTCCTATATATGTGTTGTCTGTCCCTCACCCCTTGCTGGTCATATAATTGGGTTGCAGCAGAGGCCTTTGTCACTCTGTACCAAGTCCCAGTCCTGTGGGAACATTTCTTCCATTCATTCTTAGTTACAGTTCTGCAGAATCCTTGTTTGTTTGTCCCTGTTTCATGTGCTGTTTGTGAGAGTTCATTGTATAGTTCCTGCTTCTTGTGAGAAACTGCCAGTCCTATGTGCTCTCGTGTTAAAGTATCTTCTCCAGTCTGCCTTAAGGCCCATACACACTTGGCAATTTTGAGCTGAAAGCAGCTCACTTTTGGTGTTTTGAGCTGCTTTCAGCTCAAAACCGCCCAGTGTGCATGCCCCGGCGATGAGCACTGATGCGTGCCTCCGCTTCATCGCTGGCAGTTGCCGTTCATCTGCTGGTATTACCAGCAGATGAACGACGGGCTGTACGGATTTCCATAGCGTCCTGCTATGGAAAGTCGTTCACCTCCGCTGACATTGCTGGGCAGGGGGGAAAAGCGCTCAGTGTGTATGCACTGAGCGATTTTCAGCCCAGCGATGTCAGTGATTATTGCTGTGCATACACGCTGGGCAAAAACACCCAGTGTGTATGCACCTTTACTATCAGGTGCAGTGTGGATTCTTCCACATGAATTATAGAAAGGAATGGGGGAATGGGGTAAAGCTCTGCACCAGCTAGAAAGAATTTATATTGGATTGAAAACCATGGTTAATATCCGTCAATAAATATTATGCCATTAACAGGATAATCAGGGTTGCTACCAGAGACAAGTTGAATTAATAAAAAGAAGAAGAAAAGAATGTCTCCTTGCTGGCGCACATAAACTGTAATTAAAATATAACCTTTATTATATTGGTTAAAAAGATGTCCTACTACGAAATAAAGACAATATGATACAACAAAGATACAATTATAGTACACTGTGAATAAAGTGCTAATGAAGTGACTTTAAAAACAAGGCTCGCTACCTATTTCTTGTCTTTATTTATCACATAACTTGAATGTGTTCCTGCGGATCAAGAGTTCATATATCTATCATCTGGGGATTATTAATACTGGAAGTTGTTAATATTATTCACAATTTTACCAGCAACAAGATTGTGTGCCAATCTAAGTTGGTTATGGGATTTTATCAATCAAAAAGAGCATGTAATCAAAAAAGATTTAGAAAAATCAAAGCAGATATAAATCGATGTGTGGATATATACTAATATCGCAGTTAGTAATATCAGTCATGCCTCAGCCAAACACCAGATACTATATCCAACAGCGAATACTTATTGTTGGTATTGCTCCAACAGATTGATATTGTACAGTCTATTATATTATTCAACTATCCATATTGTATTCAATCTGCTGAACACTTGTGTTTCTGCAAATATCTGTTATTATTACTGATTAGTTGGTATATATAAAACCGTTAACCACTTAACTGATGATTTTTTTTCACCAAAAACCGCTCCGAAATTGTTGGGGTTTCTTTATGAGTGAATTAGGTGAAGAACATGATTTTAGTTAAAAAATATATATATTTTTTAGATTTTTTTAAAAATAGTTTTTTTCAATATCGAAACATCGATCGGGAACATCGTGATCATCAGAACATCGGAAACATCGTGACCATCGCAGCTTTCATTTTGAAAGCCAGGACAGCCTCCAGGTACACAGGGGAGGCTTCGTTTACACTCCCCAGCGGCTGCTATTGTCTGCAGCCGCTGGAGAGGGGGGTCCTGCCGTGCTGACCGATCAGCAGTGATCGGCAGCACGGCAATCAGTGGGGGAGAGTTCAGGTAGACAGAGGGACCTTTTGGTCCCTCTGACAGCAGCAGTGGAGGGAAGTTTCCCTTCCCTGCCACTGCTAACACAGTTTATCCTGTGCGACCAGGTCAGATAAAGCACTTGCAGGCATGCTCGCATCTGATGCGACCATGCCAGGCAAGTGGTTAAAGAGAATCTCCATTATTATTTACTATAAATTGTTAGTTAATAAAGATATGGCAAGTGAATGAATCACCTAATATGCACACTATAGTAGCTGAGTCTTTAAATGTACTTAAATGTATTCACTGCTCAGCCTTAAATATATAATATTGTTGCAAAGTAAACTGATATAAATGTAGCTACCGAATAAATCACTTAATATGGATTCTTCCACACAATACTTGTATCTTTGGTCTTTCTGCTTGCTATTCATTATCATTCTATTTGCATACAGCTGCTTCACACATAACCACCACATTTGCCTCTATTACCACAGTCCCATTCCATTACAGTTTCTCTCTGGCCTCTTTAACCATGTACATAGTCACAGCAGCCATATTAGTCTGTCCTAAGACCAATTTCTGTCTGTCCTTGTCTAATTATCTTCTACAGTAGTACTGCTTCTCTGTGTTGGTACTGTGGTTTCCAGGAGTAACATCCAAAGGGCCTGGAGCATTCTGTGTTGTTTGTATGTCTGTTCTGCTTTCCCTGTCTGAACTCTTGTCATGCACTTCTGTTGTAGCCAAAAGCTACCACTGCTGGTTTAGAGCACTCCTTGTTATTTAGGTACCAGTTGATTTATGTTCCTTGCCTGTCTCTTTAATTAGATTACACTGTCTGTTAGTAGGTTATAGCGATCTCCCAAGACTACTTCCTCGTTGCTATTACCATTGGTGCACTACTCCTTCTGTGTCTCTCAATACCCAAATGTCTTGTTAGTACCTTTACCCTATTACCATACCTTGTTATTAATTATTTATTCTCTCATCTTGTTCTTGTGTTTTGGTATTCTTGATCTTGTCTTTGTTGTCTTTCCTACTGACATTGATTCAGGTCACTTGAGGGTTGAGCTCATAAAACCACCAGGGGCATAAGTCCTGGTGTGCATCCAAGTACCGGTAGATGCATAAAGCCTTATGGGATAAGTGGATTTTATAGGCAAGAAGACCTGCGTTTTATAAGTCTCACTGCCAGAAGATCATCAGAGTTCGCAGAAGAAACCAAAGGAAGACTCTCTAGTTGTAACAGTCTTTTGCTGTAACAGCAAAGAACCTGTCACGATCCGGGTAATTAGTCACCACTTCTTACCTTCTAAGTGGCTCCTGAGACTGGCCCAGCGTTCCAAGCCTGGATTCCACCTGCGCTGTCTGCGTGCAGCACGCTGTACAACATTGCTTCAGTCTCCCCTCAGTGATCCCGGCAGTGCTGTCATGGCAACTACACAGCAAGTTCCCTCTGTTATAGTGAATGACGTTTCCTGCCCTCCACGGCCTCCGCCGCCATTACTACAAATTCCCACATGTTAGTTCAAACAGACTTTCCCTCCAGAACCAAGCATGGGCGCAGCCATGTTTGGAATCATCACATATTACTTCACAGCCTATCTGCTGCACTCTGGACTCTGCCTGATTGCTCAGTCAATACCTGCTTCCCAGCAGGTATAAATATCCTGCATCAAGGCTGCCTAATCGTCAGCTTGTGCTTCCAGGTATTCCAGCTCCTGTGACCTTGCTCCACTTAAAGAGACCTTGCACCAGTTTCCATCCTGCTGTGCTGCCTGCCTCCAGCAGTGTTCCTACCCTGTCCCTTGTGATCTGCAGTGATTTATCACCGGCTTCCAGCATTGTCCAGTATCGGTGTACAGCATGTCAAAGTCGAAAAATATAGCGACCTATGATGCCTTGTACTAACCCCAATGCACGTGCCCGCTGCTCGCGCACCGACTCCCCCGTGCGTACGCATCCCCTCAGGTTGCGTAGGGGACGCTCTGACGTCGCCTGCGCATGGAGATGGGTATTTATGGCGGTGTTTGTGTGCGACTAGCGAGCGACTCGATCGCTACATATTTAACCAATATAATGCGTTTTATAGTTAATATCCCCCTTCATAATGTCGGCAAGTATGGTAAGTTTAAAACCTCTTAGACAGAGAGATTCCTCTTTGCATGCTGGGAGGGCTCAGACAAAGGTTGGAGGGTAGTGTATGGTGTCCAGCTGTGGGGTATTGAAGAAGTGTTGTGTCTATGACAGTTGGGAGGGATTCGCATAGTTCCTGCTCATGGTTATGCACAGAAGTAGAACATAAGATTAAATGCATTCAGAATAAATTACACATAAATGCAGGGTGGGTGACTGGAATTCAGTCACCTCTTTCCCACAGACTGAAAATAAATAGCCTTATTTACACTAAGCTTTGAGATTCTATGAAGAGGGTTTACACCTTTGTTTATGAATAGGTCCAGGTTTCTCTCCAGAATAATGAGTGCTGAGATGTCATTGTCTCAACTGAAAGAGGTGACCGTGGGGTAAACAAAGCCCAGAGACAGAGTTTGTTTGGAAGATCCAAACAATAGGTTTCCACAATACAACCAGAGAGGAATTTAGAATACTAAAAAGTCCTAGCCAGCGCCCACTTCTTGAACTAACCAATGATACCAGGTGCAGTACATGTCCCACCCCCTAACCAATGGAAAGAGGGCACAACAGTATCTATTGTAGTATGTCTTGAGCTAGTACATAAATATAGTTTGCAATAGGCTTGGGGACACAAGACTCTACTCTCCACAAGGTTTTCATCACTGATTAACTGAGGGCTGGATTTCCAGATTGCGCCTGCGATTCATTCCCATGTGTGTAAGTACTCTCTGTAACCAACTTATTCTCTGTATTTGCCATACTCTCTCTCTGTTATTGTTAAACTGTTGTATATTGTATATGTGTAGTTATTATGTTTAGATATTGATGTTAGCCTGTAGTGTATGAACTGTTAACTGTTTTCCCTTTTTTACATAGCTAGATATTGTTAGTAAAGGTGTTGGAACCTTAGCAAGGTATTGTGTGTTTATTACATTACTGAGGGTATTCGGAGCGTCTCAATCGCTCAAACAGCTTTTGTATTAACAAGGTTAAGCAGCGTTATATCGCTACAGTATTTCAATACAAGGTTTACAGTATAAGCGTATGCTTTCTGTGTGTTGCATACAAGGTTTACTGAGTGTCATCCCGTGAGCGTCTGCGCCGCTCGTGTTCCCCTCGTGGTCACGAGCGTCCGCTACGCTGGTAGCGTAGCATTACAGTAGTCGGCCACCTATAGCGTGCTCGACACCAAGCGTTAAGCTGTGAGCAAGTGTGCCGCATGTGCGTCTCGACCATGGCTAAGCGTCTGCTACGCTAAGTGTGTACCCTTACGGTACCCCATACGCCAATTGCATACTGAGTCTCTTACCCACACATACTGAATGTTATAAGATAAATAATTAGCTTTATCAATTGGCGGCTCGTCCGTCCTCCACATATCCGCACTGGCGAACACAGACTTTATATCAGCAAAGGGCGGGAAGGCAGTATCCCTTCGTATCGGGATACAGTAGTGCTGGCTAGATAAGCGTCTGTTTCGCTACGCTGTAGGAGTGCTGGTGGAATCCGGAACCGGAAGGTAAGAACAGTACGCTATTGTCTTTTAAAACTGTTTATTTCTGTTTTGCGTACGCACACACGCAGGCACGCACACACCTGTATTTCTTTTTCCATCTGTGTAATTTCACACCTCACTTTCCTGTTTGCCATTTCACAAATGATAACGTGCTGAGAAAGATTTGTTGCTATTGGTAGTTAAAAGTAATATTAATACGTTAAGGAGTAATTTGTAAAACACGCACACGGCTTTGCCTAAAGATACAAGGAAAGATCTGTGTGGTGCTCGGTAGATGATTACAGTTAAAGATCATCTACATTGATAAACGTGTTAGTTGTATTTCTGTGGATATACCCGGCTGGCGTACACGTGTCTCTAACAAAGGGTGAGACTAGCGTACGCGACGCAAGGGCAGACGCACGGAGCGTATATTACGCAACGGAGCATCTGGGTACGCCCACATAATACAAATCACACGATAGTATTGTTTTAGTAGGCGATACGGAGGCAACGCGATAATAGCGCAAATCAATCACAGTGTCCAAAATTTTAAGCTAATAGATCCTTCTCTAGTTGCAACTCCTCGGGATTAGCCTGTGATACTGAATGAAAGGGATTTCTGCGCAGAAATGAAAGTAAAGAGTATATGAGGTGAAAGAGTGTGTATACATATATATAAGTTTTTAAATTTTGGGGTGGAACCACAGGAAATCATCGAGTTCTCGTGAGGTACATACGTGTAAGTGACGGCACGGTGGCTTGGGAGGCATCCCTTGTTAAACATATTAAAATAAGAGCATTAGAGTATAGCAGACCAGGAGGTCTACTGTAGCACAGACCAGGAGGTCACGGACCAGGAGGTCCAGACAGACCAGGAGGTCTAGGTACAGCAGACCAGGAAGTCCGCTATAGATAAAGAGTAAAGGAGCACAACACCAGGAAGGGTTGGTGCGGTACCCATATAGGCCATTAAGCTCTGGCTGAAGGAATTTGCAGCCACAATTTTCGATTCCACTGGTCGCTCCGCACATAAGATTAGTTGCTTATGTGCAGAACGATTGTACCGCACGTAATTGTGTGCATTAGTTAGTAACTTGACCCAGTACCATTTGCGCACGTTAGAGGGGTCATAAAAAATATTTGTACATTCTAACGTGATTTGTGTCATTTTTTTATTTTAAGGGAGGTTCGCTGGTCACTCGGGAATTCTCTAACAACCAATAGTTACTGGGAAGGGTTTAGTGCTCTTCGGATCACACCCACATGTTCCAGTAAATAGAGGTTCAGGTCGCAGGGGCCCTAGGTTGAGTACGCCAGCGCTAAGGCAGTGTGTGGGCGTATTGGTCGACGTGGGCGAGTGAGTGGAGGTACTCGGTAAACTTCCGCCGCCGGCCTACCCCGGACATCTTGGTTTTTGTAAGGGTTCGCTGAAGACCCTGATTTGAAGGTCAGAGGTAGCGAAAGCAACACCTGCAAAGATGGGGGCCAGTTGTTCAGGTAGGGGGCGATCAACCTCGGTTCGGGTTGACTTAGTAAACCGGCCAATAGAGTCGGCAAGGATAACGTGTGATACAGACCGGGAAGTCCGAAATGGATCACACGCAAAGGTCAATGAATGGGAAAGAATGACTGTGCATGATGGGGAAAAGTTCCCACAAGTAGGCAGTTTTGGTCCCGAGGTGTTACAAAATCTAAGGAGAAGGATATGTCTCATTAAATCTGCAAAGAGACGGATCAAACATTATGATTATTTACAGTTATGGCAACAGGAAGGTGAAATACAAGGAGAATTAGCTTACACAGCTGACTCTCACTGTGGTAAGAAAAATATGGCAACAAGAGAGAAGGTGGTTACAGAGAGTGGCACACTGGTGTATGATAAAAATGCACTTAGCAACTGTATTATAGATGATAAGGATAAGTGTAACAAATGTAACAATGATAAAAGTAAAACTGTTAAATGTACAACTGTTAACCCGTGCAAGTTGCACTCCATGTTAAACTTCCCTCAGGATTACCAGCAAGAAAGTGAGCCCAGCACGATGTCGGCACCTTTTCCAGCAGCCATCACACAAGACATCCAGGTGGACGCGACCAATTCGGTAAAGGCAATAATCAAACCCCCTAACGGAGGGTCAGGTGAGGTCGTGTCCACAGGTACGTACGGTGTTATATATCACGCACAAACAAATGTACCTCATATTGTAGAACCAACACAAGATGATGTAATTGAGTTTAATCCTGTCAGGGTGATCACAGTCCCCAATGGGAAGACTGACGCTCAGGGAACCATTCCCGCCAGGGACAGTGCAATGCGCCGTCCCTGGTCCCGGATGGAATTGAGGTCAATTATGTCTGATTTTCCTGATCCTAGGAAAGATATAGTTGCATGTCAAAGGTTCATTAAAGAACTAGGAAACTCCACAGAACCCACCAACAAAGATTGACCCTGCGAAATTTATTACTGATTGTCAATTAGACACGGAAGTACCTCAAACGGAGGAACACAATCAGGAATGTATTAAGCAGATCAACCGACAGTTAGGAGTATATTTCCCAGCCGTTGTCGAGTGGAACGAAATCTTCTCCATAAGACAAAACGAAGGGGAAAGTACTTCTAATTATTTCCATCGGGCATTGCAGGACATGACTAGGTATACTGGTATAGAAAACATCGAAACAAGTGCACCGCACAGAGAAGTAGCAGTATTTGTGTTAATAAATGGTTTAAAGGAAGTATTGAGAACAAGGGTACAGACCACCAACCCAAACTGGAGAAATATCTCGGTGGCTGCATTAAGAAAGTCCGCTGTTGGGCATGAGCAAAACATCAGCAAGCACAGGGAAACACAGAGAAGTAAGAAGCCTCAGATCCCTGTGGGTAAGTCCAAGGTGATAAGGTGTTATAATTGCCAGAAGGAAGGTCATTATGCAAGAGATTGTAGATCAAGAAATAGACAAAGGTTATATAAACCCCCTAGACAAGAACGCGAGCAGAGTTATGACACACGAAATTGTAATCAGGAATCACCTAGGAAGAAGTTTGTGCCGCACCTGCAATATGCAATCAGGAAAGGTGATCATTAGGACTGATAGTAAACCTGAGGTTACAGTTAATGATATTGGGAGGTCAGTTCCTTGTAGACACAGGAACGGCCGGGTAAACGTTGTAATTTATTTGTAAATGTTTCTTTTTCCCCATCTCTGACGTTCATCGGCAGAACTCAAACATCACATAGCTACTTGGTCTTTGCAGAAGTCTACCTAACCCCAGTGTGACCTACCGACATCGGTGTGTCCTGGCCAGGCACAAAAGGGTGGAGTGTGGAAATACTGATGGATAGGGGACTGCGCAAAGATACCAATGGATGTGTTGGTGTGACAGCCTGATGGTGAACGGAAGATCTGACAAGGGGGGTCATTCCGAGTTGTTCGCTCGCAAGTGGATTTTAGCAGATTTGCTCATGCTAAGCCGCCGCCTACTGGGAGTGAATCTTAGAATCTTAAAATTGCGAACGATGTATTCGCAATTGTCACAACTGAGGGCCTGAGCTGACGGGAGGCAGCCTCAGTTGTAGGGGCTGAGATGTACCGGAACCTGGGAGGTTGTATCAGACCCCTGGACATGTAAGTAACATGAATAATAACTGCCCGAAGGCGTGACCACGACAACTTAGATAAAAGTCAATGATGTTTATTATGACAACTCCGCATCACAGCAGCAATAAAAGAAAACGTAAAAGTCAGCAAAGAATAAATACAGTTCCTGAGTACTACAGCATGGCAGGAGCCACAGGGCACTGGTAGTGTGAGATAGTTCTTATGATCTTCTAGATGGAAAGTCCTTACCAGGCCCGGCTGTAGCAATGGAGATAACCCAGGATTGTACCAGCTGGTGTTCCAGGAAGAGCTGGGTTGCTGAAGGTAAAACAGCTGCTGTGGATACTGGCTGGAACCAGACTGTTGTTAGCACGGAGTGGATACTGGCTGGAACCAGTTAAATAATAAATGAACTTTGGGAGCGATGAAATGTGAACTGAAATGTAGAACTTGAGAGCGGAGAAATAATAATTCCGGTGGAGAGTGGTAAAGTGTAGAAAGGACACCGGCCCTTTAAGGGAAGCTGTACTCTGCTGGAAGCTGAGGCTGGAAGCAGGTAGTGTTGTAGCTGGAAACAGATGAATCCACAATGGATTGGAGAGTCAGGCTACACCGCAGGTGGAATGCTGGTGCGGGTCTCTATGGTGGAAGTCTTGAGACAGGAGCTGGAACCTGGAAGACAATCATAGAAGAGAGACAAACAGGAACTAGGTTTGACAACCAAAGCACTGACGTCTTCCTTGCTCAGGTACAGCTTACTTATACCTGCAGCAAGGAAGGGGTTGGCTAGGCAATTATGCAAATCAACAACACAGACAGCAGATTGGTGGAAATGATCAGATGACAGAATCCAAGATGGCTGCGCCCATGCAGACACTTGGAGGGAAGTTTGGTTTGTAATCCATGTGGTCTGGGAAACAGTAATGGCGGCGCCGGCCACTGGAGACAGGAGACGCCAGGCTGATAGATGCACATTTAACCACGCGGGCACAGCGGAGGCCGCGGCTGATGAAAAGACCACTCTGCATGTGGAAACTCAGGAACAGCGGAATCCGGTCCTGGAACGCTGAGCCCGCCTTAGGAGGCATCTGAAGGGTAAGTAATGGCGTCCAGATACCCGGATCGTGACAGCACCCCCCCCTTTAGGAGTGGCCCCAGGACACTTCTTAGGCTTTAAAGGAAACTTTGCGTGGAAATTTCGGACCAAGGCAGGAGCATGGACGTCAGAGGCATTGGTCCAAGAGCGTTCTTCAGGACCATAGCCCTTCCAGTCAATGAGATACTGAAGTTGACCGTAACGGTGACGTGAGTCCAGGATCTTGGCCACTTCATACTCAACGCCTCGTTGAGTTTGGACTTTCGGAGTTGGTGGAAGTGAGGAATGAAACCGATTCAAGATTAGCGGTTTCAACAGGGAAACATGGAATGTCCTGGGTATTTTTAAGAAGGGAGGTAACTGGAGTCTGTAAGCAACAGGATTGATGACTTGATCAATTTTAAAAGGACCGATGTAGCGAGGTGCAAACTTCATACTGGGAACTCTTAACCTCAAATTCTTCGTGGATAACCATACCCGATCACCCACCTTGAGAGCAGGAACTGCTCGACGCTTCTTATCCGCAAACTTCTTGTACCTGAACGATGCCTTGAGCAGAGCTGATCGTACGCTCTTCCAGATATTGGCAAACTGATGCAAGGTGATATCCACTGCGGGAACAGAAGTTGCTGGAAGCGGTTGGAACTCAGGGACTTTAGGGTGGAATCCAAAGTTGGTGAAGAATGGTGTTGAGGAAGATGAAGAATGATACTGGTTGTTATGACAGAACTCGGCCCAGGGAAGTAATTGAACCCAGTCATCTTGAGAGGAGGACACATAGATGCGGAGGAAGGCCTCCAAGTCCTGATTCACCCTCTCAGTTTGACCATTGGTCTGAGGATGGTAAGCCGTGGAAAACTTTAACTTGACTTGGAGGACTTGACATAAACTTCGCCAGAATTTGGCTGTGAATTGAACTCCTCGATCTGAGATAATTTCTTCTGGAAGACCGTGGAGTCGGAAGATCTCTTGTATGAATACTTGAGCCAACTTGGAAGCTGACGGAAGACCGGTGAGAGGAATGAAGTGTGCCATCTTGGTGAACCGGTCAACTACCACCCAGATGGTATTGAACTTGTTGCACATGGGCAAATCTGTAATAAAATCCATCGACAAATGGGTCCATGGTCGACGGGGAACAGATAGTGGAACCAGTTGCCCCGCAGGCGACTGGCGGGATACTTTATGTTGAGCACACTTTGGGCAAGATGCAATAAACTCCAAAACGTCCTTTTTCAGAGTTGGCCACCAATAGGACCTAGAGATAAACTCCAGGGTTTTTTGGATACCTGTATGTCCGGCAAAACGGGAAGCATGGGCCCAATGCATGAGCTTCTTCCTTAGTGTCGGCTTCACAAAACTTTTCCCTGATGGGGGCGTAGAGTCCATCCCTACCGTGGAGAATGCCAACGGATTTATAATAGGATGCTTGTCTGAAGACTCTGACTCATTTTCTTGCTCCCATGAGCGGGAAAGGGCATCTGCCTTGCGATTCTGAGAGCCCGGACAGAACTGGAGTTTAAAGTCGAACCTGGAAAAGAAAAGTGCCCATCTGGCCTGACGAGGGTTGAGACATTGTGCGCCTTTTAGATATAGAAGGTTCTTGTGGTCTGTAAGGATGGTGATTGAATGAGAAGCTCCCTCCAACAGATATCTCCACTCCTCTAGAGCGAGCTTGATGGCTAGCAACTCCTGGTCGCCAATGGCATAGTTGCGCTCCGCTGGGGAGAACTTCCGTGAGAAGAAACTGCAAGGATGTAAATGACCATCTTTAGCCCTCTGAGATAACACCGCTCCTACTCCAACGGAGGAGGCATCCACCTCTAAGATGAAAGGAGAGTCGATGTCAGGCTGTTTCAGGACAGGTGCAGAGATGAACCTCTGTTTTAAAAGATGAAAAGCTTGCATGGCTTCTTCAGACCACTTGGACGGGTTAGCACCCTTCTTGGTGAAAGCAGTAATAGGCGCCACAATGGTGGAAAAGTCTCGTATAAACTTTCGGTAATAATTGGCGAACCCTAAGAACCTCTGGACCCCTTTGAGGGTTAAGGGTACCGGCCAATTCTGGATTGCTTGTAGTTTCTCAGGATCCATCTCTAGTCCGGAACCGGACACAATGTACCCTAGAAACGGAATGGACTTGACTTCAAAGACGCATTTCTCTAATTTGCAGTAGAGATGATTGACACGGAGACGGGACAGAACCTCCTTTACCCAGAAACGATGTTCCTCTAAATCGTTGGCAAAAATGAGGATATCATCTAGATAGACCACGACATGACGGTATAGAATGTCTCTGAAGATCTCATTGACGAAATGCTGGAAGACAGCTGGAGCATTGCTCAATCCGAAGGGCATGACGAGGTACTCATAATGTCCGTCACGGGTGTTAAATGCGGTCTTCCACTCGTCACCCTCACGGATCCGGATGAGATTGTATGCACCTCTCAGGTCCAGCTTTGTAAAGATGGTAGCTCCGCTAACTCTGTCAAAGAGCTCAGTAATCAGGGGTAAAGGATAGCGGTTCTTGATGGTAATGTCGTTCAAACCTCTGTAGTCGATGCACGGCCGCAGACCACCATCTTTCTTCTTTACAAAAAAGAAGCCTGCGCCGGCTGGAGAAGAAGAAGGTCGAATGAACCCCTTTGCTAGGTTCTCTTTAATGTATTCCTCCATAGAATGTGTCTCGGGGAGAGACAACGGATAAGTTCGGCCTCGAGGTGGAACCTTCCCTGGAACGAGATCAATCGGGCAGTCCCATTCTCTATGAGGAGGAAGGATATCAGCAGAAGCTTTACTGAACACATCCGTGAAATCTTGATATGGAGGAGGTGGAACATCAGACGACCTGGGGGAGGAAGAACAGACAGGCAACACTTTAAACAAACATGTCTTAGTACAGGAGGAACCCCATGCCAGGATTTGCGTAGTCGTCCAATCAATTGTAGGATTGTGAAGACGGAGCCATGGAAGGCCCAGGACCACAGGATGTGTGGCTCTTGGAATCACTAAAAATGAAATAAGTTCGGAATGAAGAACTCCCACTCTCAGACGAACTGGTAGAGTCCTTAGAGAAATAACTGTCTCAAAAATTTTACTGCCATCCACAGCAGTTAAGGAAAAGGACGAAGGAAGTCTCTCGGTGGGTAGGGACCACCGTTTAACATAGGCTTCAGTAATAAAGTTCCCAGCTGCTCCGGAATCCAGGAGGGCAATGACGTTCTGATAACGTTGAGCAACTTGAAGCGAGACTGGGAGGTTACAATCTTGAGGAGATGGAGAGGAGATCATTACTCCTAGCCGGCCCTCTCCTTGGCGAGCTAGGGTTTGGAGTTTCCCGGACGTTTGGGACAGGCATTAATGGTGTGAGACGGAGCTGCACAATACAGACAGAGAAACTCGGAGAGACGTCTTCGGCGCTCAGCAGGAGTTAAACGGGAACGGCCAATTTGCATGGGTTCATCTGTAGTTGGTGACAGTTGGCGAGGAGGAGGAGTAGAAGATTTTGGAGCAGATGATCTTCCACGCTCAGTTGCTCTCTCTCTGAAACGTAAGTCAACTTTCGTACAAAGTGAGATTAGCTCATCTAACTTGGAGGGTAAGTCTCTGGTAGCTAACTCATCTTTAATACGCTCGGATAAACCATGCCAGAATGCAGCATACAGGGCCTCGTCGTTCCATGCCAGTTCGGATGCCAGGATCTGGAACTGTATAAGATATTGTCCTACAGTACGTGATTCCTGGCGTAAACGGAGAATCTCAGACGAAGCTGAAGTTACCCGGCCTGGCTCGTCGAAGATGCGCCTGAATGTTGACACAAATGCAGTGTAAGAAGATAGCAGGGTGTCGGACCTCTCCCATAACGGTGATGCCCAATCAAGGGCTGAGCCACTGAGAAGAGAAATAATGTAGGCAATTTTTGTACGGTCACTGGGAAAATTGCCAGGTTGTAGCTCAAACTGAATCTCACACTGGTTGAGAAATCCCCTGCAGAATCTTGGAGATCCGTCAAATTTTGCTGGCGTTGGAAGATGAAGACGTGGAGCAGAAATGGGTAAGGTGGGTGGGGTTATAGCTGGAGTCACTGTGGTTGACGCACCAGACGCGCCTGATCCACGGAGAGTTGTCTGAATCCCATCCAGCCGAGTAGAGAGATCCTGGAGACAGCGGATGATGTGGCCCTGTGCAGCCTCCTGATGTTCTAGTCGGGCTGCCAGTTCTTGCATCGGCCTGGCCGCTTGATCCTGGTCTCCGGCTGGATTCATTAGGTCAGTGCTTACTGTCACAACTGAGGGCCTGAGCTGACGGGAGGCAGCCTCAGTTGTAGGGGCTGAGATGTACCGGAACCTGGGAGGTTGTATCAGACCCCTGGACATGTAAGTAACATGAATAATAACTGCCCGAAGGCGTGACCACGACAACTTAGATAAAAGTCAATGATGTTTATTATGACAACTCCGCATCACAGCAGCAATAAAAGAAAACGTAAAAGTCAGCAAAGAATAAATACAGTTCCTGAGTACTACAGCATGGCAGGAGCCACAGGGCACTGGTAGTGTGAGATAGTTCTTATGATCTTCTAGATGGAAAGTCCTTACCAGGCCCGGCTGTAGCAATGGAGATAACCCAGGATTGTACCAGCTGGTGTTCCAGGAAGAGCTGGGTTGCTGAAGGTAAAACAGCTGCTGTGGATACTGGCTGGAACCAGACTGTTGTTAGCACGGAGTGGATACTGGCTGGAACCAGTTAAATAATAAATGAACTTTGGGAGCGATGAAATGTGAACTGAAATGTAGAACTTGAGAGCGGAGAAATAATAATTCCGGTGGAGAGTGGTAAAGTGTAGAAAGGACACCGGCCCTTTAAGGGAAGCTGTACTCTGCTGGAAGCTGAGGCTGGAAGCAGGTAGTGTTGTAGCTGGAAACAGATGAATCCACAATGGATTGGAGAGTCAGGCTACACCGCAGGTGGAATGCTGGTGCGGGTCTCTATGGTGGAAGTCTTGAGACAGGAGCTGGAACCTGGAAGACAATCATAGAAGAGAGACAAACAGGAACTAGGTTTGACAACCAAAGCACTGACGTCTTCCTTGCTCAGGTACAGCTTACTTATACCTGCAGCAAGGAAGGGGTTGGCTAGGCAATTATGCAAATCAACAACACAGACAGCAGATTGGTGGAAATGATCAGATGACAGAATCCAAGATGGCTGCGCCCATGCAGACACTTGGAGGGAAGTTTGGTTTGTAATCCATGTGGTCTGGGAAACAGTAATGGCGGCGCCGGCCACTGGAGACAGGAGACGCCAGGCTGATAGATGCACATTTAACCACGCGGGCACAGCGGAGGCCGCGGCTGATGAAAAGACCACTCTGCATGTGGAAACTCAGGAACAGCGGAATCCGGTCCTGGAACGCTGAGCCCGCCTTAGGAGGCATCTGAAGGGTAAGTAATGGCGTCCAGATACCCGGATCGTGACAGCAATATTGCGATTACACACCTCGTAGCAGTTTCTGAGTAGCTCCAGACTTACTCGGCTTCTGCGATCAGTTCAGTGCTTGTCGTTCCTGGTTTGACGTCACAAACACACCCAGCGTTCGCCCAGACACTCCCCCGTTTCTCCGGCCACTCCTGCGTTTTTTCCGGAAACGGTAGCGTTTTTTCCCACACGCCCATAAAACGGCCTGTTTCCGCCCAGTAACACCCATTTCCTGTCAATCACATTACGATCGCCAGAACGAAGAAAAAGCCGTGAGTAAAATTCCTAAGTGTATAGCAAATTTACTTGGCGCAGTCGCAGTGCTGACATTGCGCATGCGCATTAAGCGGAAAATCGCTGCGATGCGAAGATTTTTACCGAGCGAACAACTCGGAATGACCCCCAATGTTTTTTTGTTTGTTGTTTAATGTAAAATGTGATGAATTGTTCTCTCTCTCGTTTGTTTTTTTTTCCTCTCTTCTCTCTCATGTTCTCATGTTTTAAAGATGGTATGTCACACATCAGTTAGACAAATGGTAATGCAAGATTTTTGCTCCTTACAGAGAGATCGCTGATTTGGAAGGAATATTGTATCACCCGAGTGTTCATTTGGAAGACTGAGGACAGCACCTTTGAGATGACAGCAGAGCAAGAAGAACAACAAGACTAGAGGACATAAGACATCGTAACATTTTTCTTTCCCCTCAAAGTATTTTTTTACCCCCATTACAAATTTCTCTTTCTCCTCCTGTAAGATGGACTCGCCCCAAGAGACTGCAGTCCGTGTTTTCCTGTTGACCATGATGTTGACCAGAGCAGTCTGTTTCGGTGAGAGTACCAGTGAGGTCGAGAAAGGATCCGGAATGGGTTTCTGATGACTGAGACGGAGGCGTAAATTTCCAATAGCAACACAATCACCAAGCAAAGGCGAGTACCAGAAAACGATATAGCAGCCATGTTATTTGTAGACATTGTGAAGGATTGTTAGCTAAAGAGAACTGCATCTGTAGGCATTGTGACAATATAGTTGAGGATGGGTGCATCAAGAAATGTCAGTCCAGTTTTAATATCCACATGGACCGGCATCCATTGAGTGACTATCACTCCTTAGTGGGTAAAGTGTTAAACCAGACAGACTGTTTGGTATGCTCTCAAGTACCTCAAGGTCATAGCAAATCAGGACTAGTACCATTCCCTTTAACTATAGGAGAGGTACTTGAGCTAAGTGGTGGGAGGCCAGTGGACAAGAGGTTTAATATCTGTAGTCCTCCTAGTTTGAAGCTCCACCAATATCATGTGGATAGGTCCTTAGTATGCTTTAACATTTCCAATCCCCGAAAGCCGGGAAATTGGGAAGTGTCATGGAGTAATCAAACCATGACATTTTCATATAGAGCCGATAGAATGCCCATAGACACAGAACTTATACGCCAGATAGCCGACCATGGAAAATATTTCCGGTATAGGTATACTCTAGGAAGTAGGACCATGCGAGTTGGAGAAGTATCACCAGGATACTGTGCACATATCGTACAACCTGATACGTGTACTAGACAGATGGGAGAGTTAGGGTTAGGAGAGTTCACATGGAAAGTTTGTAACATGGTTATGTCATACTCAGTCCCATATGTTCTCCCCGATGATGCATATTTCATATGCGGGAGGAAGGCGTATAGGTTCCTTGCCCCAAACTCAGAGGGATTGTGTTATGTTGGAAAAGTACTGCCTGAAGTAATGACTGTATCCCATAACAAAATGAAAGACATTCACCGCGGTGCCCAAGCTCCTTATACTCACACTCATTACGAGCACATCGTTAAAAGGCACCTGATAGAGAGGACAGAGCACTCGGCCTCTGATCTGATCCATGAATCCACCGGGATTCAATTCCTACTCGCGTTAGATATCACTCGTACCGCCAGAGGAGTGATAAATTATAAATATATATCTGCGCTAGCAAATTTATTAGACAATATCTCCGAAATGTATGACGACACATTCAGGTATACAGGGAGAGAGTTACAAGCCTACAAAACAGAACTGGTTCAGCATAGGATGATTCTCAATTACCTCACAGCTGTGACAGGCGGGTATTGTGTTACCCTAGCAACTCAGTATGGTGTAAAGTGCTGCACGTATATCACAAACAGCACGGAGGACCCAGCCGAGGTCATAGACCAAAAGATGGATGACATTCTGCAATTGAAGTGGGAGTTTCGAAGGAAACACAATCTCACACTCGCTGCTGTGGGTAATGAGCTGACCAGTTGGGTGTCATGGTTGAACCCACGAAATTGGTTCTCTGGTTTAGGAGAATGGGCCCAAAGTATTATTATGGATGTAGGGAAATTTATTTTGTGTATTCTAGGAGTCGTCATATTGGTTGGCCTGATATTTAGATGCGTCCAGGTTTTAGCGAAGTGTAAAAGTAATACCAGCGTGATGAGTTTAAGCAGCGAAGACACTGTAATAACAACAACTAATCTGATTTATGACCCAACGATAGAGACAAAGTTGTGATGAAAATGTGATTCCACGGTCCGTTTCTTTCACCCATTTCTCCTTTGTTTTCCTCCAAGGTACAAAGACAACCGCTTGGAAGAAGAATTTGACAACCTCTTTTATACAGATCATTGATGAACTATGCTACAAGCCCCCAATTTCCCTAGTGACTTTAACTTTTACGATAGCCCAATACTTTAGAGACTGTAACTTTATGGACAATGGAACAACTTTTGCTCGCTATTTATAGCAAAAGCACCGAGAGACATCAGACAACATGTGCATCAAGACAAGACATCAGACAAGACCTTAATCGGCGACTGTTTAAATAAACTCACATAGTTTATGACTGCATTTATAACGATTGTTTCTTATCCTCATCTCTACAACCTCCAGGTAATGACACACATAGTCGATAGGGAATATAGACACAGATATCAGCACTCACATACCCCCCCATTCATGTATCATCAACTAAATGTGCTCCCCCATTTGTTGCAACCAAAAGCCGAAAAGAGCTCGGTAGAGTTTGACAGCCCATCCACAGACCCTTGATACGGGATAAGAAGGATTCAAATGTATACTTCGCAATACCTCGAAGCTTGATTTAAAACACGTACGGCACGATGATACATGACCCCTCAAACATGGATTCATACACACACGCTTCTACTATCTCACTAGGTCATACCTTTCCCACCTTCTCCTCTCCTCCCTCTACCCAATCATAAAAAGGTATTCCATGATGACATATATTTTTCTGTTTGAATTGTTAAGTGGCAGTTATTGATGACTGCCAAAGGGTCGACTGTCAAAGTCTAAAAATATAGCGACCTATGATGCCTTGTACTAACCCCAATGCACGTGCCCGCTGCTCACGCACCGACTCCCCCGTGCGTACGCATCCCCTCAGGTTGCGTAGGGGACGCTCTGACGTCGCCTGCGCATGGAGATGGGTATTTACGGCGGTGTTTGTGTGCGACTAGCGAGCGACTCGATCGCTACATATTTAACCAATATAATGCGTTTTATAGTTAATATCCCCCTTCATAATGTCAGCAAGTATGGTAAGTTTAAAACCTCTTAGACAGAGAGATTCCTCTTTGCATGCTGGTAGGGCTCAGACAAAGGTTGGAGGGTAGTGTATGGTGTCCAGCTGTGGGGTATTGAAGAAGTGTTGTGTCTATGACAGTTGGGAGGGATTCGCATAGTTCCTGCTCATGGTTATGCACAGAAGTAGAACATAAGATTAATTGCATTCAGAATAAATTACACATAAATGCAGGGTGGGTGACTGGAATTCAGTCACCTCTTTCCCACAGACTGAAAACAAATAGCCTTATTTACACTAAGCTTTGAGATTCTATGAAGAGGGTTTACACCTTTGTTTATGAATAGGTCTAGGTTTCTCTCCAGAATAATGAGTGCTGAGATGTCATTGTCTCAACTGAAAGAGGTGACCGTGGGGTAAACAAAGCCCAGAGACAGAGTTTGTTTGGAAGATCCAAACAATAGGTTTCCACAATACAGCCAGAGAGGAATTTAGAATACTAAAAAGTCCTAGCCAGCGCCCACTTCTTGAACTAACCAATGATCCCAGGTGCAGTACATGTCCCACCCCCTAACCAATGGAAAGAGGGCACAACAGTATCTATTGTAGTATGTCTTGAGCTAGTACATAAATATAGTTTGCAATAGGCTTGGGGACACAAGACTCTACTCTCCACAAGGTTTTCATCACTGATTAACTGAGGGCTGGATTTCCAGATTGCGCCTGCGATTCATTCCCATGTGTGTAAGTACTCTCTGTAACCAACTTATTCTCTGTATTTGCCATACTCTCTCTCTCTCTCTCTGTTATTGTTAAACTGTTGTATATTGTATATGTGTAGTTATTATGTTTAGATATTGATGTTAGCCTGTAGTGTATGAACTGTTAACTGTTTTCCCTTTTTTACATAGCTAGATATTGTTAGTAAAGGTGTTGGAACCTTAGCAAGGTATTGTGTGTTTATTACATTACTGAGGGTATTCGGAGCATCTCAATCGCTCAAACAGCTTTTGTATTAACAAGGTTAAGCAGCGTTATATCGCTACAGTATTTCAATACAAGGTTTACAGTATAAGCGTATCCTTTCTGTGTGTTGCATACAAGGTTTACTGAGTGTCATCCCGTGAGCGTCTGCGCCGCTCGTGTTCCCCTCGTGGTCACGAGCGTCCGCTACGCTGGTAGCGTAGCATTACGGTAGTCGGCCACCTATAGCGTGCTCGACACCAAGCGTTAAGCTGTGAGCGAGCGTGCCGCATGTGCGTCTCGACCACGGCTAAGCGTCTGCTACGCTAACTGTGTACCCTTACGGTACCCCATACGCCAATTGCGTACTGAGTCTCTTACCCACACATAGTGAATGTTATAAGATAAATAATTAGCTTTATCAAGCATCACTCTGAGTCCTAATTATCATTGGTGTGTCTACATAGCTCCCCGCAAGCTACAGTGATTCTTCACCGGCTTCCAGCTCTCAGCGGCCTCCCAGTATCGCTTCCAGCAGTGTTCCTGTGTCACTTCAGCTCTCAGTGGTGTTCCTGCATCACCTCTAACTCTCAGCGGTGCCCCAGCATCGCTATCCGTTCCTTGCGGTGTTCCAGCATTGTTCCATCTGTCAGCTGTTTCTCAACATCGAACCACAGTTCACCATCGGTGCTCACCATTGGACTCTAACATCATCGGTGAGTTCTGCTACACCTTTCTGTCTGGACTGGTTCCATTCAGCATCCCCGGCAGTTCTCCTGTGTTCTTCTCAACCTCTGTGCATTTATTACAACTCCGGCTTTCAAAGTATCATCTGCTGGTCAGTACCTGCTCGTTCCCCTCTACAGTGGTTAGCTGTGGCCAACGGACATTACATCTCCGGATCTTGCAGAGACTTTATTACCAACTCATTCTATATTGCCACAGTATCTTTCTACCACTGCGCTAAAGGAACTGTACTGTTGTTTTCTTTGCACAATCTACCGTTGAATTACCTGAACTGCCTAGGTGTATATGAACTGTGTGTTTAATAAACAGACTTTATTTTACCACGTTGTCTTTGTCACGCCTTCGGGCTTCGGTGCCTATCCTCTGCATGTCTAAGAACCCTATTCAACCATCTCGGATCAAATACCCATCCGCCCCTACGCCTGAGGCTTCCCTAGGTCAGCCTCAGCCCTCAGTTGTGACAGAACCTCAGTTACATTGATAACAATTATAAATGTGAGAGGTCTTGTTACTTGTTGAGCCACCCTCATGTGTGTATGTGTATATATACATGGCCGGATTAAGGGCCACATGGGCCTGGAGCTAAAAAAAATTCAAGTGCCTATACTGAGAGGGGAGGAGTTGTGACCAGTGCTGTGTTCATGTGGCCAGATCCATGTGGGTGTGCTCTGCTGTCTCCCTAAATACATTAACATAGAAAAATTGGATAATTTTGAGAGAAAACGACAAAAACAATTTTAATACTTAGGATTTATGATTGTTTGGACAGCTGTGCGCCTAGTCATCATCCTGCTGCTAGCACGATGGGCCTATTTTTATGTGGAGGCCTGAAGCTGGAGCTCCATCCACCCTATTGTTAATCTGGCCCTGTATATATATATGGTAAAGTATATTAATATAGGAGTAGGACTTACAGTGAAATGGGGTCACTTGACGTTGGGCTACAAGCTTAACTGCATTGATCAATTACAGATCTAAAACTCCACTGTTTATTATGATTAGTGAGTTAATTATAGTGATTGCTGAGATCTGTGATTTTTATTTATGCATCCCAATCCTGGGAATGGCGAGTGTAGTGAACTAATGTTTACATATATATAGAATGCAAAGAAAGAAATCACGCACACTTCAACTTTAAAGTATGAGGGCTATGTCTAAAATATATTGTAGTAACAATGTCCAACCTCTGATCCACATGGGCTCTAGTGAGAGAAGGGACCAGCACAACTATTGAATACAAAAAAGTGCTTTAATAAAACATAATAGTAAGTCACATGCCATCTCATCCACAATATAAGAATACATTACATCTCCACTGTAGTACAGGCAGCAGAATTAAGTAATTGAAAGCATACCTGCCATCACCCTGATAGCCGTTTCTGTGGGTGTGCACCTTTCTCAAAGGGTTACAAACAATATACTGTAAGAGATAGACTAAATAGAAAAATAGCAGCTTTAGCCATCTCACCTGGGTGCAGGGGGAGGTTCCCCGTCAGTTACCCGCTGTCCCCGGGACCTTCTCCACTATCCCCATGTGGACCGGGATGCAGTGGCGGCTCTTCAGGGATGACGTCAGATGCTGGAACCAGCAATCGCAGCCACAACTGCAGGAGGACAGAAGAAAAGTTCTCGAGTGCCGGAAGTTATGTAAACATAGTGTACACAGATGCTGGTAGTTATAGTAATGCTGTTAAAGACTTCTTACAGTTAGACCATATACTAGAAATCATAATGAATAAAGTGCTATATGCAGATTGTTATAAAAGATGGATCAATAATATTGAACTGGGGAGCCACTGAGGGAGCCCTGACTGTGACTTATTAATTATACATGGTGTCCCATAATGGTAGGACACATTTTTGGGGGTCATTCCGAGTTGTTCGCTCACAAGCGGATTTTAGCAGATTTGCTCATGCTAAGCCGCCGCCTACTGGGAGTGAATCTTAGCATCTTAAAATTGCGAACGATGTAGTCGCAATATTGCGATTACACACCTCGTAGCAGTTTCTGAGTAGCTCCAGACTTACTCGGCATCTGCGATCATTTCACTGCTTGTCGTTCCTGGTTTGACGTCACAAACACACCCAGCGTTCGCCCAGACACTCCTCCGTTTCTCCGGCCACTCCTGCGTTTTTTCCGGAAACGGTAGCGTTTTTCCCCACACGCCCATGAAACGGCCTGTTTCCGCCCAGTAACACCCATTTCCTGTCAATCACATTACGATCGCCAGAACGATGAAAAAGCCGTGAGTAAAAATCCTAACTGCATAGCAAATTTACTTGGCGCAGTCGCAGTGCGGACATTGCGCATGCGCATTAAGCGGAAAATCGCTGCGATGCGAAGATTTTTACCGAGCGAACAACTCGGAATGACCCCCTTAGTTTTAATTTACAAGAGTATTGTGAGAATTGTGATGCCAGAGAATGTTCCCTTTGGAGCAACGACTATCTCAGGGATGTCCTATTCAAACCTTGAACAGTGCTATAAACTCCTGTACCTTAGTTATGTATTACACATTTTCCTTAATAAATGTGCTTGTTCCAGTCCTAGATACTTGTGTTTAAAATGTGTCCCATCATTATGGACAACTTGTATAAAGATTTTCAAATAACTCACGTCATTCCAATTTTATTAGCCCCACATTCTCTTCACCACCTTCACCTGTGTCCTCCCTTACTTCCCCATGGTTCCTTCTTTATGGTCTGTGTCTTTGCTACTTATCCTCCTCTATGTTATTTTTATTCTGGAAAACCCCTCACCTTTTTCACCTCTCAGTTCACTAGACTGTCACCTCTTTATTTAAATTGTCTCTCTATTCTAAAAATAACCCTCTCTCAAACCTGCTCACTCTAACTACCACCTATCAATCACTCTTATACAATTTGCCTCCAAACTCTTCTTATGATTTGTCGGCCAATGCCTGCCCATTTATCTTTCTCCCCACTTTCTCCTTGATCTACTTCACTCTGGCTTTCACTCCTTTCACTCCACCGAAACTGCTGTTACCATGTTCACAATTCTCACAGCTAAATCTAAGGATCACTTTTCCATTCTTACCCTCCTTGATCTTTCAACAGCTGCCTTTGACTCAGTTGACCACTATCTCATTCTTGCACTCAGTGATACTGCCTTCTATGATTGCTGTCCTCCTACCTTCCTAACTGCTCCTTCTCTGTCTCTACTACTGGTTAAAAGAGGAGTGTGCTACTGTGCAGACTTCAGTCTCACTGTTCTCTAGGGAGGTTTCATGCCTTAATTCAAAATGGCCACTGAGATCTCTACTGATCATGTTTGAGAGCCATCTTGAGACTGTGTACAGTGTGTAAACGCTGATTTACATACAGGACTAAAAGCAACACTTTAAGCAGACATTTCATACACTTTAAATGAAGCTGCTGCAGCAGCTATACTTTATCCACAACCTACGTACTTATTACACCATTAGCGTACAGAGTCCCGTACCGTGTACGGACTTTGCGTACAAACGCCGCGCTGACTGTACAAAGTACACGCAGCGCGTACACACCCAAAGATACACAGTGAACCCTTAACAGCTATGCATGCGATAGTAATACACTTTAAACCTTAGCAGGGAAAGGAAAACACGACACCAGATTGTATTTAAACTGCTGGGTTCCGACACCACAACATATTATTACTGCAGTTGGCTCCTTTTATACAATCTTCCAAAACTTAACACAATGGATACTGTAATCTCTTTGTCCATTGGACACAGGGATTGTCATTTACAGTACAGGAAAGGTCATAGGTTGGTTTGAATAGGTGGGCAATGTCTGTTCAAGATACACTTGTGGGTGGTCTCCTCTGGGTTCCTGCCACATACCTAATGTACAGTAAATACAGTTTATATCTATATTCTGCTGCTGCACATAACTATTCGCAGGAACGTGCGATCTTCTGCAAACCAACACCGGAATATTACCCTTAAAATACCCTACAGCTGGATACCAAACACCACCTTATAACCTTGTTCTGTCCCCTCCTATCCTGTATAGGTGAATCCCTTTGTTCTGATACCATTTAAACTGTTGTAACTTGCTGATGTGGTGCGGGGAGACTATGTGTACATTGTGCACTATTTGGATTAAATATGTGAAGTGTTTTGATGGCTTTTCCATGCGTTCACAAACTTTACCGTAAATACCCATACCACGCGCTAATGCGCAGGACCGCGGGAGCGACCATACGCAAATTGCGAATATGCGCACGCACAGCAGAACAAGTACACACACGGAGGCCATCTGTGTGTAGTTTGTACGTGATGTGTGTACTGCAATATTTTTCAACTTTGACAGTCCACCCTTTGGCAGTCACCAATAACTGCCACTACCTAATCAATAAACAGAAAAATATCTATACAATATCTACAGAAGTTTGGATGGTCGGGAGAGAGTTGTAGGTGGGAAATATATGACCTAGTGGGATAGTAAAAGCATGTATGTATGAATCCATGTCTGAGGGGCATGTATCATCGTGCCGTATATGTTCTACATAAGGTTTGAGGTATATGCGAAGTATACATTAAATCCTTCTCATCCCATATTAAGGGTCTGTAAATGGGCCAACAAACACTACCGAGCTCTTTTCGGCTTCTTGTTCCAACAAATGGGGTGCGCATTTAGTTGATGATACATGGATGGGGAAACATATGTGAGTGCTAGTATATGTGGATATCACCTGTCGACTATGTGTGCCATTAGCTGGAGGTTGCAGAGATGAAGATAAGACACATATATAAAAATACATTCACATAAACATTTTGGGTAGGGCTGATGTCTTTTCCGGATGGATGTATCTGGGCAGAGGCGGAGACAAAAGAAAAACGGGTGAAAGAAACAGGCCATGAAATTCATTTGCAATCCTTATCATAACACTGTCTCTATTGTCAAAGTCGAAAAATATCCTGATGCATATGCCTTGTACTAACCCCTCATGCACATGCCCGCTGCACGTGCACACGCTCTGCCGTGCGTGCACATATCCGCAATTTGCGTAAGATCACTCCGGCGATCACGCGCGTGGTATGCGCATTTACGGTAGAGTTTGTAAGCGTCTAGCGTGCGACTCGATCGTAGCATATTTAACCCATATAGTGTGTTTTGTAGTAAATATTCCCCTAGACAATGTCAGCAAGTATGTTTAGTTTAAACTGTTCCTGGACAGAGAGATTCCTCTTTACATGATAGGAAGGGTCAGACAAAGGTTGAAAGGTGGTGTTTAGTATCCAGCTGTAGGGTATTTTAAGAGTAAAATTCCGATGCTAGTTAGGAAAGGATCGCTCGCTCCTGCGTATAGTTATGTACAAAAGTAGTTTATGAACATATATTGTATTTGCTGTAAATTACACATGCGGCGGGAATCCTGAGGATACCTCCCACCAGAGCAGTTGGAGAAAGACACAGCCCACCTGTTCAAATCCACCTATGACCTTTGCTATAATGTGGAGACACATTCCTGTGCCCAATGAACAATGAGATTATAGGGACCATTGTATTGTGAATGTATGTTGTGTATATAAAGACCACCATTGCCTGGCCAGTCACTCACTCTCTCTGAAGGCTTTCTCTCTGAATGCTGAGGACTGGATCCAGGTCGCGCTAGCGAATCATCCCCACGTATGTATATTTCTCTGTAGCCATTTTGTTATCCATTTTGTTCGCCATTTGTTCTCATTGTGTTCTCATTCTGTTCGCTCTTGTTTGTGATTGTTCGCTATTGTTCATGTATATTCTGTTATTCTGTTTAGATTTCCCTGTTAGTTTGTAGTGTATAACTAGTATTGTGTTTCCCCTTTTTCTCTAAACAATCCACGGCAGTGTTAGAACTGCTGCGGTTTTAAATCCAAACCAGGTCTTGTGTTTTCACTGTTTACTGCAAAGTGCTTTTCTGAGCGTCTCAATTGCTCAAACAGCATACACCTTGTTAAGGTTTCTAATCGTTACATTATTACAGTACTTGGTTATTAAGGTTTAGAGTATAAGTATCTTCTCACTGTGTTTTTATTAGCAAGGTTTAAAGGTTGTCCACTGTGTGTGCGCCCGCTGTGTGTTATCCGTACACTCAGCGCAGCATGTGTACGCCAAGTGCATCCACGTGCGGGACTCTGTACACAAATAGCGTACAAAGTGCGTAGCATGTGCACATGGTCTAGCGGCCTTAACGGCTCCACGGTATTAGTATATAGCTTCATGTTTAAAGGTAATCATTGACATTATCAATTGAGGGCTCGTCCGGTCCTCCTCATATCCGCAGCCTAGCAGGACAAGGCAGACTTTTATCTATCAGCAAAGGGCGGGAAGGTAGTATCCCAGTTAGCCGTTTGGTGGTCGGGGATACAGTAGTGCTGATTAGATAAGCGTCTGCTCCGCTTGGTTTGTAGGGATGCTGGTGGGATCCGGATCCGAAAGGTAAGAACGCAAAGCTATTGTTTTTTATTGGTTTTTAAATCTGTTTAAAATTTCTGTTTGGTTTCAACTGCGCACGCAACACATGCAACACACGCAACACACGCACGCATTTGTATTTTATCTGTGTATTTTCGCATATCTACCTTTCTGTTTGCCATTAGCATTGATCACGTGCTGGGTAATTTGTTGCTATTTCGTGAAAAGTAAAAAGTAATATTTAAGGGAGTAATTGTAAAGCACACACGCAGTCTGACCCAGTTATAAAGGTTTATACAGGAGATACTGTGTGGTGCTTGGTAAGCGATTATAGTTACATATCGTTTGCATTTATAGAAGCGTGTTATTTGTGTTACTGCGGACGTATCCGGCCTTTGTATACGTGTCTCGGATCACAGAGGCCTACACACGTGGCGTGTTTACGCAACGTGCGTACAGATACGCCCACTAAATACAAATCACACGATAACATTGTTTAGTTTAAGTGATACGGTAGCCACGAGATAATAGCACAAATTCGTTCAGTTTCCAAAATTTTAGTTTAAAAGATCCTTCTCTTATTGCATCACCTTTGGGATTAGCCTGTTTCACCTGAATGAAAGTAATTTTCTGTACAGAAAAATCAAAGTGTATATGAGTGAGCAGGAGTGAGTGTGAAAAATAAAGTTTTTTTTTGTGAACCCATAATTCGGGATCCCGTCGGAGACCACATCAGGTGAGTGGACACTTGGTGGCGTGGGAGTGGCTTTCTCACGTTAACATTGTATAAGGTATAAAGGAGCAAGGTAGCAATCAGCAGACCAGAAGGTCGGCGAAGTCAGAAATCGTTAAAGGCACCTAGCGAAGTTCTGAAAACCCTGACTTGAGAAAGGTCAGAGGTAGTGAGTGCAGCCCCGGGGGTTTGCGTAGTACCCATATAGGCCCGTTTTGAGAATACGCTCCGACTGAGGTTTCGCAGCCTAAACAACCGATTCCGCTGGTCGTAAGGCGGATAAGTAATAGTTACTTATACGCAGTGCGACTGGACCGCACGCTACTGTGTACATTAGTTAGTTCACCTTGCTACCCACTAAATTTGCTGCGGGATCATAGACGCTAATTGTACAGGTAAACGTGATTTGTGTAGGTTTTTTTATTTTAAGGGAGTTTCGCTGTTCACTCAGGAAATCTCCAACAACTGATATTTACTGGGAGGGGTAGCATACTCCCTCACGCTCTCAGTAAATAGAGGTTATAAAAGATCCCGAAGTTGGGTACTACCGGCACTGGAAACAGGATACGGACACAGGGCTGGTGTATAGGCCAATATGGGCGTGAGTGGGTGAAAGCGCTCGGAGAACTTTCACCGTCGCCTTACCACTGAGTAAGTTGGTTTTTGTAAGTGTTCGCTGAGAAGGCAATACCTGCAAAGAATGGGGGCCACTTGCTCAAGTAGGGGACGATCAACAAGGGTTCACGTTGATATTTTTCGGCCCAAAGGGTCGGCGAGGTACATAATGTGTGAGAAATATGGATCACACGCAGAGGTCTTGTGCAATGAGTGGGAACGTATGACTGTGAACGATGGGGAACAGTTCCCTAGGGTGGGCAGTTTTAATCCTGAGGTTTTGCAAAATTTAAGGAGAAGGATATGTCTGATTAAATCCGGAAAGCAACGGATTAGACATTATGATTATTTACAGTTATGGCAACAGGAAGGTGAGATACAAAGGGGATTAGCTCAAGCAGCTGGTTCCAACCCTATTAGAAAACTGATAGCCACAGCACCACCACCACCACCATACATAACAGGAGAGAAAATGGCTACAGAGAATGGCATACTGGTATATGATAAAAGTGCACTTAATAAATGTATTAATGATAAGAGTAAAGTAGATAAGTGTATTGATGCTAATGCTAACCCGTGCAAGTTATATCCCATCCTAAACCTCTCTCAGGACTGCGACCAGGAAGATGAGCCCACAACGATATCAGCACTCTCTTTAGCAGCCACCATACAAGAGACTACAGTGGGCACGGCCCAACCAGTATGAGGAGTAGCGAAGGCTTCTAGTGGAGGGATAGGTGAGGTCGTGTCCACGGGCAAGTACGGAACTGTACAATATGCAGAAACAATTACACCTCACATTGTAGAAGAAACACAGAGTGATGTAATTGAACTTAATCCTGTCAGGGTGATCGCAGTCCCAAATGGAAAGACTGATGCTCAGGGAGTCACTCCCATCAGGAACATTGCGATGCACTGCCCCTGGTCACGGACAGAATTAAGGACAATTATGTCTGAATTTCCTGATCCCAGGAAAGATCTAGCTGCATGCCAAAGGTTCATTAAAGAACTAGGTAACGCCGCCGAACCCACTAACAAAGATTGGCGGACAGTACTGCGGGCATGCTTGCCCTCTACCATTGACCCTTTGAAATTCATTACTGATTGTAAATTAGATGAAGAGAAACCTCTCACTGATGCTTACAATCAGGAAAATGTTAAACAGATCAACCTGCAGTTAGGAGTATATTTCCCAACTGTTGTCAAGTGGAACAAAATTTTTTCCAATAGACAAAAAGAAGGGGAAACTGCTTCTGACTATTTCCATAGGGCATTAGAGGAAATGGCTAGGTACACTGGAGTTGTAGACATTGAAGAAAATGTGCACCATAGAGAGGTAGCAGTGTCCGTATTAATGGACGGTTTAAAGGAAGTGTTGAGAACTAGGACACAAACCACTCAACCTAACTGGAGAGGTATGTCGGTGGCTGCTTTGAGAGAGACCGCTGTCGGGCATGATCGGAACATCATTAGACACAGGGAGTCACAGGGCGATAAGCTGATGGCAGTGAGTATACAGGCCCTTACAACAAGGCCACCTCAGCCTAAGCACCAGACCCCTGACGGTAAGTCGTATGTGGTAAAATGTTATCACTGTCAGAGGGAAGGACATTTTTCACGAAACTGCAAATATAGAAACCCACATAAGGTATATCAACCCCCTAGACAACAACATGACACACGTAATTGGGATCAGGGACCACAGAGGAGGAGTTATGAGCCACATGCAGGGGAAACAAAAAGGTACCCACCAAAGAGTGACTGGCAGGTCTCTGAAAACTCTCTGTTACCCCCCTCACATATTGTAGCTGCCAACGTGCTGCGGGAGGGCCACAACTTACAATAAGGGTCAGGCCACACCTGTAGTCTGCAGCCAGTGAAATTAATTGCGAGCCTTGGAAGTGAACCCGAGGTCACAATTGATGTAGCTGGTAGATCACTACCTTTCCTTGTAGATACGGGGGCGACCAAGTCAGTGTTAAATTCAACAGTGGGTATGAAAACCACTGGTAAAACAATTCCAGCCATGGGAGTAACAGGAGTAGTACAACACTACCCTTTAAGCAGACCAGCAGAGATTACGATAGGGCCTTTGCAGACCAAGCACTTCTTTTTGCTAGCTGCATCGGCTCCGACTAATCTACTTGGGAGAGATTTACTGTGCAAGATGGGGTGTGTCATATATTGTACTCCTGGAGGTGTGTTCTTAGATATACCCAAGTGCAGGATATGCTAGACTCCCCTCAAAGGTTAATGTCACACACTGCTGTTACAGACAGGTGTCCATCCAAGGTAGAGGAAATGATCTCCCAGATACCGGAGTCACTTTGGACCAAAGATGGACAAGACACTGGATTGATGGCAAATGTAGCTCCTGTAGTAGTTCAAGTAAAAGATGGTAGGATAGCTCCAAAAATCCCACAGTATCCTCTGAAGCCAGAGGTGGAGTTAGGAGTTTACCCTGTAATAGAGCGCTTGCTACAACAGGGCATTCTGGTTAGGACGTCCAGCACTGCCAATAGTCCCATCTTCCCTGTGAAAAAGAGTGGGGGGAGGGGTTACAGGCTAGTGCAGGATCTAAGGGGGATCAACAAAATAGTTGAGAGCCAATTCCCCGTAGTGCCAAATCCAGCTGTCATCCTTATGCAAATCCCTCCCACTGCAAAATTTTTCACTGTTATTGACCTCTGCTCCGCTTTCTTTTCGGTCCCTCTGCACCCTGACAGCCAATATTTGTTTGCATTTACATACAGAGGAGTACAGTACACCTGGACTCGTTTACCACAAGGTTTCATTGACAGCCCAAGTATTTTTTCACAGGCTTTGCATGATTGTTTACAATCCTTTCAACCTGAGAGCGGATCAGTATTAATACAGTATGTAGATGACTTACTGCTGTGTTCTGATTCACTCGAATCGTCCTTGAGAGACACGAAACAGCTTCTGTTCATCTTTCTAATATGGGACACGAGGTTTCAAAGGATAAGTTACAGTTATGCCAGACCAAAGTAAAATATTTGGGACATTGTTTGACACAAGGACTGAGACACCTCACCGCTGATAGAATACAGGCGATTCGCGACATGACTCTGCCACAAACCCAGCAACAGATTCGCACTTTCCTAGGAATGTGTGGGTACTGCCGCAACTGGATCCCAGGGTTTTCCATACTGGCCTTACCTTTACAAGAGATGGTCTCATCAAACAAACCAGATCGGATTTCGCACACAGATGAGTCCGAACTGGCATTTGAGAGACTCAAACAGTGCCTATCGCAGGCACCAGCATTAGGTATGCCAGATTATGGGAAACCCTTTGAACTGTACGGAACGGAAAGTGCTGGGTGTGCGGCAGGTGTTTTAACCCAGAAACATGGTGATGCCAGCAGGCTGGTAGCCTACTACAGCGCTCAGCTAGACACCGTAGCACGATCTCTCCCCACATGCTTGCGAAGTGTTGCAGCGATAGCATTGCTAGTGAGTAAAAGCGAAGATGTAGTGTTGGGACACAACCTGACCATCCATACACCTCATGCAGTGTCAGCATTACTGAATTCTGCCCAAACCAGACACATCTCATCTGCACGGTTTACAAGGTGGGAATTAGCACTAATGGCCCCTGTAAACATCACCATTAAGAGATGCAGTGCACTAAATCCTGCAACGTATCTCCCAGGTGTGCCTGGACAGGCACAAAGGGTGGGGGATGAGAGTGATGGTGAAGGAGGATTTAGTACAAACACTGACACACATGAAAGTATGGAATATTTGACCCAAAATTTCACTGCAAGGCCCGACATCAGTGACAACCCACTGGAAGGTGTAGATTTTACTTTTTACACTGACGGTAGTTGCCACAGACAGACAGACTCGGGAGACTTGTGTACTGGATACGCAGTCGTAGATGACAAAGGTACCATAGAAGCGGAACCCCTGGGCCCACCTCACTCAGCACAAATTGCTGAGCTGGTCGCCCTAACCAGAGCGTGTGAATTGGCTTAGGGTAAGTCAGCCAATATCTACACGGATTCTAGGTATGCCTTTGGAGTAGTACATGATTTCGGGGCCCTATGGCGCCTCAGAAATTTCATGACGGCAGCTGGCACACCCGTGGCGCATGCGACCCACATCAAAAGACTTCTAGCAGCAATACAGGAACCTGACAGAGTGGCTGTTATCAAGTATAAAGCCCACACATACAGCCAAGACCCAGTGTCACTTGGTAACAGCCGGGCAGACGAAGCTGCAAAATCAGCAGCCAGTACCCCCATACAGACAGACATCACACAACTGATGGTATTCAATACCGTCAACACACAGAAATTGAGTGAAATGCAAAATTTGTGTTCCCCACAGAAAAAGGCAGTCTGGAGGTCAAAAGGATATGGCCAGGAGTCCTCAGGACTCTGGACAGATGGACAGGGTAAGCCAGTGGCACCCAGAGCATACCTTCCAAGTTTAGCTGAGGCGGGCACATAGTCTGACCCATCTAGGCAAAGAAGGTATGTGCAAGTTGGTAAGAGCCTACTGGTGCGCGCCAGGATTCTCTTCTCATGCAGGTAAGAGAGCAATGACATGCCTCACCTGCTTGAGGAAGAATATTGGAAAGGCAATACCAACTGAACCATCCCATATCCCGCCAACGGACGGCCCTTTTCAGGTAATACAAATTGATTTCATACAATTGCCACCTTGTAGAAATTTAAAGTATGTATTGGTTTGTATTGATGTGTTTTCAAATTGGGTTGAAGCGTTCCCCGCTGCCACAAATACTGCTGTGTTTACTACAAAGAAAATTGTGCAGGAATTTGTGTGCAGGTATGGTATCCCTAGGATAATTGAAAGTGATAGGGGTACCCATTTTACAGGTGAAGTCTTTCAGGTAATGTGCAAATTAATGGGAATTAATAGTAAGCTGCATACTCCGTACCGCCCACAGGCGAGTGCGAAATTGGAAAGAGTAAACGGCACTATTAAGAACAAGTTGAGCAAAGTAATGGCTGAAACTGGATTGTTGTGGCCAGAAGCTTTGCCACTTGTACTGTACAGCATCAGAACCACTCCCAGGTCCCCTCTTAACTTGTCACCCTCTGAGATTCTTTTTGGTCGACAGCCCCATATAATGATTGACCCCCAGGATGATTTGAAATGTAACAATGAAGTCACTGTAAAGTATTTGGTTAAGATGAGCAAGCAGTTGAGGAATCAAAACAGCAATCTAAAGCTAGTGATTCCTGATCTGCCAGACAGTAATTGTCATGACATTGAACCTGGGGATTATGTAATGATTCGCAATTTTTTATGCTCAGGTTGCCTGATTGACCGGTGGGAAGGACCATACCAAGTCTTACTGACCAGCACGACAGCATTGAAGGTTGCCGAAAGAGAGACTTGGTTCCACTCGTCCCACTGTAAGAAGGTCGCTGACCCAGAGAAAGCCCGTGACAAAGAGCAGAGTGTGGAGGAAACCATATCACTTGAGTTTCTGTTCCGGGAAGGTTGAGAGGCAGGACTGTTGTCACGGCACCTGAGCACAGAGAACTACAGGATCAGAGGCGGTTGTCGCGCCAAGTTTTCTTTCCCTCCTAATTATTTTCTTTCCCCCATTACAACTCTTTCTTTCTCCTCCTGCAAGATGGACTTGCCCCAAGAGACTGCATTCCATGTTTTCCTATTGACCCTGTTGTTGACCAGAGCAGTCTATTTCGGTGAGAGTACCAGAGAGGTCGAGAAAGGATCTGGAATGGGTTCTGATGACAAGGATGGATTCGTAGAATTCCAAGAGCAACACAATCACCGAGCAAAGGCGAGTATCAGAAAACGATCTGGTAGCCATGACACTAAGAGACATTGTGAAGGATTGTTAGCTGAAGAGAATTGTATCTGTAGGAATTGTGAAAACATAGTTGAGGACGGGTGCATCCAGAGATGTCAGTCCAGCATTAATATCAACATGGACCGTCATCCATTGAGTGACTATCACTCAATAGTGGGTAAGGTTTTAAACCAAACGGAATGCTGGGTGTGCTCACAAGTACCTCAAGGTCATAGAAAGTCAGGACTAGTGCCATACGCTTTAACGATAGATGAGGTACTTGAATTAAGGGGTGGGAGACCGGTGGACAAGAAATTTAATATTTCTAAGCCTCCTAGTTTGAAGCTCCACCAATATCATGTGGATAGGTCCTTAATATGTTTTAACATTTCCAATCCCCGAAAGCCGGGAAATTGGGAAGTGACATGGAACAACCAAACCATGACATTCTCACACAGAGCCGATAGAATGCCCGTAGACTCAGAACTTATATGCCAAATAGCCAACGGTGGGAGATATTTTCAGTATAGGTACACTCTAGGAAGTAGGACCATGCGAGTTGGAGAAGTATCACCAGGATACTGTGCGCATATCATACAGCCTGATACGTGTACTAGACAAATGAGAGAGTTAGGGATAGGATTTTTCACCTGGAAGGTTTGCAATATGGTGATGTCATATTTTGTCCCATATGTCCTCCCCGATGATGCATATTTCATATGTGGGAGGAAGGCGTATAAGTGGCTTGCCCCAAACTCAGAGGGATTGTGTTACATTGGAAGAGTGTTGCCTGAAGTAATGACCATTACCCATGAGAAAATGAAAGACGTTCACCGCAATGTTCAAGCTCCTTACACTCACACCCATTACGAACACATTGTAAAGAGACACCTTATAGATAGGACAGAGCACGCAGCCTCTGATTTGATCCACGAGTCCACCGGGATTCAACTCCTACTCGCGCTAGATATCACCCGTACCGCCAGAGGAGTTATACATTTTAGGTATATAACTGTGCTAGCGAACCTGATAGACAATATCACCGAGATGTATGATGACACCTTCAGGTATACTGGGAGAGAATTGCAAGCATACAAAATGGAACTGATCCAGCACAGGATGGTTCTAAATTACATCACAGCGGTGACAGGCGGGTATTGTGTCACCCTAGCAACTCAGTATGGTGTAAAGTGCTGTTCGTATATCACAAACAGCACTGATGATCCAACCGAGGTCATAGATCAAAAGATGGACGATATCTTGCAATCGAAGTGGGAGTTCCGAAAGAGGCACAACCTTACCCTTACTTCTGTGAGTAATGAACTGACCGGCTGGGTATCATGGTTGAACCCACGCAATTGGTTCTCAGGTTTAGGAGAATGGGCCCAAAATGTTATCGTTACTGTAGGGAAATTCCTCTTGTGTATCCTAGGAGTTGTCATAATGATTGGTTTGATATTCAGATGTGTTCGGATTTTAATGAATTGCAAGCGTAGTACCAAATTGATGAGTTTGAGGAGCGAGGGCATTGTAACAACAACTGGTTTAATTTATGACCCATCAATCGAGACAATGCTGTGATAAAATGTGATTCCACGGTCCGTTTCTTTAACCCGTTTCTCCTTTGTTTTTCTCCAAGGTAAAAATACATCCACTCGGAAGAAGATTTTGATGACCCTTTATACAGACCATTGATTAACTTTTTCACAGACATTTGATGAACTTTTAGAGACTTTAACTTTATGGACACTTGAAAAACTTTGCTTGCCACTTACAGCAAAGATACAGCAATCCGGACAAGACATTAACAAGACTTCAACAGACATCCAAGGACAATCACATACATTATCATATGAATGCATTTATAACGCATGTTTCTTATCTTCATCTCTACGATCTTCAGGTAGTGACACACATAGTCGACAGGTAATATAGGTACATATATTAGCACTCACATATTTTCCCCCTTCGTGTATCATCAACTAATGTGCACCCCATTTGTTGGAACTAAAAGCCGAAAAGAGCTCGGTAGAGTTTGTTAGCCCACTTACAGACCCTTAATACGGGATAAGTAGGATTCTATGTATACTTTGCAATACCTCGAAGCTTGTACGGCACGATGATACATGACTCCTCAGACATGAATTTCATGCATACATGCTTTTACTATCCCACTAGGTCATACATTTCCCACCTTCTCCTCTCCTTCCCACACCCAATCATATATAGGTATTTCACGGTATTATATATTTTTCTGCTTAAAATTGTTTAGATAGCGGCAGTTATTGTTGACTGCCAAAGGGTGGACTGTCAAATTCGAAAAATATCCTGATGCATATGCCTTGTACTAACCCCTCATGCACATGCCCGCTGCACGTGCACACGCTCTGCCGTGCGTGCACATATCCGCAATTTGCGTAAGATCGATCCGGCGATCACACGCGTGGTATGCACATTTACGGTAGAGTTTGTAAGCGTCTAGCGTGCGACTCGATCGTAGCATATTTAACCCATATAGTGTGTTTTGTAGTAAATATTCCCCTAGACAATGTCAGCAAGTATGTTTAGTTTAAACTGTTCCTCGACAGAGAGATTCCTCTTTACATGATAGGAAGGGTCAGACAAAGGTTGAAAGGTGGTGTTTAGTATCCAGCTGTAGGGTATTTTAAGAGTAACATTCCGATGCTAGTTAGGAAAGGATCGCTCGCTCCTGCGTATAGTTATGTACAAAAGTAGTTTATGAACATATATTGTATTTGCTGTAAATTACACATGCGGCGGGAATCCTGAGGATACCTCCCACCAGAGCAGTTGGAAAAAGACACAGCCTACCTGTTCAAATCCACCTATGACCTTTGCTATAATGTGGAGACACATTCCTGTGTCCAATGAACAATGAGATTATAGGGACCATTGTATTGTGAATGTATGTTGTGTATATAAAGACCACCATTGCCTGGCCAGTCACTCACTCTCTCTGAAGGCTTTCTCTCTGAATGCTGAGGACTGGATCCAGGTCGCGCTTGCGAATCATCCCCACGTATGTATATTTCTCTGTAGCCATTTTGTTATCCATTTTGTTCGCCATTTGTTCTCATTGTGTTCTCATTCTGTTCGCTCTTGTTTGCGATTGTTCGCTATTGTTCATGTATATTCTGTTATTCTGTTTAGATTTCCCTGTTAGTTTGTAGTGTATAACTTGTATTGTGTTTCCCCTTTTTCTCTAAACAATCCACGGCAGTGTTAGAACTGCTGCGGTTTTAAATCCAAACCAGGTCTTGTGTTTTCACTGTTTACTGCAAAGGGCTTTTCTGAGCGTCTCAATTGCTCAAACAGCATACACCTTGTTAAGGTTTCTAATCGTTACATCATTACAGTACTTGGTTATTAAGGTTTAGAGTATAAGTATCTTCTCACTGTTTTTATTAGCAAGGTTTAAAGGTTATCCACTGTGTGTGTGCCCGCTGTGTGTGATCCGTACACTCAGCGCAGCGTGTGTACGCCAAGTGCGTACCACGTGCGGGACTCTGTATGCAAATAGCGTACAAAGTGCGTAGCACGTGCACGTGGTCTAGCGGCCATAACGGCTCCATGGTATTAGTATATAGCTTCATGTTTAAAGGTAATAATTGACATTATCACTATGGATGGGTCATAAATTAAATCTGCTGCTATAACAGCGCCCTCGCTCCTTAGACTCATCAAATTTGTGCCGTGCTTGTGCCGCATTAGAATTTGAACACACCTAAATATCGAACCAATAATTATGACGACTTCCAGGATTCAAAGGAGAAACTTCCCCACTCTCAAACCTGAGAACCATTTGTGTGGGTTCAACCATGAGACCCAGCCGGTCAGTTCATTACTCACAGTCGCTAAGGTAAGGTTGTGCTTCCTCCTGAACTCCCACTTCAACTGCAAGATATCGTCCATCTTTTGATCGATAATCTCTGTTGGGTCGTCAGTGCTGTTTGTAATATAAGTACAGCACTTCACACCATATTGAGTTGCCAGAGTAACACAGTACCCACCTGTCACGGCTGTGACATAATTAAGGACCATTCTGTGCTGAATCAGTTCCTTCTTGTAAGCTTGTAACTCCCTTCCCGTATACCTGAAGGTGTCGTCATACATCTCAGTGATATTATCTATCAAGTGTGCTAGCGCATGGATATACCTATAATTTATAGTTCCTCTGGCAGTACGGTTAATGTCTAATGCGAGAAGGAACTGAATCCCGGTGGATTCGTGGATCAAATCAGAGGCTGCGTGCTCTGTCCTATCTATGAGGTGTCTCTTGATGATGTGTTCATAGTGAGTATGAGTATAAGGAGCCTGAGCACTGCGGTGAACGTCTTTCATTCTATCATGGGTTATGGTCATGACCTCTGGTAGTACTCTCCCAATATAACACAATCCCTCTGAGCTCGGGGCAAGCCACTTGTACGCCTTCTTCCCACATATGAAATAGGCATCATCTGGGAGAACATAGGGGACAAAATATAACATCACCATATTACAAATTTTCCAAGTAAAGAAACCAATCCCTAGTTCTCCCATCTGCTCAGTACAAGTAACGGGCTGGATGATATGAGCACAATACCCTGATGATACTTTTCCAACCCACATGGTCTTGCTTCCACGGGTATACCTCCCACTGTTGGCTATTTGGCGTACAAGTTCAGCAGACAATATCCCTTCACAGTGCCTCCGAGCTCCCTGACTACGAGAGTGCTTACTGATGCCAGCCTATACTAAAGTGATGTGCTGCTCCTGAGATCCTACAAATTCATACTCACCATCAGAACCCATTCCAGATCCCTGCTCGACCTCTCTGGGACCCTCACCAAAACAAACTGTCAAAGTCAAAAATATTACATAAAGAGAACATACAAACTACACACATCATGAGTCGATATACTTGCAAATACGCGCAGCGAGCACAGCAAAATATGGTAACACACACATTTACACGGACATGCCACAGAGATGGATTCGACACCTATTTCATAAAGTACATGATTATAGTGATATCAAGCGCCAGACATCATGATATCTTAAAATTATGTAATGAAGTAATGTCATGTATGTGTATTATTTGAACGAAACCAGATACACCTGTCATGTTTGGTATTGAAGCAAGCAGATTGGTGTGTAGATTCATTTGATACTTGTTATTAAGTTGTAGGACATTGCAACAAATAGTTATGATTACATGTATAAAAGCTAAAATCACTTTTATTAGAACAATAGAAGTTCCAAACAGGTAGTGGACAGGAAACTCAGGCCAGCCCTTTGGATGTCTTCAAGGCTAAATCTGATTACCATATACAAAGAAACTGGTGACTCATCGTGAACCCCTCCCCCAGAAACTAGATAACACACTAATCACACAGGAGCTCAGAGTTGCTGTAAGGTCTGAGACGATGATGGAGTTATTGCCAGCTCAGTTCCTGTTTTGGTCTCAGCGTAAGATGGAGTCCCGGCATGATTTTACAGAAAGAGAGAGACATAAGCATTGAGGGAATGGTATTGTATCGCTGGCCTGTAACTGCATGTAACTGTATGTAACTTTATGTATTAACTGCTTACTGTATGAGTTGTAACTATAGGTATACTGTACTTTGTAATATATATTGAATCCATATCCTTTTAATAGCAAATATATACTTCAATGAGCTTTGGAACTCAGATAATGTGTGGGTGTATTGTTTTCTCTTATGGGAGACAGTGTTTTGCGATGTACAGCGCACTTTTATCGTATATGGTAATAAGATGCGCCTGGTGTCTGCAATATATATTAGAGCGGGCATTTTAAATATTTGTGAGAAAGCAATTTGGCATTCTTAAAACTGTCCTGATCAAAACCAGAATTACTAACAAAACCCTAAACGCAGTCTCTTGTGATCGATCCATTTCGTTAGGGGAAAGGAGGAAAATAAGGAGAAAAATAAAGGAAAATGCAGGGGGAGGTGAAAAAAGAAAAATGGTACGACAACCGTTCTAGATCTTGTCACTCTCTGTGCTCAGATGCCCTTCAACAGTCCTGCCACTCAACTTTCCCGGAACAGACACTCCAGTGATACGAGATTCTCTACACTCTGCTCTTTGTCACGAGTTCTCTCCGGGTCAGTGACCTTCTTGCAGTGGGACGAGTGGACCCAAGTCTCTCTTTCGGCGACCTTCAATGCTGTCATGCTGGTTAACAAGACTTGGTATGGTCCTTCCCACCTGTCTATGAGGCAACCTGAGCGTAAGAAATTTCGAATCATCACATAATCCCCAGGCTCAATGTCATGACAATTACTGTTTGGTAGGTCAGGGATCACCAGCTTTAAATTTCTTTGTTGATTTCTCAGCTGTTGGCTCATCCCAACAAAATATTTCACAGTCACTTCATTATTACATTTCAAATCATCCTGGGGGTCTATCATTACATGAGGTTGTGGACCAAAAAGAATTTCAAAGGGTGATAAGTTAAGGGGAGACCTGGGAGTGGTTCTGATGCTGTACAACACTAGTGGCAAAGCTTCTGGCTACGACAATCCAGTCTCAGCCATTAATTTGCTCAGCTTGTTCTTAATAGTGCTGTTCACTCTCTCTACCTTTGCACTTGCCTGTGGATGGTACGGAGTATGCACCCCACGTATGTATATTTCTCTGTAGCCATTTTGTTATCCATTTTGTTCGCCATTTGTTCTCATTGTGTTCTCATTCTGTTCGCTCTTGTTTGCGATTGTTCGCTATTGTTCATGTATATTCTGTTATTCTGTTTAGATTTCCCTGTTAGTTTGTAGTGTATAACTTGTATTGTGTTTCCCCTTTTTCTCTAAACAATCCACGGCAGTGTTAGAACTGCTGCGGTTTTAAATCCAAACCAGGTCTTGTGTTTTCACTGTTTACTGCAAAGGGCTTTTCTGAGCGTCTCAATTGCTCAAACAGCATACACCTTGTTAAGGTTTCTAATCGTTACATCATTACAGTACTTGGTTATTAAGGTTTAGAATATAAGTATCTTCTCACTGTTTTTATTAGCAAGGTTTAAAGGTTATCCACTGTGTGTGTGCCCGCTGTGTGTGATCCGTACACTCAGCGCAGCGTGTGTACGCCAAGTGCGTACCACGTGCGGGACTCTGTATGCAAATAGCGTACAAAGTGCGTAGCACGTGCACGTGGTCTAGCGGCCATAACGGCTCCATGGTATTAGTATATAGCTTCATGTTTAAAGGTAATAATTGACATTATCACTATGGATGGGTCATAAATTAAATCTGCTGCTATAACAGCGCCCTCGCTCCTTAGACTCATCAAATTTGTGCCGTGCTTGTGCCGCATTAGAATTTGAACACACCTAAATATCGAACCAATAATTATGACAACTTCCAGGATTCAAAGGAGAAACTTCCCCACTCTCAAACCTGAGAACCATTTGTGTGGGTTCAACCATGAGACCCAGCCGGTCAGTTCATTACTCACAGTCGCTAAGGTAAGGTTGTGCTTCCTCCTGAACTCCCACTTCAACTGCAAGATATCGTCCATCTTTTGATCGATAATCTCTGTTGGGTCGTCAGTGCTGTTTGTAATATAAGTACAGCACTTCACACCATATTGAGTTGCCAGAGTAACACAGTACCCACCTGTCACGGCTGTGACATAATTAAGGACCATTCTGTGCTGAATCAGTTCCTTCTTGTAAGCTTGTAACTCCCTTCCCGTATACCTGGAGGTGTCGTCATACATCTCAGTGATATTATCTATCAAGTGTGCTAGCGCATGGATATACCTATAATTTATAGTTCCTCTGGCAGTACGGTTAATGTCTAATGCGAGAAGGAACTGAATCCCGGTGGATTCGTGGATCAAATCAGAGGCTGCGTGCTCTGTCCTATCTATGAGGTGTCTCTTGATGATGTGTTCATAGTGAGTATGAGTATAAGGAGCCTGAGCACTGCGGTGAACGTCTTTCATTCTATCATGGGTTATGGTCATGACCTCTGGTAGTACTCTCCCAATATAACACAATCCCTCTGAGCTCGGGGCAAGCCACTTGTACGCCTTCTTCCCACATATGAAATAGGCATCATCTGGGAGAACATAGGGGACAAAATATAACATCACCATATTACAAATTTTCCAAGTAAAGAAACCAATCCCTAGTTCTCCCATCTGCTCAGTACAAGTAACGGGCTGGATGATATGAGCACAATACCCTGATGATACTTTTCCAACCCACATGGTCTTGCTTCCACGGGTATACCTCCCACTGTTGGCTATTTGGCGTACAAGTTCAGCAGACAATATCCCTTCACAGTGCCTCCGAGCTCCCTGACTACGAGAGTGCTTACTGATGCCAGCCTATACTAAAGTGATGTGCTGCTCCTGAGATCCTACAAATTCATACTCACCATCAGAACCCATTCCAGATCCCTGCTCGACCTCTCTGGGACCCTCACCAAAACAAACTGTCAAAGTCAAAAATATTACATAAAGAGAACATACAAACTACACACATCATGAGTCGATATACTTGCAAATACGCGCAGCGAGCACAGCAAAATATGGTAACACACACATTTACACGGACATGCCACAGAGATGGATTCGACACCTATTTCATAAAGTACATGATTATAGTGATATCAAGCGCCAGACATCATGATATCTTAAAATTATGTAATGAAGTAATGTCATGTATGTGTATTATTTGAACGAAACCAGATACACCTGTCATGTTTGGTATTGAAGCAAGCAGATTGGTGTGTAGATTCATTTGATACTTGTTATTAAGTTGTAGGACATTGCAACAAATAGTTATGATTACATGTATAAAAGCTAAAATCACTTTTATTAGAACAATAGAAGTTCCAAACAGGTAGTGGACAGGAAACTCAGGCCAGCCCTTTGGATGTCTTCAAGGCTAAATCTGATTACCATATACAAAGAAACTGGTGACTCATCGTGAACCCCTCCCCCAGAAACTAGATAACACACTAATCACACAGGAGCTCAGAGTTGCTGTAAGGTCTGAGACGATGATGGAGTTATTGCCAGCTCAGTTCCTGTTTTGGTCTCAGCGTAAGATGGAGTCCCGGCATGATTTTACAGAAAGAGAGAGACATAAGCATTGAGGGAATGGTATTGTATCGCTGGCCTGTAACTGCATGTAACTGTATGTAACTTTATGTATTAACTGCTTACTGTATGAGTTGTAACTATAGGTATACTGTACTTTGTAATATATATTGAATCCATATCCTTTTAATAGCAAATATATACTTCAATGAGCTTTGGAACTCAGATAATGTGTGGGTGTATTGTTTTCTCTTATGGGAGACAGTGTTTTGCGATGTACAGCGCACTTTTATCGTATATGGTAATAAGATGCGCCTGGTGTCTGCAATATATATTAGAGCGGGCATTTTAAATATTTGTGAGAAAGCAATTTGGCATTCTTAAAACTGTCCTGATCAAAACCAGAATTACTAACAAAACCCTAAACGCAGTCTCTTGTGATCGATCCATTTCGTTAGGGGAAAGGAGGAAAATAAGGAGAAAAATAAAGGAAAATGCAGGGGGAGGTGAAAAAAGAAAAATGGTACGACAACCGTTCTAGATCTTGTCACTCTCTGTGCTCAGATGCCCTTCAACAGTCCTGCCACTCAACTTTCCCGGAACAGACACTCCAGTGATACGAGATTCTCTACACTCTGCTCTTTGTCACGAGTTCTCTCCGGGTCAGTGACCTTCTTGCAGTGGGACGAGTGGACCCAAGTCTCTCTTTCGGCGACCTTCAATGCTGTCATGCTGGTTAACAAGACTTGGTATGGTCCTTCCCACCTGTCTATGAGGCAACCTGAGCGTAAGAAATTTTGAATCATCACATAATCCCCAGGCTCAATGTCATGACAATTACTGTTTGGTAGGTCAGGGATCACCAGCTTTAAATTTCTTTGTTGATTTCTCAGCTGTTGGCTCATCCCAACAAAATATTTCACAGTCACTTCATTATTACATTTCAAATCATCCTGGGGGTCTATCATTACATGAGGTTGTGGACCAAAAAGAATTTCAAAGGGTGATAAGTTAAGGGGAGACCTGGGAGTGGTTCTGATGCTGTACAACACTAGTGGCAAAGCTTCTGGCTACGACAATCCAGTCTCAGCCATTAATTTGCTCAGCTTGTTCTTAATAGTGCTGTTCACTCTCTCTACCTTTGCACTTGCCTGTGGATGGTACGGAGTATGCACCCCACGTATGTATATTTCTCTGTAGCCATTTTGTTATCCATTTTGTTCGCCATTTGTTCTCATTGTGTTCTCATTCTGTTCGCTCTTGTTTGCGATTGTTCGCTATTGTTCATGTATATTCTGTTATTCTGTTTAGATTTCCCTGTTAGTTTGTAGTGTATAACTTGTATTGTGTTTCCCCTTTTTCTCTAAACAATCCACGGCAGTGTTAGAACTGCTGCGGTTTTAAATCCAAACCAGGTCTTGTGTTTTCACTGTTTACTGCAAAGGGCTTTTCTGAGCGTCTCAATTGCTCAAACAGCATACACCTTGTTAAGGTTTCTAATCGTTACATCATTACAGTACTTGGTTATTAAGGTTTAGAGTATAAGTATCTTCTCACTGTTTTTATTAGCAAGGTTTAAAGGTTATCCACTGTGTGTGTGCCCGCTGTGTGTGATCCGTACACTCAGCGCAGCGTGTGTACGCCAAGTGCGTACCACGTGCGGGACTCTGTATGCAAATAGCGTACAAAGTGCGTAGCACGTGCACGTGGTCTAGCGGCCATAACGGCTCCATGGTATTAGTATATAGCTTCATGTTTAAAGGTAATAATTGACATTATCACTATGGATGGGTCATAAATTAAATCTGCTGCTATAACAGCGCCCTCGCTCCTTAGACTCATCAAATTTGTGCCGTGCTTGTGCCGCATTAGAATTTGAACACACCTAAATATCGAACCAATAATTATGACGACTTCCAGGATTCAAAGGAGAAACTTCCCCACTCTCAAACCTGAGAACCATTTGTGTGGGTTCAACCATGAGACCCAGCCGGTCAGTTCATTACTCACAGTCGCTAAGGTAAGGTTGTGCTTCCTCCTGAACTCCCACTTCAACTGCAAGATATCGTCCATCTTTTGATCGATAATCTCTGTTGGGTCGTCAGTGCTGTTTGTAATATAAGTACAGCACTTCACACCATATTGAGTTGCCAGAGTAACACAGTACCCACCTGTCACGGCTGTGACATAATTAAGGACCATTCTGTGCTGAATCAGTTCCTTCTTGTAAGCTTGTAACTCCCTTCCCGTATACCTGAAGGTGTCGTCATACATCTCAGTGATATTATCTATCAAGTGTGCTAGCGCATGGATATACCTATAATTTATAGTTCCTCTGGCAGTACGGTTAATGTCTAATGCGAGAAGGAACTGAATCCCGGTGGATTCGTGGATCAAATCAGAGGCTGCGTGCTCTGTCCTATCTATGAGGTGTCTCTTGATGATGTGTTCATAGTGAGTATGAGTATAAGGAGCCTGAGCACTGCGGTGAACGTCTTTCATTCTATCATGGGTTATGGTCATGACCTCTGGTAGTACTCTCCCAATATAACACAATCCCTCTGAGCTCGGGGCAAGCCACTTGTACGCCTTCTTCCCACATATGAAATAGGCATCATCTGGGAGAACATAGGGGACAAAATATAACATCACCATATTACAAATTTTCCAAGTAAAGAAACCAATCCCTAGTTCTCCCATCTGCTCAGTACAAGTAACGGGCTGGATGATATGAGCACAATACCCTGATGATACTTTTCCAACCCACATGGTCTTGCTTCCACGGGTATACCTCCCACTGTTGGCTATTTGGCGTACAAGTTCAGCAGACAATATCCCTTCACAGTGCCTCCGAGCTCCCTGACTACGAGAGCGCTTACTGATGCCAGCCTATACTAAAGTGATGTGCTGCTCCTGAGATCCTACAAATTCATACTCACCATCAGAACCCATTCCAGATCCCTGCTCGACCTCTCTGGGACCCTCACCAAAACAAACTGTCAAAGTCAAAAATATTACATAAAGAGAACATACAAACTACACACATCATGAGTCGATATACTTGCAAATACGCGCAGCGAGCACAGCAAAATATGGTAACACACACATTTACACGGACATGCCACAGAGATGGATTCGACACCTATTTCATAAAGTACATGATTATAGTGATATCAAGCGCCAGACATCATGATATCTTAAAATTATGTAATGAAGTAATGTCATGTATGTGTATTATTTGAACGAAACCAGATACACCTGTCATGTTTGGTATTGAAGCAAGCAGATTGGTGTGTAGATTCATTTGATACTTGTTATTAAGTTGTAGGACATTGCAACAAATAGTTATGATTACATGTATAAAAGCTAAAATCATTTTTATTAGAACAATAGAAGTTCCAAACAGGTAGTGGACAGGAAACTCAGGCCAGCCCTTTGGATGTCTTCAAGGCTGAATCTGATTACCATATACAAAGAAACTGGTGACTCATCGTGAACCCCTCCCCCAGAAACTAGATAACACACTAATCACACAGGAGCTCAGAGTTGCTGTAAGGTCTGAGACGATGATGGAGTTATTGCCAGCTCAGTTCCTGTTTTGGTCTCAGCGTAAGATGGAGTCCCGGCATGATTTTACAGAAAGAGAGAGACATAAGCATTGAGGGAATGGTATTGTATCGCTGGCCTGTAACTGCATGTAACTGTATGTAACTTTATGTATTAACTGCTTACTGTATGAGTTGTAACTATAGGTATACTGTACTTTGTAATATATATTGAATCCATATCCTTTTAATAGCAAATATATACTTCAATGAGCTTTGGAACTCAGATAATGTGTGGGTGTATTGTTTTCTCTTATGGGAGACAGTGTTTTGCGATGTACAGCGCACTTTTATCGTATATGGTAATAAGATGCGCCTGGTGTCTGCAATATATATTAGAGCGGGCATTTTAAATATTTGTGAGAAAGCAATTTGGCATTCTTAAAACTGTCCTGATCAAAACCAGAATTACTAACAAAACCCTAAACGCAGTCTCTTGTGATCGATCCATTTCGTTAGGGGAAAGGAGGAAAATAAGGAGAAAAATAAAGGAAAATGCAGGGGGAGGTGAAAAAAGAAAAATGGTACGACAACCGTTCTAGATCTTGTCACTCTCTGTGCTCAGATGCCTTTCAACAGTCCTGCCACTCAACTTTCCCGGAACAGACACTCCAGTGATACGAGATTCTCTACACTCTGCTCTTTGTCACGAGTTCTCTCCGGGTCAGTGACCTTCTTGCAGTGGGACGAGTGGACCCAAGTCTCTCTTTCGGCGACCTTCAATGCTGTCATGCTGGTTAACAAGACTTGGTATGGTCCTTCCCACCTGTCTATGAGGCAACCTGAGCGTAAGAAATTTCGAATCATCACATAATCCCCAGGCTCAATGTCATGACAATTACTGTTTGGTAGGTCAGGGATCACCAGCTTTAAATTTCTTTGTTGATTTCTCAGCTGTTGGCTCATCCCAACAAAATATTTCACAGTCACTTCATTATTACATTTCAAATCATCCTGGGGGTCTATCATTACATGAGGTTGTGGACCAAAAAGAATTTCAAAGGGTGATAAGTTAAGGGGAGACCTGGGAGTGGTTCTGATGCTGTACAACACTAGTGGCAAAGCTTCTGGCTACGACAATCCAGTCTCAGCCATTAATTTGCTCAGCTTGTTCTTAATAGTGCTGTTCACTCTCTCTACCTTTGCACTTGCCTGTGGATGGTACGGAGTATGCACCCCACGTATGTATATTTCTCTGTAGCCATTTTGTTATCCATTTTGTTCGCCATTTGTTCTCATTGTGTTCTCATTCTGTTCGCTCTTGTTTGCGATTGTTCGCTATTGTTCATGTATATTCTGTTATTCTGTTTAGATTTCCCTGTTAGTTTGTAGTGTATAACTTGTATTGTGTTTCCCCTTTTTCTCTAAACAATCCACGGCAGTGTTAGAACTGCTGCGGTTTTAAATCCAAACCAGGTCTTGTGTTTTCACTGTTTACTGCAAAGGGCTTTTCTGAGCGTCTCAATTGCTCAAACAGCATACACCTTGTTAAGGTTTCTAATCGTTACATCATTACAGTACTTGGTTATTAAGGTTTAGAGTATAAGTATCTTCTCACTGTTTTTATTAGCAAGGTTTAAAGGTTATCCACTGTGTGTGTGCCCGCTGTGTGTGATCCGTACACTCAGCGCAGCGTGTGTACGCCAAGTGCGTACCACGTGCGGGACTCTGTATGCAAATAGCGTACAAAGTGCGTAGCACGTGCACGTGGTCTAGCGGCCATAACGGCTCCATGGTATTAGTATATAGCTTCATGTTTAAAGGTAATAATTGACATTATCACTATGGATGGGTCATAAATTAAATCTGCTGCTATAACAGCGCCCTCGCTCCTTAGACTCATCAAATTTGTGCCGTGCTTGTGCCGCATTAGAATTTGAACACACCTAAATATCGAACCAATAATTATGACGACTTCCAGGATTCAAAGGAGAAACTTCCCCACTCTCAAACCTGAGAACCATTTGTGTGGGTTCAACCATGAGACCCAGCCGGTCAGTTCATTACTCACAGTCGCTAAGGTAAGGTTGTGCTTCCTCCTGAACTCCCACTTCAACTGCAAGATATCGTCCATCTTTTGATCGATAATCTCTGTTGGGTCGTCAGTGCTGTTTGTAATATAAGTACAGCACTTCACACCATATTGAGTTGCCAGAGTAACACAGTACCCACCTGTCACGGCTGTGACATAATTAAGGACCATTCTGTGCTGAATCAGTTCCTTCTTGTAAGCTTGTAACTCCCTTCCCGTATACCTGAAGGTGTCGTCATACATCTCAGTGATATTATCTATCAAGTGTGCTAGCGCATGGATATACCTATAATTTATAGTTCCTCTGGCAGTACGGTTAATGTCTAATGCGAGAAGGAACTGAATCCCGGTGGATTCGTGGATCAAATCAGAGGCTGCGTGCTCTGTCCTATCTATGAGGTGTCTCTTGATGATGTGTTCATAGTGAGTATGAGTATAAGGAGCCTGAGCACTGCGGTGAACGTCTTTCATTCTATCATGGGTTATGGTCATGACCTCTGGTAGTACTCTCCCAATATAACACAATCCCTCTGAGCTCGGGGCAAGCCACTTGTACGCCTTCTTCCCACATATGAAATAGGCATCATCTGGGAGAACATAGGGGACAAAATATAACATCACCATATTACAAATTTTCCAAGTAAAGAAACCAATCCCTAGTTCTCCCATCTGCTCAGTACAAGTAACGGGCTGGATGATATGAGCACAATACCCTGATGATACTTTTCCAACCCACATGGTCTTGCTTCCACGGGTATACCTCCCACTGTTGGCTATTTGGCGTACAAGTTCAGCAGACAATATCCCTTCACAGTGCCTCCGAGCTCCCTGACTACGAGAGCGCTTACTGATGCCAGCCTATACTAAAGTGATGTGCTGCTCCTGAGATCCTACAAATTCATACTCACCATCAGAACCCATTCCAGATCCCTGCTCGACCTCTCTGGGACCCTCACCAAAACAAACTGTCAAAGTCAAAAATATTACATAAAGAGAACATACAAACTACACACATCATGAGTCGATATACTTGCAAATACGCGCAGCGAGCACAGCAAAATATGGTAACACACACATTTACACGGACATGCCACAGAGATGGATTCGACACCTATTTCATAAAGTACATGATTATAGTGATATCAAGCGCCAGACATCATGATATCTTAAAATTATGTAATGAAGTAATGTCATGTATGTGTATTATTTGAACGAAACCAGATACACCTGTCATGTTTGGTATTGAAGCAAGCAGATTGGTGTGTAGATTCATTTGATACTTGTTATTAAGTTGTAGGACATTGCAACAAATAGTTATGATTACATGTATAAAAGCTAAAATCATTTTTATTAGAACAATAGAAGTTCCAAACAGGTAGTGGACAGGAAACTCAGGCCAGCCCTTTGGATGTCTTCAAGGCTGAATCTGATTACCATATACAAAGAAACTGGTGACTCATCGTGAACCCCTCCCCCAGAAACTAGATAACACACTAATCACACAGGAGCTCAGAGTTGCTGTAAGGTCTGAGACGATGATGGAGTTATTGCCAGCTCAGTTCCTGTTTTGGTCTCAGCGTAAGATGGAGTCCCGGCATGATTTTATAGAAAGAGAGAGACATAAGCATTGAGGGAATGGTATTGTATCGCTGGCCTGTAACTGCATGTAACTGTATGTAACTTTATGTATTAACTGCTTACTGTATGAGTTGTAACTATAGGTATACTGTACTTTGTAATATATATTGAATCCATATCCTTTTAATAGCAAATATATACTTCAATGAGCTTTGGAACTCAGATAATGTGTGGGTGTATTGTTTTCTCTTATGGGAGACAGTGTTTTGCGATGTACAGCGCACTTTTATCGTATATGGTAATAAGATGCGCCTGGTGTCTGCAATATATATTAGAGCGGGCATTTTAAATATTTGTGAGAAAGCAATTTGGCATTCTTAAAACTGTCCTGATCAAAACCAGAATTACTAACAAAACCCTAAACGCAGTCTCTTGTGATCGATCCATTTCGTTAGGGGAAAGGAGGAAAATAAGGAGAAAAATAAAGGAAAATGCAGGGGGAGGTGAAAAAAGAAAAATGGTACGACAACCGTTCTAGATCTTGTCACTCTCTGTGCTCAGATGCCTTTCAACAGTCCTGCCACTCAACTTTCCCGGAACAGACACTCCAGTGATACGAGATTCTCTACACTCTGCTCTTTGTCACGAGTTCTCTCCGGGTCAGTGACCTTCTTGCAGTGGGACGAGTGGACCCAAGTCTCTCTTTCGGCGACCTTCAATGCTGTCATGCTGGTTAACAAGACTTGGTATGGTCCTTCCCACCTGTCTATGAGGCAACCTGAGCGTAAGAAATTTCGAATCATCACATAATCCCCAGGCTCAATGTCATGACAATTACTGTTTGGTAGGTCAGGGATCACCAGCTTTAAATTTCTTTGTTGATTTCTCAGCTGTTGGCTCATCCCAACAAAATATTTCACAGTCACTTCATTATTACATTTCAAATCATCCTGGGGGTCTATCATTACATGAGGTTGTGGACCAAAAAGAATTTCAAAGGGTGATAAGTTAAGGGGAGACCTGGGAGTGGTTCTGATGCTGTACAACACTAGTGGCAAAGCTTCTGGCTACGACAATCCAGTCTCAGCCATTCATTTGCTCAGCTTGTTCTTAATAGTGCTGTTCACTCTCTCTACCTTTGCACTTGCCTGTGGATGGTACGGAGTATGCACCCCACGTATGTATATTTCTCTGTAGCCATTTTGTTATCCATTTTGTTCGCCATTTGTTCTCATTGTGTTCTCATTCTGTTCGCTCTTGTTTGCGATTGTTCGCTATTGTTCATGTATATTCTGTTATTCTGTTTAGATTTCCCTGTTAGTTTGTAGTGTATAACTTGTATTGTGTTTCCCCTTTTTCTCTAAACAATCCACGGCAGTGTTAGAACTGCTGCGGTTTTAAATCCAAACCAGGTCTTGTGTTTTCACTGTTTACTGCAAAGGGCTTTTCTGAGCGTCTCAATTGCTCAAACAGCATACACCTTGTTAAGGTTTCTAATCGTTACATCATTACAGTACTTGGTTATTAAGGTTTAGAGTATAAGTATCTTCTCACTGTTTTTATTAGCAAGGTTTAAAGGTTATCCACTGTGTGTGTGCCCGCTGTGTGTGATCCGTACACTCAGCGCAGCGTGTGTACGCCAAGTGCGTACCACGTGCGGGACTCTGTATGCAAATAGCGTACAAAGTGCGTAGCACGTGCACGTGGTCTAGCGGCCATAACGGCTCCATGGTATTAGTATATAGCTTCATGTTTAAAGGTAATAATTGACATTATCACTATGGATGGGTCATAAATTAAATCTGCTGCTATAACAGCGCCCTCGCTCCTTAGACTCATCAAATTTGTGCCGTGCTTGTGCCGCATTAGAATTTGAACACACCTAAATATCGAACCAATAATTATGACGACTTCCAGGATTCAAAGGAGAAACTTCCCCACTCTCAAACCTGAGAACCATTTGTGTGGGTTCAACCATGAGACCCAGCCGGTCAGTTCATTACTCACAGTCGCTAAGGTAAGGTTGTGCTTCCTCCTGAACTCCCACTTCAACTGCAAGATATCGTCCATCTTTTGATCGATAATCTCTGTTGGGTCATCAGTGCTGTTTGTAATATAAGTACAGCACTTCACACCATATTGAGTTGCCAGAGTAACACAGTACCCACCTGTCACGGCTGTGACATAATTAAGGACCATTCTGTGCTGAATCAGTTCCTTCTTGTAAGCTTGTAACTCCCTTCCCGTATACCTGAAGGTGTCGTCATACATCTCAGTGATATTATCTATCAAGTGTGCTAGCGCATGGATATACCTATAATTTATAGTTCCTCTGGCAGTACGGTTAATGTCTAATGCGAGAAGGAACTGAATCCCGGTGGATTCGTGGATCAAATCAGAGGCTGCGTGCTCTGTCCTATCTATGAGGTGTCTCTTGATGATGTGTTCATAGTGAGTATGAGTATAAGGAGCCTGAGCACTGCGGTGAACGTCTTTCATTCTATCATGGGTTATGGTCATGACCTCTGGTAGTACTCTCCCAATATAACACAATCCCTCTGAGCTCGGGGCAAGCCACTTGTACGCCTTCTTCCCACATATGAAATAGGCATCATCTGGGAGAACATAGGGGACAAAATATAACATCACCATATTACAAATTTTCCAAGTAAAGAAACCAATCCCTAGTTCTCCCATCTGCTCAGTACAAGTAACGGGCTGGATGATATGAGCACAATACCCTGATGATACTTTTCCAACCCACATGGTCTTGCTTCCACGGGTATACCTCCCACTGTTGGCTATTTGGCGTACAAGTTCAGCAGACAATATCCCTTCACAGTGCCTCCGAGCTCCCTGACTACGAGAGCGCTTACTGATGCCAGCCTATACTAAAGTGATGTGCTGCTCCTGAGATCCTACAAATTCATACTCACCATCAGAACCCATTCCAGATCCCTGCTCGACCTCTCTGGGACCCTCACCAAAACAAACTGTCAAAGTCAAAAATATTACATAAAGAGAACATACAAACTACACACATCATGAGTCGATATACTTGCAAATACGCGCAGCGAGCACAGCAAATATGGTAACACACACATTTACACGGACATGCCACAGAGATGGATTCGACACCTATTTCATAAAGTACATGATTATAGTGATATCAAGCGCCAGACATCATGATATCTTAAAATTATGTAATGAAGTAATGTCATGTATGTGTATTATTTGAACGAAACCAGATACACCTGTCATGTTTGGTATTGAAGCAAGCAGATTGGTGTGTAGATTCATTTGATACTTGTTATTAAGTTGTAGGACATTGCAACAAATAGTTATGATTACATGTATAAAAGCTAAAATCACTTTTATTAGAACAATAGAAGTTCCAAACAGGTAGTGGACAGGAAACTCAGGCCAGCCCTTTGGATGTCTTCAAGGCTGAATCTGATTACCATATACAAAGAAACTGGTGACTCATCGTGAACCCCTCCCCCAGAAACTAGATAACACACTAATCACACAGGAGCTCAGAGTTGCTGTAAGGTCTGAGACGATGATGGAGTTATTGCCAGCTCAGTTCCTGTTTTGGTCTCAGCGTAAGATGGAGTCCCGGCATGATTTTACAGAAAGAGAGAGACATAAGCATTGAGGGAATGGTATTGTATCGCTGGCCTGTAACTGCATGTAACTGTATGTAACTTTATGTATTAACTGCTTACTGTATGAGTTGTAACTATAGGTATACTGTACTTTGTAATATATATTGAATCCATATCCTTTTAATAGCAAATATATACTTCAATGAGCTTTGGAACTCAGATAATGTGTGGGTGTATTGTTTTCTCTTATGGGAGACAGTGTTTTGCGATGTACAGCGCACTTTTATCGTATATGGTAATAAGATGCGCCTGGTGTCTGCAATATATATTAGAGCGGGCATTTTAAATATTTGTGAGAAAGCAATTTGGCATTCTTAAAACTGTCCTGATCAAAACCAGAATTACTAACAAAACCCTAAACGCAGTCTCTTGTGATCGATCCATTTCGTTAGGGGAAAGGAGGAAAATAAGGAGAAAAATAAAGGAAAATGCAGGGGGAGGTGAAAAAAGAAAAATGGTACGACAACCGTTCTAGATCTTGTCACTCTCTGTGCTCAGATGCCTTTCAACAGTCCTGCCACTCAACTTTCCCGGAACAGACACTCCAGTGATACGAGATTCTCTACACTCTGCTCTTTGTCACGAGTTCTCTCCGGGTCAGTGACCTTCTTGCAGTGGGACGAGTGGACCCAAGTCTCTCTTTCGGCGACCTTCAATGCTGTCATGCTGGTTAACAAGACTTGGTATGGTCCTTCCCATCTGTCTATGAGGCAACCTGAGCGTAAGAAATTTCGAATCATCACATAATCCCCAGGCTCAATGTCATGACAATTACTGTTTGGTAGGTCAGGGATCACCAGCTTTAAATTTCTTTGTTGATTTCTCAGCTGTTGGCTCATCCCAACAAAATATTTCACAGTCACTTCATTATTACATTTCAAATCATCCTGGGGGTCTATCATTACATGAGGTTGTGGACCAAAAAGAATTTCAAAGGGTGATAAGTTAAGGGGAGACCTGGGAGTGGTTCTGATGCTGTACAACACTAGTGGCAAAGCTTCTGGCTACGACAATCCAGTCTCAGCCATTAATTTGCTCAGCTTGTTCTTAATAGTGCTGTTCACTCTCTCTACCTTTGCACTTGCCTGTGGATGGTACGGAGTATGCACCCCACGTATGTATATTTCTCTGTAGCCATTTTGTTATCCATTTTGTTCGCCATTTGTTCTCATTGTGTTCTCATTCTGTTCGCTCTTGTTTGCGATTGTTCGCTATTGTTCATGTATATTCTGTTATTCTGTTTAGATTTCCCTGTTAGTTTGTAGTGTATAACTTGTATTGTGTTTCCCCTTTTTCTCTAAACAATCCACGGCAGTGTTAGAACTGCTGCGGTTTTAAATCCAAACCAGGTCTTGTGTTTTCACTGTTTACTGCAAAGGGCTTTTCTGAGCGTCTCAATTGCTCAAACAGCATACACCTTGTTAAGGTTTCTAATCGTTACATCATTACAGTACTTGGTTATTAAGGTTTAGAGTATAAGTATCTTCTCACTGTTTTTATTAGCAAGGTTTAAAGGTTATCCACTGTGTGTGTGCCCGCTGTGTGTGATCCGTACACTCAGCGCAGCGTGTGTACGCCAAGTGCGTACCACGTGCGGGACTCTGTATGCAAATAGCGTACAAAGTGCGTAGCACGTGCACGTGGTCTAGCGGCCATAACGGCTCCATGGTATTAGTATATAGCTTCATGTTTAAAGGTAATAATTGACATTATCACTATGGATGGGTCATAAATTAAATCTGCTGCTATAACAGCGCCCTCGCTCCTTAGACTCATCAAATTTGTGCCGTGCTTGTGCCGCATTAGAATTTGAACACACCTAAATATCGAACCAATAATTATGACGACTTCCAGGATTCAAAGGAGAAACTTCCCCACTCTCAAACCTGAGAACCATTTGTGTGGGTTCAACCATGAGACCCAGCCGGTCAGTTCATTACTCACAGTCGCTAAGGTAAGGTTGTGCTTCCTCCTGAACTCCCACTTCAACTGCAAGATATCGTCCATCTTTTGATCGATAATCTCTGTTGGGTCGTCAGTGCTGTTTGTAATATAAGTACAGCACTTCACACCATATTGAGTTGCCAGAGTAACACAGTACCCACCTGTCACGGCTGTGACATAATTAAGGACCATTCTGTGCTGAATCAGTTCCTTCTTGTAAGCTTGTAACTCCCTTCCCGTATACCTGAAGGTGTCGTCATACATCTCAGTGATATTATCTATCAAGTGTGCTAGCGCATGGATATACCTATAATTTATAGTTCCTCTGGCAGTACGGTTAATGTCTAATGCGAGAAGGAACTGAATCCCGGTGGATTCGTGGATCAAATCAGAGGCTGCGTGCTCTGTCCTATCTATGAGGTGTCTCTTGATGATGTGTTCATAGTGAGTATGAGTATAAGGAGCCTGAGCACTGCGGTGAACGTCTTTCATTCTATCATGGGTTATGGTCATGACCTCTGGTAGTACTCTCCCAATATAACACAATCCCTCTGAGCTCGGGGCAAGCCACTTGTACGCCTTCTTCCCACATATGAAATAGGCATCATCTGGGAGAACATAGGGGACAAAATATAACATCACCATATTACAAATTTTCCAAGTAAAGAAACCAATCCCTAGTTCTCCCATCTGCTCAGTACAAGTAACGGGCTGGATGATATGAGCACAATACCCTGATGATACTTTTCCAACCCACATGGTCTTGCTTCCACGGGTATACCTCCCACTGTTGGCTATTTGGCGTACAAGTTCAGCAGACAATATCCCTTCACAGTGCCTCCGAGCTCCCTGACTACGAGAGCGCTTACTGATGCCAGCCTATACTAAAGTGATGTGCTGCTCCTGAGATCCTACAAATTCATACTCACCATCAGAACCCATTCCAGATCCCTGCTCGACCTCTCTGGGACCCTCACCAAAACAAACTGTCAAAGTCAAAAATATTACATAAAGAGAACATACAAACTACACACATCATGAGTCGATATACTTGCAAATACGCGCAGCGAGCACAGCAAAATATGGTAACACACACATTTACACGGACATGCCACAGAGATGGATTCGACACCTATTTCATAAAGTACATGATTATAGTGATATCAAGCGCCAGACATCATGATATCTTAAAATTATGTAATGAAGTAATGTCATGTATGTGTATTATTTGAACGAAACCAGATACACCTGTCATGTTTGGTATTGAAGCAAGCAGATTGGTGTGTAGATTCATTTGATACTTGTTATTAAGTTGTAGGACATTGCAACAAATAGTTATGATTACATGTATAAAAGCTAAAATCACTTTTATTAGAACAATAGAAGTTCCAAACAGGTAGTGGACAGGAAACTCAGGCCAGCCCTTTGGATGTCTTCAAGGCTGAATCTGATTACCATATACAAAGAAACTGGTGACTCATCGTGAACCCCTCCCCCAGAAACTAGATAACACACTAATCACACAGGAGCTCAGAGTTGCTGTAAGGTCTGAGACGATGATGGAGTTATTGCCAGCTCAGTTCCTGTTTTGGTCTCAGCGTAAGATGGAGTCCCGGCATGATTTTACAGAAAGAGAGAGACATAAGCATTGAGGGAATGGTATTGTATCGCTGGCCTGTAACTGCATGTAACTGTATGTAACTTTATGTATTAACTGCTTACTGTATGAGTTGTAACTATAGGTATACTGTACTTTGTAATATATATTGAATCCATATCCTTTTAATAGCAAATATATACTTCAATGAGCTTTGGAACTCAGATAATGTGTGGGTGTATTGTTTTCTCTTATGGGAGACAGTGTTTTGCGATGTACAGCGCACTTTTATCGTATATGGTAATAAGATGCGCCTGGTGTCTGCAATATATATTAGAGCGGGCATTTTAAATATTTGTGAGAAAGCAATTTGGCATTCTTAAAACTGTCCTGATCAAAACCAGAATTACTAACAAAACCCTAAACGCAGTCTCTTGTGATCGATCCATTTCGTTAGGGGAAAGGAGGAAAATAAGGAGAAAAATAAAGGAAAATGCAGGGGGAGGTGAAAAAAGAAAAATGGTACGACAACCGTTCTAGATCTTGTCACTCTCTGTGCTCAGATGCCTTTCAACAGTCCTGCCACTCAACTTTCCCGGAACAGACACTCCAGTGATACGAGATTCTCTACACTCTGCTCTTTGTCACGAGTTCTCTCCGGGTCAGTGACCTTCTTGCAGTGGGACGAGTGGACCCAAGTCTCTCTTTCGGCGACCTTCAATGCTGTCATGCTGGTTAACAAGACTTGGTATGGTCCTTCCCACCTGTCTATGAGGCAACCTGAGCGTAAGAAATTTCGAATCATCACATAATCCCCAGGCTCAATGTCATGACAATTACTGTTTGGTAGGTCAGGGATCACCAGCTTTAAATTTCTTTGTTGATTTCTCAGCTGTTGGCTCATCCCAACAAAATATTTCACAGTCACTTCATTATTACATTTCAAATCATCCTGGGGGTCTATCATTACATGAGGTTGTGGACCAAAAAGAATTTCAAAGGGTGATAAGTTAAGGGGAGACCTGGGAGTGGTTCTGATGCTGTACAACACTAGTGGCAAAGCTTCTGGCTACGACAATCCAGTCTCAGCCATTAATTTGCTCAGCTTGTTCTTAATAGTGCTGTTCACTCTCTCTACCTTTGCACTTGCCTGTGGATGGTACGGAGTATGCACCCCACGTATGTATATTTCTCTGTAGCCATTTTGTTATCCATTTTGTTCGCCATTTGTTCTCATTGTGTTCTCATTCTGTTCGCTCTTGTTTGCGATTGTTCGCTATTGTTCATGTATATTCTGTTATTCTGTTTAGATTTCCCTGTTAGTTTGTAGTGTATAACTTGTATTGTGTTTCCCCTTTTTCTCTAAACAATCCACGGCAGTGTTAGAACTGCTGCGGTTTTAAATCCAAACCAGGTCTTGTGTTTTCACTGTTTACTGCAAAGGGCTTTTCTGAGCGTCTCAATTGCTCAAACAGCATACACCTTGTTAAGGTTTCTAATCGTTACATCATTACAGTACTTGGTTATTAAGGTTTAGAGTATAAGTATCTTCTCACTGTTTTTATTAGCAAGGTTTAAAGGTTATCCACTGTGTGTGTGCCCGCTGTGTGTGATCCGTACACTCAGCGCAGCGTGTGTACGCCAAGTGCGTACCACGTGCGGGACTCTGTATGCAAATAGCGTACAAAGTGCGTAGCACGTGCACGTGGTCTAGCGGCCATAACGGCTCCATGGTATTAGTATATAGCTTCATGTTTAAAGGTAATAATTGACATTATCACTATGGATGGGTCATAAATTAAATCTGCTGCTATAACAGCGCCCTCGCTCCTTAGACTCATCAAATTTGTGCCGTGCTTGTGCCGCATTAGAATTTGAACACACCTAAATATCGAACCAATAATTATGACGACTTCCAGGATTCAAAGGAGAAACTTCCCCACTCTCAAACCTGAGAACCATTTGTGTGGGTTCAACCATGAGACCCAGCCGGTCAGTTCATTACTCACAGTCGCTAAGGTAAGGTTGTGCTTCCTCCTGAACTCCCACTTCAACTGCAAGATATCGTCCATCTTTTGATCGATAATCTCTGTTGGGTCATCAGTGCTGTTTGTAATATAAGTACAGCTCTTCACACCATATTGAGTTGCCAGAGTAACACAGTACCCACCTGTCACGGCTGTGACATAATTAAGGACCATTCTGTGCTGAATCAGTTCCTTCTTGTAAGCTTGTAACTCCCTTCCCGTATACCTGAAGGTGTCGTCATACATCTCAGTGATATTATCTATCAAGTGTGCTAGCGCATGGATATACCTATAATTTATAGTTCCTCTGGCAGTACGGTTAATGTCTAATGCGAGAAGGAACTGAATCCCGGTGGATTCGTGGATCAAATCAGAGGCTGCGTGCTCTGTCCTATCTATGAGGTGTCTCTTGATGATGTGTTCATAGTGAGTATGAGTATAAGGAGCCTGAGCACTGCGGTGAACGTCTTTCATTCTATCATGGGTTATGGTCATGACCTCTGGTAGTACTCTCCCAATATAACACAATCCCTCTGAGCTCGGGGCAAGCCACTTGTACGCCTTCTTCCCACATATGAAATAGGCATCATCTGGGAGAACATAGGGGACAAAATATAACATCACCATATTACAAATTTTCCAAGTAAAGAAACCAATCCCTAGTTCTCCCATCTGCTCAGTACAAGTAACGGGCTGGATGATATGAGCACAATACCCTGATGATACTTTTCCAACCCACATGGTCTTGCTTCCACGGGTATACCTCCCACTGTTGGCTATTTGGCGTACAAGTTCAGCAGACAATATCCCTTCACAGTGCCTCCGAGCTCCCTGACTACGAGAGCGCTTACTGATGCCAGCCTATACTAAAGTGATGTGCTGCTCCTGAGATCCTACAAATTCATACTCACCATCAGAACCCATTCCAGATCCCTGCTCGACCTCTCTGGGACCCTCACCAAAACAAACTGTCAAAGTCAAAAATATTACATAAAGAGAACATACAAACTACACACATCATGAGTCGATATACTTGCAAATACGCGCAGCGAGCACAGCAAAATATGGTAACACACACATTTACACGGACATGCCACAGAGATGGATTCGACACCTATTTCATAAAGTACATGATTATAGTGATATCAAGCGCCAGACATCATGATATCTTAAAATTATGTAATGAAGTAATGTCATGTATGTGTATTATTTGAACGAAACCAGATACACCTGTCATGTTTGGTATTGAAGCAAGCAGATTGGTGTGTAGATTCATTTGATACTTGTTATTAAGTTGTAGGACATTGCAACAAATAGTTATGATTACATGTATAAAAGCTAAAATCACTTTTATTAGAACAATAGAAGTTCCAAACAGGTAGTGGACAGGAAACTCAGGCCAGCCCTTTGGATGTCTTCAAGGCTGAATCTGATTACCATATACAAAGAAACTGGTGACTCATCGTGAACCCCTCCCCCAGAAACTAGATAACACACTAATCACACAGGAGCTCAGAGTTGCTGTAAGGTCTGAGACGATGATGGAGTTATTGCCAGCTCAGTTCCTGTTTTGGTCTCAGCGTAAGATGGAGTCCCGGCATGATTTTACAGAAAGAGAGAGACATAAGCATTGAGGGAATGGTATTGTATCGCTGGCCTGTAACTGCATGTAACTGTATGTAACTTTATGTATTAACTGCTTACTGTATGAGTTGTAACTATAGGTATACTGTACTTTGTAATATATATTGAATCCATATCCTTTTAATAGCAAATATATACTTCAATGAGCTTTGGAACTCAGATAATGTGTGGGTGTATTGTTTTCTCTTATGGGAGACAGTGTTTTGCGATGTACAGCGCACTTTTATCGTATATGGTAATAAGATGCGCCTGGTGTCTGCAATATATATTAGAGCGGGCATTTTAAATATTTGTGAGAAAGCAATTTGGCATTCTTAAAACTGTCCTGATCAAAACCAGAATTACTAACAGAACCCTAAACGCAGTCTCTTGTGATCGATCCATTTCGTTAGGGGAAAGGAGGAAAATAAGGAGAAAAATAAAGGAAAATGCAGGGGGAGGTGAAAAAAGAAAAATGGTACGACAACCGTTCTAGATCTTGTCACTCTCTGTGCTCAGATGCCCTTCAACAGTCCTGCCACTCAACTTTCCCGGAACAGACACTCCAGTGATACGAGATTCTCTACACTCTGCTCTTTGTCACGAGTTCTCTCCGGGTCAGTGACCTTCTTGCAGTGGGACGAGTGGACCCAAGTCTCTCTTTCGGCGACCTTCAATGCTGTCATGCTGGTTAACAAGACTTGGTATGGTCCTTCCCACCTGTCTATGAGGCAACCTGAGCGTAAGAAATTTCGAATCATCACATAATCCCCAGGCTCAATGTCATGACAATTACTGTTTGGTAGGTCAGGGATCACCAGCTTTAAATTTCTTTGTTGATTTCTCAGCTGTTGGCTCATCCCAACAAAATATTTCACAGTCACTTCATTATTACATTTCAAATCATCCTGGGGGTCTATCATTACATGAGGTTGTGGACCAAAAAGAATTTCAAAGGGTGATAAGTTAAGGGGAGACCTGGGAGTGGTTCTGATGCTGTACAACACTAGTGGCAAAGCTTCTGGCTACGACAATCCAGTCTCAGCCATTAATTTGCTCAGCTTGTTCTTAATAGTGCTGTTCACTCTCTCTACCTTTGCACTTGCCTGTGGATGGTACGGAGTATGCACCCCACGTATGTATATTTCTCTGTAGCCATTTTGTTATCCATTTTGTTCGCCATTTGTTCTCATTGTGTTCTCATTCTGTTCGCTCTTGTTTGCGATTGTTCGCTATTGTTCATGTATATTCTGTTATTCTGTTTAGATTTCCCTGTTAGTTTGTAGTGTATAACTTGTATTGTGTTTCCCCTTTTTCTCTAAACAATCCACGGCAGTGTTAGAACTGCTGCGGTTTTAAATCCAAACCAGGTCTTGTGTTTTCACTGTTTACTGCAAAGGGCTTTTCTGAGCGTCTCAATTGCTCAAACAGCATACACCTTGTTAAGGTTTCTAATCGTTACATCATTACAGTACTTGGTTATTAAGGTTTAGAGTATAAGTATCTTCTCACTGTTTTTATTAGCAAGGTTTAAAGGTTATCCACTGTGTGTGTGCCCGCTGTGTGTGATCCGTACACTCAGCGCAGCGTGTGTACGCCAAGTGCGTACCACGTGCGGGACTCTGTATGCAAATAGCGTACAAAGTGCGTAGCACGTGCACGTGGTCTAGCGGCCATAACGGCTCCATGGTATTAGTATATAGCTTCATGTTTAAAGGTAATAATTGACATTATCACTATGGATGGGTCATAAATTAAATCTGCTGCTATAACAGCGCCCTCGCTCCTTAGACTCATCAAATTTGTGCCGTGCTTGTGCCGCATTAGAATTTGAACACACCTAAATATCGAACCAATAATTATGACGACTTCCAGGATTCAAAGGAGAAACTTCCCCACTCTCAAACCTGAGAACCATTTGTGTGGGTTCAACCATGAGACCCAGCCGGTCAGTTCATTACTCACAGTCGCTAAGGTAAGGTTGTGCTTCCTCCTGAACTCCCACTTCAACTGCAAGATATCGTCCATCTTTTGATCGATAATCTCTGTTGGGTCGTCAGTGCTGTTTGTAATATAAGTACAGCACTTCACACCATATTGAGTTGCCAGAGTAACACAGTACCCACCTGTCACGGCTGTGACATAATTAAGGACCATTCTGTGCTGAATCAGTTCCTTCTTGTAAGCTTGTAACTCCCTTCCCGTATACCTGAAGGTGTCGTCATACATCTCAGTGATATTATCTATCAAGTGTGCTAGCGCATGGATATACCTATAATTTATAGTTCCTCTGGCAGTACGGTTAATGTCTAATGCGAGAAGGAACTGAATCCCGGTGGATTCGTGGATCAAATCAGAGGCTGCGTGCTCTGTCCTATCTATGAGGTGTCTCTTGATGATGTGTTCATAGTGAGTATGAGTATAAGGAGCCTGAGCACTGCGGTGAACGTCTTTCATTCTATCATGGGTTATGGTCATGACCTAGTACTCTCCCAATATAACACAATCCCTCTGAGCTCGGGGCAAGCCACTTGTACGCCTTCTTCCCACATATGAAATAGGCATCATCTGGGAGAACATAGGGGACAAAATATAACATCACCATATTACAAATTTTCCAAGTAAAGAAACCAATCCCTAGTTCTCCCATCTGCTCAGTACAAGTAACGGGCTGGATGATATGAGCACAATACCCTGATGATACTTTTCCAACCCACATGGTCTTGCTTCCACGGGTATACCTCCCACTGTTGGCTATTTGGCGTACAAGTTCAGCAGACAATATCCCTTCACAGTGCCTCCGAGCTCCCTGACTACGAGAGCGCTTACTGATGCCAGCCTATACTAAAGTGATGTGCTGCTCCTGAGATCCTACAAATTCATACTCACCATCAGAACCCATTCCAGATCCCTGCTCGACCTCTCTGGGACCCTCACCAAAACAAACTGTCAAAGTCAAAAATATTACATAAAGAGAACATACAAACTACACACATCATGAGTCGATATACTTGCAAATACGCGCAGCGAGCACAGCAAAATATGGTAACACACACATTTACACGGACATGCCACAGAGATGGATTCGACACCTATTTCATAAAGTACATGATTATAGTGATATCAAGCGCCAGACATCATGATGTCTTAAAATTATGTAATGAAGTAATGTCATGTATGTGTATTATTTGAACGAAACCAGATACACCTGTCATGTTTGGTATTGAAGCAAGCAGATTGGTGTGTAGATTCATTTGATACTTGTTATTAAGTTGTAGGACATTGCAACAAATAGTTATGATTACATGTATAAAAGCTAAAATCACTTTTATTAGAACAATAGAAGTTCCAAACAGGTAGTGGACAGGAAACTCAGGCCAGCCCTTTGGATGTCTTCAAGGCTGAATCTGATTACCATATACAAAGAAACTGGTGACTCATCGTGAACCCCTCCCCAGAAACTAGATAACACACTAATCACACAGGAGCTCAGAGTTGCTGTAAGGTCTGAGACGATGATGGAGTTATTGCCAGCTCAGTTCCTGTTTTGGTCTCAGCGTAAGATGGAGTCCCGGCATGATTTTACAGAAAGAGAGAGACATAAGCATTGAGGGAATGGTATTGTATCGCTGGCCTGTAACTGCATGTAACTGTATGTAACTTTATGTATTAACTGCTTACTGTATGAGTTGTAACTATAGGTATACTGTACTTTGTAATATATATTGAATCCATATCCTTTTAATAGCAAATATATACTTCAATGAGCTTTGGAACTCAGATAATGTGTGGGTGTATTGTTTTCTCTTATGGGAGACAGTGTTTTGCGATGTACAGCGCACTTTTATCGTATATGGTAATAAGATGCGCCTGGTGTCTGCAATATATATTAGAGCGGGCATTTTAAATATTTGTGAGAAAGCAATTTGGCATTCTTAAAACTGTCCTGATCAAAACCAGAATTACTAACAGAACCCTAAACGCAGTCTCTTGTGATCGATCCATTTCGTTAGGGAAAGGAGGAAAATAAGGAGAAAAATAAAGGAAAATGCAGGGGGAGGTGAAAAAAGAAAAATGGTACGACAACCGTTCTAGATCTTGTCACTCTCTGTGCTCAGATGCCCTTCAACAGTCCTGCCACTCAACTTTCCCGGAACAGACACTCCAGTGATACGAGATTCTCTACACTCTGCTCTTTGTCACGAGTTCTCTCCGGGTCAGTGACCTTCTTGCAGTGGGACGAGTGGACCCAAGTCTCTCTTTCGGCGACCTTCAATGCTGTCATGCTGGTTAACAAGACTTGGTATGGTCCTTCCCACCTGTCTATGAGGCAACCTGAGCGTAAGAAATTTCGAATCATCACATAATCCCCAGGCTCAATGTCATGACAATTACTGTTTGGTAGGTCAGGGATCACCAGCTTTAAATTTCTTTGTTGATTTCTCAGCTGTTGGCTCATCCCAACAAAATATTTCACAGTCACTTCATTATTACATTTCAAATCATCCTGGGGGTCTATCATTACATGAGGTTGTGGACCAAAAAGAATTTCAAAGGGTGATAAGTTAAGGGGAGACCTGGGAGTGGTTCTGATGCTGTACAACACTAGTGGCAAAGCTTCTGGCTACGACAATCCAGTCTCAGCCATTAATTTGCTCAGCTTGTTCTTAATAGTGCTGTTCACTCTCTCTACCTTTGCACTTGCCTGTGGATGGTACGGAGTATGCACCTTGCTATTAATTCCCATCAGTTTGCACATGACCTGAAAGACTTCACCAGTAAAATGGGTACCCCTGTCACTTTCAATTATTCTAGGGATACCATATCTACACACAAATTCCTGCACAATTTTCTTTGCAGTGAATGTAGCAGTATTTGTGGCAGCAGGGAACGCTTCTACCCAGTTGGAAAATAAATCAATACAAACTAATACATATTTCAAATTCCTACAGGGTGGTAACTGTATGAAGTCTATTTGTATTACCTGAAAAGGTCCGTCTGTAGGAGGGATATGGGATGGCTCTGTTGGTATTGTCTTTTCAATATTCTTCCTCAAGCAAGTAAAGCATGTCATTGCTCTCTTACCTGCATGAGAAGAGAATCCTGGCGCACACCAGTAGGCTCTTACCAATTTGCACATACCCTCTTTGCCCAGATGAGTCAGACCGTGTGCCGCCTCAGCTAGGCTTGGAAGATATGCTCTGGAGGCCACCAGCTTACCTTGTCCACCTTTCCACAGTCCTGACGACTCCTGGCCATACCCCTTTGCCCTCCAGACTGCCTTTTCCTGTAGGGAACACAAATTTAGCATTTCGATTAATTGTTGTGTGTTGATCGTGTTAAATGTCATCAGTGATGTGATGTTCGTTTGTATGGGGGTGCTTGCTGCTGATTTAGCAGCTTCATCTGCCCGGCTGTTACCAAGTGAAATTGGGTCTTGGTTGTAAGTGTGTGCTTTGCACTTGATAACAGCCACTCTGTCTGGTTCCTGTATTGCTGTCAAAAGCCTTTTGATGTGGGACGTATGCGCTACAGGTGTGCCAGCTGCCATCATGAAATTTCGGAGGCGCCATAGGGCCCCGAAATCATGCACTACTCCAAAGGCGTACCTAGAATCTGTGTATATATTGGCTGACTTACCCATGGCCAATTCACACGCTCTGGTTAGGGCGACCAGCTCAGCAACTTGTGCTGAGTGTGGTGGGCCCAGGGGTTCAGCTTCTATGATACCTTCGTCATCTACAACTGCATATCCAGTTCACAAGTCTCCTGATTCTGTCTGTCTGTGGCAACTACCATCAGTGTAGAAGGTAAAGTCTACTCCTTCCAGTGGGTTGTCAGTGATGTCAGGTCTCGCTGTGAAAGTCTGATTCAGGTATTCCAAACAATCATGCATATCAGTGTCTGCACTAAATCCTCCTTCACCAACATTCTCATCCTCCACCCTTTGTGCCTGTCCAGGCACACTTGGCAAGTAAGTCACAGGATTTAGTGAGCTGCATCTCTTAATGGTGATGTTTACCGGGGCCATCAGTGATAATTCCCACTTTGTAAACCGAACAGATGAGACATGTCTGGTTTGGGCTGAGTTTATTAAGGCTGATACTACATGAGGTGTATGAATGGTCAGGTCATGTCCTAACACTAAGTCCTAAATTTTACTTACCAGCAAAGCTATCGCTGCAACACTTCGCAAGCAAGTGTGGAGAGACCGCGCTACAGTGTCCAACTGTGCACTGTAGTAAGCTACCGGTCTGCTGGCATCACCATGTCTCTGAGTTAACACCCCTGTCGCGCACCCTGCACTTTCTGTACCGTACAATTCAAAGGGCTTCTCATAATCTGGCATACCTAATGCAGGTGCCTGTGATAGGCACTGTTTGAGTCTCTCAAATGCCAGTTCGGACTCATCTGTGTGCGAGATCCGTTCTGGTTTGTTCGAAGAGACCATTTCTTGCAAAGGTAAAGCCAGTTAGATCCTGCACTAGTCTGTAACCCCTCCCCCCACTCTTTTTCACAGGGAAGATGGGACTGTTGGTGGTGCTGGACGTCCTGACTACGATGCCCTGCTGTAGCAGCCGCTCTATGACAGGGTACACTCCTAACTCTACCTCTGGCTTCAGAGGATACTGAGGGATTTTTGGAGTTATCTTACCATCTTTTACTTGTACTACTACTGGAGTTACATTCGCCATCAATCCGGTGTCTTGTCCATCTTTGGTCCAAAGGGAACCCGGTATTTGTGAGATCATTTCCTCTACCTTTGATGGACACTTGTCTATAACAGTAAAATGCGACATTAGCCTTTGAGGGGTGTCTAATATATCTTGCACTTCTTGAGCGTGGTTCTCCGGTATATCCAAGAAGACACCCTCAGGAGTACAGTATATGACACACCGCATTTTACACAATAAATCCCTGCCGAGTAGATTAGTCGGAGCCGATGCAGCCAGCAGAAAAGAATGTTTGGTTTGCAAGGGCCCTATCGTAATCTCTGCAGGTCTACTCAAAGGGTACTGTTGCACCGTTCCTGTTACTCCCATTGCTCGAATCATTTTTCCCATGGTTTTTATACCTGATGTGGAATTCAACACTGACCTGGCCACCCCTGTATCTACAAGAAATGGAATGGTACACCAGCTACATCAACCGTGACCTCAGGTTCACTACCAAGGCTAGCAATCAATTTCACTGGCTGCAGACTACAGGTGTGGCCCAACCCCTATTGTGTATGGGTACCCTCTCGCAGCGCATTGGCAGCTACAATATGTGAGGGAGGTAGCTGTGGTTTTTCGGAGGCCTGCCAGTCCCTCCTTGGTGGGTACCTCCTTGTTTCCCCTCTATGTGGCTCATAATCTCTTCTATATGGTCCCTGATCCCAATTATGTGAATTGTAGTGTGGTTCGTATTCTGGTCTAGGGGGTCGGTATACGTTGTGTGTACCTTTATTCCTACAATCCTTTGCAAAATGTCCTTCCTTCTGACAATTATAACATTTTACTACACGTGGCTTACCATCAGGGGTCTGGGGTTTTGGCTTATGTGATTTTGTTGTAAAAGCATTTACAGTGGGGATTGAAAGTTTGGGCACCCCAGGCAAAAATTCATTTTAATGTGCAAAAAGAAGCCAATGAAAGATGGAAAAATCTCCAAAAGGCATCAAATTACAGATTAGACATTCTTATAACATGTCAAAAAAAGTTTGATTTTATTTTCATCATTTTCACTTTCAAAAGAACAGAAAACAAAAAATGGCGTCTTCAAAAGTTTGGGCACCCTGCAGAGTTAATACCTTGTACTGCCCCCTTTGGCAAGTATCACAGCTTGTAAACGCTTTTTGTAGCCAGCCAAGAGTCTTTCAATTCTTGTTTGAGGTATCTTCGCCCATTCTTCCTTACAGAAGTCTTCCAGTTCTTTGAGATTCCTGGGCTGTCTGTGACGCACTGCTCTTTTAAGGTCTATCCATAGATTTTCAATTATGTTGAGGTCAGAAGATTGTGAAGGCCATGGCAAAACCTTCAGTTTACGCCTCTTGATGTAATCCACCATGGATTTTGAGGTGTGTTTAGGATCATTATCCATTTGTAGAAGCCAGCCTCTCTTTAACTTCAGCTTTTTCACAGATGGCATCAAATTAGCGTCCAAAATTTGCTGGAATCTTATTGAATCCATTTTTCCTTCTACTTGTCAAATGTTCCCTGTGCCACTGGCTGCAATACAAACCCAAAGCATGATTGATCCACCGCCATGCTTAACAGTTGGACAGAGGTTCTTTTAATTAAATTCTGTGCTCTTCCTTCTCCAAACGTACCTTTGCTCATTCCGGCCAAAAAGTTCGATTTTAACCTCATCGGTCCACAGAACTTTATTCCAAAATGCATCAGGCTTGTCTTAATGTTCATTTGCAACCTTCAAACGCTGATTTTTGTGGTGAGGACGTAGAAGAGGTTTTCTTCTGATGACTCTTCCATGAAGACCATATTTGTACAAGTATCTCTTTATAGTGGAATAGTGTACCACAACTTCAGTGTCTGCCAGATCTTCCTGGAGGGATCATGCAGTCAAACGTGGATTTTGACTTGCTTTTCTCACAATCCTGCGAGCTGTTCTTTCTGATATTTTTCTTGGACTTCCAGATCTTGCTTTAACTTCCACTGTTCCTGATGACTGCCATTTCTTAATTACATTCTGAACAGAGGATATGGGCATCTGATAACGCTTTGCTATATTCTTATAGCCTTCTCCTGCTTTGTGAGCGTCAACTATTCTCAGTTTCAGTGTTCTACACAACTGCTTAGAGGAACCCATGGTGCTGATTGTTGGAGCAAGGTCAGATGAGTCTGGGCTTTTAAAACCTTTGAGATTGACATCACCTGGTCTTTCCAGACGATGATTGAGAACAATCCATGACACTGCCAGGTCTCAGCTGTCCAAAGGGGGCAGTAAAAGGTATTAACTCTGCAGGGTGCCCAAACTTTTGAAGACGCCATTTTTTGTTTTCTGTTCTTTTGAAAGTGTAAATGAGGGAAATAAAATCAAACTTTTTTTGACATGTTATAAGAATGTCTAATCTGTAATTTGATGCCTTTTGGAGATTTTTCCATCTTTCCTTGGCTTCTTTTTGCACATTAAAAATAATTTTTGCCTGGGGTGCCCAAACTTTCAATCCCCACTGTATACTCACTGTCATCAGCTTATCCCCCTGAGACTCCCTGTGCTTACTGATGTTCCGGTCGTGCTCGATAGCGGACTCTCTCAATGCAGCCACCGAGATACCTCTCCAGTTAGGTAGAGAGGTTTGTACCCTTGTTCTTAATGCCTCTTTCAACCCATCCATAAATACAGTAACAGCTACCTCCCTGTGATGTGCATTATCTTTAATGTCCTCGATCCCAGTGTATCTAGCCATTTCCTGCAGTGCTCAATGGAAATATTCGGATGCCATTTCACCTTCCTTTTGTCTTATGGAGAAAATTTTATTCCATTTGACAACAGTAGGGAAATACACTCCTAGTTGCAGATTGATTTGCTTTACGTTCTCCTGATTGTATTCATCAGTGAGAGGTACGTCTGTATCTAACTTACTGTCTGCTATGAATTTCGTGGTGTCAATATTTGAGGGTAAACACACTCATATCACTGTTCGCCAATCTTTATTTGTAGGCTCATGGGCGTTATCTAACTCTTTAATGAATCTCTGGCATCCGAGTAGATCTTTCCTGGGATCGGGAAATTCAGACATAATTGACCTTAACTCTGCCCGGGACCAGGGACAATGCATGGCAATGTTCCTGATGGGAGTTACTCCCTGAGCGTCAGTTCTCCCGTTGGGAACTGCAATCACCCTGACAGGATTTAGTTCAATTACGTCCTTCTGGTTTGATTCTACAATGTGGGGAGCTATTGTTTCTGCATAGTGTATGGTACCGTACTTACCTGTGGACACGACCTCACTTATCCCTCCGCTAGGGGGCCTTGCTACAACTCTTGATGGTTGGGCCGTGCCCACTTGAGTATCTTGTATGGTGGCTGCTAGAGAGAGTGCCAATATCATGCTGGGATCATCTTCCTGCTCACAATCCTGAGGGAAATTTAAAATGGGATACAGCTGACAAGGGTTAGCGTTAGTACATTTATCAATCACATTCCTATCCTGTACCAATGCACCATTGCTTGTAGCCACTTTCTCCCCAACAATATATGGTGGTGGTGGTGGTGCAGTCGCCATTGTTTTCCCGCTAGGTTTGGAACCTGCTGCGCGAGCTAATTCCCTTTGCACATCCCCCTCTTGCTGCCATAAGTTTAAACAATCTGTATGTCTAATTCTTTGTTTTCTGGATTTTATCAGACATATCCTTATCCTTAAGTTCTGCAGTACCTCCGGTTCAAAGCTGCCCACCTTAGGGAATGGTACCCTATCTTTGTCAGTCATACGTAACCATTCATTGCAAAAGCCTCCGTGTGTGAACCATACTTTTCACACATAATAAACCTTGCTGACCCTCTCGGTCGCAATTCTGACCTTTTCGCTCCCACTTCTTCAGCCTGAACCCTAGCTACCAAACGTCCACTGCTTGTGCAATTGGATCCCATCGCGGACTTTTTGCCAATAAATGCAATCCCTAATGCACACCGCAAATAGACGGTGAAAGACACCTAGCGCTTTCACTCGCTCCTTCTCCGCTGAGTACCACGACTCACTCCAATAGTGAACACCGCGTACCCAGTGAGGCCCTATTGGTTTCTATTTACTGGAAGTGTTAGGAGTGACTTACCTTTTCCAGTAAATATCCGCCGCTGGAGATTTTCCTGAGAGAGACCAGCGAAAACTCCCTATACACTTTTTATACACAAATCACGCTTGCGTATGCTCTATACAGCGCTAATGATACCGCGATTTTATGCAAAAGCTCGTAAAAGGGGTATCAAGTTGTGCTATGTATCGCACCCACAAACGCGCGGTCCAATCGCACAGCGTATAGGTACTTGTTACCTATCTGCCGTACAACCACGGGTCGATGTACAAATTGCGACCCTAAGTTTGGAGCGGAACAAAAAACCTTTATACTTCAATACTACACGATGCACAATTCCCTTTTACGCTCCTCTGCAAATCTCCTCACGATTTGCGTATTTCAATCTATATTAACGTGAGTCAGCCGCCTCATGCCACCAAGCCTTCACTTACTTGATGTACCACACTACAGGATCCCGAATTCCCTGGCTTCAATATCCACTCACTCCTACGTTCGCTCACTCAAATACACTTTGGTTTTTCTGTACAGAAAATTTAAATTCATTCAGATAGGCAGCTTTACCCCAGAGGCAATACAGCTTAAACAAAAGTTTTAGTCTTATGGCAACAATGTGAGAGGGTATGCAAAGTATGGGTGTCTTTTGTGTACGCTTTTTGGCGCCAAAAAAGTTTCACAGATTTTTAAATAGCTTTTTTCCTGTTGTTTTATGGGTTCTACCAGCACCTCTGCAAACCATACAGAGCAGATGTCATCTAATCAGCACACAAGTAGGGTTTTCAGTGTATCCATCGACCACGAAAAGGTTACGTAGGATACTTTCTGTCCACCCTTTTGCTGATAGATTAAGTCTGCTATGACCTGTTAGGCTGTGAGTATGTGGAAATCGGATGAGCCCCCAATTGTAAACGCTGATTTACATACAGGACTAAAAGCAACACTTTAAACAGACATTTCATACACTTTAAATGAAGCCGCTTGCGGCCGCTATACTTAATCCACATCCTACGTACTTATTACACCATTAGCGTACAGAGTCCCGTACCATGTACGGACTTTGCGTGCAAACGCCGCGCTGACTGTACAAAGTACATGCAGCGCGTACACACCCAAAGATACACCGTGAACCCTTAACAGCTATGCATGCGATAGTAATACACTTTAAACCTTAGCAGGGAAAGGAAAACACGACACCAGATTGCAGTTAAACTGCTGGGTTCCGACACCACAGCATATTATTACTGAAAGGGGGATACAATAACAAAGCAATACAATACAAGAGAATAATGGCTACAGTCAATGGTACATACTTGTTTGGATTTCGACACGCTACCCAGTCTGGTCCTCGGTCATCTAGATAGATAACTTTGAGAGTCTTGTGTGACCAGGCCTGCAGCTGGCTTCTTTTATACAATCTTCCAAAACTTAACACAATGGATACTGTAATCTCTTTGTCTATTGGACACAGGGATTGTCATTTACAGTACAGGAGAGGTCATAGGTTGGTTTGAATAGGTGGGCGATGTCTGTTCAAGATGCACTTGTGGGTGGTCTCCTCTGGGTTCCCGCCGCATACCTAATGTACAGTAAATACAGTTTATATCTATATTCTGCTCCTGCACATAACTATTTGCAGGAACGTGCGATCTTCTGCAAACCAACACCGGAATATTACCCTTAAAATACCCTACAGCTGGATACCAAACACCACCTTATAACCTTGTTCTGTTACCTCCTATCCTGTAAAGGTGAATCCCTTTGTTCTGATACCATATAAACTGTTGTAACTTGCTGATGGGGTGCGGGGAGACTATGGGGGCAATTCCAAGTTGATTGCAGCAGGAAATTTTTTAGCAGTTGGGCAAAACCATGTGCACTGCAGGGGAGGCAGATATAACATGTGCAGAGAGAGTTAGATTTGGGTGGGCTATTTTGTTTCTGTGCAGGGTAAATACTGGCTGCTTTATTTTTACACTGCAATTTAGATTGCAGATTGAACACACCACACCCAAATCTAACTCTCTCTGCATATGTTATATCTGCCTCCCCTGCAGTGCACATGGTTTTGCCCAACTGTTAACCAAATTCCTGCTGCGATCAACTTGGAATTACCCCCTATGTGTACATTGTGCACTATTTGGATTAAATATGTAATGGTTTTGATGGCTTTTCCATGCGTTCACAAACTCTACCGTAAATACCCATACCATGTGCTAATGCGCCGGACCGCAGGAGCGACCATACGCAAATTGCGAATATGTGCACGCACAGCAGAACAAGTACACGCACGGAGGCCATCTGTGTGTAGTTTGTACGTGATGTGTGTACTGCAATATTTTTCTGATTAACTCCAGAGAGACCTGCAATTGACAACAATTCCAGTGTTCCTGCACCACTACCCAATGCCTATGGGTGTGGTATGGAAGGTAGATAGTAACTAGGTCGACAGTGTCTAGGTCGACCACTATTGGTTGACAGTAACTAGGTCGACAGGGTCTTTAGATCGACATGGTCTAGGTCGACAGGCCAAAAGGTCGACATGAGTTTTTAATGTTTTTTTGTGTTGTTTTCTCCGTAGAGTGACCGGGAACCCCAATTAGTACACCATGTCCCCTCACTTCGCTCGCCATGCTACCGTTCCAATCATAGTCCACATGGATCGTTAAGTATGAAAAGGTTCAAAAAAAGAAAAATTGTGAAAAACTCATGTCGACCTTTTGACCTGTCGACATAGAACATGTCGACCTACAGACCCTGTCGACCTAGAAATCCTGTCGACCTAGTTACTGTCGAACAATAGTGGTCAACCTAGATAGTGTCGACCTAGTTACTGTCAACCTAGAGACCGGATCCCATGCCTACATAAACTCACCGGCTGGTGAGTTGTATAACACCACACTCCCCTGAAGCTCTACCCCATGAGAACCAGTGTAACAGTGAGTATGGCTGTGCCTGCTGTCTATCAATGAATCAATACCACTAGTTTAGTGAAAACTGTAAATGTGGCGTCTCTTAAATGCGCATATGAGCTACTTACTGCCCATACCAAGGAAATCTCGAGGTGATCCCCACACCTCACAATAGCAGGAAAAAACAATGCGATTGGAGTCCTTTCCATTTTTGCTAGCACTTACATAACAAAAACTTTTTCTTTCCAGCATCATTTAGACCGTATGGCAGTGGGGGTTGGGTATGATTTGCCAACTACGGCATCCTGATGTTCAGAATCCCAACAGGCCCCCTAACCCTCCGCCCTCCCCACAGCTTAACCTTAACTCTCCCAGTTGGTGCCTAAACTGAACCCCCTCCCCCCCCACAGCCTAACACTAACCCTCCCTGGGAGATACCTAAACCTAAAACCCCCTCCCAGGTAGTCTAACACTAACCGTCCCTGGGGTGCAGCCTATCCCTACCTCTCTAAGGCAGCGGTGTGTGGATGTTCGGGATCCCAGCTGTAGGGATTCCATAGCCGGGGCTGGAGACCCTATTCGGGATGCTGGTGTCAGCATTTCAAATAGTGTTGGAATTTCAGAATCGGTAGTCTGACAGCTGGGATCTTGACCGCCGGGATCCCGACCAGATCCCGGCAGTGGTTCTCAAACTGTGTGCATATAGATCAACAATGTATTGATCGACAGTCAATAGGTCGACACCATATGGTCAACATGCATTAGGTCGACAGGTACAAAAGGTTGACAGATGAAATGTCAACAGTGCTTAAGGTCGACAGGTACACAGGTCGACAGGTTCAAAAGGTCGACATGACAATGGTTGACATACAAATGGTTGACATGTTTTGGGGTCTTTTTACATGTTTTACCAACATTTGCTTGATTTACTATCCATGTGGACATCTTTTGGGGATAGTATCCTGTGGCGAGTAGATCAATAGTGAGCAAGCCACCTTGTACGAAGCATGGCGTGCAAAGTGAGCCCACTAGGGTACATGTTTGTACTGATGGTGGTCACATTACATAGAATATACAAGATTTGGTCTAAAAAACACGTGTTTAACATTTTTGTGTTGATCATTGTCATGTCGACCTTTTCACCCTATTGACCTTTTCTACCTGTCAATCTTGACCACTGTCGACCTTTTCTACCTGTTAAACTGTTTTAGGTGTAGACCTAATGCATGTTGACCTATTGACCATTTACCTAGACAATGTAGATCTACTATACCACACCTGGCTTTAAGCAAAAGGGTATTAGTGACAATCATGTCAGTTTTGAGTGAACAGGACATGGCAAATTTCCATATATGCTCAGCCCTAAGAGTCCCATTAAATTGTTTTTTCTAGCTTGGTAAGCACATGAGAAATGAGTAACCACCAGTGAACATAAGGGGTTTTCGATCGCTGCATGTATAATTCCGTTGGCTTGTTGCACCTGTACCATGGACACAGTACCATGGTACACAGTACCAGTGCTTCTTGTCATATTCTCTGCCTTTATGATGGGACACAAAAGGTGATAATAATTCTGTGTTACCTCTCGATATGTTGGTCCTTAAGGCAGAAGAATACAAACTTCCTTGATGTGTTTCTCTGCTTAGTCCGAAGTCGCAGCATCGGATCAACTGCGTGAACATCTGCCTTCAGGCTACTCAGGATGTCTGGTGAAATCACACTGTTGGGGGCTGGATCTGAGTGCCCTGTTTTCTGGTATGCTTTCTGTCACCATCCCATCACGACACCCAAGTACCAGCAGCATGTTAGTTGCATCCCGAGATCTACACGTGTGCAGATCTTTAAACATCGTCCAACTTAAGAAACTACAGTGTCCACCTCTGAATTAGCTCCGTGTGACTTATCTTGTAGATTTAAGATTTTGGGATGGGTCTACCCTAGACAGTAGGGAATGACGGAGAAGAAACACAGTAGACCCATATGAATATGTAGTAACCCTATAACTTCTGGGGAGCACCACCAACATATTTATAACTTAGGGAATTTTTCCCTGACATGACTTGAGTTAATTAGTTGGTCTCAAATATTGCTTATTAATAATCTCTATTGTCCAATGTGGAATTCCTACTGGTCTTACGGGGGTCTCGTTGATCAAAATCAATATTTTCCCTAGAACAGTTCATCCACTTAGTTATCACTGATGAAGTCATATGGGCACTGTCTGATGAGATAAAACTCCTTGGGGATGGTAACTGCAGGAACTGTTCTTTGGAGAATCATGCTTTTATCAGATATGCCTTAAATTTACTTGTTTTATGTATTTGTTCTTTTTTATTAGAAGTTGTTTGAAACACATCACACTATAGTTGTTCCATTGTTTTAACATATACCTGTAAAAACTTTGCTTGAAGATGACCATTTTGAAGAATTTGGGTTGGAAAGATTTCCTGCATTATTATATCAGACAAGACTGAACAGTCCCGGACTGAAGCATGAAGTTTTAGGGGCCCATTGCTATAGGTGTTGCCAGCCACCAGAGGTGGTGTGGCCAGACCCCATAGAGGCTTGACTAGCCATTCGAGAATGTATGATATGGACCCCTTGACATATAGTAGTCTATGCATGATAATGTACCAGGATAACAACAACAATGCACTGCAGAAAATACACCATAGTTATGTGCAGTATAACGTGACATAAGTATAATTCAAGTGCACAGTCTGACACCTGGGTGGGCCCCCAGGCAGTGGTGCTCACCGAGGGTTTCCCCTGTACCACTGTGGGCCAGTCCAACCCTAACCCTGAAACATATATTTGTTGTACAGGTTAAATTTGCTTAAATTGTCTGTGTTGCCTCACTGTGAGCCTGCTTCTGACTCATGTGCACTGCCGATGTCAGACATAAGTGGAGCAATTTATTCTTCTGCACATGCATTTATGTTGCCCTGTGCATGTGTCCAGATAGCTTGCGCGCGGAGGGCCTAATTCATTGATGTACGGAAGCCCAATGCTTTACGTACATATCTGATGTTTGTTGATCCGCACATGTGCTAGATATGTACTGTGCATGTGCAGTACAGGCAGGGGTGGATTGGGATGGAAAACCAACCCGGTAAATTTTTGGAAGCAGCCCTAATGGGTACGAAATCAGTTGTGGGGTTGGGGTCTGCTGAGGGGGATTCCTTCTCATAGAGTCTGATTTTGCGTTAAATGCAGTTGTGCCCTTCCTTGCGTCTTTTGCTGTGTTGTTGCATCTGGGACTCTATGCTAATGATGCTACAATGCAGTTCCCTAGTGTACATCCGTGCGTCCAAATATGCAAGAACTAAGACAACCACTGTCAGTGTCTACAGACGCTACAATCGGTCGCACCATTGAAACTTTCACCACTCTGTTAGGTGCAGATCATCCGTCTGAGTATGGTCTCCAATGTGAGCAATTCAACGTCTCTATATGAAACCACTTTCAGCAACACACCCACGCTATGTTACATCTGTGTCTAATTAGACAACCCCCTGTAACCAAACAGTAATGCCTAAAACATTTCTAATACACTAAATTTAGCACAGCTACGATCATATTCCCAGACATGCGGGGGGGGGGGCGCCCAGCACAGGGCTAGCCAGCCCCGCATTTCTGTCCGCCCCCCCCCCTTTCCACAAGTACAAAAGCATCGCACAGCGGCGATGCTTTTGTACTTGTTGAGTAACTCCCGGCCAGCGCAGCTCCTGCGGCTGACCGGGAGTTGCTCGTCGCTGCCTCTGGTCGCAGCGGCTGCGTGTGATGTCACACAGCCGCTGCAGCCCGCCCCCCCACACGGTCCGGCCATGCCTGCGTTGGCCGGACCGCGCCCCCAAAATGGCAGCCAAATGCCTCTGTGTCACCCCCTCCCGCCTAGCGACCGCCTCTGCCTGTCAATCAGGCAGAGGCGATCGCTAGGGAACGAAGGCCTTCGGTCGTCCAGCATATGCCGGTGCACTGCGGCGCTGACGCATGCGCAGTTCTGACCCGAACGCTGCGCTGCGAACAACTGCAGCGAACGATCGGCTCGGAATGACCTCCCATGTGCACTGCAAGTGTGGCAGATATAACATTTGCAGAGAGAGAAAGATTTGGGTGCGTTATTTTGTTTCTGTGCAGGGTAAATACTGGCTGCTTTATTTTTACACTGCAATTTAGACTCAGTTTGAACACACCCCACCCAAATCTAACTCTCTCTGTACATGTTATATCTGCCACACCTGCAGTGCACATGGGGGGTCATTGTGACCCGTTCGCACGCAGCGGTTTATCGCTGCGGTGCGAACGGGTGCGGAATGCGCATGCGCAGCCGCTGCAGTGCACGTGCACGACGTTGCCCGGCGACAGGAGTCGAAGGGTTACGTCGCGGCTTACAAAGGAAGCGGTCGCAGAGCCGACCGCAAAGAAGATTGACAGGAAGAAGGCGTCCCAGGGCGGATCCGGACTGTTTAGAGCCGTTTTCGGGGAGTGGTGAGTAAAACGCAGGTGTGTCCAGAAGAACGGAGGGCGGATGTCTGACGTCAAAGCCGGCTCCAGCATCGCAGGGATCGTCGCACAGGGTAAGCCGTTTTCGGGGAGTGGTGAGTAAAATGCAGGTGTGTCCAGAAGAACGAAGGGCGGATGTCTGACGTCAAAGCCGGCTCCAGCATCGCAGGGATCGTCGCACAGGGTAAGTAGGTATAGGCCTAGTCTTCTTTTGCTTTAATTTTTTTTTAGCTTTAGCTTAGCAGGGCTACACAAGCGATTGCAGCCCTGCTAAGCTAAAATACACTCCCCCATAGGTGTGGACTAGTTGATCGCAGCAGCAGCAAAAAGTTGCTGGCTGCGATCAACTCGGAATGACCACCCTGGTTTTGCCCATCTGCTAACAAAGTTGCTGCTACGATCAGGTCTGACTTAGGCCGAACACCACTGCGGTGCATGCATGTGCAGTGCTACTCAGATGTATAAAACAAATTGGCCCCCCACAGGAAGAAAAAAAATGAAATGTATAATATAGCTTTTGGTATTTGTTTCAAATTTCCACTGGTGTTTGAAAGGCCCAGTGACACCGAAAGGTTTTAGAATTCTTGGCTAAAACATATACTGTATATACTCATTTATTAACATTAATGTAGCGCTAGCATATTACATTGCACGTTTTTCAAAGTTGGGCAGACCGGGGTGGTGGAGGGTGGGAGGATTTGCATGCCGCCCCCAACAGGTGCAGCCCATAGGCGGGTATTCTGTGCGCCGGGAATACTTGCTGTCTCTCGGACCCTTGATTGCTACTGTACCTGACGCTGCCGGATGCATGTGGGAGCAGGTTTGTGCACATCCTACCTAACTCTTTCTAAGTGGGCTCCAGTCCCTTTTCTCTCTGTCCCTGCTATCAGATCACGTTCTCTGCACCTCTCTGTACCCTTTTACCATTGGTTAGGTCATTTACACAAAAAGAGAAACAGTTCCTCACCAGTGTCTCTGTCTCCCTCCCCATCTGTTCCTCTGTCCATTTCTATTATCTGTGCCTCTGCCTTCCTTCATTATCTGAACGTCTGTCTCCCTCCCAATCTGTGCCTGTGCCCCCACGCCATTATTTGTGCCTCTTCCCCTTTCCATTATCTGTGCCTCTACCCCCTCCTTTTTCTGTTTTTTTCCTTCCTTCCATTACCTATGCCTCCACCACCATCACTTTATGTCTTCCTTCCTCATCTGTGCCTCGGGCCCCCCTCCCCGTCTATGTCTCTGCACCCCCCCCCCCCCCCCTCTCCCACTACAATCTGTGCTTCTGTGCCCCCATATTTATCACTGGTGATTGTGTGCTGATCAGAAGTAGGACAGATGAATGGAAATATTGTTATTTCAGTGCTGCTTTACTGAACCAAACAGGTAAGCACAACTTTTTTTTCATATTTCATTTTATTTTATTTAAATACAGCTTTTTTGAAACTTACAATATACTGTATTTGTGTGTGCAGAGGTCTCTGGGGTATGTGGTGAACACTAGAACTCTTGGTGAGCATCACAGTACTTGTTTACATTGGGCATCAGGATGTCAAGTTATACCCCTTTCAGACCTCCAGCAACAACCTGGGTTATTGCACCTGACGCACAGCAACCTTGGTTGCTGCGCAGTCTGAAAGGGGCCAATTGAAATAATCTGGGTCGAGCAGGATTGAAGACGCATTGAACCTGGCTCACGGTGCAGTGTGAATGGGTATACTGGGTTGATACGACCCGGGACCCATTCACTGGATAGGAAGAGGTTTCATTTGGAGATCCACTCATCTCCAAGCGCCACCTCCGCACGCATTGTCGGGACATCACCAACCCAGCAATAAGCTGTCCATCAGTCTGAAAGAGGGCTCAGCCAGGTCACACTCAGAAAGTACCATGTCTATGGGTCCCGGCTTTAGGTACCCAAAAGTGGTATTACATCTCTATGTCTACTGTGTCAGCAGGGGGGGCAGCCTGTTTCCTTTGTGCTGGGCCTCACAGTTTTTGATGGCTGCCCTGCTTCTGGGCCACTGCAGACTGTCAGCACAGTGATTTGTCAGCTGCTGAAGCCCCCCTCTTCCATCTGCTGCCATCCCCTCTTAATATCCACCCAGCCCTTCTCCTCCCTTTACACTGCCTACGTTCCCCAAGATACGCTGCTAAGCTATTTGCGGTGCCCCAGAAATGATCACTTTAGCTTGTAATGTAGCTACAGATCGTATATCCCCCATCTCCCCTATAATCCTACGCTTCTTCCTCCATAATGACGGGCTATAGTGTTAATGATCCTGGCACCACCGACTTAAGGAGTGAGGTGGACGAGCAGACATCAGCTACTGCAGCGCAAATGTAATAGTTGCCCTCGGTATGTGTGTGTGACACTGCGGTACTACTGGTATCTATAACCTATGTCTCACCCTCCGCCTTCTAGTGCAAGATAGACTAGAGCTTTCTGTTCACATTCTCTTTTCATTATACCATTTTCAATATTTATAACTAGCATTGTCAATAACAATTCCAGTATCATTTAACACAATAAAATACCAAGATGTGAGCAGTAAGCTTACCATATTGCCAAAGCAAATGCCCACATTTTGGGAGGAGGTGTTTGTGGAAAAATAATGGGTTTTGGTTCACGTGGATAACAGTACATATGCCCTTCACTTATACTCTCTCGGTCCCCCCTCTCTCTCTGCTTCTCTCTCCACTCCACCTTTATCTCTTTTCCCTCTCTCACATTCTCTCTCTCCTCTCTCACATTCTCTCTCTCCTCTCTGTGCCTCTCTCTCCTTTCTTTCTCTGCCTCCTCCTCTTTGTGCCTCTCTATTTGCTCTCTGCTTCTCTCTCCTCTCTGTGCCTCTATCTCCTTTCTCTCTCTGCCTCATCCTCTCCTCTCTGTTCCTCTGTTTGCTCTCTCTGCTTCTCTCTCTCCTCTCTGTGCCTCTCTCTCTCTCTCTCTCTCTGCTTTTCTTTTTCCTCTCTTTGACTCTTTCTCTCTCTTTCTTCTCTTTTTCCTCTGTTTGCCTCTCTCTCCTCTTACTCTTCCCTTTCTCCTCTCTCTGCCTCACTCTCTGCCCCCTCTCTCTCCTCTCTGTGCCTCTATTTCTCTCTCTGCACCGCCTCTCTCCTCTCTGTGCCTGCCTCTTTCTCTCCTCTCTCTGCCTCCCCTTCTTTCTCTCTCTTAAATGTCTACAGCCATCTCCCATCTCGCTTCTTGCATCTGTCCACGGTCGGTCGGTCTCTCTCTCTCTCTCTCTCCTGTTTGTTGTTCCTTCTCTCTCTCTCTGGAGCAGATGTACTAAGCTTTAGAGAGTGATAAAGTAGAAAGAGATAAAGAACCAACCTGCTCCTGTTATTTTTCAAGCACAGTCTGTAACATGGCAGATAGTAGCTGATTGGCTGGTACTTTTTCTCTTTCTCCACTTTATCACTCTCCAATCTTTAGTACATCTCCTGCTGAAACTGCAACACAAACTTCTCACAACAGAGAGATGTCCACCGCCAGCTCCCCCTAAAAGAAAAGTATAGATCTTCCCCTGCTGTTCGGGGATGATTGTGTTAATCTCCAGCCTCTATCACCAGCAGTAGCACTCCCATCAGGAGCGTGGCTACTGGGAGAGCTGGTGTCGGGGGCTGGAGCCGAGCAGAATCGGTCCCCACGCTGACCAAGAGGAGGCTCCGGAATCTGCCCCCTCTGCTGGAGTGCAGGTAGGACCTGTGCTGCTGCTGCTTCGTAGACATGCGAGGGAAGGAGGATCAAACAGCAGGCACAGCCAGGAGCGGTGATAACAGGATAAAGTGCTATGGATTGTAAGAGGATGGGGGGGGGGGGGAACAAAGCAGTGTCTTGCTTAGGGCCCCATCAAGTCTAAATCCACCTCTGAGGGTGGGTGCGTGCTTTTGCTCGCACCCGTTAAAAGAGGCACCCATACAAGGGATGTGACCTCACATGGTATGCCATTCTTTGCAAGCCTCACCCTTTGCTGGTTGGATAGTCAGCCCAACTTGCTGGATGGACACAGATAGCAGCAATGTCCAGATACTGCCATACTTGCTGGTTATACAAACAGACCAATAACAAACTTGTAGCAACTGTCCATTCACTTCACTGTTCAGTGTGTTTGCTGGTGTCTGTTACTCCCTGCAACTGCATGCCCTTTATTTTATACTGCGGGAGTGGTGTGCTCTGCTCTCCAGTCTGACAAAAGTCACACTGCACTGACATTTCATATAGAAATAGCGCAAAGCAACTTACTGACCACATTACACTGCTGGGTGCCAGTGGACTTTTACGCCGTGGACTGACTGAGAAATATTGTGTGGGGAGAACACTGCATTTAATGTACCTGCAGACACCTGGGGTTTACACAGGTATAATGGACACACACAGGATGGCAGGGTCCCCCTCCCCATGTGATGTCAGTTTTACTGTATGTGGAGCAGTCTTCCAAAATAGTTACACATGTGGTATCATAAGGAGCCATCCAGTAATAACCTTATATAGTAAGTGAAAATGTCACAGGTCTAGGAATTGCAGTTACTGGGCTACTGCTGTCTGAGGTCTCACAAGTCAGGGTTATTCAAGCATGTCGAAAATAGTTTGAGGGACTGTCTGCATTCTACTTGACAAATTAAACCAGCAGCATGCTTGGATGCCCCTAGACGTGCTTGGATGCCCTAGGCAAATGCCTAGCCTGCCTATAGCTAAGGCCGGCTCTGGTCTGCGATGTCGGTCACACTACGTCATCAGCCTGTCAGTGATTGATAGTCTGATGCTGTCACAATCCTGACTAAATTCCTTTTGTCTTGTGACTTACCTCTGCCATCACTCCTGCAGTTCAGTCTATCCTGCATGCTGGGTTTAGGCCCGCTCACCAGTTCCCAGTATATTCTGCTTTGCTGATTTATTGTCTGAGAGGTCTGTTCAGCATACAAGCTGCAGTCTGTATTACTCGCTGCTGAAACTCCTGATTAACCACCTGACTGCGAATTTCCCTGTGAGAGTAATCTGCGGGATCCTGAGTTTAGCAACTGGTCTCTCTGCTCATCGTTCCCAGCAGACAGAGAAGACTAAACATGCTGTCCCTGCACAGCGCTATCAGCATTTTGTGTATAATCCTAAGTGTGTCTCTCCGCAGTCTCTTCCACTCAGTATCCTGACTCACAGACTGAAAGCCAGAGTTCCCTCCAAAATCCAGACATGGGTGTAATCATCCTGGATTCAGGCAGCTGACTTTACACAGCCAATCTGGATGCTGCCCTAACACCAGCTGACCACAACAACCTCATGCTCAGCCCTATAAGTTAAACTTCCTGATTGGCTCAAATTGGCAGTACAATGTCACTTCTGCTACTGAGCTCCCAGGTACTCTGTATCTGTAGTGACCCAGTCTGCCCAAATCCAGTTCCAGCCTGGTATATGCAAGTCTTCAGTTACCATTGTGTTCCAGACCGGTCCCTGACAGTTTCAGTCCAGCCTCTCACCAGTTCCAGTCTGGTCACCTACCGGTTCTAGCCCTGTCACCATCTGGTTTTAGTCCAGTCACCATCTGGTTCCAGTCCAGCCTCAACTCTGGTTCCAATCCAGTTACCATCTGGTTCCAGTCCAGTCACCATTTGGTTCCAGTCCAGTCACAATCTGGTTCCAATCCAGTCACCATCTGGTTCCAGTCCAGTGACCATCTGATTCCAGTCCAGCTCATCCAACTCTGCTACTACATTATTCTAGTCCAGCTTCAAGCTTCAGTCTCTCCAACCTTCTAGCTCTCACAACAACTCCACTACCTGAATGGTCAGAGCAACCACAGTTCTAGTATTAATAAAGTTTACTTCTTTACGGTCTGTGCCTTCGGAGTAGCTACCACTAGTACTCAAACATTTCTCATCTCACATACCACCAGCAGCTTTACTGCTTCCTCAACCATAAGGAAGAGCTGGATTAAGCCTTCCCACTTTATTCATGCCTCAGCAGTTCTTGCTTCAGCCTTACACACCTGCCCAAGCCAACCCCAACCCGCAGACGTGACAGATGCCATTTGGGGATAAAACGGCAGCAAGGGCCTCCGATTCTCCAAATAGAGGTGTGTTACCACCATTACAGGGGAGAGATGAGACCAGGATCTCCATCAGAAGATGGAGATTTTGTGGCCTCTACGTAGAACTTACGGCAGGCAGTTTTTTTGACCCCATGGGTCATGCAGCCGGTCGATGGTGTTGGAGATGATCCAATAGTGCTTCCTTAGATGCAGTTTGGATCAGTAATGCAGCAAGAGGTGTGGCACCTCCTGCTGCATTACCATATTAGTGTTATCGCTGCTGCTTCTATGTAAGCAGCAGAAATAGTCCCTCCAACCACATCTGAATAAGGGCATAGATGCACCTGTTGTATTCTTTTGCAGCATCTATGTATCTTAATTCTGGATCACAATAGGATTATATTTTAATCTTTGGCTGCCATCCTAAAAGGAAGAAGGTACACTTTGTATATTTTTCTTCTCTAAAGGATATTTTCTCAGTTGGACATTCATGTAACACTAGATACAGAGCACCATGGCTTATTATATTTATTAATCAAACTTGCACAAAAAGTGAATACAAGTATATTTAGCATGACACCACATTAATGTACAATTTTAAAGTGTACAGTAAACTCAAGCAATGTAAATTTACATACTTGCCTACCTGACCCTCTCCATGAGGGAGAAAATGCTCTGTTCCTGGACTTTCCTGGTAATGTATGATTGCCATCACCTGTGGTGAAACACCTTTCTTATCAATTACCTAGCTCACCACAGGTGATGGCAATCATACATTACCAGGAAAGTCCAGGAACAGAGCATTTTCTCCCTCATGGAGAGGGGCAGGTAGGCAAGTATGATGTAAAAGGGGCTCATTTTGCTTGTTCTCTTATTGTAATTAAACACAAGGGATGCTGAGCTCCTACTGCAAATTAGATCACAACTAGTAAACTGGATAGACCCTATTACTTTTATGGTGACAGGGAGCAGCTGTAAATTGTCTGGCAGTTACTGTAAATGAACTCACATTTAAGTGTATTCTTTTTGCTACATTGTACCAATTGTGTAGATTTATAATCGTATTAAATGAAAATGAGTCACATCTTTTTCCCTAAAGTGTGAGTGTACTACAATGATATTTTACGGCTTTGTGTTATTTACCTTTGTTGTTTACATGTGACTCAGTCTCATACCTATAAAACAGAATAGAACTGGGAAGTTTTAGTGGCCTCTGTGGAGCACAATGTTTAGCTCTATAATAATTTATTGGATGCCTCCTGGCTAGCCGGTAACTCACTCAATAAACTTGGCTAGGTGAGAGATATGTAAAGTTCACATAAAAGCAAATTTCACCTTTATGTAGTGTTACCACCTCATCCCTTTCATTCTGGACACATTAATTACACAGGTTCTGTGGCTGATTAAAACCAGGTGAAATGGAGTCTTGAAGTCAGCCAGCCACAGAACCTGTGTAATTATTATGTGTCCGGAATGAAAGGGATGAGGTGGTAACCCTACCTTTATGAAGTCATTTTATATATGAACTAGTATAAAGAAGTATGAAATAAATTTAGCACAAAATATCTAAAGCACACTGAGAACAGTAATCAAAGTATGGCCATTAGTTACAAGTTTTATTAAAATAAAAATTGTGTAAAGAAGTTTATAGATCACATCATGGTTTAACATAGGTGATCTCTACTCCATCCTCAAGTACCACCATCAGGTCATGTTTTGTGGATTTCTTTAATCATGTACAGGTGAGTTCATTATTTTGCTGGATCTGTAATGATCCCACCTGCTTCCACAGACAAATATCTTCAAAACATGATTTGTTGGAAAAACCCAACAGGTTATGATGGTTCAGAATCACTGGTTTAACTAACATAATCATAATTGACAGATTGTAGACAGGAGAATGTTGTATATAGAGGTACATGACCAACTGGGCTCAAATCATTTAAAGGAGCATGACTGAGGGGGCACTGAGGCTGGTATGTAAAGGAGCAAGACTGAGAGGGCTCTGAGCATATAAAGAGGTTGACTTATGGGGTGCTCTGAGGCTTATAAAGGGGGATGACTGAGTGGGTGTGTGGCATATTACAAGATGGAGGCATTACTGTGAGGCATTTTAGCAATTGGGGCATTATGGTACATTATATTGTTAATTGGTTGCACTACTGTGTGTCATATCATGATTTGCGGACACTGTTGTGTGGCATATTACATGTATGCATTTTATTGCAATGAGTAAAATGTAAATCTAAATGTTTATTTCAAGATATTTTCATTAGTTTTAAGCTGTGTACACACTAGACAATGTTTTATACGATATTGCTCATTTTGACCATTCTGAGCAATATCGCTTGTTATATTGTTTAGCGTGTATGCACTATTTTGTTAAAGATGCATGCTCCTGCGGGTCGCTAGCGAGGTCTTCTGACGCCTATACATGCAGGTCTGTTTTGGCTATGTCGTTAACGATAAGGTGCATATCGTCCAGTGCATATCGTCCCCATGAAATTCTGAAAAACCCTAGTATCGGATGACTCCATATATCATTGGTCATTTGTAAAAATCACTCAGTGTGTACACTCAAAATCATTTGTCTGGGACTCCGGGATGTTCAAGGAAATAACGTTCAACGATATTGTTCATGGAGCATATCGTCTAGTGTGTACCCAGCATTAGTGTTTTTTAGAATAAGATCTAGTCAGCCAAGAACCTCTACCTAATTGCTGGGGAAAAAATGTTGTGGCCTTTCATTCAAAATCATTTTTGTAATATGGCACTCCAAGAAAAAGGTTTGGTTTCCCCTGACCTACACACTTGTTTCAAAACATTAATTTTGATATCGAAATAGCTGTTAAGGTTGAACAAAATATTAAAACAGTTGAATACAACAGGTAGAATAAAAAAAATTTAAAATACACACAAAACAATAAAAAAAAATCAGAACTGAATGTGCGATCAGCCAATCAGAAGCAGTTATTGAGTGCTAACAACTGTCATCATCATTCATCATCATTATCATATATTCATAGTCAGTATGACTTTGAAAGGCCTACATGTAACACTGTTTTCAATTACACAAAAACACCCTTACTATGCTTGGCACTATTTAGAATGCTGCTTCCCTCCCCTGCTCCACATCTCATCTGAAGAAGGAACAAGTATCAGCTTGCACATATCTGTATTAGTACATATTCGTATGGCCTGCTTCTGACCATGCATATGTTGTACTATGCAAAGTGGCGTAAGACCAACTTTACATCAGTCACTTTAGGAACACTGGTGAATCAAGCCAATCACAGTACATTGACCATAAAGGAGCCAATCAGCAAACATCAACAAATGTCACATGTCTGTCTATACCCTCATAAAAGGAGCTTACAGCCCCGCAGGCTGTAAAGAAAAACTAAAAATACTGTTTGCACTGTGGTGAAGAAAAATTAAGTCTATATAAAATACACTATCATTTTTTTAATTCTATATCTGGTAAATAGCAGCCTGCGAAAAGGAAATAGTTAACCCCTCATCATATAAAAATGACATAAAAAAGACTATGGCAACACTTACAGATAGCATACAGTACAAATTTGAAATGTAATGTGTGGAGTAAATTTAGTTTTAAAAAATTGTAACTGGATCGATCCTCCATGTCAGCCATCTTGTCTTTAACGGCCTCCATTGCCGTTTACTGTAGGTTGTGGGCGGCAATGCGATCATTTTGAGAGGCAATGAGTTCTTTCATCTTACGTTCCAGGTGATCTGTTTGGTCTCCAATATCCACAAGTTCTGTTTTTACCTCACAGATAGCAGCCGCTAGGTCCTGGGTAAGGTCAGTCTTGAAGGCCGTTAACACTTGGCAAAGAATTTTGACCATAAGCGGGGCATCAGAGTCAGAGTCAATCCAAGAAACAGACATCAGTCAATCCCAGAAACAGACAGTCATCAGGCTCCCCGCGGTGTTAGGAGTGGAGGTCCCGTGTGAAGAATGGGAAATGCAGGCAAGCTTCTGATTAGGGTAGGATGCCCTCGGTGGAATCATGCCCTAGGCCCTCTTGGGAGGCATGTTGGGATATTAGCAGAAAGAGTGTTGAGTAAGTGAATATGTCACATTGTTTGCTCATTGTAAGGGCTTGTATTTTAAAGTGCTGCTTGGATTTGTAAGTGTTAGTTGGTAACAGCAAAAGTGCTGCTTGGATTTGTAAGTGTGAGTTGGTAACAGCAAAAGTGCTGCTTGGATTTGTAAGTGTGAGTTGGTAACAGCAAAAGGTGAGTTAGAATACAGAAAAAGGTGAGTTTTATAATACACAATCAGGAACACACATATTTGCAGTACCATTAAACTTCTGGTGAGGCTGCAAGGTGCTGACCTTGTGAGCGAGTGAGAGGGTCTGTTACTTGGAGTAGCAGAGGGGCTGTGATTGTGCGTGGGTGAGGGGCATTTTATTTTTATTTAGCAGGAGCTGTAAGCCGAGTGAAAAGGAGGTGCAGTGAGCTGGAACAACTGCAACTGCTAAGTGGAGTATCGGAGTCGCAGGAGAGAGTACTACGGCTGCATAAAAGTGAAGGACCAAGAACTGCACAAAGAAAGATAAGTATAAGCCAGCTTAATTATTGTATAAGTGAGATTGTTTGTCTTCTACTTTTTCTTTTTGCTTCTTTTCTTTGAGAGTAACAGGGAGTTAGACCTTACAAACAATATGGGAGGGGCTGTGATTGGGTACCTCACTCAGTGCATGTCGTGCAAGATGTATGCACACCTGGAGCTACCGGCCCAGTGTGATTACATCTGCACGAGGTGTATGCGAACGGTTGCCCTGGAAGCCCAGGTAACTGATCTAGAGCAAACCGTTACGCGACTGAGGGAGATTCACAATCTCGAGCGAAGTTTAGACAGAACGGTGGAGGAGTTGCGGGAGGGGTCACTGGTAGAAGAGGATGATGATCAGGTAGCCAGCTGGGTCACAGTTAGAAGGAAGAAAAAGAGGGGGAGGCTCGACATCTCTGAACTATCAAACCCGAACAAATTTGCCCGACTGGACGAGGAATCGGAGGATGATAGTGAAGAAATGACGTGCTGGAGGAGACTGCTACCTCTAACATCCAGAGGAGCGGTCCCTCTGGCGCAGTTGGTATAAAAGATAGTGAGGTACCTAGTCAGATGGTGGTGGTAGGGGATTCAATCATCAGGAAGGCAGTTAGGGCAATCTGCTACCGGGACCGTGATCGCCGTACAGTCTGTTGTCTCCCGGGTGCTCGGGTACGGCACATCGTGGACCGGGTAGATAGATTGTTGGGAGGGGCTGGGAAAGACCCGGTGGTCTTGGTGCACATTGGCACCAATGACAAAGTTAGCGGAAGGTGGGATGTCCTTAAGAAAGACTATAGGGACTTAGGAAAGAAACTTAAGGCAAGGACATCTAAGGTAATATTCTCCGAAATATTACCCGTGCCACGCGCTAGTCCAGGGAGGCAGAGGGAGATTAGGGAGGTAAATGTGTGGCTTAGGGATTGGTGCAGGAAAGATGGGTTTGTGTTCCTGGAACACTGGGCATACTTCTCAGTCAGGCGCCATCTCTTTTGTCGTGACGGATTGCACCTGACTGAGGAGGGGGCAGCGGTGCTGGGGGGAAGGATGGTTAGAAGGTTGGAGGAGATTTTAAACTAGGAGCCTGGGGGGAGGGTTTAGCTAGAAACTACGGGTCATGCAGTGAGAATAGTGGGGATGGCGGTAGTAAACAAATTGGGGGACAAGTTGGGGGGAGGGTAAGAGCAGGCGGTAAGGTTACTAACATGGGTACTAAAAGAGATTTTACCAAAGCACTAACCAATGATGATTACAGGTCATCATTGCTACATAAGGTGAAAGATGTCTCTAACGCAAGGGAAAATACTTATCTTAGTTGTATGTATGTAAATGCTAGAAGCATTACTGGTAAAAAGGGCGAACTAGAAATACTTGCAGCAAGCAAACAGTATGATATTATAGGCATTACTGAAACTTGGTGGGACGAATCTCATGATTGGACAGTCAATCTAGAGGGCTATACACTGTTTAGGAGAGACAGACTAAATAAAAAGGGTGGAGGGGTGTGTCTTTACGTAAAGCCGTTTTTAAAACCTGATATACGGGAAGATATTCAGCAGGGGACTGTAGACACTGTCGAGACATTATGGGTAGAAATTGCATCCAGGGAATAAGGATTAAAAAAGTTAGTATTGGGTGTATGCTATAGACCGCCTGGTATCAACGTATCTGATGAGGAATTGTTACTAAAGCAAATTGAAAGAGCAGCAGGAGTAGGAGACATAGTAGTGATGGGAGATTTTAACTATCCAGAGATAAACTGGAAAAACGATTCATGTGATACTGCTAGGGGCAATATGTTTTTAAACACACTTAATGATAACTACTTAGTTCAACTAATTGAGGAACCAACTAGGTACAATGCAATATTGGACCTGGTATTAACAAACAATGGGGATTTGGTATCAGGTATTATAGTAGGGGAACCCATAGGAAACAGCGACCACAATATGGTCACATTCAATATCAGTTTTCATAAACAGCCCTATACTGGCTCAACTAGGACTCTAAACTTTAGCAAAGCAAATTTTTAAAAGATGAGGGTATTTTTCAGGCATATTGAATGGGAAGGTTTGTTTTTAGGAAAAAATACTACAGAGAAATGGGAGGTACTAAAATTCCTGCTAGCTAAAAATACACTCAAATTTATTCCTACAAGCAGCAAAAAAAGGAATAAAAATCATAAACCGATGTGGCTTAACAAAAAGATAAAGGAACTTATGGGCAAGAAAAGGAGAGCATTTAAAAAATACAAAACTGACGGGGAAGCAGAGTCATTTCAGCACTATAAGGAATGTAACAAAATATGCAAAAAGGAAATAAGAGCGGCTAAAGTAGAAACTGAAAAACTAGTAGCAAAGGAAAGCAAAGCGAATCCCAAAAAATTCTTTAAATACATTAATAGCAAGAGATTAAAGAAGGAGAGTATAGGCCCTTTAAAAGACAAGTTGGGAGTCTTAAGCAAAAATTATAATGACATAGCGGACACACTAAATGAGTTTTTTTCAACAGTATTTACTAGAAAGGACCCAATTCAGGGACTAACACATAATCTCAATGATGAGAATATCCCACTGATAGGTACTTATTTATGCAAGGAAGTAGTCCGTGACCGATTAAAACATTTAAAGATTAATAAGTCACCAGGTCCCGATGGTATTCACCCAAGGGTTCTAATGGAGCTTCACTCTGAACTTGCAAAACCGCTATTTTTGATCTTTAAGGATTCCGTAATATCAGGTATGGTTCCCAAAGACTGGCGTATAGCGGAAGTAGTGCCTATATTCAAAGAAGGAAGTAAAGCTGAACCAGGTAATTATAGACCAGTTAGTCTTACATCTATATTGGGGAAAGTATTGGAAGGTATTCTAAGAGATAGTATTCAGAAGTTCCTTGAAGTCAATAAGGTCATTAAAAGGAATCAACATGGGTTTATGAAGGACAGATCCTGTCAAACCAATTTACTTGGCTTTTATGAAACAGTAAGCGCAAACCTAGATCAGGGTAAAGAGGTGGATGTAATCTTTTTAGATTTTGCCAAAGCATTCGACACTGTACCACACATGAGACTTATCTACAAGCTACAAGAATCAGGGCTAGGAAGCCCAATATGCACTTGGGTCAAAAACTGGTTAGATAATAGGGAGCAGCACGTTGTGGTTAATGGATCTTTTTCAACTTGGACTGAAGTGCTAAGTGGTGTGCCGCAAGGCTCAGTATTAGGACCGCTATTGTTCAATATTTTCATTAATGACCTAACAGAAGGTCTAGAGAGGATGGTGTCAATTTTTGCAGATGATACCAAATTGTGTAAAGTTATAAATGCGGAGGGGGATGCTGAGTCGCTTCAGAACGACTTAGTTAAATTAGAAGCTTGGGCAGCAAAATGGAGAATGCGCTTCAATACAGACAAGTGTAAGGTAATGCACTGTGGTAACAAGAACAAAAATTACACCTACCTACTAAATGGGGTAAAATTAGGGGATTCTGTACTGGAAAAGGACTTAGGCGTCCTCATACATAACAAACTAAGCAGTAGTACCCAAAGTAGGACTGCAGCAAAGAAGACTAGTAAGATATTAGCATGCATAAAACTGGGAATTGATGCTAGGGACGAGAGTATTATACTCCCATTATATAAATCACTTATGAGGCCACACCTTGAATACTGTGTACAATTTTGGGCACCTTACTACAAAAAGGATATCCTGGAGCTAGAAAAGGTTCAAAGGCGGGTGACCAAACTAATTAAGGGTATGGAGACGCTGGAATACGAGGAAAGGCTTGCAAGACTAGGCATGTTTACACTGGAAAAGAGGAGATTAAGAGGGGACATGATCAACATTTACAAATATATAAGGTTACATTATACAGATCTTGCGCAGGACCTGTTTTTGGTTAGATCAACACAGAAAACTCGTGGACACTCGCTCAGGTTAGAGGAGAGGAGATTCCACACAATACGGCGTAAAGGCTTTTTTACGGTAAGGACGATACGTGTTTGGAATTCCCTGCCTGAGGGAGTTGTAATGGCAGACTCAGTCAACACCTTTAAGAATGGGTTAGATAAATTCCTAATGGATAAGGATATCCAGGGTTATGGGGCATAGTCACGCACTATGGTTATTATAAAAAAGAGGGGTAAAACGTAACGGCAGTCATCAACTTCAGTCAAAATTTTCTACAAAATAATCGTGCATAGGAGACCACAAATAGGTTGAACTCGATGGACAATTGTCTTTTTTCAACCTTAGATACTATGTTACTATGTTACCCTGTGGGAATATAGTAATGTGATGGTTCAAGGGAAATAGTGATTAGATATGCAAATATCATATGGTCAGCCAAGTGCCCAATGCAGCCCACAGAACAAACCATCCAGTGAGTGAAATACTCAGTATTTAGGACATCAGCAATATTAACAGTAAAATTGGGGCCCATATCTCATTCATTATAGGAAAGCTAGGGGTCAAGGCTCCCAATGGACAACAGTATAATAGTATGATAAAGTCCTTGTGGAGGCTAGGGAAGCCAGGGACTATGTGCCACTAGTCTCAGAGGCACTGTTACAGGTAGCAGTTAGCGGTGGAAGGATCTCACTGTGTCCAGCCTTTAAAGTCCACAGCGGTCATCGACCACTGCACCATCAATTCTGTGTCCCCACTGGGCAGGAGGGTGAAGGCACTTGCTCTACAATCTTTAAAGCAGCTGCCAGTCCCCGGAGCCACTGGAAGACAGCTTTCACACACTAATCAGGGCCGCGGCCTCCAGGGCAGAGGTAGGCCATAACTCGCGTAGACTCCTATAGTGTCTCCCGCCTCCGTGAACTGGACCCTCCACCATGGCAGACCAATTTACAGGTGGGAGAATGGACTAGCAATAAGTTAAATAGGATGTAGCCGAGTATTTAGGTCGTAACTGAGCCAACTTTGCAGGAGCTTGCAGAGAACATGTCCTCTCAGTTCTCCAGCTAGGCCACGCCCAAAATTACCAGCATATTTTTTGATTGTGGGAGGAAACTGGAGTGCCTGAAGGAAACCCAAACAGGCATGGGGAGAATATACAAACTCCACACAGTTAGGGTGGTAGTAGGGATCGAACCCATGACCTCAGTGCTGTGAGGCAGTACATCAAACCATTACACCATGCATACATAATATATATGTGTGTGTGTGTGTGTGTGTGTGTGTGTGTGTGTGTGTGTGTGTGTGTGTGTGTTTGTGTGTGTGTGTGTACGTACATGTGAAATTGAATATATGGATGCGAAGACCACATGTAGGAACAACAAATCGGAAACATCCATATATTATACATCTATGGATAACCTTTTAATGTACACTTGTCATCACCCTATGCCCCTAAAAGTGGACCTAACATATTCGTAAATGCTGAGAGTTGTAAGGATAAACAGCGCTTTGTCACCAGTGTCGGACTAGGGTATGAAGGGCCACGGGATTTCTGCAGACAGTCCCATAAGTCGTCAGCTCTTAAGTATATCTGCTGCTACAGAATAAAGAACATAGGGGGTCATTCCGAGTTGTTCGCTCGCAAGCTGCTTTTAGCAGCTTTGCACACGCTAAGCCGCCGCCTACTGGGAGTGAATCTTAGCTTATCAAAATTGCGAACGAAAGATTAGCAGAATTGCGAATAGACACTTCTTAGCAGTTTCTGAGTAGCTCCAGACTTACTCGGGATCTGCGATCAGTTCAGTCAGTTTCGTTCCTGGTTTGACGTCACAAACACATCCAGCGTTCGCCCAGGCACTCCCCCGTTTCTCCAGCCACTCCCGCGTTTTTCCCAGAAACGGTAGCGTTTTTTCACACACACCCATAAAACGGCCAGTTTCCGCCCAGAAACACCCACTTCCTGTCAATCACATTACGATCACCAGAACGAAGAAAAAACCTTGTAATGCCGTGAGTAAAATTCCTAACTGCATAGCAAATTTACTTGGTGCAGTCGCACTGCGGACATTGCGCATGCGCATTAGCGACTAATCGCTCCGTTGCGAGAAAAAATAACGAGCGAACAACTCGGAATGACCCCCATGGTGCCTAATTTAGAGTTGATTGCAGCAGCAAATTTGTTAGCTGTTGGGCAAAACCATGTGCATTGCAGGGGGGGGGGCCAGATATAACGTGTGCAGAGAGAGTTAGATTTGGGTGGGGTGTGTTCAAACTGAAATCTAAATAGCAGTGTAAAAATAAAGCAGCCAGTATTTACCATGCACAGAAACAAAATAAACAACTCAAATCTAACTCTCTCTGCAAATGTTATATCTGTCCCCCCTGTAGTTCACATGGTTTTGCCCAACTGCTAACAAATTTGCTGCTGCGATCAACTCTAAATTACCCCCAAGGTCTTACTCCGTTCTTGCTATTAACCACTTTCTACTTCTTTACAATGTTAAAATGAGTTAAATGGAAAATATCAAAAGAGGATTCAGTGACATTTTGCAACTGTTTACAAAGAATCAAAATCTGACTGAAAAGTAAAAAGAAAACCAAATGAAAACAAAACTGTTATGTTAAATGTGTGACATTCAAAGCATTAAAGGTATTGCATTCAGAATTACATAAGACATTTGTAGGATGCTCACATAGATAACTGAACTGACCCATCAGAAGTGATGTCATATTTTAGCCTGTGGTAAGCATCTCGATGACAAACACTGGGGTTGATTCAATTGTGGCATGCACCCTCTGCTGGTCGCCTAAACATATCGGCATCTGTCGGAGCTATTCAATTGTTGCTCCAATCAGATGCCCATTAGAATTTAACACAACTGACAGCTCCGAGTTTAGCCACGCAAAGCGGCTAAACCCGTCTAAACTTCTAGTTTGGACATCTTAAAGTCCAGGCTATGGACTTTTCACACATTTTTTTCTTGCACCTCCTGAGGCTGTGGGAAAAAATGTGTTTGCAGCGGCTTTTGGGCATCTTATCAGAGCAACAATTGAATAGCTCTAATAGACGTCCATTTGTTTAGATGGGCAGCAGGGGGTACGTGCCTCAATTGTGTGCAACTATCGTCAAAGGGGTCATAATTAGCAACACTAAAAAGGGTTTTTACAATTTTATCACACCTTTATAGGTTGCTGCTTCATTCAACAAAGGCTGTACAGGAGATATAACTCATATCTCCTTCTTACAGCCTGCTGTGAACATTTCTACACTCCCAGTACTAAAGTATGGGGATGCAAAAATTGTGAAATTCATCAAACTCCTTTTCGGAGTTTACACAATAATTAAAGCAATGAAATGGGTTTAAAAGGTGCGCACAATCCCATGGAGAGAATTCTGCCTAAAGGAGCCGCTGAGACTCCGAGAGAGGAAGGGAAACGCTTAACAATTTTTAACTATACGCTCCACAATTTATGATGAAAAAAGACACTCTGCTGCAATCACTCTGCCACTATTGGGAAGCAAGACTACCACCACAAACAACATGTATAGACGTGTCCAGGCTCATCGTTGCAGTGAACGGAACGCACGTGCGGCTGCATTGTGATTGCAACTTGCCACGCCATGTTCATGGGAGCGTACACATCTATGCGATTCTATAGATTGCAGGTATGTATAGGTCATTTAGAGTTGAATATAAGGGCATATTTTAGATCTCTAATGCCAGTAAAAGAATGGACATCCCTGCGTCCCTTTTACACTTTTTGTTTAACCCTGACATGAGTCTGGAGAGAGAGAATAGGGAAGTGAAGGGGCATGAAAGCAGGGCCGTCTTTTTGTATGGGCTCAATGGGCTCTTGCCCAAGGGCCCCAGGAGTATAAGGGTCCTAGGCTGATAGCTGAGGGTCACCTCTTTCCAGGGGTACCAGATTTTTGAAAATCGGCCCTGGGGAACCGGAGATATCTGACTTGAAAGCAGTGGTCCCCAACCAAGCCTGTTAATTGCTCTTCCCAGCCTGATATCTCGAGTTTTGTCTGACTTACAGTATTTCTGAGGGTATAAGCCAAAAGCTACGACTCTTCCCTTTTGGTGGACACTGGCAGCTTGTCTCTAATATGACCAGAACCAGAGATACCAGCCTTCAAGCAGCTGGTCCCTGCTCCAGCTCCACACGCCTAATATGCAGTTTTAGATTTTCATTGGTGAATTGCTTTGGCTCCTGAACTCTGATCCCCAAGTCCCCAGAACCTTCTGAAAGGTGGGACTCTCTAGTTTGTTATCCCATTCAAAGCTAAGAAATATATTTTCAGGAACTTGAGATATCTGCAGTCAAGCAAGCTGCCCTCCTACCAGAAAATGATAAATATTAAGCCCACTCCACTATCCAACCCTCCCCTGCGTATTATACACCCCCTACCAGCCTGGAAGTCATGTACCAGGGCTTCTTCATTCAGCCCAATGCCCCCTTCTACAGTTTAGCCCCATCTGTGCAGTAAAGGAGTAATTAGCAGAAATGAATGCTCCAGGTCCTACATGCTGAGCGAAAGATAGAACACCCCCTACCACCAGCGGGACATCAATGCTGCCGCTGATAGCACCCCCCACCCCTACTGCTGGAGGATGGGTAGGGGGCCCAGTGCATTGATGTGCCCAGGGGCCTACGCTGCTGTTAAGACGGCCCTGCATGCAACTGTAGGAAAGAGGGTCAATCTCTGGCACTAGAATGTAAACCCACAAATAAAGTATTGTAGGGCTTAATTATTATTGTTAATATTATTATTACTACAGCACAAGAGATTAACTTTCTTTCCTAACATATCCCTATGAAGTTTTGGCATTTTTCACTTTTTCCTGGATGCAGGATTTAAACAAGCATTTATATTCTCATTATCACTCAAATGCTGTTGGTCGGGTTCTCTGCATGCATGTAAGGGTAAGCCAAGTACAGTAAATAGGATAAAGAAGGTGTTCCGAAGTATTTTGTTCAATCAAATATTTTGTCATAATGTTTGTGTTGTTTTACCAGTATTTTATTTCTGTAGCACTACTTTTGTTTTCTCTACGTGCACCTGCATATCCAAGCAGATTTGTTTTCCAGGATTTACTAAACTAGTAGTACCACTGAAAAATGCTAATTTCTGCCATTTAATAATTGGTTACCCCAAACCCTACCAAAAACGGTGTTGGTCATGGTTGGACTGGCTAATAGTAAAGAATGTGATGGTGAACCTGTCCATATATACCACATTAATGCACTCTACTTAAAATAGTGGATGACCTTATCTGACAGCCAGTGTCTAAAATTCAATGACAACAGTATTAGATCTAGTAAAGACCAAAATGCCACTGTGAAAAAAACACAGAGTTTCAATTATCTAAGTTATTACCGCTGGGATTACTTAAGGGTTACTTTTTAGCAACTGCATTCTTAGGGGCTCATTTATCAACTAGTGATAAAACTCGTTGTGACTGATGAAACTTATTGCGTATGATAAATAGTGCTCCAGCCAATCTGCTCCTAACTGTCATGTATTCAGCTCCTACCTGTCATGTGTTTGAAAAATGACAGTTGGAAGCTGATTGGCTGGAGCACCATTTATCATACACAGGCCCAAATGTATCAAGCCTTTTAGAGTGATAAACTGCATAGTGATAAAGCACCAACCAATCAGCTCCTAACTTCCATGTTACAAGCTGTGTTTGAAAAATGACAGGGGCTGATTGGTTAGTACTTTATCACCGTGCAATTTGTCACTCTCAAAGGCTTGATAAATCTGCTCCTCAATGTTTTATTATTCACAGTGAATTTTATCACTCGGTGATAAATGGCCCCTGAGTTTACAATATGTTATATTTTAGATGTATTTTCACGCAAGAAATCATTCGATCTGTTAACCCAACCACAAATATTGGGGCAGATGTATTAACCAGCAGAAGGCATAAGGAAGTGATAAACCAGTGACATTTGCAAGGTGATAAAGGCAGCAGCCAATCAGATCCTAACTGTTAATTTACATATTGGAGCTGATTGGCTGGTGCCTTTATCACATTGCACATATCACTGGTTTATCACTTCCTTATGCCTTCTCCAGGTTAATACATCTGCCCCATTGATTGGTAGGAATAATGGGGCAGATGTATTAACCTGGAGAAGGCATAAGGAAGTGATAAACCAGTGATATGTGCAAGGTGATAAAGGCACCAGCCAATCAGCTCCAATATGTAAATTAACAGTTAGGATCTGATTGGCTGCTGCCTTTATCACCTTGCACATATCACTGGTTTATCACTTCCTTATGCCTTCTCCAGGTTAATGCATCTGCCCCATTGAATCTTGGTGTAGTTTCTATAGACACAAGCCAGGCACCCATGTTCATCCATGTTCCTGCTCTAACAGGTAACTGACCCTATAATAGAGTAACAATGTATAGCAGTCTGGAAACTGAAATTAGAAAAGAAGGTTTGCCCTGAATCAACACTGCAGAACTGCAGGCAGTATGAGGATCAATGTTGCTGTAGGGAGAGCTGGAGCTGTTAGATTTCCCATAAACCACCTGTCAGGGATTGGGCAGCTTCCATTCTCCAGATGGTATACGTTCAGTATCCCAGCTGTCGGAATACCGGCACCGGAATACCGTCAGCCGTCAGAATAATGATGACAGAATCCCGAAAGGATCAGGATCACAGTGTTGGAATCCCGACAGTCAGGATCCCAAAGGTAAGTATTAACAGCCGCCTTAGGTTTAGGTATGGGATGGAGGTTATGGTACCTAATGTAATGTACCCCTGTCGGCATTGCCGCGATCGGGATGCCGGCGTCGGGATACTGACCGCCGGCTTTTCATACTCAGGGGCGTAGGGAGGGCGGTTCTAGTGGAGCTCGAGCTCCAGGAGCCCAAGACAGTACAGGGCGCCGCAGTTCGACTCCACCGGAACCTTTGCCTGGCCGCAAGCAGCTCGCAGCCGCAGCTGTCAGTCAATGACAGCTGGAAGCCCGAGCTGCTTCAAATCTCTCCCTCCGCTCCCCTCCCTCCTCCCCTCCGGTCCGTGACTTGCGTGTGACGTCACGCATCACACGCACGGACGGCAGAGACGCGGCCAGCAGCAGTCGGGAAGCAGGAGTGGGCAGGTGAGTATTTTTTATTTATTTTTATTTTGTGTTTGCGACGCTACCAGGGGCACAGCTACAGGGGCACACCTACTGGGGCCACAGCTACAGGGGGCACACCTACTGGGGCCACAGCTACTGGGGGCACAGCTACTGGGGGCACAGCTACAGGGGGCACAACTACTCCAGGCACAGCTACAGGGGGCACAACTACTCTAGGCACAACTACTCCAGGCACAGCTACAGGGGGCACATCTACTGGGGGCAAATCTACAGGGGGCACAACTACTCTAGGCACAGCTACAGGGGGCACAACTACTCCAGGCACAGCTACAGGGGGCACATCTACTGGGGGCAAATCTACAGGGGGCACAACTACTCCGGGCACAGCTACAAGGGGCACAGCTACAGGGGCACAGCTACTCCAGGCACAGCTACAGGGGGCACTACTACTCCAGGCACAGCCACAGGGGGCACATCGACTGGGGGCAAATCTACAGGGGGCACAACTACTCTGGGCACAGCTACAGGGGGCACAGCTACAGGGGGCACAAACCAGGGTGCACAATTACTCTGGGTACAGCTACAGGAGGCACACCTACTGGGGGCACAACTACTCTGGGCACAGCTTAACTACAGGGGGCATAACTGTGGCCACGCCCTTTCCCTATGAAGCCACATTCCTAATTTTTTGCCGCACGCCTTAGGCATGCACTATGCTTATCCTATGGGTAGGTGGGTGGGTGAGTGGGGGGGGCGCCAAAGGAAACTTTCGCCCCGGATGTCACAAGGTCTAGAACCGGACCTGGTGACCACCCCCCCAATTCAGTACAGGGGAGGGGGGCACCGAAACATACCTTGCTCCAGGCACCATGACACCTTGCTACACCTCTGTTCATACTGAATCCCTCCAGACAGAGCTGCTGATTTCCGGACTGCCTGGAGGAATCACGTGTGGATGGTAACCATAGTTTCAAGATTTGTTTTCAACAGACTCACTAATATGACCTTCTTTATATCTCCTATCAAGGTTCATCAACAGGTATATTTTTGTTTTAAAGTTTTTATTTCTTTTGTGGAGCACACAAACACAAAATAACAATAACGAAATTAGGCATGGCTAAAGAAAATACATAACAATCATCACTATAGAGATTGATGAATATACACAAATAATAAAGAAATTGGAAAGCAAATGAGACAAATCAAATCAATGCAATCAAACCAAATCAAATCAGGCGTGGTCAACCATAAAATCAACAACTGAGGTAAAAGTAATTGGTGCATCACCCAACAATTGCCTAGTCTCAATATACCCTTCCCAGAAAGAAAATAACTTTTCTGTGCTGACTTTCTTATGCAAAGTGGCTTCTAGGCAGTGCATGTGAAATACCTAGACAAGCTTTGAGTGAAATAAAGCCATGGTAGGAGGCTCTGTCTGAATCCAATATATGTAGAATACATTTTCATGCAACTGCAGGCACTACGTGATTCCTTCTTACTGCCATGCAGCAATCTAGTGGATTGCTGATACCTAAAATTGCCCATCCTGCCGATAGCAGTAGATAATTAATTAAATAAAAAAACACAAACAATGGACCTGTCTCCAAAGATGGGAAATATGGGTCACTCCACATGCAGTGCATGAATGTGGCTTCAGGCCTGTTGCATTTGGAGCAAGCCCCACTATCAGAAAGACCCATAATAAATCTACAATGCAGAGAAAAATAACCAATACGGAAAATTGTATAATTTCTCTGTACATACTGGAGGAAAGACAACAGGATTATTTTAAATAAAATATATTTTGGTTTTCATATCTATAAGAAATGCTGGATGAAAACATCAAATATTTATGCACCTCACATCTCTTCCATAAGAAATTTCCTCACAATATAAAATAATGTTTGGAATCTACCCTTTAAAGAGACGGTAATATCAGACAGTTGCAGAACATGGTGGATACTTACTCATCCAATGCTTTTGCTTCAAGTGCTTGCTGCCCCCTCAGCTCACTCCATTGTCTCCATGTGTGTGCATTGTAGTAAATGTCCTGCTGCATCCTAAAGGGATCGTCATGCTTTTTTTTTTTGCCGGACTTTGTACTTGGTGTTATGTGACCACTGACATTGCCTTGGAGCCAAACTTAGACCAGTTCAACCTATTTAAACCCCATTCAGTTAGCTTTCCTTGTTTGTTTGTTGGCTGCATTGCTGTGTGCCTGTGTCTGACCTTTCTGCTGCATGCTGTTTGTACTATTTGGACATTGTCCATGGGTGGTCTTCAGTATGCCGACTGACGGGATCCCGGCGCACAGTATACCGGCGCCGGGATCCCGACAGCCGGCATACCGACACTTCTCCCTCGTGAGGGTCCACGACCCCCCTCAGGGGCAAACGCAGGATTTGTGAAGTGGGGTTTCCAATGTGGGTGTGGAGCCATGCATACAGTAGGTGGGGGCAGGGGAAGGACTAAAGTGACACTATATGTGTACATAAATATATAGCACACATACCTCTTTCACTTTATATGCACACACACAATCTCTTTCACTTTGTATATGCACACACACCCCTTCACTTTATACGCACACCTCTTTCACTTATAATGCACACACACCTCTTTCACTTACTACACTCCTCTCACTTATTACACACACACACATCTTTCACTTTATATGCACACACACCCTTTTTCACTTTATACGCACACCTCTTTCACTTATTACGCACACACACTTTTCACTTATTACGCACACACATCTTTCACTTTAAACGCACAAACACATTTCACTTATTATGCACACACACCTCTTTCACTTATTATGCAAACATACACCTCTTTCACTTTATACGCACACATACACCTCTTTCACTTTATGCGCACACCGCTTTCACTTATTATGCACACACACCTTTCACTTTATACGCACACCGCTTTCACTTATTACGCACACACACTCTTCTTTCACTTTATATGCACACACACCTCTTTCACTTATTACACACAAACACACACACACACACCCCTTTCACTTTATATACAAACACACACCTCTTTCACTTATCTCACACACACACACACACACACACACACACACACCCCTTTTACTTTATATGCACACACACACCTCTTTCACTTATTACACACACACACACACTCCTTTCACTTTATATGCACACCGCTTTCACTTATTACGCACACACACTTTTCACTTATTACGCACACACACACCTCTTCACTTATTACAAACACACACTTCACCTTAATAACACACACACACACACACACACACACACACTTTACCTTAATAACACACACACTTCACCTTAATAACACACACACACACTTCACCTTAACACACACACACACACACTTCACCTTAATAACACACACACACTTCACCTTAATAACACACACTTCACCTTAATAACACACATACACTTTACTTTCCCCTCTCCCCTATATCACTTAATAATATGTATGCACATAAACACAAGTGGATGCGATGCCTCCCCTGCCATCCCCCAGCACCCCACACTTACGCCACACATGCTTGAGCCGGAGGCTTCATATCTGTGACTATGTCTGGCTGGGACGGAGGAAGAGAGTGCTTATCCCGGCCAGCATTGTTACCATGGGCACTGCTGCTCCTGAGAAGCTGTGCTCCCCAGCGCCACCTATTGTCGAGTCAGCCCGCTGCCGGCGGCTCTATGAATAGACCAGCTCCTCCGTCTTTATTAAAAAAAAAAAAACCTAATCGTTCAGCTGGGGCAATGGAGTGGAGAGCAGGGGGAGTTTCTAGGTACTCAGAGACCCCCTCTGCGTGCGCTAGTGCCCCTGGAGGGAGAATAAAATAGCCACCGTTCCCGTAGCATGGCGAACGCAGCGAGCCCGCAAGTGGCTCATTTGCGCTCGCCACACTGTCGGTAAGCCGGCGGTCGGCCTCCCGGCGCCGGTATGCTGGTCGCCGGGAGCCCGAACACCGGCATACCATAGTGAACCCCTCTCCATGACCCCCCTTTTTGCATTGATGAGACCATACTGTGTGCCTAACTTGTTGGCCATGGTCCACCCTTCTATACTAAGAATTAGTTTAGGACAGTGGTGGATTTCCCACTAGGCACTTGATGAGGGGTGGCACACCAGGCTGATTAAAGCCAGGTGATTAATTTATTTATTTTTGTCAGTACAGCTTGTTTTTTCTATATCCTATTTTGCAACTGACAGGAGTGGGACAATGGGCAGCAAATTGTGGTCCAGGAGGTAGTAGTGGGGTGTGTTTGGGGCTGCTTTAGCGGTCTCGAGGCATTGGTCCCAAAATGGAGGGGGCAGTGACATGGAGAAGGGGGGGGGGAATAATGTGCCTAGGGGTGGCCTGACTCCTAAATCCGCTCCTGGTTCAGGGGAGTGTGACCTGCGTACTGGGTGCAATAAAGCCCAATCCTTGGTGAAGGCCACTATTGCATTACACTTTTGTGCAAATTTTCATTTTGAAATGTATTTGTGACAAGTTAGGATAGTCTTCCAAATTCCACTTAAGAGCACCTGTCAGAAACTAAGAATATGTGAAAAGACTATTTTAAAACATACAATTACTCTTCTAATATAGCTACATACACAAAAATTCCATATCACTAGTGTGCAATTGTACCAAGACCTCAAGCCTTGGGTCAGATTACAAATACAGCCTTTTTATTGCAATAGTATTTTCCCAGAAATATTTACATAAAGTTCAAAGATAATATTGTTATTTCTTGGTGGTTAAAAGTCCAGTTGAAAGGATTTTCTTTCCATTTTACTATATTTCAAAAATTCCTGCAGCTCCTTAACAATAGTCTTCATTCATGATTACAAACTCGCAGAAATGTTTCATGAAATTCAGACTACTAAAACAGTGTCATGAATGAAATGAAACGTTAGACGCATGTAAAAAAAAGCTATTCTAGAAGATTTTCAAGCTGTTAGCTGCAGGCATTTTAAAAATTGGACTGACTAAAATTAAATATTCAGTATTTTACCCTTGTGGTTCATTGGTAATCTTTTTTCATATACTGTTTTTTTTTTTGCATTGGAAGGTCACCATTGTGTTGATCTATACACAAACTGGCTGCAATGTAATAGACTCTGGATTTGCGGTGACTAATAAGTCATCACAAATCACAGTGATGTAATAGGTAGCAATTTGGCATATGAGAAATCAAGCTGCTAGCAATGTGCGGTGGGTTCAAGACCCACACACTGCCACCAGCATGGTTGCAGCAGACCTAAAAGTATAATAAATAATTAAAGTAAAAAATGTGTTGCTAGTGGGAAAATTGGGAGAACAAACAGTTTGGCTACACCCCTTAAAACAATAGAACAAATGTTACAAATGTATGTGCGCAACAAAATTGGCGTGCAGCTACAAGTGTGCAAATAAGAGGTGTATCCCACACATCAGACAAAAAAGAACATGTGAACAAAATATAAGCACACCAAGTGCTATCATCCTATTAAGGGTGAATGTTTTCATTTCCTATCACTATGTTCACCATGCACGTGGGCTATCATGGCAGTTGGTGAGCGCTGCGACTTGGTGTGCTTATATTTTGTTCACATACACCCCTTAAAAGCCACTACTAGCACTAGCCCTTTAAAGGCTGATCTGTCGACTACACAGCGTGGGGTTCCCCTGCCAAAATGCCCTTGACTTCCAGACAATTCAAAATTGGGCTGAATTCACTAAGAAAAACTAGTCTCGTGCAGACATTGCTAGGGTTCATCCCTTACCTATGTGCAATGGATGTTGGATATTAAAGATGTAAAATATAAAATTAAGGCGGCCTGGCATTTCCAGATTTAGAAAAGTATCAGTACAGTAGCATGTCTTCTAAGCCAATTGGGGGATTAGTTTGTAGGGGGTCACTCTAAGCCTTGGGTTCGTTTAGAACAGAACTCACTCCTTCCCGGTCGTTTAGAACAGAATTCACTCCTTCACGGTCACAGATTTATTATGGTTACTGCAGGCCTACCCTACCTTCCTATGATATTATCAGTTTCTTTAACTGTGTGGCATAAGGTGACCTCTTGCTTGGACATGTTTTCTCTTCTCACCACCAAGTTTTCACTAGCAGCTATAGTGACATTTGACCTGATCGCACGCTGCAGTTTATCGCAGCGGTGCGATCGGGTCAGAACAGCGCATGCGCCGGCGCTGCAGTGCACCGGCGCATGCCAGATGGCTGAAGGCCATTGCTGCGGTACGATCGCCTCTGCCTGTTTGGGCGGGGGGGGGGACGAAACGGCTGCGCTTGGCCACCAATTCGTGGGCACAGTCCGGCCAGCGCAGGCGTGGCCGGACCGTGCGGGGGGCGGACCGCAGCGGCTGCGTGACGTCACACGCAGCCGCTGGGGGCCGGGGAGCGACAAGTAGCTCCCGGCCAGTACGCTAAAGCTGCGCTGGTCGGGAGCTACTCCTAAAGTGCAAAAGCATCGCCGCTGTGCGATGCTGTTGCACTTCTGCGGGGTATGGGTGGGGCTCCACTGACATGTGGGACGGGATAGCCCTGTGCGGGGCGTCCCCCAGCATGTCTATGGACATAATTGTAGCCCTGCAAAATTTAGCAGGGCTACGATCAACTCGGAATCACCCCCATTAATTCCTGATTTATGACTTGATGCTTGCTCGTCTTTAGGTGCATGTACTTTAGGTGATATACTGGATGGAGTACTCCTGCCATTTGCTACTATTCAATTTTCAAATATTCCCTAGAGAGTTTTATAAATATTTACAGCTTCGTCATTGGCTCCACTGTCTTAATTTAGGTCCACAATCTAAGGAGGCTGCTTCGAAGTATGTGTTTTAGAGAAGCTATCTTCACTTGGAGCCATGAGGTATATCCTGGTTGTACATTTTATTTGTAGGTACTGCTACACCTGGTACTATGCTGGCTCTTTCAAAATGGAAAATGAATTTATCTAGGCCTCTTTTGGAGGATGATTGAAACCCTGTATTGCAAACATGTTTGACTCTTTCTTTCTTGTACAAACCTTTCCATCGGTTGGACCTGTGTCTCGATAGGCTGCATAAAATATGGCCTTCTGTAGCCAATCAATGCTGGCATAATTGTGATCATCTTGTGGATTTATTCAATGTGTTCTGGACATGTCATAATACGTGTTAATTTCTAAAGCAACAGGGATTAGAGTACCCCTGGATTCCCTTATAGCGTTTTTTGATGGGACTGTTGCTTTAGGAGATAGTTATGCGATGGGCCGTTTTTTAAGTGCAATGAATGCCCTTATAGCTCTCCACTTGCACTCTGACATTATACTGCAGCCTGCTGTGATAAAAACTAAAGTCCAGACCCACTGTGATTTTAAAACAGCTGGTGTTCCTTATTTATCTTCTTCTAACAACTCGCTGATGTAGTGGTCTGGGTAGAGTGATTACAGAGCTACTCCTAAGTCTGCTGCAGGGATAGCAAACATCACCCGGGCCTCCCATCCTTTATAGAGGGCTTTACTTTATAGAGGGCGTTACTCCAAATTTTATCAATTTATTTAGTCTTACAGTTTCTATTTTGGGATATGTACCCAGGGGTTAAAGTGAGCTGGAACGGGGCGGAACTGCGTTCCGTCAGTTCCACTTGGAGACAGAACGCAGTTCTGCCTCCTCCGGCTCACCTAGCCCGATGTGTGCCCGGCGCCGCGGGGAGATGCCGGGCGCCCGCTGAGATTGTGTTACCAGCGGGCGCCCGGCTCTCTATCCACAGTGGAAGCCGGCGGCAGGAGCTCACTACTGAGCTCCGGCTTCCGGCTCTATCAATGTGTGCTATGGAAGAGACATCATGACGTCTCTCTCATAGTGCCAAGGAGCGGACGCCAGAAGGATTGCAGCAGTCGGACGCGGGAGCAGGGCTTGGTGAGTATTGTGTTTGTTTTTTTTCTTATGTTTCTACTGGGGGCAAACTACAAGGGGGCTATCTACTGGGAGGCATTACTACTGGGGGGGGGGCATTACTACTGGGGACAAACTACAAGTGGGCTAACTACTGGGCTATTATTACTGGGGGCAAAGTATAAGGGGGCATTACTACTGGGGGCAAACTACAAGGGGGCTTACTACTGGGGCATTACTACTGGGGGGAAAACTACAAGGGGGCATTACTACTGGGGGCAAACTACAAGGGGGCATTACTACTGGGGGGCATTACTACTGGGGGCAAACTACAAGGGGGCATTACTACTGGGGCAAACTACTGGGGGGCATTACTACAGGGGGGCTAAACTACAGGGGTCTAAACTACGTGGGCTAAACTACAGGGAAGCTAAACTGTTGGGGGCATAACTACAGGGGTTAAAGTATTGGGGGGCATTACCACTGGGGAGCTAAACTAAAGGGGGGTAAACTACTGGGGTCATAATCGCAGGGGCATTACCACTGGAAGCAGAACTACAGGGGCATAACTACTGAGGGCATAACTACAGGGGGCTAAAAGACTGGGGGCATTATCATTAAGGGCATTACTACTGGGGCACTACTAATGAGGGCATTGTAAAGGGAGTGCTTTATAAGGGGCACCACTCCTGGGGACATAAGGGGCACTACTAATGGGGGCATTACATAAGGGGCACCACTACTATGGGTTCTATATAAGGGGCACTACCACTGTGGGCACTACCAGTACAGTGGACATTGCATATGGGGCACTAAAACTGTGACCATTGTATGAGGGGTGCTACTACTGTGGGCATTATGTGTATTAGGGGTGCTACTACTGTGGGCTTTGTGTATAAGGGACACTAATGTGTGTCATAACATGAATAAGGGACACTAATATGTGGTGTAATGTGAATAAGATTGTGGTACTGTGTGGCATAATTTTAATTGGGGATACCACTAGCTTACCATTAGGTTATTAGGGATGCCATTAGGTGTGACCATGCCTCTTTATGAGACCACGCCCCCTTTTTGGGACATGCGCGTACGGCGCACACAATACCTTTATTACATGGGCACCGGGGGGAGGGGGGAGAGTTCCACCACCTCTCCAGGACCACTTTAAGCACTGTATGTACCCTACAGTCAGTCTTCTTTACTACTTTTTTCATTGCCATAATGTGATGTTATTGTATGCAACTGATCTGTTGATTTATTTTTGTATCTGTTTCTTGATGTTTTGCACTTTTATCCCCCCCCCACTTCCCCTCTCTCTCTCTCTCTCTCTCTCTCTCTCTCTCTCTCTCTCTCTCTTTCTTTTTTTTTCTTCCTTAATTTGTGTTTGTGTTATTTTATTTGCCATATTTGCTGTTGATGGTGACTTTCTCAGTTACAAGCTTATGGTTATATTATCCTTTGTTATACCTATAAAAATGTAATTTTGTAGAAAAGGGTCTGCTGGGATCAGTAGTCCAATTTGTAAAAACAAAAACAAAACAATATGAAAAAAGCAAGGCCCATTTAAAATATATTTTAATATATTAATTAAAAAAACTCCCCCCACACATTCCATCTTTTTCCTATTTCTTGCTAATTTAACTCCAAATGGGGGTAGATTGATGCCTTCAGTCCACATAGAACCTTGATTCACATGCCCATTTAGTCTGCCCTTTTTTATTTGTAGAATTATTCATAAAATTTTCACCCCATATTTGATCCTTAGATTTTTTTTTAAAAGTTGGGGATAGCCTTATGTCTTTCCCAAGCATATTTAAATTCCCATACCATATTATACTTCTAATGAAAAAGGTGCAAGGATTCAGTTTATGGCAGAGTAAAGAGTCAAGTAGACAGGCAGGGCAATTTTAATAAAAGGACAAAAAGAAGAATTTGCCTTGGGCCATTAATTAGAAATACAGTACTAGTAATGAATCTTGGATAGAGGCTCAAAAGGATGTTCTCTCTCAAACCCAGCTTTCCTACAATGATAGATATGCCTTGTTTCAAAAATGAATAGTCTCTTTTAAAATGAAAGTGCTGCTTGGCTAGGTAATCTTATGACCTTTTGGGTAAAATAATATAAAAAAAGTTTTATGTACAGTATGAGTTTTTTAAGTAGAGGTGTGCTTTACACCACAGTCTTTCTGCACAAGTATGGCAGGAGTCTAAGGTCCCTGCTTTGTGTTGTTGAGAATACCTTTCACTATCTATCTCAGTCTATTGCTACTTTGTTTTCTCCATCCTCCTTCATTTCACTGCCTTTCTCCATATCTACCCAATCTCGTGGGTGGGCAAGTCAATGCATTGTGCAAGATCAGTATATTAATCTCCCAAAAGAAAGAAAAAAACTAACTTCCCAAGTGCTCCAAAATTATATTGCCCAGCTTATATTATAGTAGTGCCACCACTATCTTCTGGATTTCTGTGGTCAAAACATAAGTAAGACCCCAACATATTGTGAACAGGGCCTGCATTATCCACTCTGATTTTATTACAGCTTTGTTTCCAATTTTAAATCACAATATGCTCATACTATTTAAATAACTGTTATTAAATCAACACTTCAATAATGTGGCAAAGGTGTATATCCATGTACAAAGTAAATTCACCATCCATCTATCAATTAGGGACTGGTTTCATAGATTTTATAGCTATATTTCTCTGGAGAATGTCACATTGGCAGCAATAGCTAGAACTGCAGAGTACAGGCACTTTCTTCAGCTGGTTAATTTTTAAAGACTCAGAAACATATGCACGGTATTAAACATAGGTGCAATCTTTTACAGCTTAGCCATTTAGTATTCTATACATTTGTGGTATCTACCGTGTTCCTTTTTTATATATCAGATGCACCTGTTAACCTGCCTCTTTTCTGACTGCCTTACTATTTTTTGTGATGTTTTGGTTTCTTTTTATAACACAGAAAAACTAATGATATTATAATGCTGTTTCAACTTTTGACTAATGCTATAATGGTACATATTAATGTGAACAGTTTGCAAAAAAAAAGCAAGAAATTTCCCAAACTGTACTGTATTCTCTGGGATTTTAGATTGGTATTTTTTCTTATAGTATGTCTCTTTTAAAACTTGATGTGTGAGAGAAATAGGTTTTTTAAAAATACTCTATGATTCATATATGCAAACTGTTGCTTCATGGGGTGAAAACTGTCCCCATTATAGTGCCACATGTCTGAATAAAAAATAAGACTAAAAACTTATTATGATGGAATATAAAAATAAATTGCAAATAAAGCATACATAAGCCTCTTCCATCTTTTTATCACCCTTTTAGAAGAACTTTTTACAAGCTTTTTATACTATGTTGTGCTCTATATATTTGTAGAAAAACTAGACACCAATTGGTACTCAAATCTTTTTACCATGTGACATCTTTAAGGAAATTTAGCATTTATGTGGTGTCTTTTAGAAAGATTCTAATGTGTCAACATATATTTATCAGAAATCTGCACTTATCTGAACATTGGGAAATTATTGAAATGGTACCCGTAATGATGGATTTGTCAAGGTATGGGGTTTCTTGTTGTCTATTAAGCATCTTGATCTGCATCTCCAAATAGTTAAGGCCAATGGGTAAGAGGTACAGATATACATTCTTTGTTGAGTTATAATCATTTGCTACTTCCCATCAACATCAATGGAGACATTTAGGAAACAAAATTGATTGTAATAAATGCCGGAACCAAAAAGTAATTCCTCCTTTCCTATTGCCCTTCATGAGATTGGAGATAATATTGTCAGGTGGCATATAAATGGTTACTGTTTGAAGATATTTGCAGAGATCTGTGGCTGCAAGTTAAACTGTTTTGCAATGGACCGTTTGGACAGACTTCATCTTGCCAAAACAATGTCCTTATTTCAAGCTATCACTCTATCCCATAATTTCAAGGAATACAGAGTGGATGTTATCATAAGTAGTGGAGCAGGTCTCCAATGCTTGGTAGTCCAATCAAGGTAAGATTCTAGTATAATATGACATCTCCTTGAACCTTAATGCATCCTTGATTTATTATCCTTTTAGTACTTCAAAGTTTTTTTTATATGAGGGGTACCTGTTTGATTTAAAGGCATAAGGATTTAAAGTGGAATATTTTTCTGTACTAGACTCTAAACAATTTATATATGGCTACCCTTTGATTCTATGCAATAAAAATTGAGGTAGGCCTCAAGCCTGATATTGATGTTTCAGGAAGAGAATGATCCAAAATTCATTCAATGGCACTATAAATTTTATTATAATTTTTCATAAAATATGTTTGTTTTATAAATTACATGTATTTACTAAATAATTTCAAATCATTGTAATATGGGAGGCAAAGTTAAAGCCTTATTCAACCAGTGTGTTTCAGATTGTATTAATTGCTTTGACTAGATTCTTTCAATGTAATGATCTTCTTTTTCCTCTTAGATCCTTTAGCATTCAGAATCAAGTTACTATACCAGTGTTAACTAGCTGGTACTAAATACAATAGGCTGTTGACTAAAATATATGTATTTGTTTTAGACTGTAATAGCCAGTGGGTCAGGGGCTGAAGAGAATGGCAAATATTCTCTCTGTGTATTCGGTGGCACTACAGAAATAAACAATAATAATAAGAATTATAGCTAGGTATAAGTGTTACTAGCAGCATTGACCAACTAACCGATCCTACCTGGCCAGTGCAAGAAAAGCTTGTGATTGGCTGGTAAAAGAGTATCCATTCCCAAGACTCCTGCTGCCTATAATGATTTTGCATCGGCTGTAGTGTGCACTTATTTTGCTGGTTTTTTTTTTTTTTTACTTAGAATATTTTTCTTTAATATACAATTTTAAACTTGGTATTTGATATTTTAGTGGCAGAGAACAATTTCAATGTGAATGAAGCACAAAGGCATTAACACAACTACGTGGATGAAGGAAAGTACAATTTATTTGTTTTTGTTTTTAATTAAATTTTTATTCCTTGGCAGTAAGATGACGTATCAAGAAAGAGGAACATGTATGTAATTTTTTTTCTGCACAAAAAGGCTATCAGCAAATTTTTTACTCAATTGAAGTTATTTAAAATTACAAAAAATAAAATCATTGGCTGATCGAGGTTCATTAACATGGTCAATGCTCATATGCGTCTATAATTGAATTGGAAAAATAATTAAGGTGGAAAATGTACCAAATGTCAGTTTTGAAATTTCTATGTGATTGTGGTGTTTCCCAGCAGGATTTAATTGATCTACTAAGCTGGAAACCACACTTTAGAATAAAAATCACCCTCCTGATTTTCCTACCATTAAATGAATACAAACTACAGTACTAGATTTTTATGAAGTGTGACTCTGCCCACTCAGAGCATCCCAATGTATTACTATGGCAGTGGCCATCAGTGAACTGTCATTTGCATTGGGTACTCGTAAATTGAGAAGTAGTTTGGGGATTCTTTTAATCCACCAAGATCTTGGGGTTGCTTATATGGACTGAACAGGACCATTTCCTCATGGATATGTGTCTAATAAAGATGAGAATGAATGTTTATGTGGGAGCCTTTATGTAACCAATTACTTTTGTCATGGTGTATGTATCGTCTTTTTCTATATATTTTTTACAGGTGCACTTCACTTGGCAGTTGGTCCAAAACTGAGGAATAGTAAATACTATGTATTGGCCCCCAAAACTGCCATAAATGTACATACAGTAGATTTCAAAAAGTGTCCGAACCAGCCACTTAGTAAGTTTCCCCCATAGAGTTTTAGCCTGAAGAAACAATGCACAAGCTGAAACTAAATCCTCCACTTCCTTCTTCTTATTGGACCACAGCTATATACTAGCGATCAGTTCAGGGGTATTGTTTATGTCAGTGTGGCCTGAAAAGAAGGAGTTAGTTATTTATTTATTAACAGTTTGTTATATAGCGCAGCATATTCCATTGCGCTTTACAATTAAAACAACAGTAATAGAACAAAACTGGGTAAAAACAGACAGACATAGAGGTAGGAAGGCCCTGTCTGAAGCTTACAATCTATGGGGAAATAGGCATTGATACACAATGATAGATGCTACCTATTGCATAATGGTCCACCAGATTGCTAGGTTCTTAATGGGTTGTATGATATGATCACCAGTGACGTGCGGTGAGGTCAATGATTGGGGAGGCACTGGCTAATAACAGAACTTGATTTACACCAACATACAGCTAGGGGGTATTATCCCCTCTCCCCAACCCCCTAATCCTCCATTTCCAATCCCATAGCCTAACCTTAACCTCCCCCTATAGTGCCTAACCCTAACATCTGTGCAGCATTGCCTAATCTCCCCCGCAGCCTAACCCTAACCCTCTCTGTGGGTGCCTAACCCTCCTCCCTGCAGCCTAACCTCCCCATGCAGCCTAACCTCCCCATGCAGCCTAACCCTAACCTGCCCCTATAGTGCCTAACCATAACATTCCTGCAGCATTGCCTAAGCCTAACCCCCCTCCCCGCTGACTAAACTTAACTCTCCCTCCCCCGCAGCGCTACCCTAACCCTCTCCGTGGGTGCTTAACCCCCCCATCCTGCAGCCTAACCCTAACCTCCCTGGGGGGAGGGGCGGCTAAACTAACCCTGCCGACCCTAAAACTATAGGTGGCACTATACTTACATAGGTCGGGACGCCAACTGTCGGGGTTTGGACGTCTGTATCATGACCAAATCGGATTTCTGGTGACTGCATTGTCGCGGGGGGGGAAGGATCCCGACTGTCAGTAAACTAACCGCATTCCCTACCAGTGAGCTTGACATACAGTACAGTAGGTGACCAGGCAGCATTTATATTTAACTCTTATAATATGCTGTACCATCCGTTTTTGCAACATCTTCACAACAACACTTAAGGGCCTTACACACTGGCCAATTTTCAGCCGAGGTGCTTGACCGCCAATACGGCCGACAGATGCCCCGGCGGCAAGGGGGGGTGACGGGGGAGTGACGTTTCTTCACTCCCCCGTCACCCGGCCCCATAGCCCTGCATGCTAATATGGACGATATTGTCCATATTGGCTTGCACGCATAAACGACACGGCACCAACGATGAACGAGCGCGAGGTCGCACATCGTTCATCGTAGGTAAATACACACTGAAATATATTTTTGTGTAATCGGCCAGTGTGTAGGGCCCGTAACTCAGGACTTGCAGTGCCAGTGACCAAACAAAAACTGGAACAGAAAAGAACGGAGTACAAATATAAGAAATTAATGAGTACTCCAGTGTACAGAACAACAAGTAAAGTGCCCCAGCATCAGTCTTCCTCCCACCCCCAGCCAGGGCTGTGCTGCTGCTGCATGTGTGTGGGAATGGAGGAGGTATCAGTAACACACATCCACAGGCAGCAGCTGAGGGCTGGGAAACTAAAGGCTGGAGCAGACAGTGACATGCAGCCTGCTCCTGCCATAGCCCTGACCCTGACAGCAGCAGCCTGACCCTACTGTCCGTGGCTATAGTATCCATGTGCAGGAAACCAGAGGTCCCCACTCCCCCCTGATAACAGTGCTATCCATGCTGTAGTGCACACTGACAGCTCACCTCACCATCTGTAAAACGACCAGCACCTGGAGAGAAGGAGATCCGGACTCAGCACTGAGAGTGCATCAGGAAACAGTCACAGCCACTGGCCAATCAAATCTGCCTCACTGACAGGGGTGGCTCTGAGGTGGGATGCAGGCACGCCCCTGTCACTGAGGCAGATCTGCTGCTGCCTCTACTGCATGTTTTTTCAATGGGCTTTTCCTGCCCTCCGTTTGGCCACGCCCCCTGCCCGCCCCCCAGCTCGGACACTTTACCATTGTCAGTGGGAGGCAGCGCTCTCAACTGCCTCCCACCCACCGTTGGCTGTGTTTCCACACAGCAAATATGATTAGAAAAATGCAAAGAGGATAATTATGACACAGGACATGTTATAAATATCTTCTTTGTATTACTGCAGTCATTATGACAGGGGAGGCACTGCCTCCCCTGACTGCACGTCCCTGATGATCACCCCGCAATGTTGGCCAAGTGTCAGGAGGGTGTGAGAGTAAAGAAAGACAAAATATGTGATGTTATGTATACTGTACAGAGAGGATGTAATTAGATAGGGAAGCACTGAAGGTTATGTGGATGGGTCTGGAATTTGATAGGCATGTCTGAAAAAGTGAGATTGCTAGGTTCTTAATGGGTTGTATGATATGATCACCCGCAATGTTGGCCAAGTGTCAGGAGGGTGTGAGAGTAAAGAAAGACAAAATATGTGATGTTATGTGTACTGTACAGAGAGGATGTAATTAGATAGGGAAGCACTGACGGTTATGTGGGTGGGTCTGGTATTTGATAGGCTTGTGAGGTGAGGTGAGTTTTCAGAGGTGAATTTTTAGGGAACGTTTAAAGGTTTGGGGACTAGAGGCGAATCTTATTGTGTGTGAGAGGGCATTCCACAGAGTGGGTGAAGCCCGGATAAAGTCCTGTAATTTTTGTGTGAACAAGTAATGCGTGTGGATGAGAGATGCAGATCTTGTGCAGAGCGGAGAGGTCGGGTAGGGAGATATTTTGAGATGAGTGAAGAGATGTATGTTGGTGCAGTTTTGTTAATAGCCTTGTATGTCAGTAAAAGTAATTTATATTTAATACGGTAGAATACTGGTAACTAGAGATGTGCGGCGGGCACTTTTTTGGTTTTGGTTCTAATTCCCCGCTCGTGTTTTGGTTTTGGATTGGTTTTGCCAAAACCACCGTTTAGGTTTTGAATCTGGATGATTTTTGAGAAAAACATAAAAACAGCTAAAATCACAGAATTTTGGGGTAATTTTGATCCTACGGTATTATTAACCTCACTAACATTCATTTCCAGTCTATTCTGAACACGTCACACCTCACAATATTGTTTTTAGGCCAAAAGGTTGCACCGAGGTGGCTGTATGACTAAGTTAAACGACACAAGTGTGCGGAACAAACACCTGGCCCATCTAGGAGTGGAACTTCAGTTGCAGACAGGATGGCACTTAAAAGACTAGGCCCCAAACAGCACATCATTCAAAGAAGTAAAAGATGTGCAATGAGGTAGCTGTATGACTAAGCTGAGCGACACAAGTGTGCGGCACAAACACCTGGCCCATCTAGGAGTGGCACTGCAGTGACAGACAGGATGGCACTTCAAAAAACTAGGCCCCAAACATCACATGATGCAAAGAAGAAAAAGAGGTGCAAGATGGAATTGTCCTTGGGCCCTCCCACCCACCCTTATGTTGTATAAACAGGACATGCACACTTTAACAAACCAATCATTCCAGTGACAGGGTCTGCCACATGACTGTGGCTGAAATTATTGGTTTGTTTGGGCCCCCACCAAAAAAGAACCAATAAATCTCTCCTTGCACAAACTGGCTCTATAGAGGCAAGATGTCGACCTCATCATCATACTCCGATTCCTCACCCCTTTCACTGTGTACATCCTCCTCCACATAGAGTATTAATTCGTCCCCACTGGAATCCACCATCACAGGTCCCTGTGTACTTTCTGGAGGCAATTGCTGGTCAAGGTCTTCCCGGAGGAATTGATAATTCATTTTGATGAATATCATTTTCTCTGCATTTTGTGGAAGTAACCTCCTACGCCGATCGCTGACAAGGTTACCGGGTGCACTAAACACTCTTTTGGAGTACACACTGGAGGGGGGCAACTTAGGTAAACTACAGCCAGTTTGTGCAAGGGCATCCAAATTGCCTCTTTTTCCTGCCAGTATACATTCGAACTGTCTGACATGCCTACTTGGATGCTGTCACTCATATAATCCTCCACCATTCTTTCAATGGTGACAGAATCATATGCAGTGACAGTAGACATGTCAGTAATCGTTGGCAGGTCCTTCAGTTCGAACCAGATGTCAGCACTCGCTCCTGACTGCCCTGCATCACCCCCAGCGGGTGTGCTAGGAAATATCCTTTTCCTTGCAGCCCCAGTTGCAGGAGAAAATTAAGGAGGAGCTGTTGACGGGTCACGTTCCGCTTGAGTTGACAATTTTCTCACCAGCAGGTCTTTGAACCTCTGCAGACTTGTGTCTGCCGGAAAGAGAGATACAACGTAGGCTTTAAACCTAAGATCGAGCACGGTGGCCAAAATGTAGTGCTCTGATTTCAACAGATTAACCATCCTTGAATCCTGGCAAAGCGAATGAAGGGCTCCATCCACAAGTCCCATATACTTTGTGGAATCGCTCCGTCTTAGCTCCTCCTTCAATTACTCCAGCTGCTTCTGCAAAAGCCTGATGATAGGAATGACCTGACTCCAGCTGGCAGTGTCTGAACTGACTTCACGTGTAGAAAGTTCAAAGAGTTGGAGAACCTTGAACAAGATGGAAATCATTCTCCACTGGGCTTGAGTCAGGTACATTACCCCTCCTTTGCCTATATCATAGGTGGATGTATAGGCTTGAATGGCCTTTTGCTGCTCCTCCATCCTCTGAAGCATATAGAGCATTGAATTCCATCTCATTACCACCTCTTGCTTCATTTGATGGCAGGGCAGGTTCATGCGTGTTTGCTGGCGCTCCAGTCTTCGGCACGCGGTGGCTGAATGCTGAAAGTGGCCTGCAATTTCTCGGGCCACCGACAGCATCTCCTGCATGCCCCTGTCATTTTTACAAAAATTCTGCACCACCAAATTAATTGTATGTGTAAAACATGGGACATGCTGGAATTTTCCCAGATGTAATGCATGCACAATATTGGTGGCGTTGTCCGATATCACAAATCCCCAGGAGAGTCTACTTGGGGTAAGCCATTGGGCAATGATGTCCCTCAGTTTCTGTAAGAAGTTGTCAGCGGTGTGCCTTTTTACGGAAAGCGGTGATACATAGCTTAGCCTGCCTAGGAATGAGTTGGCATTTGCGAGATGCTGCTACTGGTGCCGCTGCTGTTGTTGCTGCAGGAGGCCATACATCTACCCAGTGGGCTGTCCCAGTCATATAGTCCTTAGTCTGCCCTGTTCCACTTGTCCACATGTCCGTGGTTAAGTGGACAGTTGATACAACTGAATTTTGTAGGACACTGTGGACACTTTTTCTGACGTCTCTGTACATTCTCAGTATCGCCTGCTTAGTGAAGTGGAACCTAGATGGGATTTGATTCCGAGGACACAGTGCCTCAAACAATTCTCTAAGTCCCACTGAACTAATCGCAGATACCGGATGCATGTCTAACACCAACATAGCTGTCAAGGCCTAATTTATCCGCTTTGCAAAATGATGACTGCTGTCATATTTCATCTTCCTCACGAAGGACTGTTGGACAGACAATTGCTTAGTTGAAATAGTACAAGTGGTCTTCCGACTTCCCCTCTGGGATGACGATCGACTCCCAGGAGCAGCAGCTGCAGCAACAGCAGGCGGTACCACTCAAGGATCCTCCGGAGGAATCCCGGTTAGGATAGGACTCCTCAGTCATGCCAGTGACATGGCTTGCAGGACTACTGACGTTTCTGACTGAGGAGGAAGTTAACGCTGAGGGAGTTGGTGGTGTGGCTTGCAGGAGCTTGAGTACAAGAGGAAGAAGGGATTTAGGTCTCAGTGGACTGCTTACGCTCTTACCCAAAGTTTCACAACTTGACACTGACTTCTGATGAATGCGCAGCAGGTGATGTATAAGGGAGGATGTTATTAGGTGGTTAACTTCCTTACCACTACTTATTACAGATTGACAGAGGCAACACATGGCTTGACACCTGTTGTCAGGATATGTGGCGAAATAATTCCACACCGAATAGGTGGCTTTTTTGGTATTTTGTCCAGGCATCACAATGGGCTTCTTCATCCCACGGACAACAGGTGTTTCCCCCGGTGCCTGATTTAAACAAACCACATCACCATCAGAATCCCTGGATCACTGGATTTTTACTGCAGTACCGCTGGACATATACGGCAGTATCAATGGACATATACGGCAGTATCAATGGACATATACGGCAGTATCACTGGACATATACAGCAGTATCACTGGACATGATATACGCCAGTACCAGTGGAATTATACGGCAGGATCACTGAACTTATACGCCAGTACCACTGTAATTATACGGCAGGATCACTGGACATATACGGCAGTACCGCTGGACATATACGTCAGTATCAATGGACATACACGTCAGTATCACTGTACATATACGCCAGTACCACTGGAATTATACGGCAGGATCACTGGACATATACGGCAGTATCAATGGACATATACGGCAGTATCAATGGACTGGACTTATACACCAGTACCACTGGAATTATACGGCAGGATCACTGGACTTATACACCAGTACCACTGAATTTATATGGCAGGATCACTGGAATTATACGGCAGTATCACTGGACATATACGGCAGTATCACTGGACATATACAGCAGTATCACTGCACATATACGGCAGCACAGGGACACCACCAGTGGACTGATGCAGGACAACACAGCAGTACTGCAATGGTCTGGACTTATACAGCAGCACTGGAAATATGGCAGCAGAGGACACCACCACTGTGACTGGACTGATGCAGCACAATACACCACCACTGAACTGATGCAGCACAACACAGCAACACTGTAAGGGATTTATACAGCAGCACTGGACATATGGCAGCAGAGGACACAACCACTGTGACTAAACAGATGCAGCACAAGACACGGACACTGAGAGGACGGAGACACGTCCTTTCTCTACACTCTCCAATGCCAGAGTGAAAATGGCGGGGAGGCGCGGCTCCTTATAATACAAACCCCGCGAGAATCCAACAGCGAGATGATGACGTTTTGCCTCGTTCTGGTTTCCGAGTCAGGCTCGGGATTTCCCGCCTGACTCGGATCCGGGCTCATAACATGAAGTCCGGGGAGGGGGGGAAGTCGGTTCTCTGAGAACCAAACCCGCTCATCTCTACTGGTAACCAATGGAGGGACTGACAAAGCGGATCTGCAGATGATGAATGTCTAGCGAGGAAGATTAGCCTCGCAGCTGCATTCAAAATGGATTGAAGCGGTGAGAGCCTATGTTTGGGAAGACCGGTCAGGAGACTATTACAATAATCAATGTGGCAGATAATGAGAGCATGGATCAGAGTTTTTGCTGTGTCTTGACTCTTGTGTAAGATATGGTCATATTTTGGATATGTTTCTTAGATGTATGTAACACGATTTTGAGACAGATGGAATGTGGGGAACAAAGGACGGTTCAGAGTCAAGAATGACACCTAGGCAGCGAGCTTGTTGGGTAGGGATGATTGCCGAGTTCTCAACAGTGATAGAGATATCAGGTTGGTAACTACTATTGGCTGGTGGAAATATAATTAATTCTGTTTTGGAAATATTAAGTTTGAGGTGAGGAGATTCTGTGCTTGAGAAAGAAGCTTATGGTAACAAACGTTTTCCAAAGACAAATGTCAGCAGTTTTGATGAAATCGGCAACAAGTCGGGATAAATGATATGTAAAAAAAGTGCTTGTGAATATTCCGTGCCCATGGATCAAAAGATTGTGGGACATCATCAGCTTTCACAATTTTGTATCCTGTGTTGTAGGTAAGCATGAACAGAAGGTACCACCCATCTGCTAGGTGGGGGATAGCCTCTGTGCAAACTCAATATATTGTCATTTTTTATTATCCGCATACTTGGTGATGGAATGAAGCAGCCCTACAAGGATGCCTACATTTTTCCAAGGTTTGCAAAATGTTCCCACATTCTTCACCAGTACATGTGTGGCATATGTACCTACATCTACATAGATTTATATAAACGTAGACCAACATATATCCATTTGTCTCTTAGTAGATATATAGATAAGTACAGTTTTAGTGTTCTTTTCGTCTATTGCTATAATTAAATAACACAGGAGTATATCAGGTAAACTCTGTAAACATTTGGAATGAATTAGTTCACACAGACTGATATAGCTAAAAATAACAAAGACACATTCCTAATTCTTAAATACTTCAGTTATAGGAGAGAAGATTTACTTAGGATTTATACAATCCATGCCTAAAAAAGATTGCTTATACATGTCCCTAAAGAATGTAAAGAATGCTCCTAAAGACACATTTCACTTCATCTTAACATGGGTGGGTTTCAGTCCTCATAGCCCCACGCTCACAGTGTCCCTGAAAACACAATCCTTTGATGGTATGATGTATGTAGCGGCTAGAAAATTCTTTAGTGGTCTGGTCCATGCTGAAACAACAAACTGTTCTAACCTATCTTGTCTCCACACATCAGAAATATTCAAATGCCAGGAGAAAGTCTAGAAGAGGCATATTCTATAAAGGGCATGCTTCTTTTCCAGCTACAGCATTACATAGATTATTTAAACACAATGTATTCTGCCGTAACCAAGATAAGTACACTGTTAATCTACTTTCATGTATTTTACACATATTTATAGTTTAAATTCGCAAATGTGCAAAGTTCAAATTCAACCAGGCTAGATGATTATTGCTAATGCAGAAATACAAAATCTGTTATCACTGCAAATTATTAATGGAATTTTGTTCACAGCAGCCTCTTCATTACCATGCTAATACCTACCACACATAGGGCCTAATTCAGACCTGAACACAAAAGCAAAATCTAATCTAATGGGCAAAACCATGTGTAGAGCAGGTGGAGCAGATATAACATGTGCAGAGAGTTAGATTTGGGTGGGTTATATTGTTTCTGTGCGGGGTAAATACTTTATTTTTACACTGCCTAAATCTAACGCTCTCTGCACATGTTATATCTGCCCCACCTGCACTGCACATGGTTTTGCCCATTAGAGAAAAAGTTTGCTGTTGCAATCAGGTCTGGATTAGGCCCCTTGTTGCCCACTCTCATTGAGTTACAGGGCGACTCCAAATTTTGGGAGAGTTAGCCCAGCTCACGTTATATATTGGTCAAAATCTCCTCCATGTAGCTCACTTCTCCCATAAAGTGGGTGGGGCAAAGTGAGCGATGGCGTGATTCAATATGAATTGTTTCATTGTGTCCCCACCTCTGAGCCATAATCCTGCAAATCTTTTTAGATGGTGAGGCCGCGGAGGCCTTCCACTTGGACATCCCACTTCACAGATATCCTGGAGTCCTTCCGGGAAAGGTTTGCAAATATGTTATAGCTTTCCCGGGCCAGTCTCTCGGGTTATATGTATCCAGTGGTTAAAGTGGGCCGGAACGGGGCGGAACTGCGTTCCGTCACCTCTAATTGCAGGCGGAATCAGTTCCGCTTCCGCCCGGCCACAGCATCATGTCCCTGTTCCATTGTAAAGGTGGCAGCGGCCGCCAGCCAATCACAGCTCGTGGACCGGCTGCAGCACCAATCAGAAGAAGGGAAGGCTTTTTTAATATCTGCCGTGAGCCAATCACGGCTCGCAGACCGCCAGCCAATGAGAAGCTGCCAAGTGGCAGCTTCTCATTAGCTGGCGGTCCAGGAGCCGTGAATGGCGCACACTCGGTGCCAGATTCAAAGTGCCCTCTCTCACCCCTCTCCGCCGCTGCCGCAGCCTCCGGAGTGTGAGCCGCGGCCTGTAATTCCCGATCCCCCCCGTAGCCGGAGTTTAATGTGAGGCTGCGCGGCGGGCAGTAATGTCCGTGCCCACTCCACATCTCCCTGCCAGCGCAGCAGCTTAAAGTCCACCCCACCCCTAGGCTTAGTGACCCGCGGCCTGTAATGCTCTCCCCACCTCCACCGGAGCGCTGTCTGCAAGTGATTGTGCATTACAGTCCGAGGCCCTAACTGTGGCACACCCCATGGCGTCTGGCAGGAGAGACAACTCTCCCTCCACATGAAGACCTCCAGGTAACTGCTGCTACATATCACAGCTCTGGGTGCCCAGTCTTTCTGCTGCTGCTGCTGCTGATGATGATATTTTAATTCTCTCTCTCTCACACGCTCACTCTATTTGTCTGTTTTTGCACTTTTTCAAAACTCTGAGTGCCTATATATATATATACGTATATCTATCTGGAAAACCCCCTCATAAAATCCTGCGTTTGCCCGTGGAGGGAGCTCTACCTGCCGTACTGTGTAAAATGGGGCTCTGTCTGCCGTACTGTGTAAAAGGGGGCTCTGTCTGATGTACTGTGTAAAAGGGTGCTCTGTCTGCCGTACTGTGTAAAAGGGTGCTCTGTCTGCCGTACTGTGTAAAAGGGGGCTCTGTCTGCCGTACTGTGTAAAAGGGGGACTCTGCTATTGTGGGCATTGTGTGTGTAAAGGGCACTAGTATGTGGGGCGGGAAATGTGAATAAGATTGTGCTACTGTGAAGCATTATTTTGAATTGGTGGTACTTTTGTGTGGCCACGCCCCTTCCTTATGAGGCCACACCCCTTTCTGCGGCGTTTCGGGCAAGGTGAGTTCCCCCACCTCTCCAGGACCACTTTAAGCCCTGTGTGTATCCATGATCCACCAAGCCCAGACTTAAGATTTCAGTTCTATTTAGTAAAATAAGTAAATAAATAAATAATTTACAAAATGTATTAAAAATATAAAACTTTTTTTTAAATGTTTAAAAACTATTCTTCAATGTTAAAACACAAACTTTATTATAAGAATAAATCATGACAACAACCAGTGCCGTAACTAGACATTTTAGTGCTGTGTGCAAGAAACAGCATCTGCGCCCCCCCATATCATATACAAAACAGGGCCAGTGCACACCATAGGTGCACGGCAAAAATATAGGGGCGTGGCCACAAAATAATGCCAATTCATATTACGCTGTACAGAAGTCTCCATTATTCCATTTATGCCGCACAGTAGCGCCACTTACACAAATTACACCAGATATAGCCCCTTTTACACTGTACGGCAGACAGAGTCCCCTTTGGGTGTTACAGCGCAGCTGCTGGAAGCAATGCCCGATCTCACCCCATCCACACTGCCAGAGCTTATAGTGCAGCCCAGACACCCCCACCCCTGAGGTTATACTGACTTGTGGGCAAACATGCCCGATACCCCAGCACCCAACAACAAGTGTTTACAGTGCAGCCTGATTTCCCCCTCCCCCTGACGGGAGGTTAAATTAAGGCACGGACAATATTGCCCGACCCCCCCCACCCCACTGCCGCCGGAGTACACAGTGAGCCGCGCGGGCTGCAATGCTCGATCCCCCACCACCGGAGTTCCCAATGAGCTGCGCGTGCTGCAATGCCCGATTCCCCCCACCCCCCCGCCGCTGGAGTACACAGTGAGCCACGCATGCTGCAGTGCCCGATTCCCCCCGCCCCCCCTGCCGCTGGAGTACACAGTGAGCCACGCGGGCTGTAATGCCCAATCCCCCCACCCACCCCTGCTGCCGGAGTACACAGTGAGCCGCGTGGGCTGCAATGCCTGATCCCACTCCCCATCACCCCAGGCCATCATAGTTACATTGAACGTCGACAACCCTTCAGGAGTGTGAGCCCATGGGCTCACTCCATCCTGAAGCAAAGGGGGTTATCCGGCTGCATTCACTCACTGTAACTCTTGCGGCGGGGGGGGGGGGGGATTAGGAATTATAGTCTGCGCGGCTCACTGTGTACTCCGGCGGCAGCGGGGGGTGGGGGGAAATGAAAGTATTGTCCGTGACTTAGTTTAATCTCCCGTAAGGGGGAGATGGTGACTCTGGGCTGCACTATAAATTCCAGCAATGGGAATGGAGTGGGATCGGGCATTGCTGCCCTCAGCTGCACTGTAATACCAGAACTACGAGTGTTGCTGGCAGTACTGCGCCCACAGAGCATCTGCGCTGTGTGCAAGGCACCACCGCACACAGTTACGGCTCTGACAACAGTACATGTACCAGTGCAATAAAGGTTAAATACGCTTCCATTGTAAGCAGAACCCAGTAAATGTTTCCATCGGCAGAGAAAGAGAAATAAGAGAGGAAAATGAGGCTATAATAAGAGTTTAATAAAGACTGAAGTGGGGGGAGCTAGGAAGGCCAGAGAGGAGCAGATTACAGTAACTGGGAGATGATGAGGATATGAATGAAAGTTTTAGTGGTGTCCCAGGTGCGGTAGGACATAATTCAGGAAATGTTGCGGAGGAGTACAGTAAATGGCACATGGTATGAGACTGCACATAGACAAAATAAGGTCACATTTGAATATTAATCTAGAGGCAGGGCCGTTTCTAGACAATTTGGCTCCCAGTGCGAGATTTAAAAATGCGCCCCCCCCCCCCATTGCTATAAAAAAAATTGCGTCCCCCCATATAGCTATAAAAAGAAAAAGTATGCGCGCGCTCCCGACAAGCCGTGGCCTCATCTGATATCATCACGCCCACCACAGGGGGGGAAAAATAAAAAAAGTCCCCAATTTACACATTACAGCAGCCAAGTGTCCCCATTTTACACAGTGCGGCAGGCAGGTGTCCCCATTTTACAGAGCGCAGCAGGCAGATATCCCCATTTTACACAGTACGCAGGCAGGTATCCCCATTTTACACAGTACGCAGGCAGGTATCCCCATTTTACACAGTACGCAGGCAAGTATCCCCATTTTACACAGTGCGGCAGACAGATATCCCCATTTTACACAGCGCGGCAGGCAGGTATCCCCATTTTACAAAGTGTGGCAGGCAGATATCCCCATTTTACACAGTACGCAGGCAGGTATCCCCATTTTACACAGTGCGGCAGGCAGATATCCCCATTTTACACAGCGCGGCAGGCAGGTATCCCCATTTTACAAAGTGTGGCAGGCAGATATCCCCATTTTACAAAGTGTGGCAGGCAGATATCCCCATTTTACACAGTGCGGCAGGCAGATATCCCCATATTACACAGTGCGGCAGGCAGGTGTCCCCATTTTACACAGTACGCAGGCAGGTATCCCCATTTTACACAGTACGCAGGCAGGTATCCCCATTTTACACAGTGCGGCAGACAGATATCCCCATTTTACACAGTGCGGCAGGCAGGTGTCCCCATTTTACACAGTGCGGCAGGCAGGTGTCCCCATTTTACACAGTGAGGCAGGTGTCCCCATTTTACACAGTGAGGCAGGTGTCCCCATTTTACACAGTGAGGCAGGTGTCCCCATTTTACACAGTGCAGCAGGCAGGTATCCCAGTGTGGCAGGCAGGTATCCCCAGTGTGGCAGGCAGGTGTCAAGTGGTGGGGGGGAAGGAAGGGGGAGAGAGAGAGAGATATACTTACATGTTCCGCTCTTCGGATCCCGCCGCCGGACGTCCCTCGCGCCGGCCGCCGCCACCGCCTCCTTCCAGGCTTCTCTCCTCCCTCTCCCCGAGCGCTCCTGCTCGAGGGGGCGGAGTTTCGTGGAATGACGCGTTTGCGTCATGACGTCACGACGCAAACGCGTCATTTCGCGAAACTCCGCCCCCTCGAGCAGGAGCGCTCGGGGAGAGGGAGGAGAGGGGAAATAACACTGAAAGTGCCGCGGCGGGCGCCCCGTGCGGTTGCACGGCTCGCCCGCCGCTAGAAACGGCACTGTCTAGAGGTGTAAGTAAACCTGGTTTTCCTATGATAAAGTTGTTGTGCTCAATCAGTAGCGGATCTTGCCATGGGCAAGCAGGACTTTTGCCTGGGGCGCCGCCTTCCGGAGGGCGCAGGGCGCCTTCCGGAGGGCACCGCCCCAGGGCAAGCTCCGCTGCTGCTGTGCCCCCCGCTGCCCGCTGCCGCTGTGAAGGGAAACTAGACACGTACGCGTCTAGTTTCCCTTCGTGGAGAGGACCTTTGCTGTGCGGTGCGCGATGATGTCATCGCGCACCGCACATCATTTCAGTCTGTACAGGGGGCGTAAATGACCATGCCCCCTCTACGAAGCCACGCCCCCTAATGCCGCCCGGGGCACACAGAGCCCCAGAACCGGCCCTGTGCTCAATGTAAATCTCAGTACAGGTGTACACCACTAAAAAGCTATAAAGTAGTCAGTAGGAACACAGTATATCTGGTACTTAAAGCAGATACATTTTCTTATTTTACTTCATGCATTAGTCAATGGATTAATGAGGGGTACATGTAATAGCCTAAGAGTTGCAGGCAACTGTGAGATGTCTATGATTTAAACTATAAATTTAAAGTGACTGACAGATATTTTGGTTTTGACTTTAAATTATTGACAATTTAAATCTATGTGCTTAATCACCAATTTATTTTCTTTTTTTACATTTAAGTAGCTGCAAATATACTGGAATAGGCCAAGCTAGTGCTGATGTGTAGGTTTTACACCCGATGCACATCACTGGCACTTTGCCCTCTCATTCTCCAAATCGCCAGCTTTTACATTGTGCCCTATGTCTGCTTAAATGTGAGAGGATGGGTGTATATATACATATGTCCACTGACAGCATTATGTGTAGGTGAATAAATGTATATCATGGAAAACTAATTTATCTACACTTACTGCTTTATGGTGGTATGCCAGAAGTTAGAGGACATTTATAAATAGCCATTTTAGGAGAATTCACTATCCACTATTAACCTTTGCTTATTAACATTTTGCTTGTCATGTTTTTTTCTCTAACGTGTCAGAGATGCCATATTTTGTTTTCTTTCTTTTTCTTTCTTTTTAACTCATTAGTTTTATTGTACACATCATGCACATAACACAGCAAGTCATCATTGGGCAGTATAGATGTCTCACAGCACTGAGGTAGTTGGCGTGATTCCCACTAGAGCCCTGTGTGGAGTTTGTATATTCTCCCTGTGCTTGTGTGGGTTTCCTCCGGGCACTCCGGTTTTCACCAACACTCCAAAAATATACTGGTAGGTTAATTGGCTCCCAACAAAAATTAACCCTAGTGTGTATGTAGGGTGTAAGGGCAGACTAGACAGGACAAGTGGTTCTTATATGCTGTCAAATTCTATATTTCTATATCAGTGACTATGAAATGGTAATATGATATGAAGAAAAGATTATCTGTTTTGTTCTGTTACTTGGCAGTATCCATTCCCCACCAGTAGTGGTGCCAGGCTTTGGTTATGTGAGCTGCAGTACTGGTCCTCACCAGAGGTGCTGATCTTCTGACTCTGTTATGCACCCAGGTGTCAGGTAATTTACTCAGCAACATGGATCACACCTGAGACCGAGCTATCTAAGTCTGCATTCATGGCTATTTCAAGGTTCTGCACTTATTTTCCTGTTGATCCTGTGTTCTGTGCCTGCCAAGCAAAGGAACTGCTGCCATTCACCAGATTGTTCTCCTGCTTTGTGTTTCTGAACTCTGTTTTCCTCTGCCATTTTTATTGCAGATTTTAGTATTTAGAGTGTGCACCTGCATTTTCTATTTATTCTATGTGGAACAACAAGCCTCAGCATGGTAGAACCTCTCATTATGTTTTGAATTAGGGTGTGCAGTCTAAGGTCATTGCCCTCCCCATACATTCTATATTGTGTTCATGTGTACACTTGAATACGGAGACTCCGGTTGGATTAGCACCCTCCCACCTGCCCAAGCGTGTTTTTGGTTAGCATGGATCTCTGGAATTTACAGACTGCATATTCAAAACGGCATTATGAATGGTAAGTCTTGAATACATTTATAAATTTGTCAGTTTAAGGGATGATGTCGGTGCACGGGGCCCCATGGGTTGTTGTGGCCTTGTTTTTTTTTACTAATGTAACACTTTTTAACACTCTAATTATTACCTCTCACCTATGTAACACTCTCAACACATAGCTGCTGCGTCTTACTAATATAACACTTTTTAACACTTAAACCTCTAACTAGTATGATGCCTTGGGGCGGTTGGCTTGTGCTGGCCTGGGAGGTTCTGTGCCCTGAACTTGAACCTTAGTGTTAGGGACCCACCAGATGAGGTCACCTGGTCACAGTTTGTGGGCTCATATTTTTGGCCTAAATTAGCGTTTATTTATAGCAGTTTTTATCATTTAGAGTGTGCACCTGCCTTTTTTTCTTTTTTCTGTGTAAGACTCCTGAGTAACCTGTATTTCTAGCACTCCTACAGTTTCCAATAACCTGCTTTTTAAATATACCTGCACTCTCCTGCTATTTTATTTTCCCTAAGTAAACAACATTCTGAATTTATTACTACATTCTCTGTCATGTTGCTCAAATGCACCGAGAGGGGTTCATAATAGATAGAATCTGTAAGAGGCATATTCAGTTGGCTGCGTAATTTTACCCGCAAAATGTATGCAGCTATCTCAACCATTTTTCAATTACCGCATCTATGCCTGCTCCCAATCACCATGGTACTCAATGGAAAAATAATTTTTCCGGTCAAGGCCCGTGGGAAATTTTAAATTGAAAAGAAAACGTTGTAGAACAGCCTGTGAACTAAAAAAGTAAAGAAATAAAATAAAAAATTAGTAACAGTAATGATGTTTTTGTACTGTCTCAGCTAAAAAATATTTTGATCTTAAGGCAATATGAGGACATTTATAATAAAAACAAAATTGATAAAAAGCAATTATTTTTCTTTTAAATAATTGTATTTGGGATGCATAAAAACATGAAAAAGTTGATTTTGGGGTAATTTGAAGCTATGTTTTCTTTTAATCATGATAATGACATGTAATTATTGGCCCAATTAAGCTAATTAAAAACTTTGAAAGGCCTAACAGGGAGGTGTACCAGGGGTTCTGAACCAAGTACTGGCATTTTTGCCTTAAATAAGGATTTTCCCAGACTTTGCACCTGCTCTGGGGCTGCGAAAAAACAGCTGTGTTAATTCCTATAGAAATTGCTATGGTTGAATGTACCTCAGGTAATTGAATGTTTTATTTATTTATCTATTAACAGTTTCTTACAGATGGGGCCTCTGTTATCTTGACTGTCTGAGGAGTTAGCCGTGATCGGGCATACGCAGTATGCTTAGTCATAGGTAGGCGCGCCTAGTCATAGAGAGGTGCACAGAGCATTTTGCGTTACCTTTAAGTGTAATACCTGCGATAATCCACCAGATGTTGCTTTTTAAAATCGCCATTGCGCATGATTGTGGTCTCCATTAAAATACAATACCAAACTACATAGTAAGAACTACTTTACCGATGCATCTCATTACGCTACAAAATGCTATAGTATGTCATACAGTATATTACAGTGTACAGACGTAAATACAGTAGTACAGTATATACAGATGCAAACAAACGTGATAAAGCCACAGTATAGTCCATTGACGTTAGGAATGTGAGTGTCCAAGTCCCGCAGACAAATCAACAAATAAAACCGTATACAGACGCAAACGAATGTGTTACAGGTACAGTGTGGTCTATTGATGTTAGGGATATGTTAGCGTCAAAATCCTGTACCCATTATGGAATAATCAAAACCAATGGGCTCCTGCAGGAGCATCACATTCCGCTATTTAAAATACACAGCAGTGTATCATAATGTGCATAGAGCTCGCTTATCCCTATCGCCCTTATGTATTTTAGCTAGGGTATTCAGACGCTCCTTCAGCTTTACCCAGTAGCCTGCAAAACCTGTGCCGTCGCTCGCTCCATGTGTGAGGGCTGCCACGAGGTGGGGGGGTCACAGGCGGCAGCCATTTTGCCAACTTGCTATGTGATCGAGTCTGATGTATCATAATGTGCATAGAGATCGCTTATCCCTATCGCCCCTGTGTAATTCAGCTAGGGTTGTGATGCTTCTGCAGCTTTGCCCTGCTTTATGTAAAACTTGTGTGCACACTTCTATTGAATGTGAAAGTATAGTACAGTGCAATAGATACAAAAATAAAAAAAATTAATAAAGTATCAGGAAAAAATTAACATGCATTCGCACTTTGGGAATCGAACCCGGGACTTTAAGCATGGGAAGCGGCACACTTCATCACTCGGACACGTCGCAGAATGACAACTGCACAAGCTCATGTGTAAATGTACTGTAAACAGTGAGCCCTTCTCATTGTTTTTTGTGTAGGGGACTTGGACGCTCATAGTGGATGATTCATCATACTGTATCCTTATCGTTAATGGACCATAGTTTGTAGCAAGTTCTACAGTATATCATGATTTTCGTCTATATAAACTACAGTATTGCTTATTGCGTCTGAGTCTATATACACTAACACGGCAAAGGACAAGTGTTTTAACACGTTCATTTGCGTCTCTTTAAACTCTTTTTCTCTACTCTCTCCATCTGACCATTGGTCTGTGTGTACAGTATGCAGAACGTACATTCGTCACTGACCATTTGCAAGTGCTTGTAGATCAATCCACCGCTATTTGCTCTAAAGTACTGGATTAGTGGAGCATTAGCCACCCAGTGGTGGAGATGTGTATTGCATGCTGAGTATGTAGTTGTGCCTCAACGCGCAACCTAAGGTATCACCTAGGCATGACTAAACCTCAGTCTAGGCGCAGAAACAGCCAAGATAACGGAGGACCCATCTGTATATAGCGCAGCAAATTCCGTTGCACATTACAATTGGAAACAGTGATAAAACAAAACTGGGTAATAATAGACAGACACAGAAGTAGGAAGGCCCTGCTCGATAGCTTACAATCTATAGGGAAATAGGCATTGATACACAAGAATAGGCGCTATCTATTGCATAGTTGTCCACCAGATTGCAAGGTTCTCAGTGGCCACACAGCAATGATGAACCGAGGTCAGGAGGAAAGAAAAGTAAAGGAAGAGAAGATATGTGAGTATATGTGTGGACTGTACAGTGGGGATATACATATACTGCATTCAGAATGGATTGTAGTGGTGAGAGTATCTTTTTAGTAAGACCAGTAAGAAGACTATTGCAATAATCAATGCGGGAGATAATGAGTACATGGATTAGTTTTTGCAGTGTCTTGTGTAATGTATGATCGTATTTTGGATATGTTTTTTAGATGCATGTAACATGATTTTGAGAAAGATTAAATGTGGAAATAAAGGACAGTTTGGAGTCAAGGATGACACCTAGGCAGTGAGCTTGTGGGGTAGGATTAATTGTCAAGTTCTCAACAGTGATAGAGATATTAGGTTGGCAGCTACTATTGGCCAGTGGAAATATTAACTCTGTTTTGGAAATATTAAGTTTGTGGTGGTAAGATCACATCCAAGATGAAACGACAGAAAGGCATTCAGTGACATGAACCAATACAGATAGAGTCAAATCTGGGGAGGATAGGTTGTTTGAGTATCATCTGCATACAGGTGATACTGAAATCCAAAAGAGGTGATTAGTTTCCCAAGAGATGAGGTATAGATTGAGAAAAGCAGAGGACTGAGCCCTGCGGTACTCCAACTGATATAGGTAGCGAAGAGGAGGTGGACACTGAAGGAGTGAAAGGGCTATGTCTTGAAGGCTGAGGGATTGTAGTGTATGTATGAGAAGATAGTGGTCAACTGTGTCAAAAAGCAGCAGAGAGATCTAGAAGAATAACAAGTGAGCAATGGCCTTTAGACTTCGCAGTGACCAGATCATTTACTATAAACAGTGACCAGACTCTGTGAGCTGTGCTCTTGTGAGAGGCGTGCATTATAAAGTGAGGCTTGGCTTATTAAGTGAGTTTGTAACAGCAGCAGGTGAGTATTCTCTATCTATCCATATAGGGATTGTAATATTGTGGGAAAAAGGAGTGAGAATTTGGCTGTGTTTGTCTCTGTGCTTTCACTTGTGCTGTCTTAGAGTGTGAAGAGAAACTAGGAGGAGGAGTGGCTGAATCTAGGTGTGAAGTGATTAGGAGGAGGGGCTGAATAGAACAGCTACCTGAGGAGAAACTATATAAACAGTGACCAGACTCTGTGAGCTGTGCTCTTGTGAGAGGCGTGCATTATAAAGTGAGGCTTGGCTTATTAAGTGAGTTTGTAACAGCAGCAGGTGAGTTAGAATACAGCAACAGGTGAGTTTTAAAATACACCAAGTAACACACAAATTTGAAATACCATTCACATCTGATACAATGTTTGGCCTTGTGCAGTGCAATGGATGTAAAGCATTTGTTTGGAAAGAGGCAGCGTGGAGACTCAGCTGCTGTCCAATCTGTGAGCAATTTTCTCTGCTGAAGGAGGAGATAGCAAAACTGCATGCTGAGATTTGTAAGATGTCTGTGTCTTTGAAGCCTCCACTGCCTCAGAGAGCCACCAGAAGACATTCTGCCTGGACTACTGTGGGCTCTCAAGGGCAGAGGTTTCCAGAGGGACACAGACACCTCCCGCAAGCGGTGACACTGCAAAACTCGTATGCTACTCTTGCAGGGCTGGAAGATACAACTAATAGAGGCACTACAGAACAGGAGGATATGGGGACATCTACCAACCATAGGAACAGGAAATGGAACAGGAAAATTGAATCTCCAAAAAGGACTGCACTTCTTTTGGGAGATTCCATTATTAGAGGAATACATCTGGGAAATGCAAATGAAGTAGAGAAACAAGTAAGGTGCTTACCTGGAGCCACAGCTCCAAGGGATAAAGAGCGCATGCTAAGAATTGTGAAGGCAGCAAGAAAAGATGGGGAGGTGGATGTCATTGTCCACCTAGGGACAAATGACCTGGCAAATGCAGAACTCATTGCTGTAAAAGATGAATTTAGGAAGTTAGGGACTGCTCTGAAGCAGGTGGCAACCACTGTATCTTTTTCAGAAGTATTGCCAGTACACAGAGGGGAAGACAGAACTCATTGCATCAGAAACTTCAATGTTTGGCTAAGGACATGGTGCAATGAGGAGAGATTTGGATTTATAGGCCATAGTCACACCATCTGGCAAGATAGGAGCTTATACAAAAGTGACGGCCTGCACCCATCTTCAACGGGAACGAAAATACTAACTGAACAGTTTGGATGCTTCATCAAGAGCTATTTAAACTAACAAAGGGGGGCAGTGAACCAAATAGGAATAAAGAAATCTGCTCCCCCAACACAGAGGTATTGTTTCTGCAGGCAAAGGGAATAGGAAGCATATCCACAGCAACAGAAGATAATTCAGAACAAAACCAAATAAAAATAGGCAGAGAGAAGAACATAGCTAGGAACAGAAAAAGCACAAACAAAACTCTAAAAGCTATGTGTGCAAATGCTAGGAGCTTAGGAAATAAAATCCCAGAACTAACTGCAATAATGACAAGGGATGATCTAGACATTGTGGCAATTACAGAGTCATGGTACAATGAAAATCATGACTGGGACATAGCTATACCGGGATATACTTTGTTTAGGAAGGACAGAATTGGAAAAATCGGGGGAGGGGTAGCAATGTATGTAAAAAATGCCATAAATACTACATTAATACAAAGTATTGAAGAAAAAACTGAGGCCCTTTGGGTGACCATAGAAACAGGGGAAAAGTTGATTATTCGTATTGGCGTGATATACAGGCCACCAGGTCAGGAAGAGGAACTTGACAAGAACCTATTGCAGGACATAACTAAAATGGCATTAAAAGGAGAGGTAATAATCATGGGAGACTTTAATCTTCCTGATGTAAACTGGGAGGTGTCTGTTGCTAGTTCCACTAGAAGTAGGAACATTTTAAATTCCCTTCAGGGAGCATCCCTCCACCAATTGGTGAGGGAGCCCACTCGGAAAGACGCAATATTAGACTTAATACTTACAAATGGAGACAGATTATCAGACGTAAAAGTGGGTGAAAACCTCGGATCCAGTGATCATCAAGCAGTATGGTTCAGCATTAAGACAGAGACTGACTCGTCCCATACAAAAACAAAGGTGTTGGATTTTAGGAAGGCTGATTTTGTAGGGATGGGAAAATGTGTAAGCGATTCTTTGGCAGAGTGGAGGAACTTGGAAACAGTGCAGGAGAGGTGGGAAACATTCAAATGTGCAATATTGAAGGCAACAGACCTTTGTATCAAAACTGTTAGGAAAAACACAAGGAAAAGGAAGCCAGTGTGGTTTGCAAAAGAAGTAGCAAATATTGTGAGAGCAAAAAAGATGGCTTTTAGGAAATATAAGCAGACACAAAATAATGAAGACAAAAAGATATATCTTGTTAGACAGAAGGAGACAAAGAAGGTAATCAGATGTGCAAAGGCACAAGCTGAGGAGAAAATGGCCCAGTCAGTGGGTAAAGGAGGCAAAACTTTTTTTAGGTATATAAGCGAAAAAAGAAAAACAAAAGGCGGAATTATAAAACTAAAGACGGACACTGGGAATCTTGTTGAGGGAGACAATTTAATAGCAGATCATCTTAATGATTATTTTTGCTCAGTATTTACTACTGAAAGAGAGGGGAAGGGGCCACAGTTAAGTTGCAGGGATATTCAGGAAAATGAAACAAGTACATTTACAGAGGAGAAGGTCCTAACAGAACTCTCAAAGCTGAAAGTGGACAAATCTATGGGGCCAGATGGGATACATCCAAGGATACTAAAAGAACTTAAAGAGGTGCTGGTAGCACCATTGACAGAATTATTCAACCAGTCATTAGCTACAGGAGAAATTCCAGGGGACTGGAAAAGAGCAAACGTAGTCCCACTGCACAAAAGTGGAAGCAAGGAAGAGGCAAACAACTACAGACCAGTGAGTCTTACATCAGTAGTAGGGAAATTGATGGAAACACTCTTAAAAGAAAGAGTTGTAGATCATCTCAAATCCGGCAATTTACTGGATCCCAAACAGCATGGATTCACTGGGGGAAGATCATGTCAAACAAATCTTATTGACTTTTTTGATTGTGTGACTAAAGTGATGGATAAAGGTGGAGCCATGGATATAGCTTATCTTGACTTTAGTAAGGCTTTTGACACAGTTCCACATCGCAGACTGCTAAATAAACTTGAAAGTTTGGGATTGGATATTAGGATTATTGAATGGATAAGATCTTGGTTGAAGGATAGAAAACAGAGAGTTGTGGTAAATGGAGTGCATTCACAGGAGGGAAATGTTACCAGTGGAGTACCCCAGGGATCTGTACTTGGACCAGTGCTTTTCAATATCTTTATTGGTGACATTGCAAATGGGATTAAAGGGAAAGTATGCCTTTTTGCAGATGACACAAAGGTATGCAACAGGGTAGACACACCAAGTGGGGTAAAACAAATGATTGAGGATCTAGGTAGACTAGAGGAATGGTCAAGAGTCTGGCAATTACAGTTTAATGCCAAAAAATGCAAAATCATGCACTTGGGTCTCAAAAATCCTAAAGCTAAATACAGTATTAATGGCACTATACTGGAAACTACTGAGGAGGAAAGGGATCTAGGAGTCACTATTTCAGATGACTTAAAGGCAGGTAAGCAATGTAACAAGGCAATGAGGAAGGCTAGTCAGATGCTTGGCTGCATTGGGAGAGGAATCAGCAGCAGAAAGAAAGAAGTAATAATGCCACTGTATAGGTCATTGGTACGGCCTCATCTAGAATACTGTATTCAGTTCTGGAGGCCATATCTTCAAAAGGATATTAATACATTAGAAACTGTACAAAGGAGGGCAACTAAAATGGTGCATGGCCTACATCACAAAACATACCCAGAAAGACTAAGAAATCTCAATATGTATAGTTTGGAGCAGAGAAGAGAAAGGGGCGACATGATAGAAACTTTCAAATATATGAAGGGTTTTAACAAAGTCCAGGAGGGAAACATTCTCCAAATGAAGAGAAGCAATAGGACACGAGGACATGCACTGAGACTGGAGGGGGGGAGGTTCAGGGGAAATTTGCGGAAAAATTATTTCACAGAAAGGGTAGTGGACAAGTGGAATAGCCTCCCATCAGAGGTGGTAGAGGCTAAGACAGTAGAGCAATTTAAACATGCATGGGATAGACATAAGGATATCCTTACAAAGAAATAAGGATCAAATAAGGTTAGTGATAAAAAAAAATAATATATAAAAAAAAAAAAAGGGGCAGACTAGATGGGCCAAGTGGTTCTTATCTGCCGACAAATTCTATGTTTCTATGTTTCTATGTACTTTAGCCAGTACTGTCTCTGTGGAGTGTTGGGAACAAATGTAGTAGAGTAGCAGGATGAGAAAACTCTTGATACTTCATCTTGATTTATGGGTCAAATAAAGAGAAAGTGCCAGAGGGTTCAGGTAGGGAATTGAGAAGGTCACTGGATGAGGAAGAGCATACCATGTAATCTCAGATCTTATCAATCTTGCCCTTGAAGTAGGAAGCAAGATCTTGCACGTTGATAGTGGTGGATTGGGGTTAGATGCTTGAGCAGAGATGAGAATTTGGAAATATGTTTGTTTGACAGTGCCTAGGGCATTATGGTAAGAGTGGTAGACAGTGTTATATGTGAGGAAGTTGATTGAAATGCAAGATTTACACCACTGACATTCAACTTTACGTGACAGTTTTTGTAGGTGTCCTGTTAATTTAGAGTGCAACGATTGACATCTAGTGCAACGGATGACATCTAGGCCTACGTGGAGTGTCATGGGTAGCTGGAGCCACTTACTAAAAGGCTATTTCTAGAGTCTGGTTCAGGTGTGATACAGCCATCTCAGGAGAAGTGAATGCAAAAAATAGTTGAAAACAGTTGTAGAAACTAAGGTGGAAAGTTCTTGAAAATATATTGCGTAAATATTTCTCCGGGTTTGAGAAGGATTGGAGGACTTCAATGACACTGAGTTTGAAGTAATGGAAGAGAGCATGCATTTGATAAGGTTGTGATCTGAGAGAGGGAAAGGAGTGTTAGAGAATTCAGAAATTAAGCATAGTCTGGTGAATACTAATGAGTAGAGGAGTTGGTCCATTGGGAGGCCAAGAGAGGAGGTTCAAGAGAGTAGTTTGGAGGTATAAGCTCAGATTTTGGACTATCAATAGCAATACTGAAATCACCTATGATGATGGTGGCGTTGTCAGAGGATAGGAATTGAGGCAGCCAGGCAGAAAAATCTTCTAGAAAATGTTTAGGATGTCCAGGTGGGTGATAGCTGCAACACGCAAAGAGAAAGGAGTGTAAATCCTGAAAGAATGTACTTGATGTGAGTGATGGAACTTGTTGTAGAACTGTATATGTAAAAAAGATTGGGATAGTAGTAATCCAACCCCACCACCTTTACTGTTGCCAGGCCTGGAGGTGTGTGAGAAGTGGTGACCACCATGTGATAGTGCTGCAGGGGAGGCAGTGTCTGCTTGTATGAGCCATGTTTCGGTTATAGCCAGCAGGTTGAAGATGTTAGATATGAAGAGGTCATGAATGGATGTTAATTTGTTACAAACAGAGCGTGCATTCCATGAATATGAAAAACCTTACGACTGTGGGAATAAAAAAAACATGCAGCCAGTGCCGTAACTAGACATATTGGTGCCATGTGCCAGAAATAGCTTTGGTGCCCCCACACCCAATTTTAAATAGGGACGGTGCACACCCCCAGAAAAGGGGTTTGATCTACTTGGAAGGGTGTGACCACACAAAAGTACACTCAATTCAAATGAAATCACATAGTGCCCCTTGCTTACATTACACCGCATAGTAGTGTCCCTTATTCATGTTACACCATACACTAAACCCTTGTTCACATTGCCTAACACGGTAGTACCCCTTATACACATTACACCATACGGTAGTGCCCCTTATACACATTACTCCACACAGTATTGCCCCTTATACACATTATGCCACACACTAGAGCGCCTTATACACATTACAACACACACTAGAGCCCCTTACACACATTATGATCACACAGTAGTAACATAGTACATAGTAACATAGTATCTGAGGTTGAAAAAAGACAATTGTCCATCGAGTTCAACCTATTTGTGGTCTCCTATGCATGATGATTTGACTAAAATTTCTGACTGATGCTGCTGTCAGCCGTTGCATTTTATCCCTATTTATAGAAACTATAATGCATAACTATGCACCATACCCCTGGATATCCTTATCCATTAGGAATTTATCTAACCCATTCTTAAAGGTGTTGACAGATTCCGCCATTACAACTCCCTCAGGCAGGGAATTCCAAACACGTATTGTCCTTACCGTGAAAAAGCCTTTACGCCGTATTGTGCGGAATCTCCTCTCCTCTAACCTCAGCGAGTGTCCACGAGTCCTCTGTGTTGATCTAACCAAAAACAGGTCCCGCGCAAGCTCTGTGTATTGTCCCCTTATATATTTGTAGATGTTGATCATATCCCCTATTAGTCTCCGCTTTTCCAATGTAAACATGCCTAGTCTTTCAAGCCTTTCCTTGTATTCCATCGTCTCCATGCCCTTAATTAGTTTGGTCGCCCTCCTCTGAACCTTTTCTAGCTCCAGGATATCCTTTTTATAGTACGGTGCCCAGAATTGTACACAGTATTCAAGGTGTGGCCTCACTAGTGATTTATATAACGGGAGTATAATACTCTCGTCCCTAGCATCAATACCCCGTTTTATGCATGCTAATATCTTATTAGCCTTCTTTGCTGCAGTCCTACTTTGGGTACTACTGCTTAGTTTGCTATCTATGAGGACACCTAAGTCCTTTTCCAGTACAGAATCCCCTAATTTTACCCCATTTAGTAGGTAGGTGTAATTTTTGTTCTTGTTACCACAGTGCATTACCTTACACTTGTCTGTGTTGAAGCGCATTCTCCATTTGGCTGCCCATGCTTCTAATTTAACTAAGTCGTTCTGAAGAGACTCGGCATCCTCCCCTGTATTTATAGCCTTACACAATTTGGTATCATCTGCAAAAATTGACACCATGCTCTCTAGACCTTCTGTTAGGTCGTTATTGAAAATATTGAACAATAGCGGTCCTAATACTGAGCCTTGCGGCACACCACTTAGCACTTCAGTCCAAGTTGAAAAAGATCCATTAACCACAGCGCGCTGCTCCCTATTATCTAACCAGTTTTTGACCCAAGTGCATATTGTGCTTCCTAGCCCTGATTCTTGTAGCTTGTAGATAAGTCTCATGTGTGGTACAGTATCGAACGCTTTGGCAAAGTCTAAAAAGATTACATCCACGTCTTTACCCTGATCTATTTTTGCGCTTACTGTTTCATAAAAGCCAAGTAAGTTGGTTTGACAGGATCTGTCCTTCATAAACCCATGTTGATTCCTTTTAATGACCTTATTGACTTCAATTGAACTTCTGAATACTATCTCTTAGAATACCTTCCAATACTTTCCCCACTATAGATGTAAGACTAACTGGTCTATAATTACCTGGTTCAGCTTTAACTTCCCTTTTTGAATATAGGCACTACTTCCGCTATACGCCAGTCTTTGGGAACCATACCTGATATAACTGAATCCTTAAAGATCAAAGATAGCGGTTTTGCCAGTTCAGAGTGAAGCTCCATTAGAACCCTTGGGTGAATACCATCGGGCCCTGGTGATTTATTAATCTTTAAATGTTTTAACCGGTCACAGACTACTTCCTCGCTTAAATAAGTACCTATCAGTGGGATATTCTCATTATTGAGATTGTGTGTCAGTCCCTGAATTGGGTCCTCTCTAGTGAATACTGTTGAAAAAAACTCATTTAGTGTGTCCGCTATGTCATTATCATTTTTGCTTAAGACTCACAACTTGTCTTTTAAAGGGCCTATACTCTCCTTCTTTAATCTCTTGCTATTAATGTAATTAAATAATTTTTTGGGATTCGCTTTGCTTTCCTTTGCTACTAGTTTTTCAGTTTCTACTTTAGCCACTCTTATTTCCTTTTTGCAAATTTTGTTACATTCCTTATAGTGCTGAAATGACTCTGCTTCCCCGTCAGATTTGTATTTTTTAAATGCTCGCCTTTTCTTGCCCATAAGTTCCTTAATCTTTTTGTTAAGCCACATCGGTTTATGATTTTTATTCCTTTTTTTGCTGCTCATAGGAATAAATTTGAGTGTATTTTTAGCTAGCAGGAATTTTAGTACCTCCCATTTCTCCGTAGTATTTTTTCCTAAAAATAAACCTTCCCATTCAATATCCCTGAAAAATACCCTCATCTTTTCAAAATTTGCTTTGCTAAAGTTTAGAGTCCTAGTTGAGCCAGTATAGGGCTGTTTATGGAAACTGATATTGAATGTGACCATATTGTGGTCGCTGTTTCCTATGGGTTCCCCTACTATAATACCTGATACCAAATCCCCATACCAGGTCTAAGATTGCATTGTACCTAGTTGGTTCCTCAATTAGTTGAACTAAGTAGTTATCATTAAGTGTGTTTAAAAACATATTGCCCCTAGCAGTATCACATGAATCGTTTTTCCAGTTTATCTCTGGATAGTTAAAATCTCCCATCACTACTATGTGTCCTACTCCTGCTGCTCTTTCAATTTGCTTTAGTAACAATTCCTCATCAGATGCTTTGATACCAGGCGGCCTATAGCATACACCCAATACTAACTTTTTTATTCCTTTTTCACCGCATGCAATTTCTACCCATAATGTCTCGACAGTGTCTACAGTCCCCTCCTGAATATCTTCCCGTATATCAGGTTTTAAAAACGGCTTTACGTAAAGACACACCCCTCCACCCTTTTTATTTAGTCTGTCTCTCCTAAACAGTGTATAGCCCTCTAGATTGACTGTCCAATCATGAGATTCATCCCACCAAGTTTCAGTAATGCCTATAATATCATACTGTTTGCTTGCTGCAAGTATTTCTAGTTCACCCTTTTTACCAGTAATGCTTCTGGCGTTTACATACATACAACTAAGATAAGTATTTTCCCTTGCGTTAGGGACATCTTTCACCTTATGTAGCAATGATGACCTGTAATCGTCATTGGTTAGTGCTTTGGTAAAATCTCTTTTAGTACCCATGTTAGTAACCTTACCGCCTGCTCTTACCCTCCCCCCAACTTCTCCCCCATTTCGTTTACTACCGCCATCCCCACTATTCTCACTGCATGACCCGGGGTTTCTAGCTAAACCCTCCCCCCAGGCTCCTAGTTTAAAATCTCCTCCAACCCTCTAACCATCCTTCCCCCCAGCACCGCTGCCCCCTCCTCAGTCAGGTGCAATCCGTGACGACAAAAGAGATGGCGCCTGACTGAGAAGTCCGCCCAGTGTTCCAGGAATACAAACCCCTCTTTCCAGCACCAATCCCTAAGCCACACATTTACCTCCCTAATCTCCCTCTGCCTCCCTGGACTAGCGCGTGGCACGGGTAATAATTCCGAGAATATTACCTTAGATGTCCTTGCCTTCAGTTTCTTTCCTAAGTCCCTATAGTAGAGCCCCTTTCACACATTATGTGCCCACACACAATAGTAGAGCCCCTTAAACACATTATGCCCACACAGTACTAGTACCACTTATACATGTTATACCCACACAGTAAAAAGGACCCTTACACACGTTATGTGCCCACACACTGTAGCAGGGCCCCTTACACACATTATGTTGACACACTAGTATGCTTATTGTAGCCTGGACTGCATACCAGGGATGAAGCACTTGGTATTCTAAACCAACTGTGCCAGGATCTCTTTCACTCTCCTATCTCTCTCTGCGCTGTCCATGCTCTGCTTTGGGGGGGGGCGTATCTCTTGCCATCATGAGTCTGGAGCTCTAACGCATGTAGAGGCATCCGGCGGGGAGGTGGTACTCCGGATGTGAAGGAGCTACAGATTCACTACTTCTTTTCACTTAATCCCAGTAGTCCTCATGGATCATATAGTGTGGAGGTGGTTGCGGGTGTCGGAGCAAAAGTTAAGTAGATAATGATATTTTGTCATGCGGGCACAGGCACATCCAGATGACTGGTGAACAGTTCCACCAACAGGGCTTCTCCGCTGTGGGCGGTGCACCTTTAGCTCCTGCCTAGTTACGGCTCTGGGGATGCCTGGAGTAATGTAGAGACAAAGTCCCTTTAGGAGTTAACACACGTTAGAAAAATTTGGAGGACTTCTACTGTATAATATATACGTATGTATAGAAAAAAAGAAAAATCTGATGGCCCTTTAGAGGAGCGACGTAAATAGCAGATGGAATCGTAAGACTATAATTGGAACCATATCTAAGTTAATTTGTTGGGACTTACTGTTTGAATACTTGAATATGCTGAAATGTATTCCGTTGCAGCCATATGATAACCAAGAATGGATTGATAAGACAATACAATTGAGAAGCTACTAAGCATCTAGCAGGGTTCAGAAATCTAAGTTGCTAATGGGTTGGGGCTTACATGCCGGCGGTCGGGATCCCAGAGGTCAGCATACCGACCCCGGGATTCCAGCTGCCAGAATGCCGGCAGGGGGGTGAGCGCAACGGACACCCACGAGTGGGAATAGCCCCTGTTAGCCGGCATTCCAGCTGGCGGCATTGTAAGCGGTCGGGATTCCGTCGTCGGTCTCCTGACCGCCGGCATATCAACTGAATACCTTGCTAATTTATCTACAGAATTCATACGAAGCCACACTAGGATGGACCATAGATTGTTAGCAAATGGGATGTTTGTTATTTTGCTCAGAAAATCTGAGATTTCTTCCCAGAAAAGTGATATTTTTGGGCATGTCCACAAAATGTGGAGGAAGGAGCCTAAACAACTGCAGTCAGTCCAAACACTTTGACATGAGGTGGAACTGTACATATTTTGTAATTCATCGGGTACTAAGTATAGCTTGTAGTAAACCTTTTACGTGGATAGAGATAGAAGACTTAGAGACTCTTTGTCTTATGGTGGGCCAGGGATCTTCTTCCCGGACACTACCCAGGTCAGATTTCCATTGGAGCTCAGATTTTAGTATACAAAGTTCTTTTAGTTGTATAAGCGAGTTATACAGAGATTATGCCCTTCACTAAGGACCTGCAATAACACAATAATTCAAACAGGCTTAAAGAATGAGGAGAATTTAACCAGCATGTCCCACCTAAAAGATGCAGGACCCCTTCTCATGCCCACAACAATCTTAAGCATTTTTTGATCAAGGGTTAGTACTACTAATAGCAATATAACAGCTCTTTATCTGACTTGCCCGAGACACACCCTCTAGCTTGTTATATAATACAAACTTTTCATATATAATAAAACCTTTTTTTTTATTATTAATAGAAGCATCCTTGTAGTTTATAATGCAATGCAAATCTTTTTATTGTTTTTCATAATATTACATTTTTGAACAAGTGCAGTGAATCTTTCTAAATATTTACTTAAACTTATGAATGCTCCTTTTCAGATTTTTGACCTACTGAGATACCTGGTTTCTGTATATTTCTCTCTCTGCTGGGGGCCTCACATTCTTACACACCCCGACACAGGGGTCGCTAAGGTGGTGGTGTTGTGGTCTAGCTATTCTTAATACCAACTCTTACCCCCAGAACCATACCTTACATTCTGTACATTTGAGGTCCATGCTATACGCCTCTTCTAACCAATTTATCTTCGAGTAGCTGTCATTTACCGCCCCCCTGGAATTCTCTCAAAATTACTCGACAACTTTGCTTCCTGACTTTCTCTCTTCTGACATTCCCTCCATTATCTTAGGCAACTTCAACATCCCAATCGATATCCTCACTAAATCCACTGCCTGTAAACTGCTTAACCTTACATCTTCGCTTGGTCTCTTCCAGTGGACCTCCTCACCCTCCCATGTGAATTAGAGCTTGATCTGGTCTTCCCTCACTGCTGTGATATTTATGATTTCTCCAACTCCCCATTTCCTCTCTCTGACCACCTCCTGCTCTCCTTTAACTTATCTCTCACTGCTACTCCACCTCTACCTCATAAAGATACCATCACTGTAATGGAACAATCGACACCATTTCCCTATTCTCCCTGCTCGACTCACTTCTCTCTCATGCCCTGAACAAGCCACTTACGTATACAAAGCATCCCTTACTTTTGCTCTTGACTCTGTCACTCCACGGACCATTATTCACTCTCGCAGATCAACACCTCAAACCTGGCACACCATATGAACCAGATATCTGCAAAAATGCTCACGTCCTGCTGAGTGACAGTGGAGGAAATCACACTCTAAGGCAGACTTCCTCCATTTCAAACTTATCTTCTCATCCTTCAGTGCTGCCCTTTCCCTTGCTAAACAGTCATACTTCAAGAACCTAATCTCCTCCCAGGCTTCTAACCCCTTGTGCGTCTTTGCCATGTTCAACTCCCTCGTCTGCTCACCCCCACCTTGTCTCCCCTCCTCACTCTCTGCTCTTGATTTTGCCACTTACTTCACATCCAAAATTGACTCCATACGTCAGGACATCACATCCCACCAAACCATTAGCAATAAAAGCCACCTCCTTTCCCTTACCACCCCTCCCGATCCCTCTTATCAACTCTAACATCTTTCTCCTATCTATCTGGTGAGGATGTCATGGCCCTCATCTGCCCCCCCCTCCACCTCCCCATTTGACCCTATCCCCTCGCACCTTCTCTGCAACCTCTCTCTTTCTACCTGTTCCCATCTTGCACATCTCCTCAATCTCTCCCTCTCATGAGGCACTGTACCCCCTGCCTTCAAGCATGCACTCATCTCCCCTATTCTTAAAAAACCTACCCTTGATCCACACACTCTCTCCAACTATCGACCAATCTCTCTCCTCCCTTCTGTCTCCAAACTCCTTGAGTGTATTGTCTACAACCACCTTACTGATTATCTTTCCTTCCATGCACTGAAACTGCCCTCACAAATGTCTGCAGTGAGCTTCATGCTGCTAAATCAAAGGGCCACTACTCTCTGCTTATGCTCCTTGACTTCTCTGCTGCTTTTGACACTGTGGACCACCTTCTCCTTCTGCAAATCATTCAGTCTCTTGGTCAGTGTGAAATTGCCCTATCCTGGCTATCCTCTACCTCTCTGATGATTCCTCGTGGTCTCCTCTCATGACTCCACCTCCTCCCCACTTCCACTAACTGTAGGTGTCCTCAACAGTTCTGTTCTTGGTACTCTCCTTTTCTCTCTCTATACATCCTCTTTAGGTGATCTTATTAGCTCTTTTGACTTACAATATCATCTTTTTGCTGATGATGCTCAAATTTACCTTTCCTCCCCTGACCTCTCCCCCACTCTCCTCACTCGTGTATCCAACTGTCTCTTCTTGGATCTTCCAGCGCTTTCTTAAACTTAACATGTCTAAGACTGAGCTGATCATCTTCACACCCTCCCACATAACCTCACCTTCCACAAGTTCATGTCTATTGATGGCACTAATATCTCCTCTAGCCCCCAAGTGCGCTGTCTTGGAGTAATCCTTGACTCTTCCCTCTCCTTCAAACCACACATTCAGCACCTCTCACAAACCTGTCATTTTCACCTCAACAGTATTTCCAAGATCAGGCCCCTTCTCACCCAGGATGCCACTAAGACCCTTAACCACTTACTGGTCATCTCCAGACTGGACTACTGTAATCTTCTCCTATCTGGCATCCCTGACAAATGCCTCTCTCCACACCAATCTGTTCTTAATGCTGCTGCCCGGCTCATATTACTCACCAAATGTACTACATCCACCTCTCCTCTCTTCCAATCTTCTCACACTCACTTACAAAGCCTTCACCAAGCCTCTCCCATTTACATCTTTGACCTTATCTTCCTTTACACTCCTGCCCATCCTATTCGCTTCGCTAATGCTCGCCACCTCTCCTCCCACTCCTACCTCCAAGATTTTGTGCGTGCTGCTCCCTTTCTCTGAAATTCTTTCTCTCTCCCCCTCAGACTCTCCACCTCTCTACAAAACTTCTACCGGGCTCTCAAGACACACTTCTACTCCATCTGTGTCACCCCTGTCAGTGTGCCCCTTCTCTTTAGAATGTAAGGTTTCACAAGCAGGACCCGCTTCCCTCATGTGCTTTTCTGTCTCTTACTTAATCTAGCTTCTTTTCAATACTCCCTTTGACGACACCAAATCCCTCAGTTTTCTGCTGCCCTGATATTTATTTCAGTGTCATCTGCTGATGCAGTGATGTATATATACCCTGTACTTGTTCTATATTGTCTTCAATTGTAAGTAAATATTTTCTTGTTTTGCTTATTTGTTTATGCACGCTGTTATTGGGTGCTGTGGATCACATGTGGTGCCATATAAATAAAGTGTAATAATAATATGCTGTGGTACAAGCTCACATTCTACACTTATGGTGCATACTCACCAATAAACTTGTGAGCATTTAGTTACCTTTATATACGCACTTGTTTGGACTCATCCTCAGTGACATTATCAGCGGTGACTATATAATTGTACATTTTCACCATAGATCGTTGCTTGAGCCTGTATTTTATACCATAAATGATCTGCCTTAATGTATTTCCACCTCCCCTGACAATGGGATTTTCTTTGTAGCACATTGGCTTTATTTCATGTTGTTACTCTTGTATCCACTACCTATAGCATACCTCCCAACATTTTCAATCTAGGGAGGGGGACACCCGTCCGCGTGCCTGTACGAAAAGAGGGTGTGGTCTATGGAAAAGGGGGGATTGCATCACAGGGGGGCCCGCGATCGTGAGCCAAGCCCCAGTTTTGTCACTGAAGAGGCATACCCTGTGCTCTGTGCTCTGTCTTGCGAAAATCGGAATACAAATAGATAGACTTTGGGCTTAATTCAAGGTTGATTGCAAAACAATGTTTTCCTCTAATGGGCAGAACCATGTGCACTGCAGGTGGGTCAGATGTATTTAGATTTGGGTGGGGTGTGTTCAAACTGAAACCTAAATTGCAGTATAAAAATAAAGCAGCCAGTATTTACCCTGCACAGAAACAATATAACCCACCCAAATCTAACTCTCTCTGCACATGTTATATCTGCCCCACCTGCAGTGCACATGGTTTTGGCCATTAGAGGAAAATTTTGTTTTGCAATCAACCTTGAATTAGGCCCTTTATTCACTGAGCCAAAGCAAATCAGTAGCAAACTGACTGAATGTCCCCAATCTATGTTTATTTTAAAATCTGCAACATGTCACTACAATGTCTCAAGCATGTACTGTGTAGAATGAATATTATCATCAAAGTACAATAGCACTGCCAACTACTTAGAGCACTACTTAGAGCTAGAAGAGATTTCTTCTATATTTAATCCATTCCCAACAAACAATGAGAATCAGAATTTTGAAAGCATGGTTGTTCACTGTATTTCGCCTCATTTGTATTATGTGCCTTTCTCTCACAGGCTGTAATAATTTATGGCAAAAAAAAGTCAAGATGTGTGATACTAAGAAAAACAGATGTTGCATTTTCTCAGGGCTTATTTGGTGATTGCACAGGAATTAAAGTGCACAGCTGAGCTGGAGTCAGCAGGTGTGTGTGTAGAGTACAGAACCAAAGCCAACATATGAATAAGAATTAATGCCACTTCAGTTTCCTTGCTAAAGCGTCTCTACATCCCGGGAACACACCCAATCAGTGAGTGAATAGCAGAGTAGCCTCAGCAGTGTCTGGAAACAGCTTTCCTGTTACGCTGTTGTGCAGCTGCTAAAATATGTAGTTAGAAACAAATATGGTTCTTTACTATTATATTCAGAGTTTCCTGTGTAACAGCTGTACGCTAATATGATGGTGCAAGTGGCACATTTTATCCAAACTATTTACGATCACGCATGGAGAACATCTTTTTCATAATAATTCTGGCTTTGGGAGGTGCCAGGGCACGTTGTCTGGACTGAATAGAACATATTATACTGTGTCCTCATCGGTGCAGCAGGTAAATAATGCACATGGGCCAGTTTTGAATGGATACACAATACAGTCCTCAGCACATGGTATACGTATTTTGAATAAAATTCGAATCCATCTTTTTTTTTTAATAGATAATAGAGATTATAATATCTTTGATCTGTTTTAAATACAAATCATGCAGGCGCATATTTACATTGTTTACCACATATATAGTAAGTAGAGATGAGCGGGTTTGAGAACCGAACCCCCTTAACTTCATGCTCTGAGCCAGAATCCGAGTCCAGCTCTGGACTTCCCGCCAGACTTGGAAACCATTTTCACTCCGGACTTGGAGAGTGAGGGAGATACACCTCTGTCTCTCTGTGGGTGGTGGTGTCAGTGTGTGTGTGCTCTGTAGGGGTGCTGTTCCTGTCACTGTGGTGTCCCTGTGCTGTTTAGTGGTGCTGTCCTGGCTGTCACTGGTGTTTCATGCACTGTTAGGGGTGCTGCAGCTGTACATGGGTGTTGCTGTCCTGGCTGTCACTGGTGTTTCATGCACTGTTAGGGGTGCTGCAGCTGTACATGGGTGTTGCTGTCCTGGCTGTCACTGGTGTTTCATGCACTGTTAGGGGTGCTGCAGCTGTGTTGCTGTCCTGGCTGTCACTGGTGTTTCATGCACTGTTAGGGGTGCTGCAGCTGTGGTGCTGTCCTGGCTGTCACTGGTGTTTCATGTACTGTTAGGGGTGCTGCAGCTGTACATGGGTGTTGCTGTCCTGGCTGTCACTGGTGTTTCATGCACTGTTAGGGGTGCTGCAGCTGTACATGGGTGTTGCTGTCCTGGCTGTCACTGGTGTTTCATGTACTGTTAGGGGTGCTGCAGCTGTACATGAGTGTTGCTGTCCTGGCTGTCACTGGTGTTTCATGTACTGTTAGGGGTGCTGCAGCTGTACATGGGTTTTGCTGTCCTGGCTGTCACTGGTGTTTCATGTACTGTTAGGGGTGCTGCAGCTGTACATGGGTGTTGCTGTCCTGGCTGTCACTGGTGTTTCATGTACTGTTAGGGGTGCTGCAGCTGTGTTGCTGTCCTGGCTGTCACTGGTGTTTCATGCACTGTTAGGGGTGCTGCAGCTGTGTTGCTGTCCTGGCTGTCACTGGTGTTTCATGCACTGTTAGGGGTGCTGCAGCTGTGGTGCTGTCCTGGCTGTCACTGGTGTTTCATGCACTGTTAGGGGTGCTGCAGCTGTACATGGGTGTTGCTGTCCTGGCTGTCACTGGTGTTTCATGTACTGTTAGGGGTGCTGCAGCTGTACATGGGTGTTGCTGTCCTGGCTGTCACTGGTGTTTCATGTACTGTTAGGGGTGCTGCAGCTGTACATGGGTTTTGCTGTCCTGGCTGTCACTGGTGTTTCATGCACTGTTAGGGGTGCTGCAGCTGTACATGAGTGTTGCTGTCCTGGCTGTCACTGGTGTTTCATGTACTGTTAGGGGTGCTGCAGCTGTACATGGGTTTTGCTGTCCTGGCTGTCACTGGTGTTTCATGTACTGTTAGGGGTGCTGCAGCTGTACATGGGTGTTGCTGTCCTGGCTGTCACTGGTGTTTCATGTACTGTTAGGGGTGCTGCAGCTGTGTTGCTGTCCTGGCTGTCACTGGTGTTTCATGCACTGTTAGGGGTGCTGCAGCTGTGTTGCTGTCCTGGCTGTCACTGGTGTTTCATGCACTGTTAGGGGTGCTGCAGCTGTACATGGGTGTTGCTGTCCTGGCTGTCACTGGTGTTTCATGTACTGTTAGGGGTGCTGCAGCTGTACATGGGTGTTGCTGTCCTGGCTGTCACTGGTGTTTCATGTACTGTTAGGGGTGCTGAAGCTGTACATGGGTTTTGCTGTCCTGGCTGTCACTGGTATTTCATGTACTGTTAGGGGTGCTGCAGCTGTACATGGGTTTTGCTGTCCTGGCTGTCACTGGTGTTTCATGCACTGTTAGGGGTGCTGCAGCTGTACATGGGTGTTGCTGTCCTGGCTGTCACTGGTGTTTCATGTACTGTTAGGGGTGCTGCAGCTGTACATGGGTTTTGCTGTCCTGGCTGTCACTGGTGTTTCATGTACTGTTAGGGGTGCTGCAGCTGTACATGGGTTTTGCTGTCCTGGCTGTCACTGGTGTTTCATGTACTGTTAGGGGTGCTGCAGCTGTACATGGGTGTTGCTGTCCTGGCTGTCACTGGTGTTTCATGTACTGTTAGGGGTGCTGCAGCTGTACATGGGTTTTGCTGTCCTGGCTGTCACTGGTATTTCATGTACTGTTAGGGGTGCTGCAGCTGTACATGGGTTTTGCTGTCCTGGCTGTCACTGGTGTTTCATGCACTGTTAGGGGTGCTGCAGCTGTACATGGGTGTTGCTGTCCTGGCTCTCACTGGTGTTTCATGTACTGTTAGGGGTGCTGCAGCTGTACATGGGTGTTGCTGTCCTGGCTGTCACTGGTGTTTCATGTACTGTTAGGGGTGCTGCAGCTGTACATGGGTTTTGCTGTCCTGGCTGTCACTGGTATTTCATGTACTGTTAGGGGTGCTGCAGCTGTACATGGGTTTTGCTGTCCTGGCTGTCACTGGTGTTTCATGCACTGTTAGGGGTGCTGCAGCTGTACATGGGTGTTGCTGTCCTGGCTGTCACTGGTGTTTCATGTACTGTTAGGGGTGCTGCAGCTGTACATGGGTTTTGCTGTCCTGGCTGTCACTGGTGTTTCATGTACTGTTAGGGGTGCTGCAGCTGTACATGGGTGTTGCTGTCCTGGCTGTCACTGGTGTTTCATGCACTGTTAGGGGTGCTGCAGCTGTACATGGGTGTTGCTGTCCTGGCTGTCACTGGTGTTTCATGTACTGTTAGGGGTGCTGCAGCTGTACATGGGTTTTGCTGTCCTGGCTGTCACTGGTGTTTCATGTACTGTTAGGGGTGCTGCAGCTGTACATGGGTGTTGCTGTCCTGGCTGTCACTGGTGTTTCATGTACTGTTAGGGGTGCTGCAGCTGTACATGGGTGTTGCTGTCCTGGCTGTCACTGGTGTTTCATGCACTGTTAGGGGTGCTGCAGCTGTACATGGGTGTTGCTGTCCTGGCTGTCACTGGTGTTTCATGTACTGTTAGGGGTGCTGCAGCTGTACATGGGTTTTGCTGTCCTGGCTGTTACTGGTGTTTCATGTACTGTTAGGGGTGCTGCAGCTGTACATGGGTGTTGCTGTCCTGGCTGTCACTGGTGTTTCATGCACTGCTGTTAAAATAAAAGTACACTGGTCCTGCATACTGTAAAAATACAGGGGTGCTCTTGTTAAAATAAAATAACTCTTGCCTTGTATGCTGTAAAAATTCAGGGCTACTGTTGTTAAAATAAAAGTACACTGGCCCTATCTTGTATGCTGTAAAAATACAGGGGTGCTGCTGTTAAAATAAAAGTACACTGGTCCTGTATGCTGTAAAAATACAGGGTGCTGCTGTTAAAATAAAAGTACACTGGCCCTGTCTTGTATGCTATAAAAATACAGGGGTTCTGCTTGTTAAAATAAAAGTACACTGGCCCTGTATGCTGTAAAAATTCAGGGGTGCTGTTGTTAAAATAAAAGTACACTGGCTCTGTCTTGTATGCTGTAAAAATACAGGGGTGCTGCTGTTAAAATAAAAGTACACTGGCCCTGTATGCTATAAAAATACAGGGGCGCTGTTGTTAAAATAAAAGTACACTGGCACTGTATGCTGTAAAAATACAGGGGCGCTGTTGTTAAAATAAAAATACACTGGTCCTGTATGCTGTAAAAATATAGGGGTGCTGTGAAAATAAAGGGCCACTGTTCTGTGTGCTGTAGTAATAATAAAGGGGTACTGTCTTGTGAAATGGAGAAAAAAAATTTGGAGGAAAAAAATACTGGAAGATCAGGAACCACTTACAGTTCCTAGTACTGTTACGTTCACTGTACTTGGTACTCCTGAAAATGGGCGGATGAGCTCCAAGTACAGGAACGTAATGCTGGAATGGGAACCGAGTTCTGCAGCAACCCCTAAAGAGCCCTGACTCCGTTGTCTCACTCTCGTGATCAGCTCACGCCTGCGAGACTATGGTTTCTTGGGCCCACGGCAGCCGCGTTTGAAGGGCGGATTATGTCTGCCGAACTCCGATGCCCCCGGTCATAGTTGGAGACAAGGCGTAAACTGAGATGGGGCGATGACAAGGGGAACCTGTAAGTAAAGACAGAAATACAACGTTTGGGGCGCTACAGAACTAAATGAAAGTATGTGTGGCTCTGCCACCAAGATAAACAACAACAAAGGCAGTGCTGTCCACACGCCTACACGACACTGTCATATACCAGCGAGGACAGCCAACGCAGAATCCTCTGCAGAAACTCCAAAACAAATATAACGGAAAAATACGACCAAGGCCGTAAGGTGCGGCCAAGCCGCTACTCACGACAGCGGTGTGAATACAGGCAGATGGACGGGAACCCCAAAGCCGCAAGACACAGGCTAACAGGACCGGAAGGCTGGCAGGATTCCTCCAACAGACCACAGAAGCTGACAGGTTCTCACTGAGGGTAGAAATGCAGGTGGACTGTAGTAAACTCCAGATTCCGCCAGAACTGAATATGCAGGATTCCTTTATAAAACAGGGTCTGGACACCGATACAATATAGGACATGAAACAAGCCAGGAACATTCAGGTATCTTTTACAAACGTCTATCACCAGCTCAGAACTGCAGAGTTAGCTAGGTAATAAGGGAACATGCCCCAAACAGGCTGGCTGGAAGCCAGGCACAAGGTAATTGCACAAACACCTGCAGGTGAGAATTAACCCATAGAAAACAGGCTGCAATTACACAGACTCACCACCGGCGGCCAACAAGAGTCCTCTAAACAGGTACAGGGGAAATCCTGGCATGTAAACAGAACTATAATACAAAATACATGAACAGAAAGTAACAGGAATGAACCACTGCTTGTGGTTCATAACAGTACCCTCTCCTTAAGGGTGAAACTCCGGACACCCCATAAAAGCCAAGGGGAACAGGAACAGAAGAATAACATAAAATACATAACCAAAATGCAAAACAGGAATGAGCCACTGCCGTGGCTCATAACAGTACCCCCCCCCCCCCATCCTTTGAGGAGGGGTCAACGGACCACAAAATTCAGATTTTACAAACAAGGGATACATAAAACCCTGACACACTGGTATAACAGACAATGACCAGAAAACAGAAACAAGCTGAGGCAACAGCTTGTAACAGTGCCCCCCCCCCCTTGAGGGTGGCCATTGGACGCAAGACAAAAATATATATTTTTTTTAAACAAGACAAGAGTCAGCAATTATTTCTATTTCATCTTCTTTTCTTTTACATGGTTCCTGAGGTCTGACCAAGGTAGTTCCCCAAACATTGTCTGAACTGATGGTACCTTCCAGCAAGGCTGGGTTCAATCCACAGATTGGTTTTTTAACCTTGAGGACTGAACTTTCAGGAGAAGTACTGCTAGAAGAAGATAGAAAAGCACACCCCGTAGTCAAAACAATAGGCTGAGATCTTTGTGCCGAGTTCCTGACATTCGGTGGACTTTCAGCAGATAAAACAGATGACTTAGAGGAATGTGAACCAATTTGTTTGGAACCATATTTCTTAACAACTGCATCAGTGAATGCCCGGACATCCTGAAGAATGGGATCTTCAGCTTTCATCAAGCTGGATGCCCATTTCAAAGGCTCCCCTCTGAAGGAATATATCAGATGGAGCACAAGGTTCTCTGAAGTGATGCCCAGAAATGGTCTAGACAGCATAATGGTGTAGAAATGTTTGGTCAGCGCAAAAAATTGGACTAAGTCCCCATCAAAGACAATAGATGTTGAGATATCAGAAGAGTCAGAATCTGCTTCCTTCCCATCTGACTGACTGGAGTGCATTGCTGGGACCTGGTCACTACCGACCTTACTTGAGGCTGTGACTTTCTGAACGCCACCTGGGGCAGTGGCCTTCTCTTCAGGATCAGCAAGACATGAAGACTTATTAACAGAAACAGTTAGATTAACTTTATGGACTGGAACAGACAGACTTTGACTGGGCATGGATATGACAGTGTTTGAATCTTTTGATAACTTTGGACATTCTGATTTTGGGGTGAATCTTTGTTGTACCGCTTTTATGAAGGCTGGAAGATTAGCGAGCAATGGATCTTTGGACTTGATGAAGGGCTTGGCCCAGTCCAAAGCTTCCCCTCTGAAGGATCTGAGGAAAAAATTAACTGCATTGACAGGAGTGATGCTGATTGATGGATCTGATTCGATGTATATGAGATACTGACGAGCCAGGGCACGGAATTGAGCAAGATCTCCTTCAAAGACAATATTCCGTGGAGTATTAAATTGGAGATCTTTCTTGGAACTAGAACTTGAATCAGACGCCCTTTCTAGGGCTGCAGGATCAGATGCCCCACAAGGGGCATCAGAATTGGACACGAAAAGTGGAACCCATCCTGGGACTTCAGGGTTTGATGACCCTTTTGGTGACAGGCCATCAACTATCCTTTCTGGAGTCTGGACAGGCTAAGCCCCCTCCTGGGGCTGGACAGGCAAAGCCCCCTCCTGGGGCCAGACAGGCAGAGCCCCCTCCTGGGGCCGGACAGGCAGAGCCCCCTCCTGGGGCCGGACAGGCAGAGCCCCCTCCTGGGGCCGGACAGGCAGAGCCCCCTCCTGGGGCTGGACAGGCAGAGCCCTCCCCTGGGGCTGGACATCGGACTCCCCCTCTGGGACCGGACCAACAGACTCCCTCTCTGGATCAAAAATTATCGAGACTTCTCCCGGTGTTATGGCCTCCGGGACTTTTGCTGAAGCTATGCCTCTTGAGTCCTTTCCTGGGGAAGCGACCTCTAGAACCCCTCCTTGGGTTGTGTCTCTCGAGACCTCACTTGGGGATATTGCTTCAAAGATCCCTTCTGGGGTTTTGCTTCTCGAGTTCCCTTCTGGAGCTATGGTTTTAGATACCCCTTCTGGGATTGCGCTTTTCAAGTTCCTACCTGGGGTAACAGCTTCTGAGACCCCTTCTGGTATTGACACCTGAGCTAAGATATTTGATGTCCCTCTTTGACCCTGAGCATCGGGCACCGCTTCAGGAGCCTGGGCATAGGGCACCGCTTCAGGAGCCTGGGTATCAGGCCCCGCTTCAGGACCCAGAGATTCCACTACCGGGGTTTGCAACTCTGATTCAACAGGAGAGTCAAGAGAGGAGACAAACATTCTCCTTTGGTTCCTGAATCTATAATGGAGCTCCCTTGCCCAAGGACCCCAATTATAGGACAGAGTGCTTTTTAGTGTGGGTTTTGTGACAAGTACCTCTGCCACAGTAGAGACAGGAGTAGGTTTTGAATCCTGACTCAACTTGGCCAGAGGGCGGGACTTGTCGCCACACTTTGGCTTGCGCAACTCACAGGTCTGCAGAAAGTGGCCTAAACCCCCACAATATAGGCATAAATTTAAGTTTCTGTGACACAGATGCTCCTCTTCTGAGACCCTGGGCTGCAGAAAACTTTTAAACCTTTTCCCTCCAACCGAACCATATTCTCTTGTCACCATATTGTGAACAAGAGTCTCTTTAGAGATAGATGTACTCTCAACAACTTCTGGCAAGATAAGCAAAATTTTGGTCAGAAGGTTTTGCAGTTGCTTTAAGAATTGCTGCAAAACTTCCAGCCGCTCAGGTTTCAAAGCACTGAAAGCAGAGTTCAGGGCTGAGAGAGATGCCTGCAGGGCTTGCATAATAGGCATAGGAGGATTTCAAACTAGTCAAGACAAGACTGGACGGGATTTTGAACTAGACAAGACAAGACAAGACTGGGCTGGATTCTGAACTAGACAAGACAAGACTGGGCTAGATTAAAAAAGAAAATTCTACTATTTAGCTTAGTTTCTTTTTTTTGTAGGGCTGGTGATGTTACGTTCACTGTACTTGGTACTCCTGAAACTGGGCGGATGAGCCCCAAGTACAGGAACGTAATGCTGGAATGGGAACGGAGTTCCGCAGCAACCCCTAAAGAGCCCTGACTCCTTCTAAACAGGTACAGGGGAAATCCTGGCATGTAAACTATAATACAAAATACATGAACAGAAAGTAACAGGAATGAACCACTGCTTGTGGTTCATAACAGTACCCGCTCCTCAAGGGTGAAACTCCAGACACCCCATAAAAGCCAAGGGGAACAGAAACAGAAGAATAACATAAAATACATAACCAAAATGCAAAACAGGAATGAGCCACTGCCGTGGCTCATAACAAGTACTAGTGCTTAAGCTGCTGCTGCCACCAGTCATGACACTGACGAAGCAATTCCATCAACGTTGTCTGCGAAGACCTATGCCCAATGTCATAGAGGGCATATAAAATCCATGAAGCAAAAATTAATAATCAGAAAAATTTTTTTTTATCTGATGAGACACATAAAATTGACAATATGCCATTCACGACACGAGGTGGCAAGAAAAGGCTAAGGCCTTGGCCTATGTTCATGACTGGTGGTTCAGCTTCTCATGAGGATGGAAGCCCTCCTCCCTCTCGTAAAAATTTTAAAAATCAAGCTTGTTAAAGCACAGGAAAAAATAACTGTGCATTCAGAGATATCATAAATCCCCAAAGAGAGTCCAATTGTGATGTCTAGGCCTGACCTTCCCAAGACTGTATGGAAAGAGGAGGCTCCTACCACCATTTGCACGCCCCTGTAAGTGCTGGGAGGAGCACCGCCAGTCCAGTTGCTGATATTGAGATAGAGGATGTCACTGTATGTAGAAGTACACCAGGATGAGGAGGATATTGGTGTAGTTGGCACTGAGGAGGAAGTTGACGATGAGGATTCTGATGGTGATGTGGTTTGTTTGAATAAGGCACCAGTGGAGACAATTTTCCATGGGATAAAAAAGTCCATTGTTATGCCTGGGCTAAATACCAAAAATGCCACCTCTTCGGTGTGGAATTATTTCTCCACAAATCCGGACAACAGGTGTCAAGCTGTGTGTTGCCTTTGTCAAACTGTAATAAGTAGGGGTAAGGACGTTAACCAACTAGGAACATCCTTCCTTATACGTCACCTGCAGTGCATTCATCAGAAGACATAGTCAAGTTCATAAACTCTGGGTAAGAGCGTAAGCAGTCCACTGACACCTAAATGCCTTCTTGCTGTTGTACCCAAGCTCCTGCAAGCCACACCACCAACTCCCTCAATGTCAGTTTCCGGTAGGCCATGTCACTGGCATGTCTGACGAGTACTCTCCTAACCGGGATTCCTCTGGAGAATCCTTGAGTGGTGCGCCTACTGCTGCTGCTGTTGTTGCTGCTGGGAGTCGATTGTTATCCCAGAGAGGAAGTTGGAAGACCGCTTGTACTACTTCAACTAAGCAATTGACTATCCAATAGTCCTTTGCGAGGAAGATGAAATATGACTGCAGTCACCCTGTTGCAAAGCAGATTACTTAGGCCATAACAACTATGCTGGTATTAGACGTGTATCCGGTATCTGCCATTAGTGCAGTGGGAATTAGACAGTTGATGGACGTACTGTGTCCCAGGTACCAAATCCCGTCTAGATTCCACTTCACTAGGCAAGCAATTCCCGGACTGTACAGGGACACTAAGAAAAGTGTCCTCATTGTCCTGAAAAATGCGGTTTACCCAGTGTCCACTTAACCACAGACATGCAGGGCAAACTATGGACTACATGGCTGTGAGAGCCCACTGGGTAGATGTATTGCTTCCCGTAGCAACACCAGCAGCGGCACCAGTAGCAGCATCTCACAAATGCCAGCTCATTCCTAGGCAGGCTACGTTGTGTATCACCGCTTCCATAAGAGGCACACCGCTGACAACCTCTTACGGAAACTGAAGGACATCATCGCACAATGGCTTACCCCAAGTAGACTCTCCTGGGGACTTGTGATATCTGACAACGCCACCAATATTGTGCGTGCATTACATCTGGGCAAATTCCAGCACATCCCATGTTTTGCACATACAATTGATTTGGTGGTGCAGAATTTTTTGAAAAATGACGGGCGTGCAGGACATGCTGCCGGTGGCCCGAAAAATTGCGGGCCACTTTCGACATTCAGCAACTGCGTGCCAAAGACTGGAGCGCCAGTAAATACTCCTGAACCTGCCCTGCCATCACCTGAAGCAAGAGGTGGTAATGAGGTCGAATTCAACCCTCTATATGCTTCAGAGGAAGGAGGAGCAGCAAAAGGCCATTCAAGCCTATACATCTACCTATGATATAGGCAAAGGAGGGGGAATGCACCTGACTCAAGTGCAGTGGAGAATGATTTCCGTGTTGTGCAAGGTTCTCCATTCCTTCGAACATGCCACACGTGAAGTAAGTTCAGACACTGCCAGCTTGAGTCAGGTCATTCCCCATCAGGCTTTTGCAGAAGCAGCTGGAGAAATTGAAGGAGGAGCTAAGACAGAGCGATTCCGCTAAGTATGTGGGACTTGTGGATGGAGCCCTTCATTCACTTTGCCAGGATTCAAGAGTGGTCAATCTGTTGAAATCAGAGCACTACATTTTGGCCACCGTGCTCGATCCTAGGTTTAAAGCCTATGTTGTAGCTCTCTTTCCGGTGGACACACATCTGTAGAGGTTCAAAGAACTGCTGGTGAGAAAATTGTCAATTCAAGCGGAACGTGACCAGTCAACAGCTGCTCCTTCATTTTCTCCCGTAACTGGGGCTGAGATGAAAACACATCATGCCTCTGTAATGCCAGTTTGTGCAAGGAGAGACTAATTGGTTTAATTGGGGCCCCCACCAAAAAAGTGTGCACAATTCCATCTTACACCTCTTTTTTTCTTTGCATTGGGGCCTAGTTTTTAAAACTTCCATACTGTCTGCCACTGCACTTTCATTTATATTTCTGGTCCATATTTATCTAGAAACAATGCTTTTGTAAGCATATAGTTCTGAACTAGAACCTGTCTGTGGGCATCCACAAGGGGTACGAGTGGACTGGACTGTGATGGATATCTAATTGTGGTAGATTCGTATTTTGGATTGTACAGACTTGACCCACAGTCTGGAGGGAAGCAGCTTCTCTGTTCTGTAACAATTAAGGTGATGAGGACAAAATATTGATATGTGGTGTACCTTGATAGTGCCACCTACTGTTGGCTATGATGAAAGCCTTGCTATGTATATGATAGTGCCAGAACTCTGTGCTCCTGGTTTAGTGTAAGCACCTGCACACAGTCTTTGTCTTATTGATGCATGGCAGCAGCTATATGAGACTCGCAGAAGCTGTTCCTGTTTCAGCACTACTACTGGTAGTATGGCATTTGGGATCTGTCTGAATGTATAAATTCTATAAATATTGTAATTCTATACAGTATTTGGTTTAGGTGAGGCAATATGAAAAATCTTCTGTAGAAGATATAATAAAAAAAATAACAGTCTTGCAATACCGTGGCATAACTATAAGTGTATACTACCTCTCCTCTTGATCCTATACCCTCAAAAATAAGTAAAGCTCTGTCTTCTGTGCTCATCCCAACCTTAACTAACATCTCTCTCTGTAATCTCTGTCTCTCTACTGGTATCTTTCCTTCTCTGTACAAGCATGCAGTGATTACTCCCATTCTGAAAAAACTAAATTCTGAACCTAACTCTCTCTCTCAAACTACCTCTCTCAGCTCCCATGTCTCTCCAAGCTACTTGAGAGACTTGCCTACACTCGCCTCACACACTTTCTTAACCCATACAATTTATTGGACCCACATCAATCAGGCTTTCGCTCTCAACACTCCACAGAGACAGCACTGACTAAAGTGGTGAATGATCTGGTCACTGCGAAGTCTAAAGGCCATTACTCACTACTTATTCTCCTAGATCTCTCTGCTGCTTTTGACACTGTTGACCACTATCTTCTCATACAAACATGGCAATCCCTAGGTCTTGAGGACACAGCCCTCTTTTGGTTCCTATCCTACCTATCTAATCGCTCTTTCACTGTCCATTTCTCTCAGTCCACCTCCTCTTCGCTACCCATGGTTGGATTAAGCCTTGGGGGTGCCCGGGGCACTTAAAATAGGGGGGCCCCGGTGGAAGATTAGGGTTATATTAGATTGTGCATACCTCCCAACATGTCCTATTCCAGGAGGGACAAAATCCTCTCCTGGACTTACCACTTAATATATGATTGGCATCACCTGTGTTGAACTATTTAATTGATAAGAAAGGTATTTCAACACAGGTGATTGCAATTATAAATTAAGAAGGAAGTCCAGGTAGAGAGCATGTTGTCCCTCCTGGAATGGGTCATGATGGGAGGTATGGATTGTGTATATTAAATTTAAACCAATGGTGTATATTAGTTTTAAATTAATAGTTTAATAATGGCTGGGTACTGTTTATAGCTCCACCTAATTGAAAGACAGCTATTATATAAAATGTTCTTGTAGTGTAACAGAAACAACTTAACCTTAAAATACACATAGAAAAGTAAAATAATTTATCTTGTTGCATGCAAGAATAGCAGCAACCTCTGTACTACTTACACACTGAAACAGGACTCAGGAGGACTATCTGTGTATGTCTCTTTCTCTAGATCCAAATGGTTAAGTTGCATAACAGTTTACACAAGACTCAGTCACCCAAGTAGGGAAGAGGAGAAGCTGGGAACCCTGTGTCACTTAGAGCTCTCTCCACCCTCCTATCTCTCCTCTGGTCGGAAAGCTCTATCAGTAGCTCATGAAACATGATACTCCTGTGTCTCTGCCTTCACTGCATACTGTCCTGCTCACATTATGGCTGCTGGTTCTGCTGCTGCTAAAGAGGGAAAGCAAGTGATATCAGTGTGCTCTGGCCGGGGGATGCCCCTGACAAAAGGGGGGCCGGGGTACAGTATGCCCTGCATCCCCTTCTTAATCTGGCTATGTCACTACCTCTTTCAGTTGGAGTACTGCAGGGCTCAGTCTTAGGTTCTCTGTTTTTCTCAATCTATACCTCATCTCTTGGGAAACTAATCAGCTCTTTTGGATTTCAGTATCATCTGTACACAGATGATACTCAAATCTACCTATCCTCTACTGATTTGTCTCTATCTGTATTGGGCAGTGTCACTGAATGCCTTTTTGCTGTTTCATCTTGGATGTCATCTCACCACCTCAATCTTAATATTTCTAAAACAGAGTTAATTATATTTCCACCGGCCAATAGCAGTTACCAACCTGATATTTCTATCACTGTTGAGAACTGCACAATCAACCCTACACCACAAGCTCGCTACCTAGGTGTCACACTTGACTCAGATCTGTCCTTTGCTCCCCACATTCAATCTGTCTCAAAATCATGTTACATGCATCTAAGAAACATATCCAAAATACGATTATACAAGACACTGCTAAAACTCTAATCCATGCTCTCATTATCTCCTGCATTAATTATTGCAATAGTCTTCTTACTGGTCTTACTAAGAAGAGACTCTCACCATTCCAATCCATTCTGAATGCAGCTGCGAGGCTAATATTCCTCACTAGATGTTCATCGTCTGCAGACCCACTATGTCAGTCCCTCCATTGGCTACCTGTATTCTACCGTATTCAATATAAAATACTGTTACTTACACACAAGGCTATTAACCATACTACACCATCATACATCTCTTTGCTTATCTCTAAATATCTCCCAACCCGGCCCCTTCACTCTTCACAAGATCTACGTCTGTCAGCCACACTCATTACTTGCTCCCATGCACGATTACAGGACTTTCTTTGCGCTGCACCCACTTTGTGGAATGCCGTACCACGTACATTAAGACTCTACTCTAGTCTTCAAACCTTCAAGCATTCCCTGAAAACTCACCTCTTCAGACAAGCTTATCAAATTCAAGAACCGCTCACATAACCTCATAGCTTTCCTATCCAATTATATCCCCACAGTACAGTCCACACATATCCCCCACATATTTCATTCATCACTCTCCCTTCCTCCTGACCCTGGTTCATCACTGCTGTGATGTGATATCATGCAGCCCACCAATAACCTTTGCAATCTGGTGGACAACTATGCAATAGATACTGTAGCACCCATCCTTGTGTATCAATGCCTATTTCCCCATAGATTGTGAGCTTGCGAGCAGGGCCCTCTTACCTCTATGACTGTTTCTTTTTACCCAGTTTTGTCTTCTAATTGTGTCCAGTTGTAAAGCGCAACGGATTTTGCTGCGCTATAGAAGAAACTGTTAATAAATAAATAATGACAGGAAAGGCTCTGCCTCACTGATGTGCACAGCTCTACCCAGAACTCCCATGGTGAGACTTGGGACCTAATTCAGACCTGATTGCACCTCTGCGAATTTGCAGAGGTTTGTGATTAAATAGTCAAGATCCGCCCCGCGCCGGTCAGCTGTAAATCCGTTGGCAACTCACTCACCATCGAATCATTTTTCCAGTCTTTGCGTAGCCCAGGACTTGCTCCTACAGTGTGAAAAAAAAAACAGGCTGATCAGGCCAGAGCTGACATCACATACCCTCTCTGAAAATGCTTGGGAACGCCTGCGTTTTTCCTGACACTCCCAGAAAATGGTCAGTTACCACCCCCAAACGCCTGCTTCCTGTCAATCACAATCTGCGTATGTCTAGCAATCAAAAAAAGATGCAGGATTTTTTCGAAGTTTGGCCTCGCGCCTGCACATTACGATCTGTATGCATGCATCATTCAATAATCAGCCGCTTTGTGATTTCACACAACAGCGGTCTGAATTAGGCCCTTACTCTCTCCCTATTCGTGGGATCAGGATGTTAATAGTGCACTAGCTCTGAGAACATGAACACTCTCATTCATAAGAAATTCTTAAGTTATTATGGGACAGATTCAAATAGTGCATGGTTTTGCTGATAACAGGTTATTATGAGAAGACAGACTTTCTCATTTATTACTCACACCCCTATGCATACTATTAGAGCACAAGGCTTCCATGGGCTAATTGAATTTCCTTATATGTAATGTATTCAATTGCAGATCTACACTGGTTAACAAATGGTCTGTAGCGATTGCCATCTGCTGTTAGTTTAATTAAGGAGACCTTTCCACATACCTCCCAACATGACCCCCTCCAGGAGGGACAGAATGCTCTGCTTCCGGACTTTTTTCTTAATGTTGGATTGCCAGCACTTGTTTTGACCAGGTTACTGGATAAGAAAGGTGTTTCACCACAGGTGCTGTCAATCCGAAATTGAGAGAAAAGTCCAGGAGCAGAGCATTCTGTCCCTCCTGGAGAGGGTCATGTTGGGAGGTATGTTTACATTGAGATAATTATAATTATTTTCACCTCAGTCTGCAGGTTACATACGTGTGATCCAGCGGCGGAACTTGCGCCAGTGCATGCGGTGCAGTGCACAGAGGCCCAGCGCTGTGAAGGGGCCCATAGCCGGCAGTAGTATAATGAGTCAGACTGACTCATTACACGCTGCCACCGCTGAGCTGCGGGTCCTAACTGAGGAAGCCTGTACGCGGTCCCCGGCACCAGTGATGTGAGAAGGGTAATCACTTCACATCACGGGGGATCACCCTTCATCTCGGCTGCAGCTCTCAGCTTCCTGGACTGAGGGGCAGATGTATTAACCTGGAGAAGGCATAAGGAAATGATAAACCAGTGATATGTGCAAGGTGATAAAGGCACCAGCCAATCCGCTCGAATATGTAAATTAACAGTTAGGATTTGATTGGCTGGTGTCTTTATCACCTTGCACATATCACTGGTTTATCACTTCCTTATGCCTTCTCCAGGTTAATACATCTGCCCCTGAGTCACTGCATACTGGACAGGGGGAGGGAGAGAGAGGGGAGTCACGACAGCAGCGTGTGTGTACAGAAGAGTGAGGACTGAGGAGACGTCACGTCAGTGCACTCAGCCCCTGCAGGGAGGAGCCTTCCCGGAGCCAGAGCCAGAAGGTGAAAAGTGTGGAACTTGTGGAAAATGAAAACATATGTAAAGTAAAGAGTGTGTGTTTTGCTGGCAATGTGTGTGTTTAGCTATGGGTGTGTGTGTGTTTCAGTGTATACTCTATATGTATTTTCCTATGTCTGCTTTGCTGTGTGTGTGTGTGTGTGTGTGTGTGTGTGTGTGTATGTGTGTTTCTGTATATTCTGTATATGTATTTTGCTATGTCTGTTCAGCTGTGTGTGTGTGTGTGTTTAGTTATGAGTGTGTGTGTCTGTGTATATACTGTATATGTATTTTGCGATGTCTGTTTAGCTGTGTGTGTGTGTGTGTGTGTGTGTGTGTGTGTGTGTGTTTAGCTATGGGTGTGTGTGTTTCTGTGTATATACTGTATATGTATTTTGCTGTGTGTGTTTAGCTGTATTTATGTGGGTTTTTTTTGTGTGTGTGTGTGTTTTCTGTGGATGTGTCTGTGTATATGTGTTTTGCTGTGCGTGTGTTTTACTATGTGTGTGTTTGTGTATATCCATATCTATAGATGTAGCCACATTCATCCAACCCGCGATGAGTTTGCATCACGGTATGGATGGCGCGACTAGTGTGCCCATGTCTATGAAGCACGTGTGTATACACGCACGCAAGCCATAGACTTCTATGGAGTGAACGGAGGCTGCGACTAGCCACAGCACGGCGTTCACTGCAGCTTGCTGTGATTCGTATGCCAGTTCCAACACATTGCGGCAACGATGAGGCCGTCTTCATCTGTATCTGTCTCTCTACTGTCTGGCATACCGTGTATAAGGATCTCTACTGTGTGGTGTAACGTGTATAAGGATCTCTACTGTGTGGCGTACCGTGTATAAGCCTTTCTACTGTGTGGCGTACCGTGTGTAAGCCTCTCTACTGTGTGGCGTACCGTGTGTAAGCCTCTCTACTGTGTGGCGTACCGTGTATAAGCCTCTCTACTGTGTGGCGTACCGTGTATAAGCCTCTGTGCTGTGTGTCGTACCGTGTATAAGCCTCCCTACTGTGTGGCGTAACGTGTATAAGCCTCTGTGCTGTGTGGCGTACCGTGTATAAGCCTCTCTACTGTGTGGCGTACCGTGTGTAAGCCTCTCTACCGTGTGGCGTAATGTGTATAAGCCTTTCTACTGTGTGGCGTACCGTGTGTATAAGCCTCTGTACTGTGTGGCGTACCGTGTATAAGCCTCTGTACTGTGTGGCGTACCGTGTATAAGCCTCTCTACTGTGTGGAGTACCGTGTGTAAGCCTCTCTACTGAGTGGCGTAACGTGTATAAGCCTTTCTACTGTGTGGCGTAACGTGCATAAGCCTCTGTGCTGTGTGGCGTACCGTGTGTAAGCCTCTCTACTGTGTGGCGTAACGTGTATAAGCCTTTCTACTGTGTGGCGTACCGTGTATAAGCCTCTGTGCTGTGTGTCGTACCGTGTATAAGCCTCTCTACTGTGTGGCGTAACGTGTATAAGACTCTGTGCTGTGTGGCGTACCGTGTATAAGACTCTCTACTGTGTGGCATAACGTGCATAAGCCTCTGTGCTGTGTGGCGTACCGTGTATAAGCCTCTCTACTGTGTGGAGTACCGTGTGTAAGCCTCTCTACTGTGTGGCGTAACGTGTATAAGCCTTTCTACTGTGTGGCGTACCGTGTGTATAAGCCTCTGTACTGTGTGGCGTACCGTGTATAAGCCTCTCTACTGTGTGGAGTACCGTGTGTAAGCCTCTCTACTGAGTGGCGTAACGTGTATAAGCCTTTCTACTGTGTGGCGTACCGTGTGTAAGCCTCTCTACTGTGGCGTAATGTGTATAAGCCTTTCTACTGTGTGGCGTACTGTGTATAAGCCTCTGTACTGTGTGTCGTACCGTGTATAAGCCTCTCCACTGTGTGGTGTAATGTGTATAAGCCTCTGTGCTGTGTGGCGTACCGTGCATAAGCCTCTCTACTGTGTGGAGTACCGTGTGTAAGCCTCTCTACTGTGTGGCGTAACGTGTATAAGCCTCTCTACTGTGTGGCGTAACGTGTATAAGCCTTTCTACTGTGTGGTGTACCGTGTGTAAGCCTCTCTACTGTGTGGTGTAACGTGTATAAGCCTTTCTACTGTGTGGCGTACCATGTATAAGCCTCTGTACTGTGTGGCGTACCGCGTATAAGCCTCTCTAATGTGTGGCGTAACGTGTATAAGCCTCTCTACTGTGTGGCGTACCGCGTAAAAGCCTCTCTACTGTGTGGCGTACCGTGTATAAGCCTCTCTACTGTGTGGCGTAATGTGTATAAGCCTCTACTCTTTGGTGTAACGTGTATAAGCCTTTCTACTGTGTGGCGTACTGTGTATAAGCCTCTGTACTGTGTGTCGTACCGTGTATAAGCCTCTCCACTGTGTGGTGTAATGTGTATAAGCCTCTGTGCTGTCTGGCGTACCGTGTATAAGCCTCTCTACTGTGTGGAGTACCGTGTGTAAGCCTCTCTACTGTGTGGCGTAACGTGTATAAGCCTCTCTACTGTGTGGCGTAACGTGTATAAGCCTTTCTACTGTGTGGTGTACCGTGTGTAAGCCTATCTACTGTGTGGCGTAACGTGTATAAGCCTTTCTACTGTGTGGCGTACCATGTATAAGCCTCTGTACTGTGTGGCGTACCGCGTATAAGCCTCTCTAATGTGTGGCGTAACGTGTATAAGCCTCTCTACTGTGTGGCGTACCGCGTATAAGTCTCTCTACTGTGTGGCGTACCGTGTATAAGCCTCTCTACTGTGTGGCGTAATGTGTATAAGCCTCTACTCTTTGGTGTAATGTGTATAAGCCTCTCTACTCTTTGGCGTAATGTGTATAAGCCTCTCTACTGTGTGGCGTACCGTGTATAAGCCTCTCTACTGTGTGGAGTACCGTGTGTAAGCCTCTCTACTGTGTGGCGTAACGTGTATAAGCCTTTCTACTGTGTGGCGTACCGTGTGTATAAGCCTCTGTACTGTGTGGCGTACCGTGTATAAGCCTCTCTACTGTGTGGAGTACCGTGTGTAAGCCTCTCTACTGAGTGGCGTAACGTGTATAAGCCTTTCTACTGTGTGGCGTACCGTGTGTAAGCCTCTCTACTGTGGCGTAATGTGTATAAGCCTTTCTACTGTGTGGCGTACTGTGTATAAGCCTCTGTACTGTGTGTCGTACCGTGTATAAGCCTCTCCACTGTGTGGTGTAATGTGTATAAGCCTCTGTGCTGTGTGGCGTACCGTGTATAAGCCTCTCTACTGTGTGGAGTACCGTGTGTAAGCCTCTCTACTGTGTGGCGTAACGTGTATAAGCCTCTCTACTGTGTGGCGTAACGTGTATAAGCCTTTCTACTGTGTGGTGTACCGTGTGTAAGCCTCTCTACTGTGTGGTGTAACGTGTATAAGCCTTTCTACTGTGTGGCGTACCATGTATAAGCCTCTGTACTGTGTGGCGTACCGCGTATAAGCCTCTCTAATGTGTGGCGTAACGTGTATAAGCCTCTCTACTGTGTGGCGTACCGCGTAAAAGCCTCTCTACTGTGTGGCGTACCGTGTATAAGCCTCTCTACTGTGTGGCGTAATGTGTATAAGCCTCTACTCTTTGGTGTAACGTGTATAAGCCTTTCTACTGTGTGGCGTACTGTGTATAAGCCTCTGTACTGTGTGTCGTACCGTGTATAAGCCTCTCCACTGTGTGGTGTAATGTGTATAAGCCTCTGTGCTGTCTGGCGTACCGTGTATAAGCCTCTCTACTGTGTGGAGTACCGTGTGTAAGCCTCTCTACTGTGTGGCGTAACGTGTATAAGCCTCTCTACAGTGTGGCGTAACGTGTATAAGCCTTTCTACTGTGTGGTGTACCGTGTGTAAGCCTATCTACTGTGTGGCGTAACGTGTATAAGCCTTTCTACTGTGTGGCGTACCATGTATAAGCCTCTGTACTGTGTGGCGTACCGCGTATAAGCCTCTCTAATGTGTGGCGTAACGTGTATAAGCCTCTCTACTGTGTGGCGTACCGCGTATAAGTCTCTCTACTGTGTGGTGTACCGTGTATAAGCCTCTCTACTGTGTGGCGTAATGTGTATAAGCCTCTACTCTTTGGTGTAACGTGTATAAGCCTCTCTACTCTTTGGCGTAATGTGTATAAGCCTCTCTACTGTGTGGCGTAACGTGTATAAGCCTCTCTACTGTGTGGCGTACCGCGTATAAGCCTCTCTACTGTGTGGCGTACCGTGTATAAACCTCTCTACTGTGTGGCGTAACATGTATAAGCCTCTCTACTGTTTGGCGTACCGTGTATAAGCCTCTCTACTGTGTGGTGTACCGTGTATAAGCCTCTCTACTGTGTGGTGTACCGTGTATAAGCCTCTCTACTGTGTGGAGTACCATGTATGAGCCTCTCTACTGTGTGGCGTACCGTGTATAAACCTCTCTACTGTGTGGCGTAACATGTATAAGCCTCTCTACTGTTTGGCGTACCGTGCATAAGCCTCTCTACTGTGTGGTGTACCGTGTATAAGCCTCTCTACTGTGTGGTGTACCGTGTATAAGCCTCTCTACTGTGTGGAGTACCATGTATGAGCCTCTCTACTGTGTGGCGTAGCGTGTATAAGCCTCTCTACTGTGTGGCTACTGTTCTCTATTATGTGGGGTATTCAATTTCGGCTAGCTGAAAAAATGGTACTAATTCGACCATGGGTATTTAATTGTGGGCGTTTTCGCCCATTTTTGAATCCCTTTTCGCCCATGACTTTTCACTTTTTTTTGTCGAATTGGCATGGGAGAAAACAGATCCAAAAAACGGGTGAAAATGCCTGCAAATTCGTCAAAACACATGGCTCACCAGGAAAATTCACACATCCTTGTGGTTTTCGTTAGTGCTGGATTTTTCGACCAGTTGAAAAAATCCTGCACAGGCATTGAATAGGGGGAATGTCATTCGCCCTAAAAATTACCAATAATTGACTATTTTTAGACTGGATGAAAAATCCGGCAATAATTGAATACCCCCCTATGTGTTGTAATATGTATAAGCTTCTCTACTGTGTGGCATAGCCTGTATAAGCTTCTCTACTGTGTGGCGCACCCTGTATAAGGATCTCTACTGTGTGGCGCACCCTGTATAAGGCTCTCTACTGTGTGACGTACCCTGTATAAGGCTCTCTACTGTGTGGCGTACCCTGTAGAAAGCTCTCTACTGTGTGGTGCAACGTGTATAAGGCTCTTTACTGTGTGGCGTACCGTGTATAAGCTTCTCTACTGTGTGGCGCAACGTGTATAAGGCTCTCTTCTGTGTGGTGTACCGTGTATAAGCTTCTCTACTGTGTGGCGTACTGTGTATAAGGCTCTCTTCTGTGTGGTGTACCGTGTATAAGCTTCTCTACTGTGGCGTACTGTGTATAAGGCTCTCTACTGTGAATTGGGAGTACTAGTGTGTGGCGACACCCCTTGTTAGTGAGATAAAACACCGTATTTTGGGTGACGCCATTTTCCTGTTTTTAATATGGGAGGGGGCCCAATGCATATTTTTGCACCTGGGCCCATCATTCTCTAGTTCCGCCACTGGTGTGATCATCAGTAATGCTGTTGACATTCAACATTTTGACAGTATTAGCCAGACAAGAAAATGCTGACACGGTTGTAATGTTGTATAAACCAGAGTTTCCCAAACTCCGCCATTACAGTCTAGGTTTTAACTATATCCATTCTGGAATCCAGATGGTTAAATCAAATTGACTGAGGTACTAATTAATTTACCTGTGCTCAAGCATGGAATTCCTTAAAACCTGGATATTTTGGAAACTCTGTTTTAAGTCATTTTAACTGTGTCTGCATTATAATTTGAAACATAATTATAAAGCCTCATGTTTCAAGTTATAATGGTGACATGGTTAAAATGCTTTAAATAACATTTCAAACATGTCATTCTCTGGTCAACATAATGTTATCGACAATGTTGACTGTTAATGGCATTACTTGGGACCAAATAATTAATTCTCAAGAGTACAAGCTAAATGAGCACCACAATGTGTCAGTCCTTCCTGTTCTTCAGCAGGTGTTTCTATGGAGGGGCGGAGCTACACCTTTGGGGGCCCCATAGCACATTTTCCATGGGGCACCCCCCTCCTCCCTGGCCACAGACTACTTACTTAGGGCTCAGTCCCTCAACCTATTTCCCCCGATGGTGGCCCCAGACTACTTAGGGCTCAGTCCCTCAACCTCTCTCCCACCCCCTCCCCGCACTGAACAGCAGAAGCGGCGCCCACAGCCGACACTTATCCGCCAGCAACACTGCACACCCAGAAAACTGCCAAATGCACGCTCCGGGGCCCGGCGATGCGAGGGGAGATTGGGACTCGTGGAACAGTCAACTGCTGCGGTGCTGCCTGCCCTGCTGGGACATCACGTCTTTGCCTCCTCCCACAGATGTCTCTCAACAGAACAGCAGCAACCAGTCTCTCTTCCGCGACCTGGCTGCTTTGTGCTGTAGCATGACAGGGTGCACGGGAGCTACAGGCCCTGCAAGGCTTCTCGGGCCCCATAGCAGCCGCATCCCCTGCACCTATGGTAGCTACGCCACTGTTTTTAAGGATAATGCTGGCAAGGGATAGAAATGTTATTCACTACTCCTCCTACCGTGAAGGAGTGGATCGCCAGAGTAGATTGGTATATGACTATGGAGGAATTGCGGGTGACACCGGAGACGAACCAGAGATTCACGACTACTTGGTCCCCTTGGCTCGAATTTAAGGCCTCACAAGCTTACTCGACATTGCTGTAGCGACCTAGACCATTTACTTTGATCCCCTACCCGGGCTCCCCCGCTGTCCTCCTGGGAACGATTGGAGCTAGAAACGTATACCTCAGACCCCCGACCAGACTAGACACAGAAGATTCGCTGTGTCCTCCCCTCCCCCCTTCTTCCCCCCGTCTTCTCAGACTCTCTAACCCCCCCCCCCCCCCTTTTTTTCTTTTTTCCTTTTTCTTTTCTCTTCTTCCTTTCCACTCTGTACTCTTCTGTAAAGTTTTCTGGAACTGTTTTAAAAATTGGAAATGCTTTATTGAGGCAGCAAGCATCTAGAACGGCCTGGAGCGACTTTAAATTTCAGATAAGGCCCTAGCTGGGGTGTTCCCCAACAGCAGGCCATGTTAAGTTCATAAACAGTCATTGCTTATATCAATTGGATTTATTGACATTTGAATTGTATATGCTGTCTTCTATTACTCGCTGTAATATGTTCTTACCCTTAACCAATAAACATTTATTGAAAAAAAAAAAAGAAATGTTATTCATTGTGTGCTTGCTTTTCCAAATTCTATCACCACCCCGCTAAAGATCCAGCATTCATTTGTCTATACCAGTGGTTCCCAAAGTCTGTCCCCAAGTAGCACTAACAGGTCATGTTTCCAGATCACCAGGCAGGTGCACTGTGTATCATCAACTGTCACATTTTAGAAATCCACAGGTGACCTGGAAAACATGAACTGTTAGTGATCCTTGAGGACTGAGTTTGGGAAGCACTGGTCTATGCTGTCAGTCCAGGAACATGATGTCAACCCTTTTGCAGCAAAAGCCTGTATATGAAGTAGGGGTGTGCACCGGGCCATTTTTCGGGTTTTGGTTTAGGATCTGGATCTCCTTCGTGTTTTGGATCTGAAGTGGTTTTGCCAAAACCACCCTTGCGGGTTTTGGTTTTGGATCTGTATTTTGTCTAAAAAATCATCAAAGCAGTTAAAATAACAGAATTTGGGGGTGTTTTTATTCTTACAGTATTATTAACCTCAATAACATTAAGTTCCACTCATTTCCAGACTATTCTGAACACCCCACGGCTCACAATATTGTTTTTGTCCAGTTTAGGCCAAAACGTTGCACCGAGGTAGCTGGACGGAGCAGCAGCGGCCCTTGGATGTATATACTAGGAGGACAAAATATTACAAAAAGAAAGTATTTTAAAAAAGACACATTAGGCAAGTCTCAAGAACTCAGGGGGTAATTCCAAGTTGATCGCAGCAGGAATTTTGATAGCAGTTGGACAAAACCATGTGCACTGCAGGGGAGGCAGATTTAACATGTGCAGAGAGAGTTAGATTTGGGTGGGGTGTGTTCAATCTGCAATCTAATTTGCAGTGTAAAAATAAAGCAGCCAGTATTTACCCTGCACAGAAACAAAATAACCCACCCAAATCTAACTCTCTCTGCAAATGTTATATCTGCCCCCCCTGCAGTGCACATGGTTTTGCCCAACTGCTAAAAATCTTCCTGCTGCGATCAACTTGGAATTACCCCCTCAGTTCACAAAAAGATGATTAAGGCAAAGAAAAATAAAAAAAGACAATATTTTAGATTTAATTTATTTAACTTATTTTAATTTCAATTTATTTTTATTTAATTTATTTCATGTAATTTATTTAGAATCAAATTCTTAATTTCCCCAAAGATATCTTTGATCTGCAGAAAGTTCACTATATGAGTGTGAAGAGTTTATTAATATTCATTTAATTTAAATGTATCTAATTTAAAATTATTAGTAATAATATACATTTTTATTAATTACAATGTGGTGATAGAGTTATGAAAATAGGACAATATAGTAAGTTATAATAAGAATATAAACTACAGATACCACACCCTGAAATGGACGGAGCACGCCTGGATATATTCTAAGAGGATACAGCACAAAATATAAAAAAAATATGTATTTTATTTTGGGTGGACTGACAGAACACCCATAGATGGAAGGAGCAGCTCCAGTCCCTGGATATATACTGGGATGACACAGCAAAAAATATTAATTTAAATCAAAATATATATATTATTTTTTATATCATAGTTTTGCACAGATGAGTTAAAAATATATAGAAGTATTTTTTATATCACACATCGGCGGTTACAGTGTCGCACAAATGAATCAGAAATATATATAATAATTATACACTGCGGTTGACTACACCGACAGCGTTGCACAATGTGTTTATGAGTAGGAAATAATATACTGCGGTCTGACCGGCAGTGTCACAGTACTTATGAAAATGAAATAAAAATTGTATAGTACACTGAGATACAGCACAAACAAAAAATAGATTTTTTTTATAATTACGATTTTAGGCTTTTGGTTTTTAGCTTTTATTATTTTAATTTTACACTGGGGCGGAGCCCCTGGATGGACGGACAGATCACCCCTTTCAGATACAGCATACAGAGCACACCTTTCAAATACATAATAGAAATATATTTTTTGCTCTGGATCACACACAGAGGATATATAGCAGTAGTGTACGGCAGTCACTGTAATAGTGGTAAGAGTGATGCACCAATAGAAATCTATTTTTTGCTTTGGATCACACACAGAGGATATATAGCAGTAGTGTACGGCAGTCACTGTAATAGTGGTAAGAGTGATGCACCAATAGAAATCTATTTTTTGCTTTGGATCACACACAAAGGATATATAGCAGTAGTGTACAGCAGTACTGGTAGTCGTCACTGAGTGACGCACCGATAGAAAAATATTTTTTGCTCTGGATCACACACACAGAGGATACATAGCCATAGTGTATGGCAGCCGCAGTACTAGTAGTCAGAGTGACGCACCAATAGAAATATATTTTTTGCTTTGGATCACATACAGAGGACATATAGCAGTAGTGTACGGCAGTACACAGTCCCTTAGACAGAGAACAACACCTGGTCCTATACACAGAAAAGTATGGTATATGCAGTGCACTGTCTGCTATGCAGAGCCCTAACACAGTGACAGCCACAACACACCTACACAAGCAGTACCCCAGGTTAACTCAACTCTCCTGCTGCAACCCCCTCCCTAACGTGCCTATCTGCTTACAGCACAGAATACAGCACATAAGGAACACGTCCTTACTGTGCACTCTCCAAGTCCAGAGTGAAGATGTCGCTGATCACCGGGACTATATATAGAATCCAAAACCCATGAGATCCGACAGCGGGATGATGACATTTTGCCTCGTTTTCGGATCCGAAATAGGCGTGAAAATCCGAACCTGACTCGGATCCCCAAGTTTGGGCGGGTTTGGCTCTCAGGGAACCGAACCAGCTCATCCCTAATATGAAGGTGTCTGAAAGCTCCCAATTATGGCAGCAGTTTCGATGGTGATCAGTATTATGGCATCCCTACTGGCAGTAACCACCCTTAAGTTCTTATCCTGCTGCCTTACTTCTCTCTGTTTGTCCCAGTGATAATAGTGCATAAGTTTGTGCCATTGGCTTCTTACTGGAAACTTCCAGATGCCCGTTGATAATGACACAATTCAGTGTTGCTTGGGATACGTTAGTGCCGGCTCTCACCCTCCCAGGCAACCTGCCTGCAGTTCTGACCTCTCTGTTATGGTGGGGTGGGGGAGCTGTCATTGACACAGACAGCTTTCCTGTGTCCTTCAGCAACGTCATTATTAAGGTTTAGGAAAAAAAATAATTTTATTTGACCTTTTCATGGATCCGTTTCTCTTTATCTAAAATATGGTTGCCCTCTGGAAATGGTACATAGGGGAGTGGGTGTAGATTGTTTGGGCGGTTGATATTATTTTATTTATTTATTTATTATCATACTTTACATTGCACCACAAGGGTTCTGCAGTGCCTAACAAACTACATAAACAAATGAGCAAAACAAGAAAACAGTGACTACAGTACAAACAATGTACTACAAGTACAGGGTGTATATACATTCCAGCATCAGTGATCATGACACCGAAATAAGCATCAGGGTGGCAGAAACCGAGGGTTATATGCCGTTGTAGGGAGCATGGTGTAGCTCAGGCCTGGCCAACCTGTGGCTCTCCAGCTGTTGTGGAACTACAAGTCCCAGCATGCCCTTCTACACATTTGCTAATAGGAAATGCTAAAACTGGGGCAGAGCATGCTGGGATGTGTAGTTTCACAACAGCTGGAAAGCCACAGGCTGGCCAGGTTTGGTGTAGATGATAGTCTAAGAGCAATATTCAGTTGCTTATCACTTCTGATCTCCCATCTACAGTGACAGGAGATTGGGGGGGAGGGGGACTTGTCGCACCCAGAAAGGTTGCGTTTGTCGTGCCCAGAAAGATTGGGTTTAGCCACGTAAAGCAGCTAAATCCGACCAAAGTAATGTGCATATGTGACACTCTGACATAGATATCATATTAACTTGGAATTATGGGGATATATGTGGCTATACAGTATACTGTAGGTACCATCACCCATATACTGGAGACAAACTGGGTGAGACACCTAAACTTTCCCTAAAAGGAACCCTCACTTCTCACTAGCCAACACAGTGCAGCTGAAAGAGTTAACAGCTTCCCCTTGGTTTAGTTGCTAGGCAACACCAGCAACCAAAGGACAGCAACTTGTGGAGCACTAGGACCCAGGTGCAGACCTGCAGAGCAGGAGGAATTGAAGCTGCTGATCGGGACGGACGGAGGGTGCTGAGAGACCGAGAGCCATGCCAGAGGGATCGCGCTGATGGAGTAACAGGAGTGCCAAAATGGATGAGCCCCGCGGTGAAGCTGCCTAAAGTCCCGATCTGTGACAGGCCCAGGGAGCAGAACTGCACCGAGGACAAGCCGTGGAAGAAAATAGCCAGGGAGCGTGAACCCCATCTTCATTGCTGAAGTTAAGTGAGCTACTGCCAGATCTTATTAAGCAGGGAAAGCACGCCTGTATTCGATCCCCTGTGAGGCGGGTAAGCAACTTACACCTGCACTGCATCTTCACTTCTGTCAAAGAGATTTATACCGGTAGCTGAGGGTTAGTCAGTGACTGATTACTTGCCAGCCAGTACTCGTTGTGAGATCACCATAGCTAGTCAGAGACTCTCAATCGCCTCAGTGACCTGTCACTTGTGCCTGCAGAATTTACACAGAGACCCTTGTCATAGTCTGAACCTGCAGGAAACACTACGGTTAGTTGGAGCTATAGGAAGCATACTTGCTCGACTCAGGGACTGCATGGGTTGAACTTTTGCTACTTACACTGCTTCCATTAACAACCGCTCTGATTAGTAAAAGAGTTTTCTGTCAGTGAATGCTTCGCCCGCTTGCCGTCTGCCACTACTTCTTGCATGTTGGCTGCCCATCTAGTGCTTGAACTGCATCCTTGCTTGTTGGTTACAAGCACTCACTGCCTGCTTCACGCTTGCATCTTTTAATGTGACTCTGCGCCGTGTTGCTAATATAATCTTGCTGGTTCCCTGTATGACTCTTGGCTTACAGTTGAACTGCCATTATTTGATCTGACACACTGAGTGTGTACTTGCCAGGGAACTTTAATCCTCATGCAAGCATAAATGTTAATGAACTGTACTGTATAACAGGACTCCTTACAGGGATTACCTCTGCTTTCACCTTCTGACTTATAATTCAAATTCTGTTTCTGGGACAGCTCATGTATGTCAATATTCTTTATTGAGTTGAACCAAGGGGGTTTAACAGTCACCTGTAGGGTAATACCCGGATTATAAAGTCAAAATTTAACTGCCTGCCTTTATAGATATAGGGTGCCGCCACCTCAGACCTCACAGTAATAGACATAGCAAAGACTGCCACATAGTGGACACTTAGGGGTATTACCTTCCCAACGTACAGTGAACTGAATACTAATGCATGGTGCCAACTATCATAAAATGTGTTATAATATAAACCTATATATTTTTGTATGACCCTTTCCAATTTGAATTGCACTGTGTGATATCCCTCGCTTTGTTATCTGCCATATCAGGTTGTGTTTGACTGTTTAACCAGTTATTTCATATAGCAGTGATTATCTTCGGATACAGTAAAAATAAACTTTTAGTCACTGTCCACATGTGTAGTGACTCTTTAGAGGTTTGCTGGGGTTTTCTCCGTTCCTCTGCCTAGGGTTCCAACAGTGAGTTCCGGGCTAAAACTCAAGGGAACAGAACAGCTACCAACAATTACAGCCAGCATCAACTTCACCGGTAATTACCTATCTCCTGTTACAAATAGTGTTTAAAAATGTCCTGATTGAGTGCTCAACCGGGTTACTTTTCACTCATTTCTGCTCGCCGGCTCGGGGGGCTGCAAGCAGAAATTTCTGCACTGGCGGCTTTGCACGCGCAACCAGAGCAATACTTGAATTGCTCCGTTGGGCACCATCTCATGGTTGCCTGCCTTCAAAACAACTAAATTGGCTCCTAAGTGAGGAAGGAAACGCACATATGGGGAGAGGACCCTGCTTGTTAGAGCTTACGTTCTGAAGGGGAGGGGCAGATATACAGGGGTGACACAGAGGACATAGAGCATGGAACAGAGAGTTAGGATGAGAGACGGCTGGGTTTGATGAAGAAAAGGGTCTTGAGAGCACACTTGAAGTTTTGTAAAGATATGGAGAGTCTGATAGGGAGAGGTAGAGAATTCCAGAGTAGGAAGCAGCAGGTGCAAATTTTTGGAGGCAGGAGTGAGAGGAAGTAATCAGGCAGCAGAGCCAGCATGCATTTGTGGTTGCAAAGAGGGCAGGTGGGAGTGGGAAGGGAGATAATGTCAGGGATGTACATGGGAGAGGAGTGGGTGGGGACTTTGTAATACCCCTTTCACACCGCCTGAGGCGGGTTGCACTGGGGAGCCTGACATTGGAGCTCTCAGGGTGCGACCCGCCTCAAGCACCCTGCCGCCGCTGTCTGCAACCTGGTATATTGCCGGGTTGGTGACGTCAGCGGTGATGCAGCGGGGGAGGCACTTGGAGATGACATTATCTGACCCGGTATTTGTCCCCTGGCATGTTTCAGACCTGACAGTAACCCGTGTTCATAGCTGGCGGTCTGAAAGGGGTATAAGTGACTGTGAGGAGATTAACTTGGATTCTGAAGGGGAAGGGGAGCCCGTGTAGGGCTACTAAGTTCAGTAAGACTAGCTCTACCAAACAGGTTACTGTTTAGTATAATGTCCCTACTACCAGAAACCATAGGACTGAGGTATGCAGTGCTCACATGTGAATCCATTTACTGTATAAAGCCAGATTTCATGTATAAAATAGCTGCTCACCAGGACATCTAAAGGTAGCACTAATCAGTCCAAACTCAACAACATTTATGATTGAAAGGCTTACCTTTAACATTGTTTGGCTTTTATCATATGCAGTCATTAATGTGTTAATAAAACATATGTTAAGTAAAGTGTTCCTAACAGTTAGCTTAACTGTGCAACTGAAGCTCATACACAGCTCAGAGCCCATAATTTCCATACAAAGACCCTCAGGCAATGTGTATACTAAACAGATGAGTGGATTGGTTAGGGTATGTTATAGCAAAGGGGTGTTGCAAGGGGATCAGTACGTATTACCGCCGGACGGAATCCCGGCGGTCGGAATACCGACATCGGAATCCTGACCAGCACAATCCCGACATGGGGGCGAGCGCAACGCAGCCCCTTGCTGGGCTCGCTGCATTCCCCACGCTGCTCGGCACACTAATTTATTCTCCCTCTATGGGTGTCATGTGCAATACGTTTTTGGATGTGCAGTGCAGAGAGTAGTCACAATCTGACAATCTGGTTGTGAACTGTAATCTCTGCCTACCGTTCTTGTAAAATGTCAAGGCACAGAGTTCAACAGAGGCCACTGTAGAGCTATGGTGATGCAGTCCCACAGAGGAGATTCCAAAAGCAAGGAATGTATCAAAAGTCCATATCTGGATCCTTCTTGAAAAGTACAACACATGTGATGATGGCACCTTGACACTTAACGCGTTTCCCTAAGCTCGGTCACCTAGCTTTATCAGAAGTCTTCTGATGAAGCTAGGTGACTGAGCCTAGGGAAACGCGTTAAGTGTCAAGCTGCCATCATCACATGTGTCGTACTTTTCAAGAAGGATCCAGATATGTACTTTTGATACATTCCTTGCTTTTGTAATCTTCTCTGTGGGACTGCATCATCACAGCACTGATTGGAGAGACCCAGCCTGCAATAATCATTACAGCTTGCCTGCTGTTTACATTCAAGCCTCTGGAAGTCTCCATCACCATGGGTAACACCAGCTGTATTTAACACCAAAATTCCCCAGGGAACTTTACTCAATGCCACAGTCGGGGATCCTTTATGGACACACACCAGCAGCTATCATTATTTTCTCTCAGCTTCATATATGCCCTAATTGTTTTTATGATATTATATTATAGATTATTTGTTGTTTAGTTATTAAATTCTATGTCTTTTTAATATTCATCCACGTCTGTTTATTAATATTGGAGAAACACCCAGCGCCAGTTTAATTTCTTCTTGCACATTATTGTTTTATTGGGACTGACAATCCCTTACTGGCAACAGTGACAGCACGTCTGGGCCTTGTTTTATCACTGGAGAGCTATGATCTTCTACAACTACAAGAGTGGTCTACGACCGCGGGAGAGTTTTGACCCAATGCAAGCACGTCCCAAACTACTGTGTGAGTGGTTTGTAGAATTTTGGCCCAGTTAAAGAAGGAGATAGGCATCTCATCAGGATCCATCCCCTTGATACTCAACAAAAAGCTTGGCCTGAGAAAGGGTTTCTGCACGCTGGGTGCCCCATCAGCTGACTCGAGAGCAAAAGGAGGGTCGGGTGACTGGGTGTCACAACATACCGGCTAGGTTTGATGGCAGTCACTCAAACTCTGTCTGGGAGATCATCAGTGGTGATGAATCCTGGATCTACAGTTTTGAGCCTGAGACCAAACAGCAGTCGGCCCAGGAGAACCTAGTTGGAGGTCAGCTGCCACAGAAGTTCACACGTGAGAGCAGTGTGACCAAGCAGATGATGTCTGTTTTTACGACCAAGACTTGTTATGTAGTCTTACCATACCACTCGTGCAGCATGTACCATCACTGGGGACTGGGATGCAAACCAATGCATGCTGCAAGTGCTGGAAACCATTTCCAGGCGCCATCCCAGAACTTGCTCTCGTGGTGCCCTTCTCCATCATGACAATGCACCTGCCCACAAGTCCAGGAAAGTGGTGTATTTTCTGGCCCATGGATGCATCCAGCAGCTTGGCCATCTGCCATACATCCCAGACCTGACCCCCACTCATTGCACACCCCTAGTGTGTGTGTGTGTGTGTGTGTGTGTGTGTGTGTGTGTGTATATATATATATGTGTAAACTGGTATGACAAACTCAACAGCCAACTCCAAATCCACAAGCGTGATCTGATTAAATTCAAGGCACAAAAACGCACCAAAGTGGATGGTGATTACGACAATCATAATGTATATGGGCCCTCATTCCGAGTTGTTCGCTCGCTAGCTGCTTTTAGCAGCATTGCACACGCTAGGCCGCCGCCCTCTGGGAGTGTATCTTAGCTTAGCAGAATAGCGAACGAAGGATTAGCAGAACTGCTAATAAATAATTCTTTGCAGTTTCTGAGTAGCTCCAGACCTACTCACAGATTGCGATCAGCTCAGTCCGTTTAGTTCCTGGTTTGACGTCACAAACACGCCCTGCGTTTGGCCAGCCACTCCCCCATTTCTCCAGACACTCCCGCGTTTTTCCATGACACGCCTGCGTTTTTTAGCACACTCCCGGAAAACGCTCAGTTACCACCCAGAAACGCCCCTTTTCTGTCATTCACCGATCAGCAGAGCGACTGAAAAGCACCGCAGGATCCACAGCAAATCTGCTAAGTTTTTAGTTCAATAACTAAGCGCATGCGCCCTGCGTTCCTTGCGCATGCGCAATTAGCAACAAATCTCAGCATAGCGAAAATCGGCAACGAGCGAACAACTCGGAATGACCCCCATAAATGGACAGATTCTTCTACACAATACAACCCTAGGAGACCATTTTTCCGACGCAGACGATATCAACAGAGGGATCTTGAATCTTCCCATGGACATACTCCATCCACCAGCGAATCTGACTCTGCCAACCAGCACCATCAGGGGAGTCGCCCTTTAGAAACATAGAAACATAGAATTTGTCGGCAGATAAGAACCACTTGGCCCATCTAGTCTGCCCCTTATTTTTTTTTTTTTTATATTATTTTTTATCACTAACCTTATTTGATCCTTATTTCTTTGTAAGGATATCCTTATGTCTATCCCATGCATGTTTAAATTGCTCTACTGTCTTAGCCTCTACCACCTCTGATGGGAGGCTATTCCACTTGTCCACTACCCTTTCTGTGAAATAATTTTTCCGCAAATTTCCCCTGAACCTCCCCCCCTCCAGTCTCAGTGCATGTCCTCGTGTCCTATTGCTTCTCTTCATTTGGAGAATGTTTCCCTCCTGGACTTTGTTAAAACCCTTCATATATTTGAAAGTTTCTATCATGTCTCCCCTTTCCCTTCTCTGCTCCAAACTATACATATTGAGATTTCTTAGTCTTTCTGGGTATGTTTTGTGATGTAGGCCATGCACCATTTTAGTTGCCCTCCTTTGTACAGTTTCTAATGTATTAATATCCTTTAGAAGATATGGCCTCCAGAACTGAATACAGTATTCTAGATGAGGCCGTACCAATGACCTATACAGTGGCATTATTACTTCTTTCTTTCTGCTGCTGATTCCTCTCCCAATGCAGCCAAGCATCTGACTAGCCTTCCTCATTGCCTTGTTACATTGCTTACCTGCTTTTAAGTCATCTGAAATAGTGACTCCTAGATCCCTTTCCTCCTCAGTAGTTTCCAGTATAGTGCCATTAATACTGTATTTAGCTTTAGGATTTTTGAGACCCAAGTGCATGATTTTGCATTTTTTGGCATTAAACTGTAATTGCCAGACTCTTGACCATTCCTCTAGTCTACCTAGATCCTCAATCATTTGTTTTACCCCACCTGGTGTGTCTACCCTGTTGCATACCTTTGTGTCATCTGCAAAAAGGCATACTTTCCCTTTAATGCCATTTGCAATGTCACCAATAAAGATATTAAAAAGCACTGGTCCAAGTACAGATCCCTGGGGTACTCCACTGGTAACATTTCCCTCCTGTGAATGCACTCCATTTACCACAACTCTCTGTTTTCTATCCTTCAACCAAGATCTTATCCATTCAATAATCCTAATATCCAATCCCAAACTTTAAAGTTTATTTAGCAGTCTGCGATGTGGAACTGTGTCAAAAGCCTTACTAAAGTCTAGATAAGCTATATCCATGGCTCCACCTTTATCCATCACTTTAGTCACACAATCAAAAAAGTCAATAAGATTTGTTTGACATGATCTCCCCCCAGTGAATCCATGCTGTTTGGGATCCTGTAAATTGCCGGATTTGAGATAATCTACAACTCTTTCTTTTAAGAGTGTTTCCATCAATTTCCCTACTACTGATGTAAGACTCACTGGTCTGTAGTTGTTTGCCTCTTCCTTGCTTCCACTTTTGTGCAGTGGGACTACGTTTGCTCTTTTCCAGTCCCCTGGAATTTCTCCTGTAGCTAATGACTGGTTGAATAATTCTGTCAATGGTGCTACCAGCACCTCTTTAAGTTCTTTTAGTATCCTTGGATGTATCCCATCTGGCCCCATAGATTTGTCCACTTTCAGCTTTGAGAGTTCTGTTAGGACCTTCTCCTCTGTAAATGTACTTGTTTCATTTTCCTGAATATCCCTGCAACTTAACTGTGGCCCCTTTCCCTCTCTTTCAGTAGTAAATACTGAGCAAAAATAATCATTAAGATGATCTGCTATTAAATTGTCTCCTTCAACAAGACTCCCAGTGTCCGTCTTTAGTTTTATAATTCCGCCTTTTGTTTTTCTCTTTTCGCTTATATACCTAAAAAAAAGTTTTGCCTCCTTTACCCACTGACTGGGCCATTTTCTCCTCAGCTTGTGCCTTTGCACATCTGATTACCTTCTTTGTCTCCTTCTGTCTAACAAGATATATCTTTTTGTCTTCATTATTTTGTGTCTGCTTATATCTCCTAAAAGCCATCTTTTTTGCTCTCACAATATTTGCTACTTCTTTTGCAAACCACACTGGCTTCCTTTTCCTTGTGTTTTTCCTAACAGTTTTGATACAAAGGTCTGTTGCCTTCAATATTGCACATTTGAATGTTTCCCACCTCTCCTGCACTGTTTCCAAGTTCCTCCACTCTGCCAAAGAATCACTTACACATTTTCCCATCCCTACAAAATCAGCCTTCCTAAAATCCAACACCTTTGTTTTTGTATGGGACGAGTCAGTCTCTGTCTTAATGCTGAACCATACTGCTTGATGATCACTGGATCCCAGGTTTTCACCCACTTCCCAGGTTTTCACCCACTTTTAGGGGTTGCCATACGGACCCAGCCACCAGACAATCGAGAAGGCGGCAGCCCTATACCAGACGGGGCCAGCAGAGGCAGAAACAGAGTAGGAAGGCCGCAGAAAAATCGGAAACGCTAGTTGTCAATTTATCCGATTATGGATTATCCGCGACCGAACAACAAGTGTTGTCTAGGGGCTTATCATTCGTCCCAACTTGTAAACTCGATACATTTAATTGGCAGATTGAAAAATATCGCCTGCACCGACAACTCAAGTTGAAAGAATACTTTAACAAACACAGGCAACCTTGTCGGAATATTCAGAAATACCAGTTAAACTGCAGAAAATTCTGCCTAAATCTAGATTCGAGCCGCAATCCCAAAATGCCTCGACAAAGACATTTACACGCTTGTTGAATCAACAAACTGGTGAATATATGGCTAACACTCCATGGGCAATATTTACTAATATTCGTGTTTGAGTCGGTTTGTGTAGTGTTTAAACTCGTGTTGTATCGGGTGCATTTTCATGCAACTTTTTGAATCCATATACGCAAAGTTACGAAGCAGTCGACTTTATGGTTTTCGTGTTTTCCGATGTCGATGCCAGTCATTTTTTTTGGGCACATTTACAGCCGTCATTGTCATTTGCCTACGTGTTTTTGTTGGATTTGCTGTTTTTTTCACTAAGTTAAACGCGGCAGGGTTTTTTTCTTCCCGCGGCCGCATTTTCACTTTCAGTTTCGATTTTCATCCCCGTTCGTGATTGGTTGTGTTTCAGATGGTAGGAGTGTCTGTGCGCAACCATATAAATACGCCCCAAACCGTCCGCACCTCGTGAGTTTAGTTAGTGGTGAGGAGGAGGGAGGTTGTGCTGTGGAGGTAGGTGATTTTGTGGTTTGAAGAGGAGTGTTGGTAGCGATTTCTGAGTGTGGTATTGTGTTTGAAAGTCGTCTTGTCATTCTTGTTGTCTTGTATTTTGTGGTTTTGTCTCATTTTTAGTCCAAGTTATTTTTCTTTATAGTCCCTTGTCAGTGTGTGTGTGTGTGTGTGTGTGTGTGTGTGTGTGTGTGTGAGTTGTGTAGTGGTAGTGGAGGAGTGTGTTGTTTGTCTTTTTTTTTCCTGTGTTAACTGTTTAGACACACAATTATGTGTGACTCAGAGGTGGAGGGTGTGAGTGAGGGGGAGGATATTTGGTCGAATGTACTTGTGGTCTCGCCTACATAGGGAGAACCACCAGACCATTAAAAACTCGTATGTCATAACATCTAAGAAATATAAAAAAAGGACTCACTACGCATCATCTTTCTAATCATTTCAAATCCACCCATAGTTGTGCTATAAATCGCATCAAAAGATTTGTAGGTCTAAAACATATTAAGGCAACTTGGAAATATAAAAACACAGGGAAGAAACTTGCACAAACTGAGATGCGCACCATTTTTGAATTGAAGACATTGAGTCCACATGGACTCAATCAAGACTTTGAACTCAAATGGTTCCTTTAAAAAAATCACCATCTTTAAAACCAACATCCTGTTATTATATTTTTTTTCGACAAATATCCTTGTTTCTTTTAAAATCATATTTTTTATGATAATCCTCATATTATTAATATCATCAGTCTTTAAATTTTTTAGTCTCTAGTTATTACAGTATTTATATAAAAAATTGTTCTTTATAAAAGTTTAATGCATGCTTTTTTTCCTTCTTTTAGTTTAAACTTACAAACTAATCATCTTTGTGAAAACATAAATAACATCTAACTCACTTCCGTGAAATCAGAACTTCAGCCATTACAAGTCATATTCTCCCTGAAGCCGATGTGAATACTGAAAATAATATAAGAAAACTACATTTCACAGAAACCTTCAACATCCATCTCAATTGTGGGGGAACATAAATCATCACTTCCGCTTTCAGAAAAGCTACATCTCCCATGATGCTCATCAACTACTTCCGGTCGCGGGTAAAACTCGCCACCAGTCTAAGTTACAGGACCGCTGTTTGCAGTGTTTATATAAGAGAGACACACACACGCTGGGGACATTTAGACACTCCTCTATTTCTTTTATGTAATCATATGGGTAACTTTAATAATCTCAGACTCGCACTTCCGGTCAATTCCGGAACCGGAAGTGACGCAACGCCAGGAAATTAGCTTTTTTGCTATAAATATTCCAGACTTACATTCTATCACCAGCCTTGATAAAGAGAACTTACTTAAAACGCGTCGGCTGGAAGGAGTTTTTTGCACGCTGGGACTCTCAACCGCACGACTGAGGAAAGGTACGACCTCTATTGTTTTACATTTGACCCCTAAGGTACCGGGCCTATCAGGGTTGAATATAGTAGGTCGTGCCTGTTCCTTTTTCGGGCGGCTCTTTCCCTGCTGTCAATGCTCCATTGTTCTTGTTCATATTTATTTGTTTTTATATAATAAATTCCCTTTTTATAAACATGGGAGTTTTATATGGATCTTGACCGGATAAAGATACCTTTATATGCAGACGGAGGACGCACTAATCAGTGAGTACCGGTACACAGCTCAGCCAAAAAGAAACCTTGATGAGTTTTTATCATTATTCTTTATTGTAAGTTAGGTACACCTAAGATTCATCAGTACCATTTATTAAAAGAAACCTTTATACGCTTAAACATCACTCACTATATGTAAGTGAGGTATGATCATCGATTTTGAAGAAATTCTTTGCTTCTAAACTACATCATTAGTCGCTAATAATCAAAAGTGAGTTACTATACATATAAAGCTCTTAAAAATTTCCACTGAAAATTTTTTTTTTCTTTTTACCATCTCGTCTTGTGATCCCATCCACTTCGGAGAGAATTCTTCATCATCATCTCCATCATTTGGATAAATCAGAAATACATTGGATGAACTACTCAGGATAAGTATAAATCACTTATCACCTCCTTTTCACTTCTTTTCAAACACCCAAAAAATAATATCATCCCAAGCTGAATCATCAGCTACCAGTCCCCTATTCCAACGCCAACTTCCACGCCAACCCACCTTTTAGTATTTTATTGTACCTGTTTCAATGGTCCTATTACCCCCTTGCTGACATACTGCTTTATTATCATTACAGGATGTGATCATAGTGACCCAATGTAAGTGCTGAAAGTCTGACATTTCTCTTCTATTTTCCATTTTACCTGTCTTCTCCTTGTATTTATTTCATTTTCCTTGTAATACTTTTTACCTATAATCAGCCTTCAGGCCAGCATTGAAATGTCTGATACTCTGGTTGTATGCGATATACTGTAGTTATGCAGGCTTTAGTTACTAAGTTGTTCTTTATTTTGTTTTTTCAGCCAAGATCCTCGAGAGCCCAGACATGTCATAGATGATGTAAATATGATATTTTATTTTTTACTAATTCCTGCACAGAAAAGTCCCCCAAACTCTTGTTACTGTCAGCACATTCTGTCATGTGGTTTTTGTATAGAATATTTAGTTATTGTTGTGTAATTCATTTACCTTACTCTAATCATCTGTTTCTGAGGATCAGTTAGCGGCTGGGGCGGAGAACTAATGGGCACTAACCAGTAACTTATTGCCTGCATAGTATAGCAGCAGTGTGGGTGACACCTATACAATTAGATTACCTTCCTTAGGCTGGAATATGAGAAATATAATTAAACATTATTAACTATATATTTGTTATAAATAAAAATGACAGTTATTAGCTGATTGGCTGGTACTTTATCTCCGTCCACTTTATTTCCGTCCAAGGCTTAGTAAATAGACACCAATCAATATCTTTTCCTGGCAGCAGCTGCCCAAGTAGGAGGAGCGGGTCTGATGTCTGCAGTGAATCACTGGGAGAAGGTGTGGTGCCAGAGTCCAACACTCTCAGGCTGTGTCAGAGTCCAGGGCAGGGGCATTTACATGGAGCTGCAAGGGCAAGGCACTATGCTGAGAGGCTTATCCAACAGATCTCTCCGGATATTGACTGGGGTTACATAGTTGATGAGGTTGAAAAAAGACAAATGTCCATCGAGTTCAACCTGTATTATAAAATGTTATATTATTTAAACGCTGTATCCTTGGATATTTCTTTCAGTTAGGAATTTATCTAATCCATTTTTAAACTTGTTGATTGAGTCCACCATTACTACCATCCCTAGCAGAGAATTCCAAATCCTTACTGCTCTTACTGTGAAGAACCCTTTCCTCCGTTGTGTCTGGAAATGTTTCTCTTCTAACCTCAGGGGGTGTCCTCGTGTCCTGTGTATTATTTTTATTATTATATATTATTATTTTTATGATAAACAGATCATCTGATAAATCGTTGTATTGTCCCTTTATGTATTTATAAATATTAATAATGTCCCCTCTCAGCTGCCTCTTTTCCAATGTAAACATATCTAAGCTTTTAAGTCTTTCCTCATAATTCATAAACCATTGGGGGGGCGGGCTGCGGTTGCTGCGTGACGTCTCACGCAGCCGATGCGGTCAGTGGCAGTGACGATCAACTCCTGGCCAGCCGCAGGAGCTGCGCTAGCCGGGAGTTACTCCACAAATACAAAAGCATCGCTGCTGTGCAATGCTTTTATATTTGTGTGGGGGAAGGCCGGACTGACATGCGGGGCGGACTAGCCCTGTGCTGGGCGTCCCCCCGCATGTCAGGGAAGATGATCATAGCGTTGCTAAATTTAGCACAGCTACGATCAACTCGGAATGACCCCCTTAGTCCCAAAGTTCATAACTTTACATTTGTCTATATTGAACATCATTCTCCATTTGTCTGCCAAGACCTTAAGTCTAGAAAAATCATTCTGTAGAGACTCAACATCCTTGTCTGAATTAATTACTCTACATAGTTTAGTATCGTCTGCGAAAATTGACACTGTGCTTTCTAGGCCCACTCCGAGGTCATTAATGAATATGTTAAACAGCAGTGGCCCGAGTACTGAACTATGCGGTATTCCACTGAGCACTGAGGCCCATTCAGAGAACATACCATTAATCACCACTCGCTGATCCCTGTTGTACTGCCAATTACTCACCCAAGTACAAATAGTGTTTCCTACCACAAGCTCTCTTAATTTGAAAATTAGTCTCTTATGTGGGATTTTGCCAAAGGCCTTAGCAAAGTCCAAAAAGACCACATCCACTGCTTTACCCTGCTCTATGGGGGTAATTCCAAGTTGATTGCAGCAGGAATTTTGTTAGCAATTGGGCAAAACCATGTGCACTGCAGGGGAGGCAGATATAACATGTGCAGAAAGAGTTAGATTTGGGTGGGTTATTTTATTTTTGTGCAGGGTAAATACTGGCTGCTTTATTTTGAACACACCCCACCCAAATCTAACTCTCTCTGCACATGTTACATCTGCCTCCCCTGCAGTGCACATGGTTTTGCCCAACTGCTAACAAAAATCCTGCTGCGATCAACTTGGAATTACCCCCTATATTATCGCTCACTTTCTCGTAGAAGCTTATTAAGTTAGTTCGACATGACCTGTCCATCACAAAACCATGCTGATTCCTATTAATAACCTTGGAGGTATACAAGTACTTAATATACTGTACCTTCCAGTATTTCCCCCACTATAGATGTCAAACTTACAGGTCTATAGTTATCGGGATGAGTTTTAATTCCCTTTTTAAATATTGAGACTACCTCTGCTATACGCCAATCCTTCGGTATCATTTTTGATGTAATTGACTCACTAAATATCAAATATAGGGGCCTTGATAGCTCTCAGGTAAGTTTCATAAGAACCCTGGGGTGAAGTCCATCCAGCACAGAAGATTTATTTATCTTAATTTTGCTTAGTCTCTTCCAGACTACTTCCTCATTTAACCAAGTAACATAGAAACATAGAATTTGTCGGCAGATAAGAACCACTTGGCCCATCTAGTCTGCGCCTTTTTTATTTTTTTATTATTTTTATCTCTAACCTTATTTGATCCTTATTTCTTTGAAAGGATATCCTTATGTCTATCCCATGCATGTTTAAATTGCTCTACTGTCTTAGCCTCTACCACCTCTGATGGGAGGCTACTCCACTTGTCCACTACCCTTTCTGTGAAATAATTTTTCCGCAAATTTCCCCTGAACCTCCCCCCCTCCAGTCTCAGTGCATGTCCTCGTGTCAAGTACTTAGCAACAGTTCGTTATTATAGCTTATGTTGTGCACTACTCTGATCAACCGGTCCTCTCTCGTGAATACTGATGAAAAGAATTTATTCAATAAATCTGCATTTTCCCTATTATCATTACTCAAGACATCCAACTCGCCCTTTAATGGTCCAATATTCTCCTTTTTTAACCTTTACTGTTTATATGCTTAAAGAACTTTTTGGGGTTTGTTTTACTCTCCTTTGCGATTGGTTTTCGTTTTCTATTTTGGCTGCTCTGATTTCTTTTTTGCATTTTTTGTTACATTCCTTGTAGAACTGGGATGATTCTGTCTTCCCGTCAGACTTAAATGCTTTGAAAGCACGCCTCTTTTTATCCATTTGGTCCTTGACCTTCTTATTAAGCCACATCGGTTTGAATTTACTACTCCTGTTTTTGTTGACCATGGGAATGTACTAAGTTCTAAAAACATCCCACATTTCAGCCGTATTCTTACCATGAAATACAATTTTCCAACTGATGTCCTTCATTGCTTGTTTCAGCAAGTTAAAATTAGCTTTTCTAAAGATAAACGTCTTAGTTAGACCCTAATAGTGTTGTTTATGATCGCTAATTCCCAAGGTCTTCCCTACTGTAGTAGTTGATATTATCTCCTCATTATTAGTACTAGGTCCAGTATAGTCCTATGCCTAGTTGGTTCCTCGATTACCTGGGACAAGTAATGATCATTAAGCATGTTTCTGCTGCGGGGTACACTGGGCTCCACAAGGTTTAACATTGGGGGTGTAGAGTAGGATCTTGATCCGAGGCACCAACAGGCTCAAAGCTTTGACCTTCTTCCCAAGATGCATAGCGCCGCCTCCTATTTCACCCCGCCTCCATGCACAGGAGCTCAGTTTGTAAATTGGTGCCGTGCAGTAAGCAGGTAATCAACAGGAGGGCTGCTCCTGCAGCCCATATTATAAGCTAATTTCTGAAGAAAGAAGAAATCTGAAGACTTCAAGGGCTGCAGCATTGCTGGATGTCAGTCAGATATCCCCTGCTGCAGCTCCATCACTCCCCCAGCGGCACTGTATACTCCCATGCCCTGGTTGCCAGGTTACTACAGCGGAGGTTCCGGTGTACTTCTGGTCAGTCACACACACTCACCGCTGCCCTCCAGGGTCGCGTGGCCGCAGGTACAATGGGAGGTGAGGGGTTTCTTTGGCCCGCTGTTATTGCAATCTGGCGTGCCCGTGGACACTGTAAAGGGCAGCCGCTCCACTAGCCATCGGGACACAGGGCACAGGTGGGGTGTTTTCTCTCATAAAACCCGGTTTTTATTATAGCCCACAATGCCCGGTGGGGAAGCCAGCAGGAGGATAAGGCCTAACTTGTAGCCCCTCCCCCAGGGCGCCATTTGGGTAAATGTTCCCGTCCTGGAGCTGCATATCTCTCCCTCACTCCCTGTCGGCCACCATTACATGGAGCTGCGCTGTTCCTGGGACTGCTTGGGCAAATCCTCCTCTGTAAAGCCGCCTGCTCGTCAGCGCTGTGCATTTTACAGGACACTTAAGTATTCTACCTGTCAAGGGACAGTGTTAGTTAAGAAAGAGTGCATACATTCAGGGTTGTGGGGTACAAACACCCTGTGATATACAACCACTACTTACTGTGTTTTGTTATATCTACTGTTTACATATAGCTATACTGAGTATTACTTTATATTGCTAGTCCAGTGCAGTTTTATTGTTTGGTATAATTTCTGCATTGTACAATTGTGACTATATGTGTGTGTGCATGTAGCTACTGCGTGGCTGCCATCTTGGGTATTTCACTCAGCTTGCTACTCCTATATTTTATAACCTGAGGGGGCTAAGTGCGTCAGGTTTGTTAACTGATATAGGTATTTCACAAGATATACTTACTGTGTATTTTTCTTTGTGATTTACAGTCACCATATATCTCTTGGATTCCCGGTTTGTGCTGACACACTACACCGGGAGTTCTTGCTAGGTATATCGCTGCTAATATTGTACTGGGTTGCCTGTTATTGAGCTTATCATTATGTCCGTTACACGGGGCAACGGAACTGGGGCTTCTCCCACATTGCGTGGTGGTGATGCTGCAGTCACTTTTGAGGAAAACATGGCAGCAGAGAATTCAGGTTCAGGGGGTTCCTTACCCCCCAGTGGGTCTGTAGCACCAGGGGCCACTAATGACCCACCTTGTGCTACCTTCTCCACGTTATTGAATACGCTGGTAACTAAACTTACGCCCCATGTGGGACCTCCTATGCCAGTGCAACGATTTATGGTCCCTACGGTCAATCCGCCGTGGGCGGATCAAATCTCATCACAGTTACAGCACTTGAACCGATCGCTGACTAAAAATGCATCTCAATCTCGCCCACCTAAGATTAAGGTGTCTTCTAAACGGGCCGCTACTTCCTCACAATCCACCGCTGTTCCGGACACATCCTCTGAGGAGGATGGTGCATATACTGACCCCACAGACACTGACTCTGATGCTTCTGATGGGGGAGGAAAGTCAATGGTGGATGTCCCTGATTTGATTGAGGCTATCAGGCTCATTCTTCAGGTCTCTGATGAACCTGAGCCTGCGGCTGTCTCTAAAAATCTGGACAGATTTAAACGTAAGAAGGTGGTTAAACAAGTTTTACCTCATTCTCAACACCTGGCTGACATACTTATTATTATCCTTTATTTATATGGCGCCACAAGGGTTCCGCAGCGCCCAATTACAGAGTACATATGCACATAATCAAAACAGGAAAACAGTGACTTACAGTTGATGACTATTTAGGACAAGTACAGGGTAACTAAGCATAACTACACCAGTAAATGACAGAGAAGTTCCAGGTGGCCAAAAAACTGCTTGATTTGGGCAGTTGAGGATTATTAAAGTAAGAAAAGGATAAGCACATGAAGGAAGAGGGCCTTGCTCGTGAGAGCTTACATTCTAAGGGGAGGGGTCAGGAATGCTGGGAAAATCCGGGAACAAAATTCACACGGCATAAGAGACTGTTGGCTCGCTATCCTCTCTCTGCGGAGCTATGTAAAAATTGGGAAACTCCTCCGCCTGTAGATTCTCATGTTGCACGCATGGTAATTTCCTCAGCTCTGCCAGTAACTACTGTCACCTCTCTGAAGGAACCGACAGATAGACGTGTGGAGGGTTGTTTGAAAGCGATTTGCACCCTAAAGGGGGCTGTGCATAGACCAACCATTGCAGCGACATGGGCTGCTGAAGCTGTTGAAGCATGGGCTCAGGAGCTTGAGGACCTTCCAATGCTTCTGATCATGCCAGACAATGTCTCTCATATATTGCCATGGCTTCTCTTTATCTTAAGGAGGCGGCTTCCGATGCCGGGGTGCTGGCGGCCAAGGCTGCCACTACGTCCATCTTGGCTCGACGTATCCTTTGGTTGAGATCCTGGTTGGTGGATATGGATTCTAAGAAAACCCTGGAGGTGCTTCCTTTTAAGGGAGACATTCTTTTTGGAGAAAACCTCAATAAGATTGTGGCTGACCTGGCTTCTGCTAAAACTGCTTGCCTACAAAGTACGGCTCCTTCTGCACAGAAGGCTAAAAGTACTTTCTCTCGGCCCTTTCATCCTCCAGGTAAAGCAAAAGGTCAGGCGTACCCGAAACAAGCTTGTACTTCCAAACCTGCCAAGCCCAGACCAAAGCGGGCCTGGGCTGCCCGTCAGCCTGCTTCCAAAACTGAGAAGCCTGCCGCATGATGGGGCGTCCTCCCCCTGGGGTATCCCAGGGTGGGGGGCCAGCTTCTAGGTTTTGACCAGGAATGGGGAAGTCGTCACTCGAGGTTACGCCGTATCCTTCAAGAAATGTCCCCCTCATCGATGTTTCCTAACAGATGTCCCTTTGGACCCAGTGAAGGCAAACACTCTTCATTCGGTGGTACAATCCCTCCTAAACACAGGAGTGGTAGTACAGGTTGGGGCGCGGTGTTGGATCAACACTTCCTTCAGGGCCGGTGGACCGAGGAGGAGTCTCTACTCCCGATAAACATTCTGGAACTGCGGGTAGTGTTCAATGCACTGACCCTAGCCCAGCATTTGATACAAAACAGACTTGTTCAAGTACAATCGGACAACGCCACCACGGTGGCTTACATCAATCATCAAGGCGGCACTCGAAGCCGCATGGCAATGAGGGAAGTATCACAGATTCTTCAGTGGGCAGAACGCCATCTGCCGGCCATATCCGCAGTGTTCATTCCGGGAGTCCTAAACTGGGAAGCGAACTTTTTCAGTCATCAGGACGTACACGCCGGGGAGTGGAGCCTTCATCCGGAGGTCTTTCAACTTCCCGTGGACAGGTGGGGCCTTCTAGATGTGGACCTGATGGCATCTCGACACAATCACAAGCTTCCGGTCTTCGGAGCAAGGACAAGGGATCCTCAAGCAGCGTTCGTGGATGCTCTGGCAATTCCATGGAACTTTCAGCTGCCATACGTGTTCCCTCCAGTGTCACTCCTGCCCAGAGTAATACGGAAGTTCAAGCAAGAAGGAGGAAACCTACTTCTGATCGCTCCAGCGTGGCCCAAATGGCACTGGGTCTCCAATCTACAGGGCCTCTTGCTAGATCGTCCCCTTCTACTTCCACAACGACCAGTCCTCCTCGTTCAAAGCCCTTGTGTTTACCAGGACTTGGCCTGTCTGGCTTTTACGGCGTGGCTCTTGAAGCTTCCATCTTGTGGGCCAAGGGTTTTTCAAACCATGTTGAAGGACCATAAGCCGGCTTCTGCTCGGATTTACCATAGGGTCTGGAATTCTTACTTTACTTGGTGCACGTCTCATAATCATGACGTTTTCAAGTTTAGTACAGGCAAACTGTTGGGCTTCCTACAACAGGGCCTGGACTTAGGCCTTCGTCTGGCCTCCCTCAAGGTTCACATTTCTGCCTTGTCAGTTTGGTTTCAGAGAAAGATTGCTGCTCTACCTGATGTTAATACCTTCACTCAGGGCGTGTTGCGGATTCAACCTTCTTATGTGCCACCTGTGGCCCCTTGGAATCTGTCGGTGGTTCTGGAGGCCTTGCAAGAGTCTCCGTTTGAACCTCTTGCGTCTGCAGACCTTAAGTGGTTTTCCCTTAAGGTTTTGTTTTTGCTGGCTATCGCTTCAGCTAGAAGGGTCTCGGACTTGGGTGCCTTATCCTGTAAGTCCCTCTATCTGATTTTTCACTGTGATCGGGCAGTTCTTAGAACACGTCCGGGTTATTTACCCAAGGTGGTGTCTTCCTTCCACCTTAACCAGGAGATTGTGGTTCCGGCCTTTAATTTTCCTGAGTTGTCATTTAAAGAGCGATCTTTGGATGTGGTACGGGCTCTCCGTATCTATATGAAGAGAACCTCCTCCATTAGGAAATCTGATTCTCTTTTTGTACTGTTTGGTTTTCACAAACGTGGCTGGCCTGCTAAGAAGAAGACCTTGGACAGATGGATTAGAATGGTGATTGCACATGCTTATGTACAGGCTGGCCTTCCAGCTCCTGCTACCATTAAAGCCCATTCTACTCGGTCTGTCGGACCTTCTTGGGTGGCCCGCCGTGGTGCGACCCTTGAACAATTGTGCAAGGCGGCTACGTGGTCCTCAGTGAACACGTTCATAAGTTTCTATGCCTTCGATACTTCCGCCTCCCAGGATACTTCCTTTGGACGCCGGGTTCTTGTGCCCGCTACAGTGCGTCCCCTCCCATAAGGAACTGCTTTAGGACATTCCCGATGTTAATCCTTGTGGAGCCCAGTGTACCCCGCAGCAGAAAACGAGATTTATGGTAAGAACTTAACGTTGTTTCTGCTTGTGAACAGCAATCTTCAAGTCTGACCACAGATTCTCATTTGGATTGAGATCTGGGATTTGACTAGGCCATTCCAACACATTTAAATGTTTCCCCTTAAACCACTCGAGTGTTGCTTTAGCAGTATGCTTCGGGTCATTGTACTGCTGGAAGGTGAACCTCCGTCCCAGTCTCAAATCACAGGCAGACTGAAACAGGTTTTGCTCAAGAATATCCCTGTATTTAACACCATCCATCTTTCCCTCACTAAAAATAGTTTCCCAGTCCCTGCTGCTGAAAAACATCCCAACAGCATGATGCTGCCACCACCATGTTTCACTGTGGGGATGGTGTTCTTGGGGTGATGGGATGTGTTGGGTTTGCGCCAGACATTGGGTTTTTCCTTGATGGCCGAAAAGTTAAATTTTAGTCTCATCTGACCAGAGCACCTTTGGCAAACTCAAAACGTGCCTTCTTACTTTTAACACTAAGTAATGGTTTTTTTCTGGCCACTCTTCAATAAAGCCCAGCTGTATGGAGTGTACGGCTTATTGTGGTCACATGCGCAGATACACCAGTCTCTGCTGTGGAACTCTGCAGCTCCTTCAGGGTTACCTTTGGTCTCTGTGCTGCCTCTCTGATTAATGCCCTCCTTGTCCGGTCTGTGAGTTTTGGTGGCCGGCCCTCTCTTGGCTGGTTTGTTGTGGTACCATGTTCTTTCCATTTGAAGATTATGGATTTGATGGTGCTCCGGGGGATTAGCAAAGATTTGGATATTTTTTTTATAACCCAACCCTGACTTGTACCTCTCAACAACTTTGTCCCTGACTTGTTTGGAGAGCTCCTTGATCTTCATGGTGTGATGCCTGTAGCATAGTGGTGTTGCAGCCTCTGGGGCCTTTCAGAAAAGGTGTGTTTATACTGACAGATCATGTAACACTTAGAGTGCACACAGGTGGACTTCATTTCACTAATTATGTGACTTCTGAAGATAATTGGTTGCCCCATAACTTTTGAGGGGCTTCATAGCAATGGGGGTGAATACATATGCCAATTTTCTGATTTTTATTTATAAAAATTATTTTTTATATAACTTTTTCTCATTTCACTTCACCAACTTAGACTATTTTGTGCAGATCCACCATATAAAATTCAGATAAATTTTTTTTTAATTACAGGTTGTAATATAACAAAATAGGTAAAAAGCCAAGGGGGTGAACACTTTAGCAAGGCACTGTATGTTGAGATGTGATACTGTCATTTATGTTCACTAGATTTAATGTATTGGTTGTCATGCTTGCCCCCTTTCCACCATTAGATTTGGTCCTGAGCCAGTGGCGGTTTTAGGTGCGGGCTAGAAGGGCAGCCTGCTTGCACAATAACAATGGCTGCAGTTGGCACTGGGGGCTGTGTGGGTGCCGACACCAAGGAGGAGAGCGGGGAGATGGACACTACTTGACCTCTAGCATCTGACACTGAATGGTGTGCATAGCATTATCCAGAAGCACCGGGAATGCTGGCATCGCCGGGAGAAGATGCAGAAATGTATCTTCTCTCATGTAGACCCCTGGCAATGAGCAGGAAACCCCTGGCAGTGAGCATGAGACCTCTGCATGGAACCCTGAGGATGAATACCTTGGCAATGAGCATGAGACCCCTGACAACGAGCAGGTCATTTAAAAGTAATTAGAATCCTTACTGTGGGGCATAATTTGTAAGGGGCATTATTGTGTATGGAGCATACAATGGTGTCAGAGGCATAACTGTACGTGGCATAATGTGTAATGGGCATTATAATATATGGCATAATGTGTAATGGGTCTTGCGGTATGCGCTGTAATGGGCATTTTGATGTGCGGCATAATGTGTAATTTGCATTACAGTGTGTGGAGTAATGTGTAAAGGGCATTACTATAAGGTGGAAAAATGACATGCAGTGTAATGTGAATTGATCTATGGCCACGCCTCTTTAACATGAAGAAACGCCCCAACCGGCCCTGTCCTGAGCCTAGTGGTGGAAACTGGATTCATGCCACTCTGTTGCTCAGGAGAGGTGTAATTTTTCTTTTTCACTATTTAGTTATTTGTCTCTTTCTAGATTTTTTGTGACTCCTCTCTTTTTGTTTCCCTTCTTCCTCTCTTTACCTCATCTGTATCTCTCTGTCAGAGATTTGAGATTGAGCTGGACATTGTCTGTCTCACTAATTGTCAATTTTGCATGTTACCTTCTTACATACTATGCTCAAAGCACATATTATTTCTTTCTAATGTCTACCCTGAATATTGTTTCAATTAATGCAAAGGGACTCAATAATCCTGAGATGTGATCATAAGCATTACACTCATCATTCTTTCCCATTGACAACTGCAGGACTTTCTTCAGGCTGCACCCAATCTGTGAAATTCCCTACAACACACAATAAGACTCTCCTCTAGTCTCCAAATCTTCAAGTGGTCCCTGTAAACTAACCTCTTCATGCAAGCTTAGCAAATTCAGGAACCGTCCACATAACCGTCCTTCATAAACGTTCCTATCCAATTGCATTCCCACTGTACAGTTCACACATAACCTCACATATTTTCTCTTTCTTCACTTTCCCATCCTTCTGACCCCTGGCCTACATTGCTGTGTGACCACATCATACAGCCCACCAAGAACCTTTGCAATCTGTGGACCATTATGCAATAGATAACATCTATCCTTGAGTATCAGTGCCTATTTCCTTATAGATTGTAAGTGTGCGAGCAGGGCCTTCCTACCTCTATGTCAGTTATTACCCAGTTTTGTTTTAACATTGTTTTCTAATTATAAAGCAAAACTGAAGGCTTTATGAACTTGGTCACACATTCACTGGGGGGAGGGGGTATAAGAATACTTAGAAGTAATTCTAAGTCAACACAACAGGCTTGGAAAACTGAGCAAATCATGGTTTGGACAATTAGGCAGAAGTGGGTGGAGGGAAGATGATAAACTGTTTTGGACATGGTGAACTTTAGGTATCATTGGCACATCTAAGTTGAAATAGAGACAGACAGCTAGATGGTCACATGCAGCAAAGCAGAGGGCTAAGAAGAGTCCAACAGGTGCTGTGAGTGGTCGGTGTGCCAGTGGAAGGGAGATTGTGCCACTGATAGACATGGTAAGACTGGAGGGGAGTTGTGTCACAGGTAGGCCTGGTGAGAGTGGAGGGGGTGTTGTGTCAGATAGGCCTGGTGAGAGTGGGGGGAGGTGTTATGCTAAAGATAGGCATGGTGAGAGTGGAGGAGAAATGTGTCACAGGTAGGCATGGTGAGAGTGGAAGAGGGTGTTGTGTCACAGGCAGGCCTGATGAGAGTAGAGGGAGGTGTTGTGTCACAGGTAGGCCTGGTGTGCATTGAGGGGGTGTTGTGCTAAATGTAGGCATGGTGAGAGTGGAGGAGGGTGTTGTCATAGGTAGGCCTGGTGAGAGTGGAGGGGGAGTTGTGTCACAGATAGGCCTGGTGAGAGTGGAGGGAAGGTGTTGTGTCACAGGTAGGCCTGGTGAGAGTGGAGAGGGAGTTGCGCTAAATGTAGATCTGGTGAGAGTGGAGGGAGGTGCTGTATCACAGATAAGCCTGGTGAGAGTGGAGGATGAGTCGTGTTAAAGGTAGACATGGTGAGAATGGAGGAGGGAGTTGTGTCATAGGTAAGCCTGATGAGAGTGGAGGGAGGTGTTGTGTCACAGGTAGGCCTGGTGAGAGTGAAGGGGGGGGGGGTTATGCTAAAGGTAGGCATGGTGAGAGTGGAGGAGGCAGAATGTGCCACAGGTAGGCATGGTGGGGGGGGGGGGGGATGTATCACAGGTAGACATGATGAGAGTGGAGGGTTGAGGACTATGTGCCACAGGTAGGCATGGTAAGAGTGGAGTGTACCTACCACTTTCTTTAGAGGTGGTTGGGCAAAATCCAAAAAGCCTGCATCCGCAGGCTCCCAGGACCAGAGACCTGCTTCTGATTCCGCAAAATCCTCAGCATAACTGTGGACCTGAAAGCCTGGAGGACGGGCTGGTGGGTGCGAGACTCAGACGTTTCAGCCACGTCTGGGTGTCATCCAGCCTGGATGTCCCAGGGGTACAGACTGGAGTTTCTAGAGCTCCCGCCTCCCCGATTCTTAAAATCAGGCTTGGCAACTTTGCTGACAGACAGGGCTATCCTACAGGAAGCCATCCAAAAATTGAAAGTCACAGGTCATTGTCCCAGTTCCACCTCATATGCAAAAATAAGATTTTACTCACCGGTAAATCTATTTCTCGTAGTCCGTAGTGGATGCTGGGAACTCCGAAAGGACCATGGGGAATAGCGGCTCCGCAGGAGACTGGGCACAACTAAAAGAAAGCTTTTAGACTACCTGGTGTGCACTGGCTCCTCCCACTATGACCCTCCTCCAAGCCTCAGTTAGGATACTGTGCCCGGAAGAGCTGACACAATAAGGAAGGATTTTGAATCCCGGGTAAGACTCATACCAGCCACACCAATCACACCGTATAACTCGTGATACCATATCCAGTTAACAGTATGAAACATAACTGAGCCTCTCAACAGATGGCTCATAACAATGACAATGTCTATAATATTTGTCCTATTAAAAACACGTTAAAGGTTAAAGAACACAGTACGCAATTGGCGTAAAAAGTACCGCAAGGGTACTCCCTTAACTATACCTTAAGGAATGTACTTATACTGTAAACCTCTGTGTAGTGGGAGAGTGTAGATGCAACACAGAATAACCTTATTACCTTTAAAGCTGTTCGAGCGTCACCGACGCTCTGAGATTACTTAACAATATAAGAAATACACATGTACCGTGCTCAGGGTCCAACGCCTAATATATATATTATGAATGATATACTTGCAAAAGAATTTAACACAATACAAGTCATACACTACAATATAACATAGACTACCTAACCAGATAACTACACGGGAAATACAATACAATACAATTACGTTTAAGGGAAAATAAGAGGGGAAGAGGAGAAGAGAGAGAGAAAGAAATGGCTCACAATAACAAGAAGACAAATATGATTGCAGAGAAAGCTTACACATGTGAGGAACAATCGCTGCGCAGTCAGTCAATGCTGAGAATCTTTGTTTAGAAAGTACTTGAGCTTACCCATGCTGCCTGTCCCTATATACACAACACCCAGCAACACAATTGTCCCTACAATGCCGCATGGGGCAGAAGCTAGACTCCATTTTGGGAAAACTCCACTTGATTCCAAAGACTACACCACATGGCTGAAAGGGGGAGGGGAAAATACCCGGCAGCAGCCATTTTAGATTTGCAGGTCCAAACACATGGCACTCTCTACTACACCACAATCACATAGCAGAAAACACAAGACTCCATTTTATTCCAAAATGTCCAAGCCTCAAAACAATGCATATGTTCTGATTTTACAATTCCAAACAATCTAAATCACCTTTCACAATTTCAATCCAACTTCCTAGAACCATCTTATTAAATCTCCATAGGCAAACAAATACCACAAATGCTATGCTACAGGTTGTCTAATGTTCCACTTCATCACAGACTTCACAGAGTATTCAGCACAAACAAGTTACAATCACACAGCTGCGCAAGCCTCACCATCCCCAAGCCATTTGTTTCTCCAAACCAACCACTCTATGCTTACCCATCATTCCACAACTACCCCACCACAAAACACACATTTAAAACTACTCTATGCCAATCAGCCATGAGATATTGAGATTATGGTACTTAGCCTTTGATGCCTGGCGATGATCCAGCCATGCTTCTGAGACCTCTGTTCTGAGTGCAGCCACATCACATCTGCTCTCTGAGGCAACCAACAACACTGACCCCAACCCCCCCCAGACAGGAACTATTCTCCTGTGTCTGTTCCTAGGGGAGGGGTCTCTCTCTCTCTCCTTTGTATATGCTAATCAGGTTCAGCCCTTAAAACTGCCAAAAGGGTTGGCTTGAGTTCCCTATTCACTGTATCATTTATTGTTCTACCAAAGTGATTTTAGCTTTTATACATTCAATCATAACTATCCGCTGCAATGTCCTACAACTTCACAACCAGCATCAAACTAACCCACACATCATTCTGCTTGCTTTAATACCAAACATGATGTCTGGTGCTTGATATTATTATAACCATGTACTGTATGAAACAAGCGCCGAATCCATCTCCGTACCATGTCCGAGCAAATGCGTGTGTTTCCATATATTGCTGTGCTCGCTGCGCATATTTGTAAGTATAGCGACTTAAATGTGTGTGGTTTGTATGTTCTCTCTATGTAATATTTTTGACTTTGACAGTCCACCCTTTGGCAGTCACCAATAACTGCCACTTCCTAAAACATTTCAAAAAGAGAAAAATATATGTCATATGTAAATACATTTCTATGATTGGGTAAGGGAGGAGAGAAGAAGGTGGGAAAAAGGTATGACCTAGTGAGATAGCAGAAGTATGTATGTATGAATCCATGTTTGGGGGGTCATGTATCATCGTGCCGTACGTGTTTTAAATCAAGCTTCGAGGTATTGCGAAGTATACATTTGAATTCCTTCTTATCCCGTATTAAGGGTCTGTGGATGGGCTGTCAAACTCTACCGAGCTCGTTTCGGCTTTTGGTTGCAACAAAATGGGGGAGCACATTTTAGTTGATGATACATGAATGGGGGAATATGTGATTGCTGATATCTGTGCCTGTATTCCCTATCGACTATGTGTGTCCCTACCTGAGGGTTGTAGAAATGAAGATAAAGAACACTTATGGTAAATGCAGTGGTATTCTATGTCAGGTTAATGTACATTTGTCGGTTGAAGTCTTGTTCGGTGTCTGTTGGTTGCAGTCTTCTTTGTGCTTTTGCCCATAAGGTGCGAGCAAAAGCTGTCAATGTCCATAGATTTACAAAAGTGTTGGGCTAGCGTAATTTTAAAATTTCTAGGGAAACTGGGGATCCATGGCATAGTTCATCAAAAATCTGTGTATAAGGTTGTCAAAACTTCTTCTTTAATCCATCTGTTGTCTGTATATCGGCTCATCAAATTCCTCGTCCAAGTGGGTCTTTTTACCTTGGAGGAAAACGGAAAAACAGGTGAAAGAAACGGACCGTATAATCGCATTTTCATTACATCATTGTTTCTACCGTTGGGTCATAAATCAAGTCCATTGGGATTACAGTTTCCTCACTCCTTAGACTCATTACCTCAGGTAGTACTTTTCCAATATAACACAATCCTTCAGAGTTTGGGGCAAGCCACTTATACGCCTTCCTCCCGCATATGAAATATGCATCATCGGGGAGAACATATGGGACGGAGTAGGACATAACCATGTTACACATCTTCCATGTGAAATCTCCTAATCCTAATTCTCCCATCTGCTTAGTACACGTATCAGTTTGTACGATATGTGCACAGTATCCTAGTGATACCTCTCCAACTCTCGTAATCCTATTTCCTAAGGTATACCTATATCGGAAATATTTTCCTCTACTGGCTATGTGGCGTATAAGCTCTGTATCTGTAGGCTTTCTATCTGCTCTATGCGAAAAGGTCATGGTTTGGTTACTCCATGACACTTCCCAATTTCCCGGCTTTCGGGGATTGGAGATGTTAAAACCTAATAGGGACCTATCCACATGGTATTGGTGGAGCTTCAAACTAGGAGGGCTGGAGATATTAAACCTCCTGTCCACCGGCCTCCCACCCTTTAGCTCAAGTACCTCCCCTACCGTTAAAGGAAATGGTACTAGCCCTGATTTGCTATGACCTTGAGGTGCTTGAGAGCATACCCAACAATCTGTTTTATTTAACACATTACCCACTAAGGAGTGATAGTCACTCAATGGATGCCGGTCCGTATGGATATTAAAACTGGATTGGCATTTCTTAATGCACCCATCCTCAACTACGTTGTTACAGAGCCTACAGATACAGTTTTCTTCAGCTAATAATCCTTAAAAGAAAAATGTTTACAAATAACATGGCTGCTAGATCGTTTCCGGTACTCGCCTTTGCTTGGTGATTGGGTTGCTATTGGAAATTTACACCTCCATCTTTATCATCAGGACCTTTCTGGATCCTTTCACGACCTCACTGATACTCTCACCGAAACAGACTGCTCTGGTCAACATCATGGTCAACAGGAAAATCCATATCACAGTCTCTTGGGGCAAGTCCGTCTTACAGGAGGAGAAAAGAAGAAATTTGTAATGGGGTACAGAAAATCAGTTTGAGGGGGAGAGAAACTTGTTACGATGATTAGTTCTCTAGTCTTGTTGTTCTTCTTGTTCTGTCGTCATCTCAAAAGGTGCTGTCTCTCAGTCTTCTGAACATTCCGGTGATGCAATATTCTTTCAAATCAGCGATCTCTCTGTAAGGAGCAAAAATCTTGCATTACCATTTGTCTAACTGATGTGTGACATACCATCTTTAAAACATGAAAACATGAGTGAGAAGAGAGAGAAAAAAAAAAAACAAAAGAGAGAGAGAACACTTCATATGCATATATATATTACATAAATCTCCAATAACCAACAATACAATAGGAAAAGAGAAAAAAAAACATTTTTCAAACATTTATTTTAAAACATTGTCAGATCGTCAGGCTGTCATATCTACATGTCCAATGGTTTCTTTGCGCCGTCCCTCCCCCCAGCACCATACTCCACTTTCTGTATCTGGCCAGGATACATTGATGCGGATAGGTCATGCTGGGGTTTGGTAGACTTCTGCAAAGACCAAGCGGATATGCAATGTTTGAGTTCTTACCAATAATCGTCAGAGATGGGGAGAGAGAGAGAGAAAGAAAAAAAACATTTTCACAAATACATTTACAACGTTTCACCTGGTCATTCCTGTGTCTTCAGTGAATGACCTCCCTATTTGTTAACCGTTACCTCAGGCTTACCATCAGTCCTAATGATCACCTTTCCTGACCACATATCATGGGTGTGGCCCAAAATTCTTCCTATATGATCCCTGATTATAATTGTGTGTATTATAATTTTGCTAATTTCTTGGTCTAGGGGGTCTGACTTTATGTGGGTTATTACAGTTGCTGGCATAATGCCCTTCTCTTCTACAATGATAACAAATCCTTGGCTTTCTCCATGTGCTAGGGGCCTGGGGTTCCGGTCGACTTGATGCCTCCTCTAGTGCTTGGATGTTCAGTGCCATTAACCGCTTTCCCTGTACCTACCTGATTCCTTGGATACCATGATTATGTCGTTGTCTAGGGGGTTCATATACCTTCTGTGAATCTTTGATCATACACTTAGATCTTTCCTAGGATCTGGGTAATCAGACATGATTGATCTCAATTCTGTCCGGGACCAGAGACAGCGCATTGCCCTGTCCTTAACGGGAATGATTCCCTGATCGTCAGTCTTCCCATTGGGGACTGTGATCACCCTGACCGGATCAAACTCAACTACATCATCTTGTTTTGGTCTTACAATATGGGGTACATTTGTTTGTGCGTGATATAAAACATTGTACGTACCTGTGGACACGACCTCACCTGACCCTCCGTTAGGGGGTTTGATTATTGCCTTTACTGATTTGGTCGTGTCCACCTGGATGTCTTGTAGGATGGCTTCTGGAAGAGGTGCCGACATTGTTCTGGGCTCACTTTCTTGTTTGTATTCCTGAGGGAAGTTTGACATGGGGTGCAACTTGCATAGGTTAATAGTTGTACATTTAACAGTATTACAATTATCATTGTTACATTTATTACACTTACTCTTATCATCTATACTACAGTTGCTAAGAGCGTTTTTTTTTTAATTCACCCCTGTGCTTTTCTCCGCAACCATAATCCTCTCCATTGCCATGTCTCTCCTCTCAAGATAAGAGTCAGATAAGTCAATTAAATCTCTTTGCAATTCACCTTCCTGTTGCCATAACTGCAAATGATCATAATGCTTGATTCGTCTCTTTGCTGATTTAATGAGACCTATCCTTCTCCTTAAATTCGTTAACACTTCTAGGCTGAAGCTACCTACTCTTGGGAATTTCTCCCCGTCATGTCTAGTCATTCTCTCCCATTCATCACATAAACTTTCTGTGTGACTTCCGTATTTCTCACACATTACATACCTTGCCGACCCAATTGGTCGGTTCACTGAATCAACCCGAACCGAGGTTGATCGCCCCCTACCTGAACAAGTGGCCCCCATAGTTCGAAAGTGTTGCTTTATTCAGCCAACCCTTACGCAAACCAAAATGTTCAAAATAGGCTGACGGTGGCGGTTTACCGAGTACCCCACTCACTCGCCCACGCCGACCAATACGACCTGATCACACCGATATGGTGCTGGCGTACTCGACCTAGGGCCCCTGCGACCTGAACCTCTATTTACTGGAACCTGTAAGGGTGATCCGAAGAACACTTACTCTTTCCAGTAACTATTGGTTGCTGGATAGTTCCTGAGTGAGCAGCGAACTTCCCTTAAAATAAAATTTTTTTTACACAAATCACGTTAGAATGTACAAATAGCGTTTGTGACCCCTTTACTCTAATGGTACTAGGTCAGATTACTAACTAATGTACACAATTACGTGCGGTACAATCGTTTAGTGCACAAGCAACTAATCTTATGTACTGAGCGACCAACGGAATCGAAAATTTCGGCTGCGAATTCCTTCAGCCAGAGCTTATATGGCCTATATGGGTGTTGCACCAACCCTTTCTTGGTGTTGTGCCTGTGGACTGTATAGCGGACTTCCTTGTCTGCTGTACCTGAACCTGCTGGTCTGTTATGACCTCCTGGTCTGTTACAGTATGACCTCCTGGTCTGCTACACTCTAATGCTCAAATTGTATATTTAACCAGGGATGCCTCCCTAGCCACCATGTACGTCACTTACACGCATGTACCTCACGAGTACTCGACTTTTCTTGTGGTTCAACCTTAAAAATTGTAAAAACAAACACTCACTCACCGCATATACACTTTTGTTTCTATTTCTACGCAGAAATTTTTCTTTAGACCAGATGTGTTACCAATTAGGAGAAGGATCTGTTAATTTAAATTTGGAATGTTAAACTAGATTTGTGCGATTTATCGCCTGGCGTTACTTATCGCGTTGAGAGGAGAGGAGAAAAACTTGTGTTTTGAGTTACGTGGGCGTACCCGGACGCTCCGTTGCGTAATTTACGCTGCGTGCGTCGGCCTTTGGTTTGCGTGCACAAATCTCAGTTTTTGTTAGAGACACGTGTACGCAAAATAAAGATCCACCGTAACACAATTTATATGTTTATCAATGTAGATGATCCTTGATCATCTACCGCACACCACACTGACTTCGCCTTATCTCCCAGGCAAAAACTGTGTGTTTGTCTATACTTTAACTATGTTACCTTTACTCTTAAACTATAAAATAGCGGCAAATCTCTTTTAGCACGTTTATCAATGCAAATGGCAAACAGGAAGGTGAGATATGTGAAAGTACACAGATGAAAATGCAATTCTAAATTTAATCTAATAACATACATTGATGTAAGCACAGACATATAGACATTTAGACCTTATTCAGTGCTTCTAATTTGCATATGAATTGCTTTTTAACTACAGTAACTCTGTAAAAGGCGATTTATTTCAACACTGCTAGGGAACCTAACCAGTCACACAGGTTCATCTGCATTTCAATGGCCATCCTGCACCAAGCAGAGTAGGGTGGTAAGGAAACCAAAAGAAAAAAAACAAAAAAAAAAACAACAACTTTGTTTTATCTGTGTATCGTTCTTAAATCAAATATTTAATTTATTATTAACTGTTATTAAACTGTATCTGAACTACTTATGATTGACTATGATATGGACTAAACAAATGCATTGAAAAAAACTCATTAAATGATGATTTCTTTTTGACAGTGGATGGCTGATTATTTCTTGAAAATCAGCCATTTTAGGGAAAAAAAATTTTTTTGACCTTCCCAAAATGGCCGCTGCTCCTCCCCCTTCCACCTCCATGAGGGTCACACAAAATGGGGGACAGACCATGCGGCCTCTAGTCACAAAGAAAGTCATCATTCAAACTCCTAAAGTTATTCTAGGCCTGAGTTTTTTTTTTGTTTTTTTTTAACTATATCAAGGCTATGCAGCAACTTTTAAATGTACTTTTAAACCTACTTAAACAGATAAACCATCCAATCTGCGTGTGTTGTTCTTACCTCCGGTTCCCGGATTCCTTCAGCACCCTTTACTAAGCGAAGCAGACGCTTAACTGGTCAGCACTGCAGTATCCCCGACCTCCAAACGGTTTAACGAGGGATGCTACTTTCTACCTTCTCCGCCCTTTGCTGACCTGATAATGTCTGCTGAAGTTACCTAGTGCAGATATGTGAATCCCGGAGGACGAGTCCCCCAATTGACAATGTCTATAATATTTGTCCTATTAAAAACACGTTAAAGGTTAAAGAACACAGTACGCAATTGGCGTAAAAAGTACCGCAAGGGTACTCCCTTAACTATACCTTAAGGAATGTACTTATACTGTAAACCTCTGTGTAGTGGGAGAGTGTAGATGCAACACAGAATAACCTTATTACCTTTAAAACTGTTCGAGCGTCACCGACGCTCTGAGATTACTTAACAATATAAGAAATACACAGATACCGTGCTCAGGGTCCAACGCCTAATATATATATTATGAATGATATACTTGCAAAAGAATTTAACACAATACAAGTCATACACTACAATATAACATAGACTACCTAACCAGATAACTACACGGGAAATACAATACAATACAATTACGTTTAAGGGAAAATAAGAGGGGAAGAGGAGAAGAGAGAGAGAGAAAGAAATGGCTCACAATAACAAGAAGACAAATATGATTGCAGAGAAAGCTTACACATGTGAGGAACAATCGCTGCGCAGTCAGTCAATGCTGAGAATCTTTGTTTAGAAAGTACTTGAGCTTACCCATGCTGCCTGTCCCTATATACACAACACCCAGCAACACAATTGTCCCTACAATGCCGCATGGGGCAGAAGCTAGACTCCATTTTGGGAAAACTCCACTTGATTCCAAAGACTACACCACATGGCTGAAAGGGGGAGGGGAAAATACCCGGCAGCAGCCATTTTAGATTTGCAGGTCCAAACACATGGCACTCTCTACTACACCACAATCACATAGCAGAAAACACAAGACTCCATTTTATTCCAAAATGTCCAAGCCTCAAAACAATGCATATGTTCTGATTTTACAATTCCAAACAATCTAAATCACCTTTCACAATTTCAATCCAACTTCCTAGAACCATCTTATTAAATCTCCATAGGCAAACAAATACCACAAATGCTATGCTACAGGTTGTCTAATGTTCCACTTCATCACAGACTTCACAGAGTATTCAGCACAAACAAGTTACAATCACACAGCTGCGCAAGCCTCACCATCCCCAAGCCATTTGTTTCTCCAAACCAACCACTCTATGCTTACCCATCATTCCACAACTACCCCACCACAAAACACACATTTAAAACTACTCTATGCCAATCAGCCATGAGATATTGAGATTATGGTACTTAGCCTTTGATGCCTGGCGATGATCCAGCCATGCTTCTGAGACCTCTGTTCTGAGTGCAGCCACATCACATCTGCTCTCTGAGGCAACCAACAACACTGACCCCAACCCCCCCCAGACAGGAACTATTCTCCTGTGTCTGTTCCTAGGGGAGGGGTCTCTCTCTCTCTCCTTTGTATATGCTAATCAGGTTCAGCCCTTAAAACTGCCAAAAGGGTTGGCTTGAGTTCCCTATTCACTGTATCATTTATTGTTCTACCAAAGTGATTTTAGCTTTTATACATTCAATCATAACTATCCGCTGCAATGTCCTACAACTTCACAACCAGCATCAAACTAACCCACACATCATTCTGCTTGCTTTAATACCAAACATGATGTCTGGTGCTTGATATTATTATAACCATGTACTGTATGAAACAAGCGCCGAATCCATCTCCGTACCATGTCCGAGCAAATGCGTGTGTTTCCATATATTGCTGTGCTCGCTGCGCATATTTGTAAGTATAGCGACTTAAATGTGTGTGGTTTGTATGTTCTCTCTATGTAATATTTTTGACTTTGACAACAATAACCCTTTAGTTAACAATAACTATGTACAAGTATTGCAGACAATCCGCACTTGGGATGGGCGCCCAGCATCCACTACGGACTACGAGAAATAGATTTACCGGTGAGTAAAATCTTATTTTCTCTAACGTCCTAGTGGATGCTGGGAACTCCGAAAGGACCATGGGGATTATACCAAAGCTCCCAAATGGGCGGGAGAGTGCGGATGACTCTGCAGCACCGAATGAGAGAACTCAAGGTCCTCCTCAGCCAGGGTATCAAATTTGTAGAATTTTGCAAACGTGTTTGCCCCTGACCAAGTAGCAGCTCAGCAAAGTTGTAAAGCCGAGACCCCTCGGGCAGCCGCCCAAGATGAGCCCACCTTCCTTGTAGAATGGGCTTGAACTGATTTAGGATGCGGCAGTCCAGCCGCAAAATGCGCCAGCTGAATTGTGCTACAAATCCAGCGAGCAATAGTCTGCTTAGAAGCAGGAGCACCCAGTTTGTTGGGTGCATACAGGATAAATAGCGAGTCAGTTTTCCTGACTCCAGCCGTCCTGGAAACATAAATTTTCAAGGCCCTGACTACGTCCAGTAACTTGGAATCCTCCAAGTCGCTAGTAGCCACAGGCACTACAATAGGTTGGTTCAAGTGAAAAGCAGATACCACCTTAGGGAGAAACTGGGGACGAGTCCTCAATTCTGCCCTATCCATATGGAAAATCAGATAAGGGCTTTTAAATGACAAAGCCGCCAATTCTGATACACGCCTGGCCGAAGCCAAGGCCAATAACATGACCACTTTCCACGTGAGATATTTTAGATCCACGGTCTTTAGTGGCTCAAACCAATGTGATTTTAGGAAACTCAACACCACGTTGAGATCCCAAGGTGCCACTGGAGGCACAAAAGGGGGCTGAATATGCAGCACTCCTTTTACAAATGTCTGAACTTCAGGCAGTGAAGCTAGTTCTTTTTGGAAGAAAATCGACAGAGCCGATATCTGTACCTTAATGGAGCCTAATTTTAGGCCCATAGTCACTCCTGCCTGTAGGAAGTGCAGAAATCGACCCAGCTGAAATTCCTCTGTTGGGGCCTTACTGGCCTCACACCAAGCAACATATTTCCGCCATATGCAGTGATAATGTTTTACAGTTACATCTTTCCTGGCCTTAAGCAGCGTCGGAATGACATCCTCCGGAATGCCCTTTTCCTTTAGGGTCCGGCGTTCAACCGCCATGCCGTCAAACGCAGCCGCGGTAAGTCTTGGAACAGACAGGGCCCCTGCTGCAGCAGGTCCTGTCTGAGCGGCAGAGGCCATGGGTCCTCTGAGATCATCTCTTGAAGTTCCGGGTACCACGCTCTTCTTGGCCAATCCGGAAACACGAGTATTGTCCTTACTCCTCGTTTTCTTATTATTCTCAGTACCTTTGGTATGAGAGGCAGAGGAGGGAACACATAAACTGACTGGTACACCCACGGTGTCACTAGAGCGTCCACCGCTATCGCCTGAGGGTCCCTTGACCTGGCGCAATATCTCTCTAGTTTTTTGTTTAGGCGGGATGCCATCATGTCCACCTGTGGCCGTTCCCAACGATTTACAATCAGTGTGAAGACTTCTGGATGAAGTCCCCACTCTCCCGGGTGGAGGTCGTGCCTGCTGAGGAAGTCTGCTTCCCAGTTGTCCACTCCCGGAATGAACACTGCTGACAGTGCTAGTACGTGATTTTCAGCCCATCGGAGAATCCTTGTGGCTTCTGCCATTGCCGTCCTGCTTCTTGTGCCGCCCTGTCGGTTTACATGGGCGACCGCCGTGATGTTGTCTGACTGGATCAGTACCGGCTGGTGTAGAAGCAGGGGTTTTGCCTGACTTAGGGCATTGTAAATGGCCCTTAGTTTTAGAATATTTATGTGTAGGGAAGTCTCCTGACTCGACCATAGTCCTCGGAAGTTTCTTCCCTGTGTGACTGCCCCCCAGCCTCGAAGGCTGGCATCCGTGGTCACCAGGACCCAGTCCTGTATGCCGAATCTGCGGCCCTCTAGAAGATGAGCACTCTGCAGCCACCACAGCAGAGACACCCTGGTTCTTGGAGACAGGGTTATTAGCCGATGCATCTGAAGATGCGATCCGGACCATTGGTCCAACAGGTCCCACTGAAAGATTCTGGCATGGAACCTGCCGAAAGGAATTGCTTCGTAAGAAGCCACCATCTTTCCCAGGACTCGCGTGCAGTGATGCACCGACACCTGTTTTGGTTTCAGGAGGTCTCTGACTAGAGATGACAGCTCCTTGGCTTTCTCCTCCGGGAGAAACACTTTTTTCTGGACTGTGTCCAGAATCATTCCCAGGAACAGTAGACGTGTCGTCGGAACCAGCTGTGACTTTGGAATATTCAGAATCCAACCGTGCTGGTGTAGCACCTCCTGAGATAGTGCTACTCCTACCAACAACTGCTCCCTGGATCTCGCCTTTATTAGGAGATCGTCCAAGTACGGGATAATTAAAACTCCCTTTTTTCGAAGGAGTATCATCATTTCCGCCATTACCTTGGTAAACACCCTCGGTGCCGTGGACAGTCCAAACGGCAGCGTCTGGAATTGGTAATGGCAATTCTGTACCGCAAATCTGAGGTACTCCTGGTGAGGATGATAAATGGGGACATGCAGGTAAGCATCCTTGATGTCCAGGGATACCATGTAATCCCCCTCGTCCAGGCTTGCAATAACCGCCCTGAGCGATTCCATCTTGAACTTGAATTTTTTTATGTATGTGTTCAAGGATTTCAAATTTAAAATGGGTCTCACCGAACCGTCCGGTTTCGGTACCACAAACAGTGTGGAATAGTAACCCCGTCCATGTTGAAGTAGGGGCACCTTGACTATCACCTGCTGGGAATACAGCTTGTGAATTGCCTCTAGCACAGCCTCCCTGCCCGAGGGAGTTGTTGGCAAGGCAGATTTGAGGAAACGGCGGGGGGGAGACGCCTCGAATTCCAGCCTGTACCCCTGAGATACTACTTGAAAAATCCAGGGATCCACCTGTGAGCGAGCCCACTGATCGCTGAAATTTTTGAGGTGGCCCCCCACCGTACCTGGCTCCGCCTGTGGAGCCCCACCGTCATGCGGCGGACTTGGAAGAAGCGGGGGAGGACTTTTGCTCCTGGGAACCTGCTGTTTGTTGCAGCCTTTTTCCCCTACCTCTGCCTCTGGACAGAAAAGACCCGCCTTTTCCTCGCCTGTTTTTCTGGGTCCGAAAGGACTGTACCTGATAAAACGGCGCTTTCTTAGGCTGTGAGGGAACATGGGGTAAAAATGCTGACTTCCTAGCTGTTGCTGTGGAAACTAGGTCCGAGAGACCATCCCCGAATAACTCCTCACCCTTATAAGGCAAAACTTCCATGTGCCTTCTGGAATCTGCATCCCCTGTCCACTGCCGAGTCCATAAGCCTCTCCTAGCAGAAATGGACAATGCACTTATTTTAGATGCCAGCCGGCAGATCTCCCTCTGTGCATCTCTTATGTATAAGACTGAGTCTTTTATATGCTCTATGGTTAGCAGAATAGTGTCCCTGTCTAGGGTGTCAATATTTTCTGACAGGGAATCTGACCATGCAGCGGCAGCACTGCACATCCATGCTGACGCAATAGCTGGTCTAAGTATAATGCCTGAGTGTGTATATACAGACTTCAGGATCGCCTCCTGCTTTCTATCCGCAGGCTCCTTCAGGGCGGCCGTATCCGGAGACGGAAGTGCCACCTTTTTAGACAAACGTGTGAGCGCTTTATCCACCCTAGGAGGTGTTTCCCAACGTGCCCTATCCTCTGGCGGGAAAGGGAACGCCATTAGTAACTTTTTAGAGATTACCAATCTTTTATCGGGGAAAGCCCACGCTTCTTCACACACTTCATTTAATTCTTCAGATGGGGGAAAAACTACGGGTAGTTTTTTCTCCCCAAACATAATACCCTTTTTAGTGGTACCTGGGTTTATATCCGAAATGTGTAACACCTCTTTCATTGCCTCAATCATGCAACGAATGGCCCTAGTGGACATTAGATTAGACTCATCGTCGTCGACACTGGTATCGACATCTGCGTCTGCCATCTGAGGTAGCGGGCGTTTTAGAGCCCCTGATGGCCTTTGAGACACCTGGGCAGGCACGAGCTGAGAAGCCGGCTGTCCCGCATTTGGCATGTCGTCAAATTTTTTGTGTAAGGAGTCGACACTTGCACGTAATTCCTTCCATAAAACCATCCAGTCAGGTGTCTGCCCCGCAGGGGGCGACATCACTTCTATAGGCATCTGCTCCGCCTCCACATAATTTTCCTCATCAAACATGTCGACACAGCCGTACCGACACACCGCACACACACCGGGAATGCTCTAACAGAGGACAGGACCCCACAGAAGCCCTTTGGGGAGACAGAGAGAGAGTATGCCAGCACACACCAGAGCGCTATATAATGCAGGGACTAACTGAATTATGTCCCCTATAGCTGCTATAATATTTACTGCGCCTAAATTTAGTGCCCCCCCCCTCTCTTTTTTACCCTTTCTGTAGTGTAGACTGCAGGGGAGAGCCAGGGAGCTTCTTTCCAGGGGAGCTGTGAGGGAAAATGTGCTGAGGGAGATAGCTCCGCCCCTTTTTCGTGGACTTTTCTCCCGCTTTTTTAAGGATTCTGGCACGGGGTAATTATCACATATATAGCCTCTAGGACTATATATTGTGATTGTTTTGCCAGCCAAGGTGTTTTTATTGCTGCTCAGGGCGCCCCCCCCCCCCAGCGCCCTGCATCCTCAGTGACCGGAGTGTGAAGTGTGTATGAGGAGCAATGGCGCACAGCTGCAGTGCTGTGCGCTACCTTGGTGAAGACAGAAGTCTTCATGCCGCCGATTTTCCGGACTTCTTCTTGCTTCTGGCTCTGTAAGGGGGACGGCGGCGCGGCTCCGGGAACGAACACCAAGGCCAGTTCCATGCGGTCGATCCCTCTGGAGCTAATGGTGTCCAGTAGCCTAAGAAGCCCAAGCTAGCTGCAAGCAGGTAGGTTCGCTTCTTCTCCCCTTAGTCCCTCGTTGCAGTGAGCCTGTTGCCAGCAGGTCTCACTGTAAAATAAAAAACCTAAAATATACTTTCTTTCTAGGAGCTCAGGAGAGCCCCTAGTGTGCATCCAGCTCGGCCGGGCACAGAAATCTAACTGAGGCTTGGAGGAGGGTCATAGTGGGAGGAGCCAGTGCACACCAGGTAGTCTAAAAGCTTTCTTTTAGTTGTGCCCAGTCTCCTGCGGAGCCGCTATTCCCCATGGTCCTTTCGGAGTTCCCAGCATCCACTAGGACGTTAGAGAAACAAGGGTTATTATTCAAACCTTTTCGTGGTACCGAAACCGGATGGTTCGGTCAGACCAATTTTGAATTTAAAATCGTTGAACCCTTACCTGAGGGTGTTCAAATTCAAAATGGAGTCTCTCAGAGCAGTGATTTTAGGTCTGGAGGAGGGAGAGTTTCTGGTATCCCTGAATATCAAGGATGCGTACCTCCACATTCGGATTTGGCCGCCTCACCAGGCTTATCTCAGATTTGCACTGTTAGACAGTCACTATCAATTCCAGGCATTGCCATTCGGCCTCTACACAGCACCGAGGGTGTTCACCAAGGTGATGGCAGAGATGATGGTTCTCCTCCGCAAACAGGGGGTCAACATAATCCCATATCTGGACGATCTGCTGATAAAGGCATCGTTCAGGGAGAAGTTGTTGCAGTCCATTGTTCTCACGACTCATCTGCTAAGGGAACACGGTTGGATCCTGAATCTTCCAAAATCACATTTGGAGCCGACCAGGAGGTTGTCTTTTCTGGGAATGATCCTCGACACGGAAGTGCAGAGGGTGTTTCTCCCGGAGGAGAAAGCGTTGGTGGTACGAACAATGGTCCAGGATGTCCTGAAGCCAGCTCAGGTTTCGGTTCATCAGTGCATTCACCTTCTAGGGAAGATGGTGGCCTCTTACGAGGCTCTACAGTATGGAAAGTTTCATACTCGGCCCTTCAAACTGGATCTACTGGACAAGTGGCCGGGATATCATCTACACATGCACCAGAGAATATGTCAGTCGCGGCAAGTCAGGATTTCACTCCTCTGATGGCTGCAACTACCTCACCTTCTGGAGGGTCGCAGGTTCGGGATTCAGGACTGGATCCTTCTAACCATGGATGCAAGTCTACGGGGCTGGGGCGCAGTCACTCAAGGGGAAAACTTCCAAGGAAGGTGGTCAAGCCTGGAATCCAGCCTTCCAATAAACATTCTGGAACTAAGAGCTGTCTCCAAGCGGCACATCTTCTGCGAGATCGAGCCATTCAAGTGCAGTCGGACAATGTAACGACGGTGGCTTACATAAACCGACAGGGCGGAACGAAGAGCAGAGCTGCAATGTTGGAGGTAACAAGAATCATCCTCTGGGCAGAAAAACACGCGTTGGTGCTGTCAGCAATCTTCATTCCGGGAGTACACAACTGGGAAGCGGACTTCCTCAGCAGACAAGATCTCCATCCAGGAGAGTGGGGACTCCATCCAGAGGTGTTCACGGAGGTAACAGATCTTTGGGGTGTACCTCAAATAGACATGATGGCCTCTGATCTCAACAAGAAGCTTCAGTGGTATTGTTCCAGGCCGAGGGACCTGCAAGCAGTGGCAGTGGACGCCCTAGTGACTCCGTGGGTGTTCCCGTCGGTGTACATGTTTCCTCCACTTACACTAATTCCAAGAGTTCTAAACCTCATAAGGAGAACAAGAGTTCAGGCAATCCTCATTGCTCCAGACTGGCCAAGAAGGGCTTGGTACACAGATCTTTGGATCTACTGCTAGAAGAGCAGAGGCCTCTTCCTCTTCGGGACGACCTACTGCAGCAGGGGCCATTCGCTTATCAAGACTTACCACGGCTATGTTTGACGGCATGGAGGTTGAACGCCACATATTAGCTCGGAAGGGCATTCTGAACAAGGTTATTCCTACCCTGATACAGGCTAGAAAAGCAGTAACGTCTAAAAATTACCATCGTATTTGGAAAAAATATGTATCTTGGTGTGAGTGCAAGAAGTTTCCTAGGGTGGAGTTTCAACTGGGATGGTTTGCAAGCAGGTGTGGATATGGGCCTGAGGTTGTGATCCGTAAAGGTCCAGATTTCGGCCCTATCCATTTTCTTCCAGAAACAGTTGGCTTCCCTCCCTGAGGTTCACACTTTTCTGAAGGGGGATCTGCACATCCAGCCTCCCTTTGTGCCACCTACAGCACTCTGGGATCTTCACGTGGTGTTACAGTTCCTCCAATCGGATTGGTTCGAACCTCTACCGGAGGTTGAGGTCAAATTTCTCACGTGGAAGGCTGTCACTTTGTTGGCCTTAGCTTCTGCTAGACGTGTGTCGAAGTTGGGGGCTTTGTCTTGTAAGAGCCCCTACTTGATCTTCCATGAAGATAGAGCTGAGCTCTGGACACGTCAGCAGTTCCTTCCGAAGGTTGTGTCTGCATTTCATATCAACCAACCTATTGTGGTGCCAGTTGCTACTGACTCCTCAATTTCATCAAAGTCCTTGGATGTTGTAAGGGCTCTGAAAATCTATGTGAAGAGGACTGCTCGTCACAGAAAATCGGACTCTCTGTTTGTCCTGTGTGATCCAAAGAAACTTCTTCTAAGCAGACGATTTCTCGTTGGATCAGGTTCACTATCCAGCATGCGTATTCTACGGCAGGATTGCCGTGTCCTACGTCTGTTAAGGCCCACTCTACTGGGCGGCTGCCCGGGGTGTCTCGGCTTTACAGCTTTGCCGAGTGGCTACTTGGTCTGGGTCAAACACTTTTGCAAAGTTCTACAAGTTCGATACTTCGGCCGCTGAGGACCTGAAGTTTGGTCAATCAGTTCTGCAGGAGCCTCTGCACTCTCCCTCCCATTCTGGGAGCTTTGGTACATCCCCATGGTACTAATGTGGACCCTAGCATCCTCTAGGACGTAAGAGAAAATAGGATTTTAATTACCTACCGGTAAATCCTTTTCTCGTAGTCTGTAGAGGATGCTGGGCGCCCTGCAGTGGTTACTTAGTTCAGTACTGCTTAGTTCTTGGTTGAGTACTGTTTTGTTACTTGGTTAAGTAATATTGTTCAGCCGTTGCTGATGTTTCAAGCTGGTTAGCTTGGTTTGCCTTGTGTGTGAGCTGGTGTGAATCTCGCCACTATCTGTGTAAAATCCTTCTCTCAAAGTTGTCTGTCTCCTCGGGCACAGTTTCTAGACTGAGTCTGGTAGGAGGGGCATAGAGGTAGCAGCCAGCCCACACTCTCAAACTCTTAAAGTGCCAGTGGCTCCTAGTGGACCCATCTATACCCCATGGTACTAATGTGGACCCCAGCATCCTCTATGGACTACAAGGAAAAGATTAAAATTAAAATCCTATTTTTTCAAACAGGGCAGTTGAAAAATAATAATTAGATAATTATTATTTTTCAGAGTCTTGTCCTGAATATCACAAATGAATTGACGAATCGTCACGTACATTAGACCTTAAATCTCTGTAATCTCTGTAAATTCTTTACCAAGTATTGTTTGTGTTTAGTGTTGTATGTGTATTTGATACGTTTATCCATTTTAAATAGACTTAATAAAATATAAAGTTTTATCTATTCCTATATCAATTCTTTCAGATTAAGCAAAAGAGTGCACCCACACAAGAGTCTTCTCTCTTCCCATGTAATAGTGTTCCAATGCTATGTCAGATTACAGAAACTTTTATTATTGAGATGTCTATTTAGAAAAAAAAATTACACCCAAAAAACTAAAGTACAAATGTTATTCTGTGATGGCTCTTGTGTGGGCAGTGTGGTGGAAGAACCATGCCGCATCCATTGGAAATCTTATTAATGCCATGTTGTGTTAGTCCCTCTTCTACCGCAAGGCAATTTCTCTGTTAGCATTTAGTGGCCACATAAGGGACTCAGGACTTGTCTTGAGCCACAGAGTTCAGGGGCCATGGAGCACTTTAAATGTTCTCCTGTTCATTAACTTTCTGGAGCTTAAGCCCCATACACACTACACGAGGTCTTGAAAGATCTCGCACAAAATGGCCGATCTGAGCAAGATCTTTCACAATCTCGTCCAGTGTGTACACTAGATGTCGTTAACGATTCGCGCTCCCGCGCATCGTTAACGACCCCCTCCCTCGTCTAGGACATGTCTGCTATGTGTACCCATATGGCACCTACATAGTTAACATGCCACCTGCATAAATGGCAGGTATGTCTACCAAAACACAATGGCTTCCCATCCGTAGTAGAAGAAACAAAATAATAAGAAAGTGTATAACATGCTGCCACTTACATTTCTTTAACCCCTAACTAAGGTTTATGTTGATTTTTCAGATGTCAAGCCCTGAGCTTAAAGCAAATCCCATATTGTATATGTACTGATATTGGGCACATCATTGAGATTACATCAAAACGAGTGTGATGTCCAATAATAGCTGGATTGAAATCCATCATTATTGGGCATGTTCGAAAATGCAATTAGAAGAATGTTGTTGGTCAGCACACACAATCATCTCCTCACTATTAAGTCCCAGCAGAGCCATATTCTCCATTAGGATGACTAAGCCGAAGACTAGAGGCCCTATGGGGACTAGAGGCCAGTCTTTTTTTTTTTTTTTGCTGAGGCATTGTTACCTGCGCCCTAGGGCTTTTATGGTTAAAGGCACTTTATACTCTGCGCCATAGCAGGGGACACTTGTAGTCAGCTGAGGTTTGTTTGAGACAATGGTGGGAACAACGGACCAATAGCACACTAGCGCTATTTCAGAAGAGAAAAGGAAGAACAATTTCATTGTGAGAAAACAACAGGTCAGCAACTGGGTATCCGTGTCCGTGTTATTACAGAAAGTGTAAATGTTGGCATAAGCTCTGCTTCACAACTGCCAGCTGTAGTGGGGAGAAATATTGAAGTGCTTGAGAGGGCCCGTGATAACCTTAAAGCCTAGAGGCCTGGCCATGGGTTAATACGGCCCTGGATTCCAGTACAAGCTAGAAGAAATTCAGATGCTTGATAGTTGTGGTTTGTTTATTCATTCTCAGCTGACTGAGGCAACGAGAATTATGTTAGGTCAGTTCGTAAGTGTAATATAGCCTACTCATTCCTAAGTATAATATAGCCTACTCATGGGTGTATGGTGTATATATACTCATATACTCGTTAAACAATTATTCCAACCTAAAATTCTAAAACAAACTTCCCAAGAAGCAAAACAATTAGCAGTGGCGGATTTTACCTATGGGCTACAGGACTGCACCCCCCAGTAAAATCTGCCACTTGCAGGGACTGCCTAGCAGTGGCAGTGACTTCCCATTTGAAGCATTCACTGCTTATCACAACCAGACAGGCAGTCCCAGGGGGAGGTGTTTTCTCACCCAGGGACTGCCAGCCCAGATTACCATAGTAGAGAGAACGCTTCCCATGGGAAGCCACTCCCCTGCTATTATGGTAGCCCAATCTGACTTCTAGGGACTGCAGCAAAGGTAGTCCCTGGAAGCCAATCTGTTCTCTAAAAGTGCTGGACTAAAGCCCATCCCCATATTTAAGCCATGCCTCCCATCGCCAAACTTAAGACCTGCCTCCTGGTGACATCAGCTGTCGATCACAGAGAGGGCAGGGAGACGGCGGTAAGAGTTTACATACTGCTAGGCTGGGCCAGTCTCCAGGGGTATGCATACGACCTACATAGCCAATTCACACATGTATAGTGAAACTGAAAGCCTGGCCAAAACAAATTAATTTATGAAAGTTTAAAAACATAAAAAATACTATAATACCCATTACAAAAAAAAATGTTAAAATAAGATTTTACTTACCGATAAATCTATTTCTCATAGTCCGTAGTGGATGCTGGGGACTCCGTCAGGACCATGGGGAATAGCGGCTCCGCAGGAGACAGGGCACAAAAGCAAGCTTTTAGGATCACATGGTGTGTACTGGCTCCTCCCCCTATGACCCTCCTCCAAGCCTCAGTTAGGTACTGTGCCCGGACGAGCGTACACAATAAGGAAGGATCTTGAATCCCGGGTAAGACTCATACCAGCCACACCAATCACACCGTACAACTTGTGATTTGAACCCAGTTAACAGTATGATAACAATGAAGTAGCCTCTAAAAAAGATGGCTCACAACAATAATAACCCGATTTTTTTGTAACAATAACTATGTACAAGTAATGCAGACAATCCGCACTTGGGATGGGCGCCCAGCATCCACTACGGACTATGAGAAATAGATTTATCGGTAAGTAAAATCTTATTTTCTCTAACGTCCTAGTGGATGCTGGGGACTCCGTCAGGACCATGGGGATTATACCAAAGCTCCCAAACGGGCGGGAGAGTGCGGATGACTCTGCAGCACCGAATGAGAGAACTCCAGGTCCTCCTCAGCCAGGGTATCAAATTTGTAGAATTTAGCAAACGTGTTTGCCCCTGACCAAGTAGCTGCTCGGCAAAGTTGTAAAGCCGAGACCCCTCGGGCAGCCGCCCAAGATGAGCCCACCTTCCTTGTGGAATGGGCATTTACAGATTTTGGCTGTGGCAGGCCTGCCACAGAATGTGCAAGCTGAATTGTACTACAAATCCAACGAGCAATAGTCTGCTTAGAAGCAGGAGCACCCAGCTTTTTGGGTGCCTACAATATAAACAGCAAGTCAGACTTTCTGACTCCAGCCGTCCTGGAATTATATATATATATATATTTTCAGGGCCCTGACAACGTCTAGCAACTTGGAGTCCTCCAAGTCCCTAGTAGCCGCAGGCACCACAATAGGTTGTTTCAGGTGAAACGCTGACACCACCTTAGGAAGAAACTGGGGACGAGTCCGCAGTTCTGCCCTGTCCGAATGGAAAATCAAATATGGGCTTTTGTAAGACAAAGCCGCCAATTTTGACAATCGCCTGGCCGAGGCCAGGGCCAACAGCATGGTCACTTTCCATGTGAGATATTTCAAATCCACAGATTTGAGTGGTTCAAACCAATATGATTTGAGGAATCCCAACACTACGTTGAGATCCCACGGTGCCACTGGAGGCACACAAGGGCTGTATATGCAATACTCCCTTGACAAACGTCTGGACGTCAGGAACTGAAGCCAATTCTTTCTGGAAGAAAATCTATAGGGCCGAAACTTGAACCTTAATGGACCCCAATTTGAGGCTCATAGACACTCCTGTTTGCAGGAAGTGCAGAAATCGACCTAGTTGAAATTTTTTCGTGGGGCCTTCCTGGCCTCACCCACGCAACATATTTTTACCACATGTGGTGATAACGTTGTGCGGTCACCTCCTTCCTGGCTTTGACCAGGGTAGGTATGACCTCTTCCGGAATGCCTTTTCCCTTAGGATCCGGCGTTCAAACCGCCATGCCGTCAAACGCAGTCGCGGTAAGTCTTGGAACAGACAAGGTCCCTGCTGGAGCAGGTCCTTTCTTAAAGGCCGATGCCACGGTTCCTCTTGGAACAGACATGGTACTTGCTGAAAGCAAATCCCTTCTTAGCTCCCGAGGCCATTAGTCCTCTGTGAGCATCTCTTGAAGTTCCGGTTACCAAGTCCCTCTTGGCCAATCCGGAGCCACGAGTATAGTTCTTACTCCTCTATGTCTTATAATTCTCAATACCTTGGTTATGAGAAGCAGAGAAGGGAACACATACACCGACTGTTACACCCACGGTGTTACCAGGACGTCCACAGCTATCGCCTGAAGGTCTCGTGACCTGGCGCAATACCTGTCCCATTTTTTTGTTCGGGCGGGACGCCATCATGTCCACCTTTGGCCTTTCCCAACGGTTCACAATCATGCGGAAAACTTCCCGATGAAGTTCCCACTCTCCCGGGTGGAGGTCGTGCCTGCTGAGGAAGTCTGCTTCCCAGTCGTCCACTCCCGGAATGAACACTGCTGACAGTGCTATCACATGATTTTCTGCCTAGCGAAAAATCCTTGCAGTTTTGCCACTGCCCTCCTGCTTCTTGTGCCGCCCTTTCTGTTTACGTGGGCGACTGCCGTGATGTTATCCCACTGGATCAATACCGGCTGCCTTGAAGCAGAGGTCTTGCTAAGCTTAGAGCATTATAAATTTGCTCTTAGCTCCAGTATATTTATGTGGAGAGAATTCTCCAGACTTGATCACACTCCTTGTGTGACTGCTCCCCAGCCTCTCAGGCTGGCCTCCGTGGTCACGAGCATCCAATCCTGAATGCCGAATCTGCGGCCCTCTAGAAGATGAGCACTCTGTAATCACCACAGGAGAGACACCCTTGTCCTTGGATATAGGGTTATCCGCTGATGCATCTGAAGATGCGATCCAGACCATTTGTCCAGCAGATTCCACTGAAGAGTTCTTGCGTGAAATCTGCCGAATGGAAGCGCTTCGTAATAAGCCACCATTTTTACCAGGACTCTTGTGCAATGATGCACTGACACTTTTCCTGGTTTTAGGAGGATCCCGATTAGCTCGGATAACTCCCTGGCTTTCTCCTCTGGGAGAAACACCTTTTTCTGGACTGTGTCCAGAATCATCCCTAGGACCAGCAGACGTGTCGTCGGAACAACTGCGGATTTGGAATATTTAGAATCCACCCGTGCTGTCGTAGAACTACTTGAGATAGTGCTACTCCGACCTCCAACTGTTCTCTGGACCTTGTTCTTATCAGGAGGTCGTCCATTTTCTTTGAAGACGAATCCTCCTTTCGGTCATTACCTTGGTAAGGACCCGGGGTGCCATGGACAATCCAACGGCATCGTCTTGAAACTGATAGTGACAGTTCTGTACCACGAACCTGAGGTACCCTTGGTGAGAAAAGGCAAATTTTGGGACATGGAGGTAAGCATCCCTGATGTCCCGGGACACCATATAGTCCCCTTGTTCTTTGCTATCACTGCTCTGAGTGACTCCATCTGGATTTGAACCCTTGTAAGTGTTCAAATTTTTCAGATTTAGAATAGGTCTCACCTAGCCTTCAGTACCACCATATAGTGTGGAGTAATACCCCTTTCCTCGTTGTCGGAGGGGTAAATTTATTATCACCTGCTGGGAATACAGCTTGTGAATTGTTTTCAATACTGCCTCCCTGTCGGAGGGAGACATTGGTACAGCAGACTACAGGAACCTGCGAGGGGGGAAACCTCTCGACATTCCAATCTGTACCCCTTGGATACTACTTGTAGGATCCAGGGGTCCTGTACGGTCCCAGCGTCATGCTGAGAACTTGGTAGAAGCGGTGGAGGGCTTCTGTTCCTGGGAATGGGCTGCCTGCTGCAGTCTTCTTCCCTTTCCTCTATCCCTGGGCAGATATGACTCTTATAGGGACGAAAGGACTGAGGCTGAAAAGACGGTGTCTTTTTCTGCAGAGATGTGACTTAGGGTTAAAAAAACGGTGGATTTTCCAGCAGTTGCCCTGGCCACCAGGTCCCATGGACCGACCCCAAATAACTCCTCCCCTTTATACGGCAATACATCTTTGTGCCATTTGGAATCTGCATCACCTGACCACTGTCGTGTCCATAAACATCTTCTTGCAGATATGGACATCGCATTTACTCTTGATGCCAGAGTGCAAATATCCCTCTGCGCATCTCGCATATATAGAAATGCATCCTTTAAATGCTCTATAGTCAATAAAATACTGTCCCTGTCAAAGGTATCAATATTTTTAGTCAGGGAATCCGACCAAGCCACCTCAGCTCTGCACATCCAGGCTGAGGCGATCGCTGGTCGCAGTATAACACCAGCATGTGTGTGTATACTTTTTAGGATATTTTTCAGCCTCCTATCAGCTGGCTCCTTAAGTACGGCCCTATCCGTAGATGGTACCGCCACTTGTTCTGATAAGCGTGTGAGCGCCTTATCCACCCTGAGGGGTGTTTCTCACCGCGCCTTAACTTCTGGCGGGAAAGGGTATAACGCCAATAATTTTCTATCGGGGGAAACCCACGCATCATCACACACTTCATTTAATTTATCTGATTCAGGAAAAACTACAGGTAGTTTTTTCACCTCACACATAATACCCTTTTTTGTGGTACTTGGAGTATCAGAAATATGTAACACCTCCTTCATTGCCCTTAACGTGTGGCCCTAAAAGAAAATACGTTTGTTTCTTCACCGTCGACACTGAAATCAGTGTCCGTGTCTGGGTCTGTGTCGACCGACTGAGGTAAATGGGCATTTTACAGCCCCTGACGGTGTTTGAGACGCCTGGACAGATACTAATTTGTTCGCCGGCCCTCTCATGTCGTCAACCGGCTTGCAGCGTGTTGACATTTTCACGTAATTTCCATAAATAAGCCATCCATTCCGGTGTCGACTCCCTAGAGAGTGACATCACCATTACAGGCAATTTGCTCCGCCTCCTCACCAATATTTTCCTCATACATGTCGACACACACGTACCGACATACAGCACACACATAGGGAATGCTCTGATAGAGGACAGGACCCACTAGCCCTTTGGGGAGACAGAGGGAGAGTTTGCCAGCACACACCAAAACGCTATAATTATCCAGGGACAACCTTTATATAAGTGTTCCTCCCTTATAGCATTTTAATATATATACATATCGCCAAATCAGTGCCCCCCCTCTCTGTTTTAACCCTGTTTCTGTAGTGCAGTGCAGGGGAGAGCATGGGAGCCTTCCCACCAGCCTTTCTGTGAGGGAAAATGGCGCTGTGTGCTGAGGAGAATAGGCCCCGCCCCCTTTTCGGCGGGCTTCTTCTCCGGAGTTTTAGATATCTGGCAGGGGTTAAATACATCCATATAGCCTCAAGGGCTATATGTGATGTATTTTTCGCCATACAGGTATTATACATTGCTGCCCAGGGCGCCCCCCCCCAGCGCCCTGCACCCTCCGTGACCGCTGTGTGAAGTGTGCTGACAACAATGGCGCACAGCTGCAGTGCTGTGCGCTACCTGATGAAGACTGAGAGTCTTCTGCCGCCTGGTTCCGGACCTCTTCATCTTCAGCGTCTGCAAGGGGGGTCGGCGGCGCGGCTCCGGGACGAACCCCAGGGCGAGCCCTGTGTTCCGACTCCCTCTGGAGCTATGTCCAGTAGCCTAAGAATCCAATCCATCCTGCACGCAGGTGAGTTGAAAATCTCTCCCCTAAGTCCCTCGATGCAGTGAGCCTGTTGCCAGCAGGACTCACTGAAAATAAAGAACCTAAAAACTTTTTCTAAGTAACTCTTTAAGAGAGCCACCTAGATTGCACCCTTCTCGGCCGGGCACAAAAACCTAACTGAGGCTTGGAGGAGGGTCATAGGGGGAGGAGCCAGTACACACCATGTGATCCTAAAAGCTTGCTTTTGTGCCCTGTCTCCTGCGGAGCCGCTATTCCCCATGGTCCTGACGGAGTCCCCAGCATCCACTAGGACGTTAGAGAAATAATAAAGCTTTTTTTTTCCAGATAATTTCTTCTATTCTAGCCACCTTGAGATGGCAATAACATAAGAAAGTTTGTGGCATTACTTGCACCACTGCAGTAGGTTTCCCTGAGCTTTGTATGGGGAAGCTTTTACCATTTTTAGGCTGAGAATCTTTTCTCCAGGGTAGTGACTCTGCAATAGATATGGTAGATAGATAGATAGATAGATAGATAGATAGATAGATAGATAGATAGATAGATAGAGCTTTTATCTATCTATCTCCAATGAAATCACCCATTATGAATAATGTTATAGATATGGACTTTTCTCCATTTGATAAATAAACCCATTTGACATGATGGCCACTATGAAAGTCCTTTCTTAAAAGTATAAAATTGTGTTTATTAAATATACACATTGTAAATAATATGCATCAGTAAATTAAAACTTAGGGTTTCCAACCTGCGTCCGGATAAAAGTAGGTTCATTGGTATCTGTAGGGAGGGATGTGCCAGTGGTGCCTTAACCTAGGGCGCATAGTCCTGGGGGTAACAGGGCCCCTGCATCTTTCTAGCAGGGTACATTGAGCCGTATGTACCCTGCGGCCAGTAGCTCGTCTGCGTTGCTACTCTATGTCCAATGATACTCTAGGCATAAGTGACATGTGGTGGGGTGAGGCAGAGTCTTTCCTGTCATACTCCAGTATATTCCAGAGTTTTGACTATATAAGGTATATGAAAAAGACAAAGACTGTATTATCAATATCTTCTTGTATTATTCTAATAATTTTTATAGTAAAAACTCTAGAGTAAAAAGTCTATGAAAGGTGAGGCAGTGCTTCCCCTGCCTACTTTGTCCACTCATCTCTGATCAAACCTCATCAAATTTCCTGCACCTGTGTTCAATGCCCACATGCACCCTCGGGTTCATATATGTGTGTGTAAATCTGGCTCTGGTACTAGCCAGTGTCTGCTCAGCCATCTACCTCACCGCCCATCACTGGTAGGCATGCACCCTGCAGTGTGTAGAGCTGTCAGGAGCGTCCAGGAAGCTCTCCACTTCTTCTGCTGGCAGCCCCACCCCCTCACGGGATGTCACATGTTTGGCGGTGGGGCCGGCACAAAGTGCCGGTGAGCCCTGCTCCAGCTCTGTATTGGAGTTTTTGATGATGTAAGAGTGCTCTGAGATCTTGTTTATTGTAAAGTAATACATATTTTAATTTGTGTTAACATATATTATATTAACAGCACTCAGTAGTACAGGAAAAATAATATATGAATGATAATATATGTCAAAGCATTTAAAGTTCTGTTGTAATAATTTGTTACACAGGATCCAGATTATTATAAGACAACTTTAACTGCTTCTATCAGACTATTGAAGATGGATAACAGCAAGTGGAGGAGCGAGATTAGTACAAATGAAATGAACAGTATATAGGGATACAGTAGGGATAGGACTTTGTTTATATTGCCACACCTGACTCGTGTACTTATTTGTTCCCATTTACATTGTAAGGACCCACTACAGGTGGGGGCAATCAGATATGTACTTTATGTAAAATAGCGCACGTCAGGTGAACTATACGAAAGTACCATATACATACCCTGGTTTGTTATACCTGATTTGACATATATTATTTTTCCTGTTATTTGTAGTAACAAATTATACGGTAGCATCAAAAGTGTGCTGCGTACTTGAAACATGTATTATTTGCCAGCAAAGAATAGTGTAAAATGGAATGACACAGCGCCACTTGTGAGGTGGGTTCTCAGTAAAATATGTAAAACATAATTGCTAACAAAACACACGTAACCTTGTTAAAAGGTGTCTGCCAACCCTTAAGAGTGCAATCATGGTACAGTACTGCTGGGAAAAGTATAAAAATGGGGGGGATAAGGCTCCCTGTGGTGACTCCCTTGCCTATTTTTAAAGAGTTAAGTCAGAACTTCCTTACCTTTTACAAAGACCTTTTATGTTTATGTTTTTATTAATATTTTGAAGTACGTTTTATGTTGTGATTCGCTTTTATGTGATATTAAAGCTCGTTTGTATTATTACATATTTTTTGGCTTTTAAAATTTATTTTTAACTATTGCATTTTAAACAACACAAGTCGCCGGTACCCTTATCCCCCCCATTTTTTATAAAGAATAGTGTAGTAGTGCTTTTTGATAATGTTATTCAGTATATAGGACTATGTGGTAAATATAATAACATGCGAGGTGCAAGCATCGGCGACTTCCCATTGATGTTTTAAAATAGCAATCATTTAAAGGGCAAAGCAAGGTTGGTTTTGCCTTTCTATTGATTGCTACTTTAAAACATCAGCCACACTCGCTGGGAAGTCCCCGAAGCCTACAGGCTTTTACATTTACCCTAATGTCTTACTCACCGCCCACCTTTGGTGACATTTCTGAAATCTTCAGTATTATTTTTTGTTTTATAGTCTCCATGAAAGCATTGTTTAAATTGAGATTAGCCATGAACTTTCTTTTATTCTTTTTTGTTGCTGCTTTTTTGGAGTATTTTGAACAATGATAACAATGTCCCCACAGGTGCACTATCGTGCTGTGTAGCACAGAATATCATTGTGCATTGTCAGTATTGCTCAGATAAGGAATAGAGATAAAGATGGTGCAAAAACAAAACACATTTGTTGCTTTTTAGGTGAATACCTAATATAATGTGATTTATTTTTTCTTGCAAGAACAAACTTTGGCCCACTGTGTTTCATTGAGTAATAAGATAATCATAAGCTTTTGATATAGTTCACACACTATGCTACCTTCATTTTGTATACACATCAATGACATCACTGAAAATGAGTTATTGTTTAAAGGCAATTCAAGTTTTGTTGAGCTGTCATTAATTAAATATGTCCCCAGTGTTTTCCTCATGAACCTGTTCTGCAGAGAGTTCTATAGCAGAGAAGACCAGCATCATTTCAGGTGATCAGGTTCTCATCTTCAGGGACGCGGGGGTAACTAAGAGGATCGGCCTCTTCGCTCTACATGGGAGAACATGTTTAATTATCGACAACTCCACTAAATGCAGAGTTTAAATCATAAATTATATGCAAAAGCAGAAAAATAGTGGTGTCTATATTGTACAGAAAATGTATTATGACTTATGGGTCCTATTTTTTCTAGGCTAGTAAGAGAATGCACAGTCCAGATAATGGCTATTACACTGCAGGTTACTGTAGCTGTGTCTATTATTAGAATTCAGTCTTTTCTGGGTGGGTCTGAGGTGCTGCTTTCTGCCGCTTCACATGTCTCCACTGGTATGAAGTTCAACGATGCAGAGTTTATACAGTATCTTTTACCAGTTGGACGGGGCCCATCATCAAAGACGTGACCAAGATGTGCACCACACTACAACAGAACAAGGTATACAGTTGTTATTTTCTTCTTCATTTATTTAACTTCACTTACAGGACATAGAAAAGTAGACAGATTAGACAAGAAATCTGGTTATTACATGCTGTGAAATTCTACATTCTACAGCCCCGCAACCAGCACTCCTCCTAATATATATCTGATGTGAAAGTGCTCCGGTGTCTTCCTAGGTGTGTGTTCATCATAGATAAGTAGTCATCAAAGGCAGCACTCAGGAGACGTATATTATATTTATATTGATGGTAAATTCTGATATCATCAACTACCTGTATATGTTCATTAGGAAATTGTGTGTATTGAAACACACCCACATTACTTTGGAGATCCTAGAACATCTTTACAGTAAAGGTACATAACGTGTAAACAGCAGAATGTAGCTGCTTCTATTACTTTTTATGGTGGCCACAACTTTGCATGTTCTCAATATCTTTGCATCATCCGTGCATACCTATTAGCCTGCTCTCCCCTCTGCAAAGTTCTACATTCAGAATATAGTGTTGCCACACAGAAAGAAAGAGGTTTCTGACTGGAAATGCTCCATACTTCTGTCAGTAATGTGCTGATATTCATAGTGTGCATACCATAGACATTTTTAGAAAGGAAGGGGCCTGTGTACAGTATCTGTGTAGCCACGCTGCTCACACAGCAGTGCCAGAGTCACATACACAAATCTCTGGCGCCATTTTCCCTGTGATTTCTGTAGGGTCAGTGGAAAGGTAAGTATAGTCTATGGATGTAGGGTGAGCTGTGTGATCCCCCCTTGACTGCGAGGACCATATGGACTGCACACCCTGCACCCATTATAGATATGCCGCTGGTGCATAGTAAGTTGATAAATTAATTTAAGTATATATATTCCAGTGTTTGGCATTACTTGTGCAGATGCCTATCACTTTAAATGGAAGGAAATTACTGTGCAAAATGCAGAGCCTGGTCTCAGCACACAGCATGGCCTCCATCGGGTTTACGTACATCTCTGAATGGGTGCGATACCAGTGACAGGCAGTCAGAAGACCAGCAACGGCATCCTGATGGAGAGAATCCCAACAGGGGTTTGGTAAGTATACTTACCCTCCTTATCTACCCTCCTAACCCTCCCTTCCCACAGCTTAAACCCCCCTCCCTTCCTCCCCAGCCTAACCCTAACCCACCCTGGTGGTGCCTAAACCTAACCTCTGCTCCCCACGGACTAACCCTAAACCTCCCTTCCCTACAGACTAACCCTAATCTTCCCCAGTGGTGCCTAAACCTAACCTCCCATCCCCATGGCCTAGCCCTAACAGTCCCCAGCATATTTATGGTTGGGATGCCAGCTGTCGGCACTGCGACTAATAGCCGCCGGAATCCTGAATATCCCCTCTTAATCAGGCCCTGAGTTTTTCCCTTAAGTGACTTGTAAAGTGGAGAGTGCCATACACCCCTAATGATTAGTGTCACCTTAACTTACTACAGCATGGATGGTCTTGCTCTAAACCATGGGTCTTCAACCTGTGGCCCTCCAGTTGTTGTGGAACTACACATCCCATCATGCCCTGCTCAGTTTTACCATGCCTTAATAGCAAAACTGTGTCAGGGCATGCTGGGATGTGCAGTTCCACAGCAGCTGGAGGGCGCAGGTTGAAGACCCATGCTCTAAACCATTGGAATCGACTGACCTGACTGCAGCTTGTTTCCACTCTGTGCATCCCATGTGAAAAGTCATCAGTAAGTGTTATTGCTTCTGGATTGACTACATCATAAAATGAGGGCCAACCTGCACAAAACATTAAAGTAAGAGAAAAAAAGATATTAAAAAACATGATGTAGGGCAGGAAGACTGAGGTTTATTAATTAATAGTATTTACTGTTGTACGTTTCCACTCAAGTTCTTAGCTAAAGAGATACATGTGCAGTATTTATTACATGTTCACGATAAATATAATTATTATCATCTCCAAGGTGTTACTGAGCTCTGTATTACATTAGTTCTTGACCCATTAGAGCTTACAGTAAAAATTCTGTACCACGCATACACATACACACACACACTTACTGTAGCCTCCTCAAAAATGTGGTCAAACCTCCAATTTGGCATGACGTCCCCATAAAATAGTATGGACACCAAACTTCATCAAGCTCCGAAAATACTAATTGGCATTGGTTCCTGGACACCCGCTCCTTCCTATAGGAAAGATGTCTGGCTAGCAAAAAGAGATTCTGTTGGATCCCTCTGTCCCTGTTTGGCTCGCTCCACTGCCCATCAGGAGCCTTGTGAGCATGCGTGAAGCCCTGTTCATGTATGCCCACTAACACTGCCGCAATTTCACTGTTACAAAAGTAGTGGTGATAGGGACAGTTATTTTCTGGATCAGGTGCTTAAGTATCCACCGCTACTACTCGCAGTAAGTTGGATACTAAAGTAGCACTGCCAAATGCTTAATTAATAGGCCCCTTATTACTTACATTTGTGATATTATATACAGTACATTTTCATGTATAGTGAAAGACTGTAAAAGCTTTCAGATTGTATCAAATAATTAAAGCTTGCAGTGATTAGATATCTTTAAACTCAGACCAACACAGCAGTGGTGTATCAATATCGGGTACAGGGTATGCGGCTCATCATGGGACCCTTACTCAAGATGGGCACGAACCACACACCCTGCACCCATTGCAATGATTTGCCCGGCATCTACCCATGCCATCATTTAATTCATTTCTTTGGATTTATGGCACTGGAGCCCTATTTCTGAAGAAATCAATGGAAATATGGCGATGGCACCAGATTTACAAAGCTATTGCCAGAAAAACAGTGATAAGAAGATAATAAGACTTTGGCACTGTGCCAGAAACTTTGCTGTCCTCTGTATGAGCTAGCGTCATATATATATATTTTTTTTTCAATATTAATTTTTATTATTTTGTATTTAAACAAAAGTAAATGGGAATGGGGGTACAGAATAGAAAAGAGGGGGAAGGGGTGGGGGTACACAAACAATTCAACGTGTACAGAATTGTGTAGAGCACATTAAGAAAATCTACAAACAACCAAACCATATGGAGCTGAATCCATCCAATAGCAGTTATGGGACCGTTTATCAGCTAGGTTTCTATGCGTTGTGTATGACATCTGGGGGACGGCTATGCCAGTAGTTAGTCCACGAAATCCAGAGGAGAAGGGGGCAAGATGGAGTAGAAGAATAAGCAACCCCTGCGGTTTCAAACTCACAGTGAGACTGTATAGCCTTTTCTATCATGGTTATATGGGGGACCACGGGGGAAAGCCACTGACGAGCAATTAGAAGTTTGGTAGTGACCAAAATATGGCCCAAGACATATTGATCGCCCGGCGATAAGTCGCCATAATAGAGGTGGAGGAGTGCTAGCCGTGGGTGCGGAGTTAAATGATGACCCAACACCAAACCTATAAGGTGAAAACCCGAGTTCCAAAGCTGAGCAAGCGCCGGGCATTCCAAGAAGATATGCAATAAAGTTCCGACATTACTACAGTTGCGCCAACAGAGATTCGATGTGGAAGGGGTGTAAGCGGGAAGGGGTGAAATACAAACGATGTAGGAGTTTATAGAATAATTCCATATGTGATATACATTTAGATATTGTAAAGCAGGTTTTAAAGATCGCCTCCCATTCCTCCACCGAAATGGAGCATCTAAGGTCCGTCTCCCATTTTAATTGGAAAGGGGCTTTCAGTAATGGCTGGGGATTGATGATATAGTTATACCATTTAGTGATGCCTCCCCTGCCCTCCCCCGTATCAAGAAAGTTCTGGATAAGTTTAGGTAATGGGAATATAGTGTGGGGGGAGCATGAAGCCCCGTGGAGCCAGTGTCTTAAGCTGCAGATATATGTAAAATTCCTTATGCGGCAATGAGAATCTTTCTTGTATTTGTGCGAAAGGAAGCAGGGTGTTGTCTGCCAGCACATCACGTAGGGACAGGATTCCCCTGGATATCCAGGCATCGAATCTCAGATCGGGAATCAGGGAGGCAATACCTGTCAGTGAGAGGCAGAGGGTGGGAGGGTAATATCGTTCCCTCTAAGCGCCACCTCCAACCAAGCCTTCCGAGTAGAGTGGACGGTAATAGATCTAGCGGTTAATAGTTTGCCTTCATTTTTCGGAAGCAACAATATATCTGTCAAGGGAAGTGGGGAAACAAGCCCTTGTTCGAGGTGGACCCATGTTTTATGTGCAGAGTGTGAGAACCAAGCTCCAATTTGTGCAAGTCGACACGCCAATTGATAGGAGTGTATATGTGGGTAGGCCAGACCCCCCTCCCGTTTGGGCTGGATCATCATTTTCCTGGCTAGTCTCGGTTTCCTACCCGTACATGCATAGGAGCTGAATATAGCATTAAATTTAGACAGAAGATAGTCAGGTAGGAGAATAGGGATGGCCCGAAAGAGATACATAAGCCTGGGGAGAACCGTCATCTTCAGTGCAGCTATTCGCCCTAACCAGGAGACATGTTGCATCCTCAAGGTCACAGGTCTTCTGTTGTAGGTCCGCGACCTCGGACTGTAACTCCTCAAGATGAGTAATCATCTCATTATGAGTAATCATCTAATTTCACCACCTTTCATCATTGAGTAATCATCTCATTTCACCACCTCCTCACACTTATTCTCGAGATGATCCGTGCGCTGACCTATGGCAGCACTGCAACGCTGTCTTAACTTCCATCGTTATATCATCCTTGAAGGAAGCCAGAAGTTGCCGCATAGAGCCGAGAGTGAGAGGAGCATCGTCATCCAGTTGTGAGAGCTTCGCCGGACCGACACGGGGAGTCGCAGACGGATCAACACGCTTCGGGGAGTGTTTAGGTTGAGGATCAGAAACGGTAGGCCCTCTTGGACTCTGAGATGCAGGAGACTGCTTGAAGAAAGCCACCGGACGAACCGGGGTTTGGTCTTTCTGGCGTTTAGGTGGCATAATTCCGGAAGGTATATCCCACCGAAGGAGGAGTAGACGAGACAAATTGGAAAAAGGAGTATAGACAAAGCTATGCCGGCTTGTTAATTGCTAGGGGTTGTATCATAGCATCTGGAGTGAGGGAGGGTCAGGACATCACGAAGGCAGTTATATCATTCCGACTCGCAACGGGGAGGGTCCCCCCGCATCCCCTAACTGACGGGTGCAAGTGAGGAGATATCAGATATAGGTATAGGAAGGGTACAAGCCCCGAGGACTTCTAGACAATGATACTTGAAAAGTCCCCTTTATATTAATGCAGCAGCTTCTGAGGGTGGAGGTATGGAGGGGGTGCCTTATATGCAGCAATTATCCAGCAGGTGAAGAGATTAATACAGCACACACTGAAATCAGGGCTGTGGCTCCCCACAGCCCAGCAGCTCTTATCATTGGCACTTTGCCAGCACTTAAAATGGCGCCGCCAGGCTCCAATCCTGGGCCTCTGTAGCTCTGGTTCCTGTGCCCCCGTCTGTTGCGTTGGTGGAAGTGGGGAGCATCTCTGCAGGCAAGGGTCCCCCCCTCACTGCACTGCAGTGGGGAACGGAGATCGGGGGACAGACGCAGGAGGCAGCGCTAGCCGCGTCCCGCCCAGGGAGCACAGCCGCGCACGCTCCCGCTTCTCGGATACACACAGCGGGTGCCGCGGCTAGCAGGTGCGATGGCGCACAGGGCGGTCTGGCAGGAGGCAGGGAAGACACCATCAGGGGAGTCAGGAGAAGGGCCGCCGCCGTCCACGGCTGTGATCAAGGCCCCGCCGCGTCACTTCCGGTCCGGGACAGCACCCGGCTCGAGTCCCCAACCAGGTAGGCAGGCCGCAACCCGCACGGGCGCAGGGGGCACCCGCCGGCTCCGCAACCTACCCACCTAGTGCAGGGGAGCTGTAACAGGCTTCTGGTGGGTCTCAATGGGTAGGTGGTGTGGACGGTGATCGTCAAATATGAGCACTTATGCAGGAGCTCGGTTTCAACACGTCCACCTTCTCTCACAGTTAAGCCACGCCCCCTCACTTGCTAGCGTCATATTTTCATTGAGGATGAGACCCAGGGTAATCTCATTAGACACCTCAAGTCCCTGGCCCAACATTATACTGTACAATACATTGGCCTGACAATTTCTAAACAATCTGCAGATATGCTTTAATCTAGATTTTAAACAGAGGATAACATTTAAGGACATTAAAATTAATTTATATTTGAAAATGCTGAATGCACTCTGCAGTGACACATATTCAATGTAAAATAATCAGGTACACCAATCAGAACCCCATTCCGTGCTGATGTCCTTTCCTGTAGAACTACCCACCATCCTTTATTTTGTAATTCTGTGACTCATCCCTAATCATAGTCAGTGCCGCAAAAAAAAACAGTTTGTGAAAGAATGGAAGAAATCAAATAGTACTGCTTTTACTTTATACATTTGACTGCTTTTACTTTATAATTTTGACTATAACAACAAGTTATAATTGAAGATTGGGATTATACAAACCATCAGCCTCTCTAACTATCAGCAGAGCAATGTTTCTGAACAAAGGTATCTAACAGAGGGGGTCATTTCGAGTTGTTCGCTCGCTGCAGTTTTTAGCAGCCGTGCAAACGCTATGCCGCCTCCCACTGGGAGTGTATTTTAGCTTAGCAGAAGTGCGAACGAAAGGATTGCAGAGTGGCTACAAAATATTTTTGTGCAGTTTCAGAGTAGCTTCAGACATACTCAGCGCTTGCAATCACTTCAGACTGTTCAGTTCCTGTTTTGACGTCACGAACATGCCCTGCGTTCGGCCAGCCACGCCTGCGTTTTTTCGAACACTCACTGAAAACGGTCAGTTGACACCCAGAAACGCCCTCTTCCTGTCAATCACTCTGCGGCCAGCAGTGCGACTGAAATGCTTCGCTAGACCTTGTGTGAAACTACATCGTTCGTTGTAATAGTACGACGCGCGTGCGCATTGCCGCATACGCAGAAGTGCCGATTTTTTGCCTGATAGCTGCGCAGCAACCGAAATCTGCTAGCGAACAACTCGGAATGACCCCCAGAGTGCGGTGGGGTGAGGGTGAGATTGTTGGGATCTGTAGTGCTGTAGAGCAGGTGGTTAGAAATGGTAACTGAGCTAACCAGCCTGGAACTGCTACGGCTGTGATTTGTAGTGCTGCAGGGCAAATTTAAGATGGAACCAGACGGCAGTATAACAGAAGCAGATGACTAATCTGGGAGATCAAGAGACAAGACACCCTGGTGGATAGCAATGTTGTACTGGCAATCTGACAGTGCTTCACTAAACACTTTTATAGGGAATGATAGGCTCTGATTGGTGTCAAAAACCATGTGACCTGGACTAGGCCCACCACTGGGTAAGCAGCAGTCAGGTGACACGCTCCAAAATGGCTGCACCCAGGAGACGTAGACGGTGTGTGAAGCCCGGGAAAAGATGCTGACGTTACTTCAGGAGCAGCACGGACCAGCAGGAGGATAACAAGCACCCTGGAACCCCCTCAAGAGACATGCGGATCAGCAGAGAGGTAAGTGCCGGTGAGCACGGTGCTGGGACCTGACACCCATGTACTGTTTATAATGAGCACCAATGAGACACTTAAAAGGAAATAGCAGGAGACCATTTAGCAGTGTAATATAGAGAGAAATGCACGTAACACAGTGAAAAATGGCTGTAACATTTATAAAACATTAGTTACCAACCCGTCAAAATGACAAAACAACATAACAGTAATGTCAGCACTGGCGGTTGTTTGCGTCTGAATGGAGCAATTTAAGTGTTCTAAATAAAATTGTGAAAGATAAAGTACCAACCAATCAGCATCTAAAGGTGGGTACACACTAATAGATATATCTGCAGATCAATTGATCGGCAGATATATCTATGGACGGATAGGGCAGTGTGTTGAGCATACACACTGACCGATCCGTCGGGGACTGACGTCATGAACTGGGCGGGTGTGTACACACGCCCGCCCAGTTCAGCTGTCAATCACCGCCGGCCGCCGCAGCATGTGTACGGGCGGTCGGCCGTACACACACAGCGATGCGCCAATATATCGTTAGATATATTGCCCGTTGGCTGTGCTGCGCGGCCGACGCGATACGTCTGTGAACGACGGAGTTCACAGACGTATCGGCCGTACACACTGGCCGACGGTCCCGCGATATATCGGCCATTCAAGAGAACGGCCGATATATCGGCCAGTGTGTATGGGCCTTAACTGTTATTTTTCAAACATTTATCTCTCTCTGAGCTTTGATAAAAACCTCTATAAATCTTCTAATATATCTCAATGTGGTTAATATGTACTATATCGGATTATGGCTGTAGTGTATTTACTGTATATTGATGTAGAACAACTTCCCATGCGAAGCACAATAAATTAAAAAGTACTAGTGTTTTTCCTTTCCCAGGAGTCTAACATTTCAGGTTATTGTAAACAACCTATAGATTATGCAATGATAACATGTGTTAAGCATTCCAGAGATGAAAACTGTCTGTATATATATCGACAGCAAGTAAATGCTTTCCATTATCAGTTGTTGGATATACACTTGTGTTCAGAATAATAAGATTATTTTATTACATAGTATAACTAAAATATGTATCTACATCGTGCTCCTACAGCACCGGCACTCAGTTCCGTCTGCAAATATTAGATTACCTCCAGCAAGGTTGGTTAAACATTTCAAGCTGCAGTCACCAATTTATAAGATTTGTGGGTTTGTTTGTTTGTTTTTTTTATTTTTTTTTTATTTTAGACATAGATGGTTTTATCAACTTTGACATGTCAAAGTGTTTCTGGATGCCTTTTTATGGTGCAAGAATTGTCTAGGGCCAGGCAGGCTAGGTGGTAGGATTACAGTAGAGGTAAACTACGCCTGTGCTATGCCCAGCCCACAGGTTACATAGCTCATTTTCAACTTGAGATGGGAAATGAAACACTTTATCTTTAGCCAACAAATATTTATATACACCTCAATAGCAAAAGTAACATAAAAAAGATAGTGAGTTGTATTAAACATATCTGAATATAAATGAGTTATAAACACGTTCCCTCTAATGCAGAGGTTGCATTCCAACAGTACTGCCATTTATTACAATAATAAAATGTGCACAGGAGTGGTCTAATATTCTCTTTTAACCTGTATTTCACCTCATTTTAAACACAAGGAAGGTAAAATGATATCAAGTGGTATTCCTTTTGAACAGCCAAACGATCCAATATATGAGAAATTCTAGATTGCTTTCCTTACATCAAGGCAGTGATGAAAACCTGATGGGAAGGAGGCCTCTAAACTAAAAGCCAGTGGTGATCTATAGGAGGTGATACATAAGATTAGCCACAAACAAATCCATTAAGCAGCATTTGGGCTCTGCAAATTCCAATAGGCAGTCAGCCGCCTGTGAATAGGAATTGAAAAGGTTAAAAAGTTGAAGAAAGTTTCTGAATGAAATTACTCTAGCTAAAATGAAAGAGATCAATTTCCTTGAAAAACAGGAGTCAATCCGTGACCTCTCTCCCCAGGTATTTTACACACAGCCGTCCAAAAACATCCATTTGCACAGCACAGTAACTGGTTCAAGGAGCCAGCTAAAACTACAAAGACAAGGAACGCCAGTGAAGGAAATCCTTGAGGGAATAGAGGAATTCTATGACTCACATTCTGAAAATCCCCAGTAACACTCCAAAGACAAATGTAATGAAGGACAGCCACCACAACTGAAATGATATACAAGCAAAGTGGATATGGGCATATAGTGCGAGATGACTCAAAAGTAAATTATGAGGACACTCAATCGATTTCCACTTATTGCACAGAGCATTATTTTTAACAATGTTCATATGGCTGCGACATCAATTTTACCCCTAAGTAACATCATCTCTAAGTTTTAACTTGTTACAGCAACAAACCTACTATAAAATTAATTACATATATTTGTTCTATTAAAACAGCCAGCATCAGTATTAAATTATTCAATTAAAGAGGAAACATAAAAATTGAACAATGAGAAAGAAAACAATACAGGAGCCTGTTTACAATTTTTTTTTTTAAATGTGTCTGAAAACTGCTGTCAGCATTTGCATAAACACTCACTATACTGAACAATGCGCTTTAAGCTTTTTAAACATCTGGAACGTTAGATCATATTTCATAATAGAATACAAAATAAGAAACCAAGGGGCCTTATGCAGACAGCATCTGCTGGGAAGGTTATGCAAGGCGACTCAATTGCAATAATTAACAAGTATGTTTCACATCACAAATGTAAATAAATATGTAGGATTGTTTCAGGACTACAGGATTACTTTACTTTCAAAATGAGCACCATCAGGTTAAGTCAGATATACGTGTGTGTGTGTGTGTGTGTGTGTGTGTGTGTGTGTGTGTGTGTGTGTGTGTGTGTGTGTGTGTATTTCTATATTTTCTGGTTCCTACTACAAGAAATCAATTGCAAATATCTGAGAACAAAAACAGATGGGGGCGCCAATGGCATATTATCTTCCTAAAACAAAACAGCAATATAGCCAATGATGCATACTATAATGATGACGTATCTGATTTTTCTCTAATTTCCAGTGTGTGTCCTTATTTATACAATGTTCTCCTTAATATAGGTACCAGTAGACAGTGCCGTAACTAGACATATTAGCGCCGTCTGCAAAAAAATTCATTGGCGCCCCCCCCAAATACAAAACAGGGTCAGTGCACGCCATTGGCGTGCGCCAAAATATAGGGGCATGGCACAAAATAATACCAATTCATGTTACACTGTACAGAAGCCTCCATTATTCAAATTACGCCGCACAGTAGCGTCACTTACACACATTACACCAGGTAGAGCCTCTGTCACACATTACGCCAGGTAGTGCTCCATTTTTCACATTACTCCAGGTAGAGCCCCTAGCACACATTATGCCAGATAGAGTCCCCTTTTACACAGTATGGCAGGAAGAGTCCCCTTTTTACAAATTACGGCAGCAGAGACCCTTTTTAACACATTAGGCAGGCAAAGATACCTTTTTACACATTACAGCAGACAGGATCCCCTTTTAACACATTACGGCAGGCAGAGACCCCTTTTTTACACATTAGGCAGGTGGAGTCCCCTTTTTACGCATTATGGCAGGCAGAGTCCCCCTTATTTACATTAGGCAGGCAGAGTCCCCATTTTACACAATTTGACCTATATATACATATACAATACTGATGTGAATTGTGTACGGGCTTCTATGGGTCAACCTGACATATATTAAACAGCACATAATATGCAACTGCCCGATCCTGACCATTGCAGGAGCACTATAAGCCATTTATCGGCTAACACTCCTGCATCGGCACTGCATACACACCTATACAATAAACGGCCATTCTCCCATTATAAGGAGAATGTTCTGACCATATGCATACTGTACTGTACTGTAGAATCCATTTGATTCTCTGGAGGAAGCCGCCGATTTGCACACAGGCGGAGAAACGCGTAGAGAGGAGTGCTATGTACGGCTGACACTTGCAGTGATCCAGCATTCTTCACGTGAGGACCGGAGCGAGAGCAATTAGGAGTGAGACGTCACCCAGTATACAAATTCCTGGTCTGAAGACACGTAGAGCTGGTATAATTATATAGCGTGGCCACGCTGGACTGTTGAGTATAATTGCATTTACTGCAAAGAGAGTGTGCAGTGACTACTAATACTTACAATTTCCGCTATTAACAAGTTGCATGAATATATGCTTTGAACTTTTAACATCTTCAAGCTTATTCATCCTTATTTGGCAAATGCTATGAACTGTCTGATAAATTCTGCTACATGCTACTAATTATTAGTGCTTTTTGAACTTTCAACATCTTCAAGCTTATTCATCTATATCCAGCAAATGCTATGAATTGTTTGCTAAATGTTGCTATATGAAACTAATTATCAGTGCACTAATTAAGCTAATTGACTCAGGAGTGGCCATTAGGATCTATATAATTTTATGTTATTTTAATTAAATACACCGGCCGTGTGATTAATGTTTTGTGTGTAATGTCCATTAAATGTTTTATGTTTTAAACATGTACTTATCTGGACAGCGCTTCATTTTGTTGTTGTATATTACTTATTTTTTGGGGGTTAGCAGTGACCTCTTAAGTGAAGCAGCAGCCTGTGATCAGGTTATAATTTATAATATATAATATCCCAGAACTTTTGTTTGTCAGCGCCCAGGTGTCCCGTTTTTTCTTTGTATTAAACCCAGCTAAAGTCAGTAAAACGGTCGTTAAGGTGGACTGGACTGATGTTCTACTGTTGTCAATAAACAACATTTGGTGAGCGACTAGTTCACATTTTTCTTACAATAGAGGTATTATCAGAGGCAGAACTCTGGGAGGCAACGGAGTCATCTGCCGCCGGGGTCCTGCTCTGAAGGGGGGCACCTCTCCTCCCATTCTGTGACACCATTAAATTAAGTTAATTGATAGCTGCCGCTGTCTTTTCAGTGTCCGACTTCCTCACTGGTCCCTGCACCTTACAAATCACACCCTCTTTATTATACGGAATATACACATTTTACAAGTGTCACACCCAGGATTAGAAACCACAACCTATTACACTGGAATCAGTCACTTTACTGATGAAGCTGTTTGCTCCTGTATAGGAAATATGAGAATTTTAACTATATGAAGATACTTCTCTGACAATTACACGTAACTTCTACTTCATATTGGGGGTCATTCCGAGTTGTTCGCTCGTTGCCGATTTTTGCTATGCTGCAATTTGTTGCAAAATGTGCATGCGCAAGGCACGCAGGGCGCATGCGCTTAGTTATTTAACTAAAAACTTAGTAGATTTGCTGTGTATTCTGCAGCGCTTTTCATTCGCACTGCTGATCGGTGAATGATTGACAGGAAAGGGGCGTTTCTGGGTGGTAACTGAGCGTTTTCCGGGCGTGTGCTAAAAAACGCAGGCGTGTCAGGGAAAAACGCGGGAGTGTCTGGAGAAATGGGGGAGTGGCTGGCCGAACGCAGGGCGTGTTTGTGACGTCAAACCAGGAACTAAACAGACTGAGCTGATCGCAGTCTAGGAGTAGGTCTGGAGCTATTCAGAAACTGCAAAGAATTATTTATTAGCAGTTCTGCTAACCTTTCGTTCGCTATTCTGCTAAGCTAAGATACACTCCCAGAGGGCGGCGGCCTAGCGTTTGCAATGCTGCTAAAAGCAGCTAGCGAGCGAACAACTCAGAATGACCACCATAGTTAGAATTCTCATAACTCCATCAGTAAAGTGTCTGCTGTTAGTGTAACAGGTCATGGGTTCTAATCCTGGGTATGACTGCTAAGAAATGTGTGATTTAAAATAAAAGACAATTAAATGTATAAATACAGTATATACATTTTTTTCAGAACACACGCACACATACATACATATATTTATCTTAATATAGGAAATAAGGGGGCACCATTATTTATCTTGCCTCCGGGCAACTGGGACGAACTTACACCACTGGGTATAATATAAATCTCTCTCTCTCTCTCTCTCTATATATATATATATATATATATATATATTAAACAGTGCTCAACGTAGAAATTTAGAGGTCTTATATGGCAATTCTAATACAATGGCAGAGGGTCTGGGGCTGCCAAGGCTGTAGCTACCATAGGTGCAGGGAGTGCAGTTGCTATGGGGCCTAGAGCTGAGAGAGGCCCACCTTCCCTTTCAAGATATACTAGGGTATTCAATTATCCGCAAATTCGCGGCAATTTTTCGCGGCAATCGGGCGAAAATTGCCACGAAAACGCTCCGTTTTTCGACCTATTTAATTCCAAACGGGTTTCACCTGAAAATTCTTGCAGTGAAAAGTGCAGGTGAAAATGGGGAAATCAGCCTGTACCCCAAAAAATGCTAAACTAACATAGGAAAACAGAAGAGAAGTGTGTTAGAGATCACATTAGAGAGTTTTTGGGGACTTAAATTGTGTGAAATGGCTGTTATATGCATTTTTAAAAAATGCAAAAAAATGATAGAAAGCAAGTTTTTTTGAGCAAAATAAATGCTCTCATTAAATTTGGGGTACATGAAAATGGGTATAAGTATATATTTGGGTCATTTTAGGGTACTTTAAAAAAAAGTGGAAACAGACCGATTACTCCCATCTGCAAGCCTAAAAACATCTGTCCCACTCATAAAGCACCCCAATATACCTGTCCCATACCTTGAACCCCAATTTCCATCACTTTGTACTTTTTCACCCCAAAAATGACGTCATTATTGGCCAATTAAAAATAATTAAAAACTTTAACGTGCGTAATAAGTCATTAAGGGGGGGTGTCCCAGGAGTTCTGGACCATATCCAAACATTTTTACCTTAAAATAGTGACTTTTTCCAACTTTTCACCTGCTTCAGAGTAGGTGAAGTGGAATTAGTGAAAAAATGATCAGCGATAAATTTTTCAGGAAAATTGAATAGGCTGTAATTGCTTTTCACGCGAAAAGTTTGTTATCGCTGCTAATTGAATGTACCCCTAAGTGTTATATACATTTTTCACCACTGTGTGGTATACGGGGGCCCTTACAAACTTTCCTTGGGGCCTACAATATATATAGTTATGGCCCTGGACCTGCCCATTGTAATGTTGTAAAAATAGGATTTTAATTACCTACCGGTAAATCCTTTTCTCGTAGTCCGTAGAGGATACTGGGGTACACATTAGTACCATGGGGTATAGACGGATCCACTAGGAGCTTTGGGCACTTTAAGAAATCAATAGTGTGTACTGGCTCCTCCCTCAATGTCCCTCCTACCAGACTCAGTCTAGAAACTGTGCCCGAGGATACGGACATATCCTGAGGAAGGATGTAACAGATTAGTGGTGAGATTCGAACCAGCACACACAAACAAGAGGAAAGCCATGCTAACCCAAACTGAATAGGCACAGAAACAGCAGAACCAAGAACATTACTTAACTAAGTAACAGTGCAGGAAACACGAAGCACTGGGCGGGCGCCCAGTATCCTCTACGGACTACGAGAAAAGGATTTACCGGTAGGTAATTAAAATCCTATTTTCTCTTACATCCTAGAGGATACTGGGATCCACATTAGTAACATGGGGATGTACCAAAGCTCCCAAACCGAGTGGGAGAGTGCTGAGGTTCCTGCAGAACTGATTGACCAAACTGAAGGTCCATAGCGGCCAAAGTATCGAACTTGTAGAACTTAGGAAACGTGTTCGAACATGACCAAGTAGCTGCTCGGCAGAGCTGGAAAGCCGAGACACCCCGGGCAGCTGCCCAGGAAGAACCCACTGACCTAGTAGAGTGGGCCTGTGCAGATCTTGGAACCGGCAAACCTGCCGTAGAATAAGCATGCTGGATAGTAAGCCTAATCCAGCGAGCAATAGACTGCTTTGAAGCAGGACATCCAATTTTATTGGGATCATAGAGAACAAAACAGCAAGTCAGATTTCCTGTGACGAGCTGTCCGCTTCACATTAGATTTTCAAAGCCCTCACAAAGTCCAAGGAGTTCGAAGAAGCAGAGGTGTCGGTAATCACCGGAACCACAATAGGTTGGTTGATATGAAATGCAGACACCACCCTTCGGAAGAAACTGCTGACGAGTTCTTAGTTCAGCACGATCTTCCTGAAAAATCAAATAGGGGCTTTTGTGAGACAACGCCCCCAGTTCCGACACCCGCCTGGCCTAAGCCAGAGCCAACAGTGTAACGGTCTTCCACATTAGAAACTTAATGTCCACGTCCCGTAAGGGCTCAAACCAATCCGAATGGAGAAACTGCAGCACTACGCTGAGATCCCAAGGTGCCGAAGGAGGCACAAAGGGCGGTTGGATGTGCAGAACCCCTGTCAAAAAAGTCTGAACTTCCGGAAGAGACGCCAATAGTTTCTGAAAGAAAATGGACAAGGCCGAAATCTGGACTTTTAAGGAGCCCAAAATCAGGCCCACATCCACTCCTGAAATTCCACCACAGGAAATTTCCTGTTCTCACACCAAGAGACATATTTCTTCCAAATACGGTGGTAATGTCTAGACGTTACCTCCTTTCTGGCTTGGATCAAGGTCGGAATAACCTTGTCCAGAATTCCTTTCCGGGCTAGAATTTGATGCTCAACCTCCATGCCATCAAACAAAGCCGCAGTAAGTCTTGATAGACGAACGGCCCCTGTTAAAAAGATCCTTGTTAAGACAAAGGGGCCACGGGTCCTCTAGGAGCATCTCCAGTAGATCCGCGTACCAGGCCCTTCTTGGCCAGTCCGGAGCAATGAGAATTGCTTGATCCTTTTCCATTTTTATTCTTTTGAGAATCTTTTGGATCAATGGAAGTGGTGGAAACACATACACCATCTGGGAGACCCATGGAGTCACCAGAGCGTCCACCTCCACTGCTTGTGGGTCTCTCGACCTGGAACAATACCGCCTGAGCTTCTTGTTGCGACGAGAGACCATCATGTCGATTTGTGGAATTCCCCACTGACGCGTCAAGGACTTGAACACCTGCGGCTGAAGACCCCACTCTCCTGAATGGAGGTCGTGTCTGGTGAGGAAGTCTGCTTCCCAGTTGTCTACTCCTGGAATGAAGATTGCCGACAATGTCACAGCGTGCCTTTCTGCCCAGAGGAGAATCCTTTTTACCTCTGACATTGCTGCTCTGCTCTTCATTCCGCCCTGTTGGTCTATGTACGTTACCGCCATCACATTGTCCGACTGAAACTGAATGGCTTAATCTTGAAGATGTGATGCCTGTAGAAGGGCGTTGTATATGGCCCCGAGTTCCAGAATGTGGATTGGAAGAATGGTTTCCTGACTTGACCATTTTCCTTGGTACTGTGCCCATTGGGTGACTGCTCTCCAACCCCTCAGGTTTGCATCTGTGAATAGCAGAATCCAATCCTGAATCCCGAACCTAGGCCCCTCTGTCAGGGGAGAAGTCTGAAGCCACCACAGAAGAGAAATCCTGGTTTCCGTCGATAGACGTATCCTCTGGCGCATGTGAAGATGCAATCCGTACCACTTGTCCAACAGATCCAGCCTCGTAAGAGGCCACCATCTTTCCCAGGAGGCGAATGCATAGATGCACCAACATCCGTGTTGGTTTTAGAACTTCCAGCACCATCGACTGGATCACCAATGCCTTTCCATTGGAAGGAATACCTTCTGTGCTCCTGTATCCAGTATCATTCCCAGGAACGGAAGCCCCCATGTCGGTTCCAGGTGAGATTTTTGCAGGTTCAGAATCCACCTGTGAGCCTGGAGCAATCGTGTTGAGAGGGCGATGTTGTGTAACAACCTTTCCCTGGATGGTACTTTGATCAGCAGATCGTCCAGGTACGGTATGATATTCACTCCTTGCTTGCAGAGGAGAAGCATCATCTCTGCCATTACCTTGGTGAAATCCCTCAGTGCCGTGGAGAGGCCAAATGGCAGGGCCTGGAACTGGTAGTGACAGTCCTGTAATGCAAACCTTAGAAAAGCCTGATGAGGTGGCCAAATTGGAATATGAAGATACGCATCCTTGATGTCCAGAGACACCATGAATTCCCCTTCCTACAGACCTGAGATCACCGCTCTCAGAGTCTCCATCTTGAATTTGAACACCCGTAAGTACGGGTTCAGTGACTTGAGGTTCAAATCGGGCCTTACCGAACCGTTTGGTTTCGGTACCACAAACAGGTTGGAATAATTACCTTTGTTTTTCAGGTGAAGTGGAACTTGAACAATGACCTGAGTCTGTACCAGTCTTTGAATTGCTGCCTGTAAAGTCATACTTGCTTCTGGAGAAGCTGGTAAGCCAGATTTGAAGAATCTGGGAGGTGGGAGTTCCTGAAACTTCAGTCTGTATCCCTGTGCGATAAGATCTGTGACCTAGGGATCCTGGCATGACGTTGCCCGAATGTGACTGAAATAACGTAACCGGGCTCCCACCTGCCTGTCTTCCAGGCAGTGTGGTCCACCATCATGCTGAAGTCTTTGTAGCAGAACCTGTAGCAGCTGGTTACCTGGGATTACTTCTATTGCCTTGAAGGCTGTAGAAGAACTCTTGGATTTGCCTTTAAGTCTTGCTGTCCGAAAGGACTGTAGAGTTGGAGCAGAGTAGGGTTTCTTAGCTGGGGTTGCTGTGGAAGGAAGGTATGTAGACTTACCCACCGTAGCCTTGGATATCCACATATCCAGTTCATTTCCAAAGAGGGCTTCACCTGTGAAAGGTAGGTAGTTCATGTCTTTCCTGGAATCCGCATCCGCAGTCCACTGGTGTAGCCAAAAGCACCCGTGTGCTGAAACTGCCATAGCAGTGGTGCGTGCATTGAGTAAACCAATTCCCTTTATGGCCTCCACCATAAGGCTAGCAGAAGCCTGTATATGCTGTAGGAGTAAAATTATCACCCCCTTGATAAAGAAACTAACCCTTCAATCAGATTACCTGTCCATTTTGCAATGGCCCGAGAGATAATTTATCTTGAATATTAAAATCATCCCCTTTTTGGAATCCCACCATGCAGGGTCGGACCCACTATCTGAAAATGTGTACAAAGTACAGTGTAATGATCCCCCAGGGAGGAGAAATACTCTGCTGTGCAGTAACACCCTCCTTAGACATTGTATTGTGAAAATTTACACACACAGGAGAATACAGATTAATCACAAGTACCCAACCGATCCCCCCAGGGAGACACAGAGTTATGAGGAACCCAGCCACATAGCGCTCCTTTATCTCAGTTGGACGCAGACTAAGTACCCCTAATAGGGTATTAATACTTATAATACTGTGCCCCCCCCTTTTGTGGAGGAGCTGCGCTTCCCTGCTAGCATTTACAGTGTGAACTGCAGAGGGAAAATGGTGCTGATGAGCTGTTGGATCCCTGTTACTCTTTGTAGCCAGTGTGGGTAATCAGTGGTGGCTCAACGCGCCCCTCATCAGCGTGACACACTACACTGCATGTCCACCTGAGCCCCTTGGAGCGCAGCCTGCACGCAGAGCTGCGTTCCTACCCTTGTGCCGCCATTCCCGCCGGCGACCCACTAACCGGGACGCTGGCGCTGTACTCACCACTCTTCTGACTTCTGTCTGTTAGGGGGTGGCGGCGTGCTGCGGGAGAGTAAGCTGCGCCGTGGTGTGGCTTACGAATGGCTCCCTCAGGAGCTCAGTGTCCGGTCAGCAGAGAAACGGGACCATTAACTCTCCAGGAAGTTGAGCTGTTCTCCCCCCCAAGTCCCACGAAGCAGACAGCCTGCTGCCAAACAGCACTGTCTGAAAATAACAAACAGAAAAAATAAATGTAGAAAACTTTTCAGGAGCTCTTCAAAGCGTGACCGGCTCCTCCAGGCACATTTTCTAAACTGACTCTGGTAGGAGGGGCATCAGGGCAGTAGCCAGAACTTAATGGGCCCCATAGCAACATTTTGAAGGGCCCCTGTCCCAGTGCTTCAAGAGAGACACCTCTCCACAGCAGTTGTTAATTTGATGCCCCATAGTAGTGCCCTAGTTAATTTTCTGAACCATAGTAGTGCTCTAATTCACATTATGCAACACAGTATCCCCAATTTACATTGTGATACAGTTCATATTACGCCACACTATAGTGCCTCCGCTTTATATTGTGCCACATTACAGTGCTTTAGTTTATATTATGTAACAGTATAATGACCTCCAGTTCATTTTATACCACATTACAATGAGCAGGTCCAGGGGACCAATATAACTAGATATATTGTAGCCCCCAAGGTTTGTATGTATATGTACACCACATGTAATTTTGACAGGAAAGGTGGGCCCCTCTTAGATCTGAGCCCCATAGCATCTGCACTACCTGCACCTATGGTAGCTATGCCCTTGAGGGGCATAGAGGGAGGAGCCAGTGCACACTATTGATTTCTTAAAGTGCACAAGGCTCCTAGTGGACCCGACTATACCCCATGGTACTAAGGTGGACCCCAGTATCCTCTAGGATGTAAGAGAAAAATTAACTGCAGGGCATTATAATGTTACATAGTATGAAATGGGGGCATTATATGTCATAATGTGATTTGGAGGTTCTAGGTTGCATAATGTGTACTGGCAGCCCTACAATGTGACATAACATAAATTAGGGCACTACTAGAGTTCATAAAATAAACTAGGGCACTATTATGGAGCATAATATAAACAACTTGAGGAGCGATGTCTCTCTAGAAGCATTGGGACAGGTGCCCCTGCAAAATGTTGCTCTGGGGCTCACAAAGTTCTGCCTACGCCCCTGGGGGCTGCCCCAGGCCCATAGAAGCTTTAGGTATTTAAAAAATATGAGATTAATTGTAGATGCTTTTTAGCACTATGTAGTATATATGGAACATCAGTGGTCGAAGTGGAAATTTTGAAGTGGGGGTATGCAAAAGTCAAGAACGCGCTCCAGAAAAGAGGGAGTGGTCACCCAAAAGGGGGCATGGTCACTCAAAAGGGGGCGTGCCCAGGGTAGTAGAACCCCTTATACTATCTAGTACTGGTGCCCCATTCACCTTATAGCACACGGTACAAGCTAAAATTCACATTATAGCACACGGTACGAGCCGAAATTCACATTATAGCACATGGTACGAGCCGAAATTCACATTGTAGCACACTGAATGAGCCGAAATTCACATTGTAGCACACTGAATGAGCCGAAATTCACATTATATCACACTGAATGAGCCAAAATTCACATTGTAGCACACTGAATGAGCCGAAATTCACATTGTAGCACACTGAATGAGCCGAAATTCACATTATAGCACACGGAATGAGCCAAAATTCACATTGTAGCACACTGAATGAGCTGAAATTCACATTCTAGCACACTGAATGAGCTGAAATTCACATTCTAGCACACTGAATGAGCCGAAATTCACATTCTAGCACACTGAATGAGCCGAAATTCACATTACAGCACTCTGAATGAGCCGAAATTCACATTATAGCACACTGAATGAGCCGAAATTCACATTATAGCACACTGAATGAGCTGAAATTGTGACAGCAGGGAAAGCCAGAGTGACGACAGGGAGAGAGAGTAACGAGAGTGACTACAGGGAGAGAGGTGACAGCAGGGGAACATTACCTGACTCATTTGTTGCGGCTGGTGGCGATGAGCGGCGTGCGGCTGGTGGCAGCGGTGAGCGGCTGTGAGCTAGTACAGTGCTCTACACAGCCACCGGCCGCCGCACATGGACGGGAGCAACATGTGCAGCAGGATGGCCACTTCCCTCGCCTCCTGCTGCACTTTCATTTCCTCATTTTCGAGTCAGTGGAAGAAGTGGCGGTATACCATACCGCCCCACTTCGACGTGTTCACCTTTCTTCAATGTCTCATATGTTTCTACAGTATATGGTGGAGGATTTATGAAAGGTTGAAGAGAGATAAAGTATTAGCAATCAACTCCTGTTAGTTTACAGTCTGTGTTTGAAAAATATCAGTAAGGAGCTGATTGGTTGGTAGTTTATTTCTCCACTATCTCTCTCTCCTATCATTGATAAATCTCCCCCAATATATTTAATGTCTACCCTGTGTGTGTTCAACTCTTCTGTGTCCCTTCCTCTTTCCCTTACCTGCTCTCTTTGTCTGCCACTCTCCTCAGGGTATATTTACTAAAGTGCAGGTTTTTAGAATTGGAGATGTTGCCCATAGCAACCAATAAGATTCTAGCTAATATCTACTAAAATGTGCTAGATAAAAGTTATATAGAATCTGATAGGTAACTTTCTTTATCACTCCCACATGCTCTCATTTGTTTCTCATCACATGCTCTTCTCTCTCTTTTATTTACCCCTTGCACCTCCCACTCGCTCCATACCTCTCTCACTCCCTGGTCCAATAATTCCCTTATTCCCTCTCATCCCCTGCATTTCTCACTCCATGCTTCTCTCTCTTAGGGGGACATTTACTAAGCAGTGATAAGAGCGGAGAAGTGAGCCAGTGGAGAAGTTGACCCATCAACCAATCAGCAGCTCTGTATCATTTTATAGTATGCAAATTATAGATGTTAGTTCAGTGCTGATTGGTTGCCATGGGCAACTTCTCCACTGGCTCACTTCTCCGCTCTTATCACTGCTTAGTAAATGTGCCCCTTAGCCCCTGCCCCTCTCACTCTCCCCATCCCTTTTTCCACCCCCTGGTTCCCCTCATCTCTGTTACCCTCACAGGATCTGTTTCCTTCTTACCCTGTGCATTTCTCACTTGCTGCTTCCCTCACTCAAACATTGCACCTCTAACTCTCTCCATCCCTCTCCCACCCCCTGGTCCCCTCACTCCCTGTTACCCTCTCAGGACCTGCTTCCTTCTTACTGCCTGCTTCTTAGGGGCTATGTGAATCCATCAAGAACAAAAATAATTTCCCTGTAAGTCCCTTGTTATGCCAAAATGTTTATTTTAGTAAAAAATATAGCTGTACTTCATGGAATGCAGTCAGAATGTCAACAGAATCAATGTCAACACCGACACCATTTATGATGTTGACATATAAAATGTCGACATTTACATGTGGACATCTGCAGAATGTCAACATGTTTGCCGCCTCAACATCTGACACTTCAACATAAGAAATGATGACATTCCTCACAATGATGAATTAGGGTTAGGTTATGGGAGGGAGAGTTAAGGTTAGACGTATACTATTCACCACATATGACTCCACTGGAAATACTCGTCAGCTGACTGCCGGACCATAAGACACCACTGGGGCAGGTAAGAGAAGCTGCAGCACCACCAACACTGTTTTGTCAACATTTCATTGCTTTTTCAGTGCTGACATGGTCAATGTTGACATACTAAGCATGTTGACTTTATAACCATATCCACATTATGACATACAGGATGAATGTCAACAATACAAACCCAACCCAAATGCCAGTTTGTGCAGTTGTCCGATTTTTGTGTATTATGTGCATGCGTCTGAATCGCACTGTACAGACATCCTGAGGATTAATTCCAGGGGCTGCAGTGAGAATTTGGAAGCAGAGAAGTGGAACTTGAATGGTAACAGTGGAGTGGCTATTCAGACGCCTGCATGTCGTATTCAGGGACAGCTACTTTTTTCACAGTTCAGTGAATTAGGCAGCCATGTTCAGACGGACATTCTGAGCAACAGTAGGGTTTATCTAATGTCTGATGGTGCAATGGATGTGCAACCAATCAGGGGCGGATCCAGACGAAAATGAAAGGGGGGGGCACCATGATAGGAAACGGTAATAGTTATATTTACCTGCACCTAAGGTACGCGTGCTCCCAAATAAAGGGTGTGGTATCACAGGGGGTGTGACCTCAAAGAATATGCCATCAGGTAATGATTGGCTGTAGGAGCGCATCCTGGTTTATTGTCAATGTTTCACCCCGATGAAAAGGCTGATTGGGCCTTGAAATGTTGGTCACCTGTTCCATTAGCTATGGGAGCCTGGAAGGCACCCCAGCACAATATACTGTAATTATTATAGGTTTTAGTTGGTGGTGGCAGGTACAGCATACTTTGTTTTGGGCACTGCACTGAGACTCAGACTGCAGGACACGAACTATCCATCTTTGATTAGCAGAAGCAACCAGCTGGATCTCCAACAAGCAGCATAAGACATCTGCAGGACAGCCCTGTCACAATCACACGGGCCGCCTTCTCAAAGCTGAGGCTGAGTTTGACTACACCTAGCATGGTGGTAAAGGAAGTGGAGGGGGAAGCGCTTCGATACTGTGAGGGCTAATGAAGCCTTCTGCGCCGTCATAAGTAACAGTCTTACTCGATGCTGGCAATTGAACCCCACACCTGGGCTGGACTCTGGCCAGCTGGCAGTGGGGGAGGTAGGTTGCGGTGTGAGCAGGGGGAGGCTGAAGCAGCAGCTCCAGCCTCCCCATTGGTTACCACATGGACATGCTGTTAGAGCCGTGGCAGGTCCTAGTGCCTGCCGGCTCTTTTATCAAATCTGACTGACGGAAATAGCAGTTCTCCCTTTGAAAAAAAGAAGAAGCCAGAAACGGCAGGGGGGGGGGGGGGGGGGCACGGGCCCGAGTGCCCCCCCCCTCCTGGATCCGCCTATGCAACCATTGGTGTGACATTTTACGCAAAGCGAGGATAAGACGCAGCCAGTGGGCGCATCTGTATGAATTCCAACGTCTGCAGCATTACCATTAAGATGCTCTTGTGCCGGGATTAACGTCCACCTCTAAATAAAGCCCATAGTTTGCTTACATCAATATTTAGATAAGCATTTATGTATCTGGCACTGTGGGGGCATATCTGCACTGTGGGGGCATTTATTTATCTAGCACTGTGGGGGCATTTATGTATCTGGCACAGTGGGGGCATATCTGCACTGTGGGGGCATTTATTTATCTAGCACTGTGGGGGCATTTATGTATCTGGCACTGTGGGGGCATACCTGCACTGTGGGGGCATTTATTTATCTGGCACTGTGGGGGCATTTATTTATCTGGCACTGTGGGGGCATTTATGTATCTGGCACTGTGGGGGCATATCTGCACTGTGGGGGCATTTATTTATCTGGCACTGTGGGGTCATTTATGTATCTGGCACTGTGGGGGCATATCTGGCACTGTGGGGGCATTTATGTATCTGGCACTGTGGGGGCATATCTGCACTGTGGGGGCATTTATTTATCTGGCACAGTGGGGGCATTTATTTATCCTGCACTGTGGGGGCATTTATGTATCTGGCACTGTGGGGGCATTTATGTATCTGGCATTGCTGGGGGGCATGTCATGTGTTGCTGGCACTGCTGGGGGGCATGTCACGTGTTGCTGGCACTGCTGGGGGGCATGTCATGTGTAGCTGGCACGGCTGGGGAGCATATCATGTAGTGTTCCCGCTAGGCGTCTGTGGCTAGGCAATGTGTCTCAGTGCTCTACCTGGTGCAATGTGTCTCAGTGCTCTGCCTGGCGCAATGTGTCTCAGTGCTCTGCCTGGCGCAATGTGTCTCAGTGCTCTGCCTGGTGCAATGTGTCTCAGTGCTCTTCCTGGCGCAATGTGTCTCAGTGCTCTGCCTGGCGCAATGTGTCTCAGTGCTCTTCCTGGCGCAATGTGTCTCAGTGCTCTGCCTGGTGCAAAGTGTCTAACGTGCTCTGCCTGGCGCAAAGTGTGTAGGAGATTCTACCTGGTGCAATGTGTATTAGCTGTACTACTGTGTGGTGTAATACGAATTGCCACTATTATGTGGCCACGCACCTTCCCCACAAAGCAACGCCCCTAAATTTTTGCTTTGGCATGTGGGTAGGTGAGCACCAAGCATTACAGTATGTACATCATTTTGCACTCCTAACTTAAAAATGTGCCCTCCCTGTGATCAGCACCCTGTCCTAAAAAGTGAACACTATCATGTGTAGCTGGCATGGCTGCGGGGCATGTCATGTGTAGCTGGCACTGCTATGGGGCATGTCATGTGTAGCTGGCACTGCTGCGGAGCATGTCATGTGTAGCTGGCACGGCTGCGGGGCATGTCATGTGTAGCTGGCACTGCTGCGGGGCATGTCATGTGTAGCTGGCACTGCTGGGGGGCATATCATATCTATCTGGCACTATACTGGAGACATTATGTGTATCTGACACTAGACTGGAGACATTGTGTGTAAGGAACACTACTGTGGCTGTTATGTGTAAGGCTGCTAATTGTGTGCGTAGAGGTGGTGTGAAAATATATTTATAGTCTGATAATATGAAGTTACGAGTCCACGGCCACTTTTCCAGAGGCCACGTCCACTTTTCCTGGAGCGCGGGGGGTGGGGTGGGGGGGATTTTACATTTTCTCGCTCAGGGTGCTAGTAGGACTGGAGCCGGCCCTTTATACAACACTGATGAATATTGTCCAAAACAGAATATTCTTTGTTACCAAAGAATTTCAAATATTCTTAGATAAAAGGTTACCTAACTGTATTTAATCATGTGATACTGGACCACCAACTGTGAGTTCCAGTATCCATATTCAATTAGTGCAGCTGTAGCTCAAGGATTAACTCCAGGAGATATTCAATTATGAGCCAATTTTCCGGCATAGTGGCCCCACGGCTAACACGCATTAACCATACCTCCCAACTTTACCATCTTACAAAGATGGACCAATGCGCGGCGTAAAAAAGGGGCATGCCTTCGGAGAAAGGGGTGTGACTTCGGAAAAAGGGGGCATGGCTTCTCGATAATGCCGCAATCGCGAGCCACGGCCCCCGTTTCCCATCATTATGGGGAGCGCTCAGTGAGCTGCTGGCATACCCCCAGTCCCTCTAACTCCTGTGAATAGACGCTGTGTGCACATGCGCACAGCGTCTATTCACCGCTGCTCTGCTAAGCAGGGCAGCGAGCGCAAAAGCCTCCCAACTGCCCCCCCCCCCCCCCCCCACCACGGGACATTGCTGCCCATGGGTGGGACAGCGGGACAGTCCCAAAAAAACAGGACTGTCCCTCGAAAATCAGGACTGTTGGGTGATATGCATTAACCCATAGATTTGCTTTAAGTGACCCGGAATCAATGGGTTACCCTGCAAAGTAAGCCCCAGAGTGTATACTTAATGAAGATTTTTACTTGCAGCTCCTGAAACTGAGCAAAGTGCACCTTCACAATCACAGTGCAGGGCAGCAGTATTAATTGAATTGCTCCTGGCAGAGCTTTAGCTTCGCGGTAAGCCTTGAATCTGCCCCTTAAGAGTTTATATAGTACTATCTCATCTGTAGTTGCAGCTACTGTAGTTAAAAACAAAATAGTTGAACCATATATTACATTCAAATGACGCTATTAACATCTAACAAAGCAGTTTTCCTAGTTCCACATTAATGACAATCTAAAGATCAGATACTTGAGCTGCTAATGGCAGTCCTAAAATATACATGAAGCAAAGAGATTTGAGGTAAAAGAGGCAAAGAGATTTGAGGTAAAATACATACCCTGTCATTATCTTTTTTTCCTGTTTAATCAACAATTACCTGCAAACTGTTTTAAGTTTAATTTGGGAATCCATTTAAAATAGCCCATGTTTATGCTAAAAGGACATGAGAATGTGAGATATACTTCCACTGTCATGAATGTTGTGAACACTTGCAGCTGCTAGTGGAATGTGCCTCCAACCAGAACATTTACCTTGAAATAATCAACTATTTTAACTATTGCAATTAATTGTTCCTATGCATGAAGCATTTCTTCCTATGTTTGCCCATCTAAATATATGTACTTGAACATTAGATATTATCATTACTGTGCTTATTCCCAAGCGGTAGCATTATTAGAGAATTCAGAGATAATATGTTCAACAATCATCCCGGTTTCAAAGAGCGCAGCTGCAAAAAGACCTAAACGACTACAGGCCGATCGCACTAACATCTGTGGCAATGAAAGTATTTGAACGGCTGGTGCTGAACCACCTGAGAGAATCAACAAACACCCGGGTGGTCTTTAGTTTGCCGGCGGCCGGGCTCCTGACGACCAGCATACCGGCCCCGGAATCCTGACCGCCGGCATACCGACAGCTTTTCTCCCTCTTGGGGGTCCACGACCCCCCTGGAGGGAGAATAGATAGCGTGGTGCGCCACCGTATCCACAACGTGGCGAGCACAGCGAGCCCGCAGGGGGCTCATTTGCACTCGCCCAGCTGCCAGTATGCCGGTGGTCGGGATTCCGGCGCCGGGAGCCCGACCGCCGGCATAACATATACTACACCCCTAACACCCACCTAGACCCCTTGCAGTTCGCATACTGAGCAAACAGGAGTGTCGAGGACGCAGTTAACTTGGGGCTGCACTTCATCCTACAGCACCTAGACCGACCGGGCTCTTATGCAAGGGTCCTATTTGTCGACTTCGGCATTCAACACAATCGTCTCCAGTATCCTGTAAGCCAAACTCCTCTCCTTAGGGGTCCCAGAATCAACATGCTTCTGGATCATCGACTTCCTGACAGCAAGGAAACAGGTGGTGAAAGCCGGGTCATTCACGTCTAGTGGGCGCACGAGCAGCATGGGGGCCAATCAAGGATGTGTCCTCTCCCCCTGCTCTTCTCTCTATATACCAACGACTGCACCTCGGCCGAGCAATCAGTAAAAATTATAAAATTTGCAGACGACACCACCGTCATCGGCTTAATCAAGGACGAAGTCAAATCTGCATACAGTCGCGAAGTGGAACGGCTAACGCACTAACGTAATGGTGTGGCAGGAACAACCTTGACCTAAATCCCCTCAAAACAGTTGAGATGGTGATGGACTTCAGAAGGAAACCCAAAGCCATGCAACCACTCGTAATAGCTGACAGCGTGGTTTCGTGGGTTGACTCCTTCAAATTCCTAGGGTCACAAATTTCCCGGGACCTCAAATGGGGACCCAACATAAGCATTGTCGTAAAGAAGGCCCAGCAGCCTATGGGTGTCATTCTGAGTTGATCGCTCGCTGCCGATTTTCGCAGCGCAGCGATCTGGTGAAAAAATGTCATTTCTGTGCATGCGTATGCCCCGCAATGCGCATGCGCGAAGTACGGGTACAAAGCTCTTTGTGGTTGTGCTCAGGTTCTAGCGAAGTTTTCCTTCGCACTGGTGGCAGCAAGAAGATTGACAGGAAGGGGGCGTTTCTGGGTGTCAACTGACCGTTTTCAGGGAGTGTTTGCAAAAACGCAGGTGTGTCTGAAAAAACGCAGGCGTGGCTGGGCGTTCGCTGGGCGGGTGTATGACGTCAAATCCGGACACGAATAGGCTGAAGTAATCGCAAGCGCTGAGTAGGTTCAGAGCTACTCAGAAACTGCACAATCTGTTTTTGCAGAGCTCGGCTGCACATACGTTTGAACTTCTGCTAAGCTAAAATACACTCCCCAGTGGGCGGCAGCATAGCGTTTGCATGGCTGCTAAAAACTGCTAGCGAGCGATCAACTAGGAATGACCCCTAGTTCTTTCTGAGGCAACTCACACAGCGATCGCAGAATCGGTCCTATGTTCCTTGCTCACAGTCTGGTATAGAGCTGCCAATGAGAGTGACAGATGGAGGCTGCAAAGGGTGGTGAGGACAGCTGAAAAGATTGTTGGGCCTGACCTACCTCCCGTCCAGGAATTATACCAGTCAAGGGTCAGGAAGTGAGCGAAAAAGTCGTGGCAGATATGCGGTACCCAGGTCACAAACTGTTTGAACAGCTTCCATCAGGCAGCTACAGGTCCATTCCCACGAAGTCGACCAGATCCATTAAAATCTTCTTCCCACTAGCTGTCCACCAGCTGAACAATATGTAAAAAGTCTAACATGTATAATATGTAAAATATGTCTAATATGTCGAGTCTATCGTACAGTTGCAATGTGCAGTATGAACATTGTTTGTATTGTATGATACGCTTTTCCCCCTTCTTATGCTATGTATTCCCCCTTCATGTTGCTGCTTGGCGATGCACTGTACCGCAAAAAATTCCTAGTGTATGTGAGTACACCTGGCCAATAAAGCTGTTTCTGATTCTGATATATTTGACTTATCTTATATTTTAGTTTTATTTATTATCTCTAAAAATTCTAAATAAAGAATCCTATATCATAAAAGGCTAAGGCTGCCCCTCACCTCTGCTATGTGCACCGGCGACCACTAGAGGCTGCCACACAGACCAAATTACTCACAGGTGAAAGTGATACTGCAGGGAGGTGTTACAGCCTCCTATATATAATTTATTAATAATACTGATCTGACTGTTTTACACTTGCTGCATACAGAGAGAGGGGGTTGGGTGAGAGAAAGTAGGGGCAGATAGGGACTGGGGAGAAAGAGAGAGGGTGGGAGGATTGGGGCAGATAGGGACTGGGGAGAGAGGGGGCAGTTAGGGACTGGGAAGAGAGAGAGGGGGAGGGGTTGTAGATAGGGATTGGGGAGAGAGTGAAGTGGTAGGGGCAGATAGGGACAGTGGAGCGAGAGATGCAGATTTTTTCAATATAGTCACCTCTGTGGTGCCGCTGCTGGCCACCAGAGGGCACCTGATAGAGCAGCGTTCAGGACGCTGATACACATACTCTATGTACACTACACCCCCATCCTCTACCATATTCTGCACCCCCCACCATATACTGCACCTATATACACAATGCACCCCAATACCTCTCCATATAGTGTCCACCATATACAGAGACTCCCCTCCTCCATATACTGCTCCCGCCATATACCGCATACTCTGCACCCCCTCCTCAATATACTATGCTGCAACCCCAGGTTATTTGCAGTACCAGGACTCGGGCAACAAGTTGCAGTAGTAACCAGGAAACAGATGCAGGAACCACCACAAAGTTCTGCAGTGCTCAGAGCAGAGGCACCGGGAAACGGTGGGAAGAGAAGGTGAATCAGTCCGGCAGGTAGGAGTGAGACCCTGTGTGGGAGGAACAGTGCGGTAACCTGGAGGAGAGGGGTCGGGGCTGGGGCTGCAGATGATGTGGGTGAGGAGGAGGCAGATAACCGGCTCAGCTGCTTTATAGCAGAGAGCTGGGGTCCTTTGCTCGTCCCTCCCACACACCGCACAGGTCATACACAGACCCTCCAGCCAGGTGCTGGTGGCTACTGGTATCCTCTAAAACCCCCAGACTGGCTGGAAGCTGTGCGTTGAAATATGACAAACATACAGTGGGATATAATGCCGCCCGAGTCTGGTGGCCATGCGGTATGCCGGCTGAACTCTGAAGTTTTTTTTAAAGGGGCAATCACTTATAAGGCATGGTTTAGCATTGTAAGTGATTACCCCTTTAAAAAAATTTCAGAGTTTGGCTGGCATCCCGCACGGCCACCGGACTCGGACGTCATTACATCCCGCCGATAGTCTTAGAAATATTTGCTCAGCATAGGGATGGGAAAACCCTCAGCAGCAAAGTTCAGATAGTTCAAGGGAATTTTATATAATAAATAAAAAAAAAAACATATAAAGTGACAGAAAATGACTGATATAGTCATAAGCAAAGGGGATGAAAAAAATTACAGATATAACACAATGTATAATCTTTGAGTAATAGCCAGTTCTTTGACGAGATTTGATCAAGTCCCCAGATCTGTGCCAGTACTGGTGTATGTAGTGCAGTATCATTACATACCTCCCAACTTTTCAGAGCCCACGCTTGGGCGGCGTAGCCGTGTGCAACCCTATAAGGGGGCATGGCTTACCGTGGGAGTGGTGTGGCCTCGGTCAAGTGGGCGTGAACGAGTGTTCCGGACCCATTTTTCAGCATTTTGGGGGCATGCCCAGCGCTCCCCTCCCAGCATTGAACACAGCATCTATTCAGAGATTACTCGCTGCTTTGCAGAGCAGAGCAGTGGGTGATAAAAGGGACAATGGGACAATGCTGCCCATGGGTGGGACAGCGGGACAGTGTCCGAATAGCGGGACTGTCCCGCTGAAATCGGGACAGTAGGGAGGTACAGTATGTCATTATAGCCTGCCCATTAGAGATATACAGTGTATATATATATATATATATATATATATATATACATCCCGTTTCCGCATTTTTTTCTTTTTCGCGGATGTATCAATAAAGTTTTGTGATTCAAAGAACGCATCACTTCCGCATTGCGCCGTTATCGCGGGAGGTCCGCGCCGTAACTCCTCCCCATTAGCAGCAATTGAGCTTTCGCATTGGCCAATGTATTAACATTTGGCTCGGTGCTTAACGGCATTATTTGATTTGCCTCATTGGAGTAGCGGGGTTCAAGGATTTAGGTCCTCATAGTGCATTTTTATTAAAGGTACATCTGTGTTGTGGTTTCCTTTGCTGTTCTGTGAGTGGATAAGCATATTTCCATGTGGGTAGGAGGCATGGCAGGAGGATAGAGGAGCTGGAGGGAGGCAGAAGGCACAGCAGGGGATAGAGATGCTGCAGGGAGGCAGGAGGCACAGCAGGGGAGAGAGATGCTAGAGGGTGCCAGGAGGCACAGCAGGGGAGAGATGCTGGAGGGAGGCAGGAGGCACAGCAGGGGAGAGATGCTGGAGGGAGGCAGGAGGCACAGCAGGGGAGAGATTCTGCAGGGGCGCAGGAGGCACAGCAGGGGAGAGAGATGCTGGAGGGAGGCAGAAGGCACAGCAGGGGAAAGATGCTGGAGGAAGGCAGGAGGCACAGCAGGTTAGGGATGCTAGAGGGAGGCAGGAGGCACAACAGGGGAGAGATATGCTGGAGGGAGGCAGGAGACACAACAGGGGAGAGAGATGCTGCAATGAAAGCATGTCAGGAAGCTCGAGCAGCCTCGTACATGCGCAGTACGAAGTAAAAAGACACCGCGCCTATATCACGGGGAGGGTGAGTTTTCGCAATCACTGATTGTGAATCTAAAAATTGATACATGACACGAAATTATCGGGATTTGTGTAGCGGGACCACCATGAAAAAATCCCAATAATTCACTACTTCGGACACGAAAATTAGTACATTCCGCCCCTAGTACGCTTTGGCTAAAGATTCATATATGAGACACAAAAAGATTCTATATAGAAAGAATGGGAAGTAAATAGTCAGCGTTGCCGCGACCGGAAGTGGTCCGCGCTCCGTGGAGCGCATACCGGCTGCTGGTTCCCGGACTTTAATCAGAGCCGCATCAACTAGTCCAGCACAATAGCCGTCCCCAGTGATGCCTCAATAATAGTTCCGCCTGAAAACAGATCACATAAATAGATAATAATGCCAGTATAGAGTGTATAGAATCATAATTTTTCTTAATTAGAGACAATTTTACCACCATCAAGGAAATATATAATCCGCATGGGTCCATAATAGCCCAGCATATACAAGCATGTATATACATATAAAATATAACTTTTATTATGAAAAAATGAAATAAACAATAGATAAAAAGTGACAGGTAGGTCATTGAGGACAGTCAGGAGAGCCTTCCCACACAAGGGGTAGTGTCTACCATGACCCCCCACAAACCGACCAGTCACATAGAAAAAAAATATAAAAACACACAATAAGGGACCTTAATTATAGCAAGGACAACCTAAGAGGTTATCCAGACTCTGCTGTACAACAAGAAAAAAATCAAGAAAAAGATTTTTTGATCCCTCGTTATAATCCAGTACCCTTAAATTTTGGATCAGATGTAAATGATCGGACAATTCTGTCTTTCATTTCATCAATCAGCCACTGCAGGAGATGAATTATTCTGCAGAACCCTCAGGAACTGGGAAATCAGTAAACTTTATTTTAGTGTATTTGGGTGGTGACTAGTCACCAGGGCCGATGGCCACGTGGGCCGGTCCAGCGCTCACTGAGACATGCTGCCGCTCAGTCCGGCGGCAGCGTGTCTCAGCTGTCAGGGGAGGAGAGCGCGCCAGCACGGCTATGTCTGGCGGCGTATAGTGGACTTCAAACCAGCCGCCGGTTCGTGAGCCAATCAGAGCTCGCGGACCGGCAGCCAATCAGGAGCCGCCGTTGCCGGTCCGTGAGCTCTGATTGGCTCACGAACCGACGGCTGGTTTGAAGTCCGCTACACGCCGCCAGACATAGCCGCGCTGGCGCGCTCTCAGCTCCCGACAGTCACATCCCAGCCGGAGGAGCAGCAGCAGTGGTAAGCAGCTGCTGCACTGCTGTGGGGGCAATTGGCACAGTGGGGGCAATTGTTTACCTGGCACTGTGGGGGCATTTGTATACCTGGTACTGTGGGGGCAATTGGCTGGCACTGTGGGGGCAATTGTTTACCTGGCAATGTGGGGGCATTTGTATACCTGGCACTGTGGGGGCAATTGGCTGGCACTGTGGGGGCATTTGTATACCTGGCACTGTGGGGGCATTTGTATACCTGGCACTGTGGGGGCAATTGTGGATCTGGCACTGCACTATTGGGGGCATATGTCTGTGTATCACGTCCCATTTTAATTGGCCACACCCATATTTCGGGCGGGGGCGCCGAAGGCGCGCGCACACAGTATCTCTATGGGACACTCTCTGTCTGATTAGTCGCCGCTTAGCCCCACCGGGAGTGCACACAGATGCTCTCATTCTAGTGAATGGGGCACGTAGGTGTCCATGCCCCTTTTCTGGAGCGCATGCGCTTAGTTACAACCTTTATTTTTCCATACCCCTACTTCAACATTTCTACTTCAACCGATGCTTGTGTGTATTTTAATACAGAATGATGTACACTTGTATGTTGTTATAATATTAATTTATATTTGTAAGAGCATAGTGTTAAAGTCGAAAAATATTGTAATGCATATGCCTTTTACTAACCCCATGCGCGTGCACTCAGTCTGCCGTGCGTGCGCATATCCGCAATTTGTGTAACGGAGCTTTTCACGGCCATGTGCCTTAGCGCTTGGTATGCGCATTTACGGTAGAGTTTGTAAACGCATTGAGGGTTATTAGAACATTACATATTTAACCCAAATAGTGTACATTGTAGATATAGCTCCCCTAGACCATGTCAGCGAGTATTAATAGTTTAAACAGTTCCTGGACTAAGGGATTCGCCTTTGCATGATAGGAAGGGTCAGATAAAGGTTGGAAGGTGATGTCTAGTATCCAGCTGTAGGGTATTTTGAGGGTAACATTCCGGTGTTGGTTAGAGAAAGATCGCTTGTTCTTGCGTATAGTTATGTGCAAAAGTAGAATATGAACATTAACTGTATTTACTGTACATTATGTATGCGGCGGGAATCCAGAGGATACCACCCACAAGAGCAGTTGGGGAAAGACATCGCCCACCCTTTCAAATCCACCTATGACCTCTTCTGTAATGTAGAGACACATTCCTGTGTCCAATGGACAATGAGATTACAGTGACTATTGTATTGTGTATGCATGTTGTGTATAAAAAGCCCATTGTTGCCTGGCCGGCCAGAAGACTCTGAAAGCTATCTGTATGACCAGCGGAGGATCGGCCGGGTTGCGCTTGCGAACATTCTCACGTATGTACATTCTCTGTAGCCATTATTCTGTTTAGATTTACTTGTTAGCCTGTAGTGTATGATTTGTATTGTTTTACCTTTTGGAATTAATCCACTGTGGCCTTAGAACCCTGTGGTTGCAACTACAAATCAGTGTTGTGTTTTCACTTTCCTGCAAGAGTTTTAAAGTTGATTTATCTGTATAAGGTGTATTGGTATTGATAAGGTGTACGCACTGCGGGTACTTTGTACCGTCAGCGCTACTTAAGGTTTAAGGTATAACATCGTTGCAGTACTTTGCTGCTAAGGGTTTAAAGTGTAATCATATCATTGCATTGTATCATTAACAAGGTTTAAAGGTTATCAATTGTGTGTGCGCACGCTGAGCGTACTCTGTACACTCAGCGCGGCGTGTGTACGCCAAGTACGTACCACGTGCGGGACTCTGTACGCAAATAGCGTACAAAGTGCGTAGCACGTGCATTCAGTCTAGCGGCCATAGCGGCTCCACGGTAAAAGTGTATTTAGAGGTATAGCTTTGCGGTCTAAGATAATATCGACATTATCAATTGGGGGCATCGTCCGGTTGTTCCTCATACCCGCAGCCTAGCAAGTTTTCGCAGACTTTATCTATCAGCAAAGGGCGGAAAGGTATCCCCTGTAAGCCTTCTCTTGGTCGGTGGATACACTAGTGCTGATTGGATAAGCGTCTGCCCTGCATGGTTTGAAGGGATGCTGGAGGGATCCGTAAGGTAAGAACGCAAAAGCTATTTTAAAATCTGCAAATTTCTGTTTGGCGCCAAATGCGCACGCAACACACGCATACACCTGTATTTTGTACTTTGCATATCTGCTCGCATTATTGCCATTAGCATTGATTATTAGATTCATTTTGACCTGTACTGAGAAAATTTGTTGCTATTTAGTTAAAATATAGAGTTAATATTTAAGAAATAAGTGTAAGACGCACATGCAGTCTGGCTTAGTTGTAAAGGTTTATAGTTTATAGTTAAATATCGCTTACATTTATAGAAGTGTGGGTTTTGTAGTACTGCGGATGTACGGCCTTTGTACACGTGTCTCGGACAGCGTGCGGGACTGCGTACGCAACGTAAAGACGTACGCACGTGGCGTGTTTATGCAACATGCGTAAAAGTACGACCGCTAAATACAAATCACACAATAGCATTGTTTTAGTTTAGGCGCGAGACGGTAGCCACGCGATAATAGCACAAATTTGTTCAGTTTACAAAATTTAGTTTAAAAAAACTTTTTTACTGTAGTACCTCTGGGGAAAGCTATCAGTTAACAGGAAAATATATTTTTCTGATCAGAAAACTAAAGAATGTTAGTGTGGGCTGAATAGGGTGTGAATATATTGAACCCCGCTTGGTGAACGTGGTGATCTTGGTGAATCTTGGTGAAGCACGGTCTCGGTGAATACGTGCAACGGAGTGTGATAAAGTTTTCGTGGTATTACGCTCCGTCTGTTTTGGAGCACAGTGTGGAGACTCCAGTGATCCTACCACTTATAGATAGCAAGTGTCTATGAGCGGTATGATTGGACCGCACGGTTGTGTGGGCAATACACGGCGCAACGTGATACGAAGTTTTGCATATTTGTGCGTAAATCTCGTCATCATAAGCGTTATGTGAAGCACATACAAGCGTGATTTGTGTAAAGTAAAGGTTTAGGGAGTTTTCGCTGGTCTCTCAGGAAAATCTCCAGAGGCAGATATTCACTGGGTACCTAAAGGCCCAGGGGATATAGGTCGAAGTAGGGCCTGCAACGGCTACACGTGTCTGCTAAAAGGCGGATCCGTGCTACTCAGAGCAGAAGAAGTTAGTGGAAGAACTTTGAGGACTTCCACCGGTAGACTACTGTGTTTGGTGCATTTTAGGAAGTTTTCCTGTGTTAAAAAGGTCCACAATGGAAGCCAAGTGCACAACACAGGGACGTTCAGCAGTCAGGGTTCAGACTGCAGATTTCAGACCCAGGGGGTCAGCTCGGTTAGTAATGTGGGGGAAGTATGGTCCCCACACTGAGACCTTTTGTGATGAATGGACACGAATGACTGTGGGGGATAAAGCACCATTTCCTGGGATAGGTAGTTTTGACTCAGAGGTATTGCATAATCTAAGGTTTAGGATATGTCTGTTAAAATCCCGAAAAGAAAGGATCAGACACTCAAACTGTTTACATTTATGGCAACGAGAGAGTGATATGCAAAGGGAACTAGCTTACACAGCCGGTTCCAACCCTAGCAGGAAACTGATGGCAACCGCAACACCACCACCGTATATTACAGGGGAGAAAGTGGCTACAGACAATGACATACTGATATATGCTAAGAGTAAAATTGATAAATGTAGTAATGATAATAAGAATGAACTTAATAAATGTATTAATGCTAACCCGTGCAAGTTGTATCCCATCTTAAACTTCCCTCAGGAATACGAGCAAGAAGATGAACCCAGCACGATATCGGCACTTTCTCCAGCAGCCACCATACAGGACACCCAGGTGGGCACGGCCCAACCGGTAAGAGCAGTAGTAAAGCCCACTAGCGGAGGGATAAGTGAGGTCGTGTCCACAGGTAAGTACGGTACAGTACATTATGCAGAGACAATTGCACCTCACATTGTAGAAGCAACCCAGAATGATGTAATTGAACTAAATCCTGTCAGGGTGATCGCAGTCCCCAATGGGAGGACTGACGCTCAGGGAATCACTCCCGTCAGGAACATTGCTATGCATTGTCCTTGGTCCCGGACAGAATTGAGGACAATTAAGTCTGAATTTCCCGATCCCAGAAAAGAGCTAGTCGCATGCCAGAGGTTTATTAAAAAATTAGGTAATGCCACCGAACCCACAAACAAAGATTGGTGAACAGTGCTACGAGTATGTCTACCTTCAAATATTGACCCTGCGAAATTTATTACTGATTGTAAATTAGACACAGAAGTACCTCTCACTGAGGAGTACACTCAGGAGAATGTACGACAAATCAATCTGCAATTAGGAGTATATTTCCCTACTGTTGTCAAATGGAACAAAATCTTTTCAATAAGACAAAAAGTAGGTGAAACGGCATCTGAATATTTCCACCGAGCACTGCAGGAAATGTCTAGATACACTGGGATCGAGGACATTAAGGAAAATATACATCACAGGGAGGTAGCTGTGTCAGTATTAATGGACGGGTTAAAAGACACACTAAGAACCAGGGTACAAACCTCTCTACCTAACTGGAGAGGTATCTCGGTGGCTGCATTAAGAGAGTCCGCTATCGAGCATGACCGTAATATCCAAAGAACCAGGGAAGCACAGGGAGAGCGGTTGATGGTGATGAGCATCCAAGCACCTGAAGCATCAACTCGACCAAAACCCCAGGCCCCTGGCACATGGAGGAAGCCAAGAGTTTGTTATCTGTGTAAAAGGGAAGGGCATTATGCCAGCAACTGTAACAGCACACATAAATTCAGACCCCCTAGACAAGAACATGAGCAAAGTTATGATACACGTAATTGGGATCAGGGATCACATAGGAAAAATGTTGGGCCGCACCTGTAGTCTGCAGCCAGTGAAGTTGATTGCTAGCCTTGGTAGTAAACCTGAGGTCACAGTTGATGTAGCTGGTAGATCATTCCTTGTAGATACAGGGGCGGCCAGGTAAACTCTGTAATTTATCTTTTAAAGTTTCCTCTTCATCTCTGATGTTCACCGACAGATTTACAGCTCAAACGTCACATATCTACTCGGTCTTTTCAGAGGTCTTCCCAACCCCAGTATATCTCACCAGCATCATTGTGCCTGGCCATGCACAGAGGGTGGAGAGTGAAAATACTGGTGAAGGGAGACTGTGCAGAGATACCGATAGACATGATGGTGTGACAGCCTGATGGTGAACGCAAATCTGACAAATTTTTTTATTTTGTTATTTTCTCTCTCTCTTTTTCATTTTCCCACGGATGGTTTACTTCACATAACAGTTAAACACATGGTAATGCAAGATTTATGTTCCCTACAGAAAGGTCGCTGACTCGGAAAGAATAGCGTATCACCGGAGTGTCTGTTCCGGGAAGACTGAGAGGCAGCACTGTTGAGACGGCACCTGAGCACGGAGAACAACAAGACCAGAGGCGGTTGTCGCACCAAACTTCTTTTTCCTTTTTATTATTTTCTCCATCTCCCATTACCCTCCTTTCCCCCCTTCCTTGCTCCTTTTTCTCTCCCCTTAGCAAGATGGACTTACCCCAAGAGACTGCATTCCGGGTTTTCCTGTTGACCCTGTTGTTGACCAGAGCAGTCTGTTTCGGTGAGAGTACCAGAGAGGTCGAGAAAGGATCTGGAATGGGTTCTGATGGCAAGGACGGATTTGTAGAATTCCAAGGGCAACACATCCATCTAGCAAAGGCGAGTATCAGAAAACGATCTAGTAGTCAAGAAACTAGGAGGCACTGTGAAGGGTTATTGGCTGAGGAAAATTGTATTTGTAGAAACTGTGAAAACATAGTTGAGGACGGGTGCATCCAGAGATGTCAGTCCAGCCTTAATATTAACATGGACCGTCATCCATTGAGCGATTATCACTCATTAGTGGGTAAGGTTTTAAACCAAACAGAATGCTGGGTGTGCTCACAAGTACCTCAAGGTCAGAGCAAGTCAGGACTAGTACCGTATCCATTAACAATAGATGAGGTACTTGAATTAAGGGGTGGGAGACCGGTGGACAAGAAATTTAATATTTCTAGGCCCCCTAGTTTGTAGCTCCACCAATATCATGTGGATAGATCCTTAGTATGTTTCAACATTTCCAATTCCTGAAAGCCGGGAAATTGGGAAGTGACATGGAATAACCAAACCATGGCATTTTCACACAGAGCCAAGAAAAAGGTGATATTGGACCCCTGGCGCACTGTAATCGTGGATGCTGTTTCTTACTCCTATTATTGAATGATGGAGTCGACATGTGCTGATTGTCACACAACTGTTAGGGTCTCCTGCCCTGTGCTGCCACGTCGTCATGGCAACCGGGAGACAAGTGCTAGTGGAGTAACCTGAGCGCAGCTGATACTCCGGTTCGGGTCTTTTGCTGTGCAGTGGTTATAGGCTCTGTGCACGGCAGGGGATCCGGTGCTGGTTTTTGTGCTCACAGTCTGTGAGGTCTGAGTGGGGCGTGGACAGCACCTGCTTTATAAGGCCTCTTTTCAGGGTAAGCAGATGCTGCTGAATCTTTGTTGGTTAGTCAGTTCATGAACGTTAGCCAGTACTGTGTAGCTTTGTATTTGTTTGTTGCTTACTGCAAATAGGCCTGGGAATTTGGTATTACACTCTGCCAATCCAGACCTAGCAGTAAGACTGGAGTCAGTCGTTTAGCTTGCTGGGGTTCTGTTACTACCCTGTGAACTTAGCAAGTTTGCGGCTGTATTCTAAGACTTGCCTGTCTAATCCTGTCTCACTGTGCTAGGTGTCAGGGGTCAGTTTAGTGGCAGTAAGCTAAAACCTGTGCACTGCAAGTGAGAATTTGGATTGTGGAGATTCTCCTTGTGTCTATCATTCCATCTCTGACCAAGGAGTTTACTGCCACACCCGTTGGTAACCCTTTAGGGTTTTGCTGTTGCCCTTAGCAATAGCATTTCGGGTACTCTACGTTTTAAAACACAACATCTTGCTTTTTCCATCTTAGCAGTTCTAATACAAGGGAGATACCCAGTTCCTTAGCCTCTGGGCTTCTCTGTTCACTTTGTGTGTATTTTGTTACCCTATCACCTTCTGTGTACGTTATGTCATATCCCCCAGTTTGTCTGTGAGTCCATCTGTTTTGCATAACAGTTCAAACACCAGTACATTCCTGCAGACACTGGAGTGCATAACAGTTCTGACACCAGTACTTTCCTGCTGGCACTGGTGTGCATAACATATTCAGCAGCCTAATACTCCTGTTGAAATTTTGTGGGAATATGGAGCATACCCCTCAAAATACGTTGCAACAGGTGGTCGATCAGGTGCAGGTCCTGACTCGACAATTTAATGATTTGTCCATTAAAATGCACACCTCCCAGGCTGCTGGCGGAGCTCCCGCAGCAGCAGCACCTGCAGGGGTTAAGGAGTCGAAAGTAAATCTCCCGGATCGTTTTTCTGGAGATCGCTCGCAGTTCTTTTGTTTCAAGGAGAGCTGCAAGCTATACTTCCGGCTTAGGCCTCAGTCTTCTGGGTCGGAGATTCAGCGGGTGGGCATAGTGATTTCCTTGCTACAAGGAGACCCACAGGTCTGGGCATATGGGTTGCAGCCTGACTGTCCGTCGCTTAAAAGTGTTGATGCTTTTTTTACGGCACTGGGCATGTTGTATGATGACCCTGACAAGACGGCCTCAGCCGAGGCTCAGATTTCGATCCTTAAGCAAGGGCGCAGGCCAGTTGAGGTTTACTGTACGGAGTTTCGGAGGTTGGCCCATGATACCCAGTGGAATGACCCAGCCCTGAGACACCAGTACCGAAGAGGTCTTTCTAACCAGATAAAGGACCAACTGGTACAATATCCCTTGCCTGATAGCTTGGATCAGCTCATGCAGTTATCCATCCGGGTGGATAGACGGCTGAGAGAGCGTAGGCTTGAAAGGGAGACTGAGATTTCCTTCCTTCCCAAGGGAACCTCAGACTCTGAGGAATTTTCTGAGGAGCCTATGCAGATTGGGGCTACCCGCCTCTCCTCGCGTGAGAAGACGCGGAGGAGACAGCAGGGGTTGTGTTTGTACTGTGGGAATAAAGGTCATGTTGTAGTATCATGCCCAGAAAAACCGGAAAACTTCAGGGCCTGAGGGTGATGGGAAATATCCTGTCAGGCCAGAAGTCAGAATTTCCCAAGAAGACTTTTATCATTCCGGTGACCTTGAAGATCCTCGGTCAAACTGTCAAGACTGAGGCCTTTGTGGACAGTGGGGCCGACGGGGTTTTTATGGACCGCCAATTCGCCCTGAAACACTCTGTTCCCTTAGTACCCTTGGCATCGGAAATTGAGATTTGTGGGTTAAACGGGGAACCATTATTCCAAGGTAAAATTACCTCTTGCACTAGCCAGATTTCTTTGTTTATTGGAGCCACACACTCTGAAAAATTGTCCTTTTATGTGACTGTCTGTACTTTTGCCCCATTGGTGTTGGGGTTACCCTGGTTAAGGGCCCACAATCCTCAATTTGACTGGGTCTCTGGGGAGATTCTTAGTTGGGGTACTGATTGTTTCAGGAGTTGCTTGAGCCTTCCAGTCAGGCTCTCGCAGCTAAGTTTGCCAGGATTGCCAGGGTGTTATGCAGATTTTGCGGACGTGTTCTCCAAAAAAGTTGCAGAGGTACTACCTCCCCATCGCCCCTATGACTGTGCCATTGATTTGTTGCCAAATGCTAAGCTTCCCAAGAGCAGGTTGTACTCCCTGTCACGTCCTGAGACTCAGGCTATGGCAGAGTACATTCAGGAGAACTTGGCTAAGGGATTTATCAGACCTTCACAGTCTCCAGTTGGGTCGGGGTTCTTCTTCGTGGGTAAAAAGGACGGTTCGTTGCGACCCTGCATCGACTTCAGGGAATTGAACCGTATCACGATTAAAAACTCATACCCACTGCCTCTCATTTCGGTCTTGTTTGACCAGCTTCGTACTGCCACCATTTTTTCTAAGATTGACCTACGCGGTGCGTACAATCTAATCCGAATAAGAGAGGGGGATGAATGGAAGACTGCCTTTAATACCCACTCAGGGCATTATGAATATTTGGTGATGCCTTTTGGGCTCTGTAATGCCCCGGCAGTCTTCCAGGATTTCATGAATGATGTGCTCAGGGAATATTTGGATAGATTCTTAGTTGTATACTTAGATGACATCCTAATCTTCTCCCATTCCCTGGAGGAACATCGGAAGCATGTACGCTTAGTCCTCCAGAAACTCAGAGACCACCGGCTTGGGGCAAAGCTGGAGAAGTGCGAATTTGAAGTTCAGCAAATCGCATTTCTAGGATATATTATCTCCCCAGAAGGTTTCCAAATGGAGGGTTCCAAGGTACAGGCAGTCCTGGATTGGGTGCAGCCCACTAGTTTGAAGGCGCTTCAGCGTTTCCTGGGCTTTGCGAATTTTTATAGACGATTTATCGCTGGATTTTCGTCTATAGTGGCGCCCTTGGTGGCACTCACTAAGAAAGGGGCGGATGTTGCTCACTGGTCTTGTGAGGCTAAAGCGGCTTTTGCCCGTCTCAAAAGGGCATTTGTTTCGGCCAAGGTGCTGCGACACCCAGATCCAGAGCGTCCTTTTGTGGTGGAGGTGGATGCCTCTGAGATGGGTATTGGGGCAGTGCTTTCTCAGATGGGAGTGTCTGATAATCGCCTTCATCCCTGTGCTTACTTTTCCCGTAAATTTTCGCCTGCCGAGATGAATTATGACGTGGGTAACCGGGAATTGTTGGCTATTAAGGATGCACTCGAGGAGTGGAGACACTGGCTTGAGGGGGCTAAGTTTGTGGTCTCAATTCTCACTGACCATAAGAATCTGGCATATTTAGAGTCAGCGAAGCGTCTCAATGCCAGGCAGGCACGATGGGCTTTGTTTTTTGCTCGCTTTAATTTTTTGATAACATATCGCCCTGGGTCAAAAAACATCAAGGCTGATGCGCTCTCGCGGAGTTTTGCTCCAATCCAGGAGACCACCGAGGAGCCGTTGCCCATTGTTTCCCCATCATGTATTAAAGTGGGCATTACCCAGGACCTCTTATCATTAGTCCTTAGAGCACAGGAGCAGGCTCCTCCAGACCTTCCGGTAGGTCTTTTGTTTGTGCCTCCTAGGTTAAGACAGCGAGTGTTCCTGGAATTCCATGCCAAGAAGTCGGCAGGTCACCCGGGTATTGCCAGAACTCGGGAGTTGCTATCTAGGGCGGTGTGGTGGCCCTCGGTGGCTAAGGATGTGGATCAGTGGGTTCGGGCATGTGACATCTGTGCCCGAAATAAGACTCCTAGAGGGGTTCCTGTTGGCCCATTACATCCACTCTCTATCCCATCTAAGCCATGGACCCACATTTCAATGGATTTTGTGGTGGACTTGCCCAAATCCTCGGGGATGACAGCCATCTGGGTTGTCGTTGACAGGTTTTCGAAGATGGCGCACTTCGTTCCACTGGTTGGGCTGCCATCAGCCAGACGCCTGTCTGAATTATTTATGCTGCATGTTGTGCGTCTCCACGGGTTGCCACTTGATGTGGTCTCTGACCGCGGATCCCAGTTTGTGGCCAAATTCTGGAGGGCATTTTGTTCCGATCTCCAGATTTCTGTCAGCTTGTCGTCAGGCTACCATCCGCAGTCTAATGGGCAGACTGAAAGGGTGAACCAGTCCTTGGAGCAGTTCCTCAGGTGTTATGTCTCCAAGTGTCAGACTGACTGGGTTGCTCATCTGTCCATGGCGGAGTTTGCCTATAACAACGCGGCTCACTCTGCTACAGGGATCTCTCCCTTCCTTTGTGTGTATGGGCATCATCCTAAGGCCAATTCTTTTGACCCCGTGGACTCCACGCCTGGTGGTTCCTCTGTGGTTTCGGTCCTTAGAGGTATTTGGCGGAAAGTGAAGAAAGCCCTTGTGTCTGTGTCATTAGTGACCAAAAGGGTTTTTGATAAGCGGAAAAGACCCTGCAGCTTCAAATTAGGAGACTTCGTCTGGTTGTCTACCAAGAATTTGAAGTTGAGACAGCCATCTCATAAGTTAGGGCCCCGGTTCATCGGCCCTTATAAGATCACCAGGGTTATCAATCCGGTGGCATTTCAGTTAGATCTGCCCCGTTCTTTGGGTATCAATAAAACATTTCATTGTTCCCTTTTAAAACGGGCGATTAGTAATCCTTCTACCAGTGGAAGACCTTCCCCTCTTCTGATACGTGGCCAGAGGGAGTTTGTTGTTGAAAGGATTCTTGACTCCAAGGTGGTTCGGGGTCGGCTGTCATTTTTGGTGCACTGGAAGGGGTATGGCCCGGAGGAGCGGTCGTGGGTGCGCAGTTGTGATCTTCATGCCACCAGACTGATACGCTCTTTCTTCTCGCAGTTCCCCGATAAACCCGGTGGTAGGGGTTCTTTGACCCCTCGTCAGAGGGGGGGTACTGTTAGGGTCTCCTGCCCTGTGCTGCCACGTCGTCATGGCAACCGGGAGACAAGTGCTAGTGGAGTAACCTGAGCGCAGCTGATACTCCGGTTCGGGTCTTTTGCTGTGCAGTGGTTATAGGCTCTGTGCACGGCAGGGGATCCGGTGCTGGTTTTTGTGCTCACAGTCTGTGAGGTCTGAGTGGGGCGTGGACAGCACCTGCTTTATAAGGCCTCTTTTCAGGGTAAGCAGATGCTGCTGAATCTTTGTTGGTTAGTCAGTTCATGAACGTTAGCCAGTACTGTGTAGCTTTGTATTTGTTTGTTGCTTACTGCAAATAGGCCTGGGAATTTGGTATTACACTCTGCCAATCCAGACCTAGCAGTAAGACTGGAGTCAGTCGTTTAGCTTGCTGGGGTTCTGTTACTACCCTGTGAACTTAGCAAGTTTGCGGCTGTATTCTAAGACTTGCCTGTCTAATCCTGTCTCACTGTGCTAGGTGTCAGGGGTCAGTTTAGTGGCAGTAAGCTAAAACCTGTGCACTGCAAGTGAGAATTTGGATTGTGGAGATTCTCCTTGTGTCTATCATTCCATCTCTGACCAAGGAGTTTACTGCCACACCCGTTGGTAACCCTTTAGGGTTTTGCTGTTGCCCTTAGCAACAGCATTTCGGGTACTCTACGTTTTAAAACACAACATCTTGCTTTTTCCATCTTAGCAGTTCTAATACAAGGGAGATACCCAGTTCCTTAGCCTCTGGGCTTCTCTGTTCACTTTGTGTGTATTTTGTTACCCTATCACCTTCTGTGTACGTTATGTCATATCCCCCAGTTTGTCTGTGAGTCCATCTGTTTTGCATAACAGTTCAAACACCAGTACATTCCTGCAGACACTGGAGTGCATAACAGTTCTGACACCAGTACTTTCCTGCTGGCACTGGTGTGCATAACAACAACACTAGCAATATTTATTAAAACACAATCCCCAGCTGGGAATGAACAATGATATTTAAAACAAACAGATATTAAAACAAATATGCAGAAATGCGGTGAATGGAAAGGGATACCAGTGCTTTTATAAAGTGCTTTTCATGCTTAAAGTCCTTCTTAAATTGAGAAAAAATCTCTCACCATGTTGCATAGCCGCGGTGGGCTAGCTTTAAAGAGATAGCTGGGGTCCTAGGCTGTATAACGAACAGTAATTCGCTACTCCTGTTACTTCCGGGATCGTCCACCGGAAGTGATGCATATGCGTTCCAAATGCCGGGGAAAGAAATTTTGCGTTCCACCGGCGATTCTGCTATAACAACCGGAAGTATTGCATATGCGTTCCAAATACCGGGGAGGTTGTTGATTTGCGTTCCACCGGCGATTGTGAATTACTGTTCGTTATACAGTAATTAGTAATGGAATAAAAAGCCAGCATAGAGGACATCACTTATCCAACTTTGAGAAAGGCCAATACAAGACCGAAACGCGTTATTTGGATAAGGACAGACTTGGTGGAGGTTTGGGAACCGGTGACTGTAAGCTGATACGCCTGCTGCGGTGGTGCTGGGCCATTCAGCCTAGGACCCCAGCTATCTCTTTAAAGCTAGCCCACCGCGGCTATGCAACATGGTGAGAGATTTTTTCTCAATTTAAGAAGGACTTTAAGCATGAAAAGCACTTTATAAAAGCACTGGTATCCCTTTCCATTCACCGCATTTCTGCATATTTGTTTTAATATCTGTTTGTTTTAAATATCATTGTTCATTCCCAGCTGGGGATTGTGTTTTAATAAATATTGCTAGTGTTGTGTGACAATCAGCACATGTCGACTCCATCATTCAATAATAGGAGTAAGAAACAGCATCCACGATTACAGTGCGCCAGGGGTCCAATATCACCTTTTTCTTGTATCTATTGCTGGAGATTTGTGTTTGTCTCCTTTGTTTTTGGACCTGGGCAGCACTCTATTCCTTACTGCGCTCATTTGAAAGTACTACCATTTTGTCATATATTTTCACACAGAGCCGACAGAATGCCCGTAGACTCTGAACTTATACGCCAAATAGCCGACGGTGGAAGGTATTTTCGGTACAAATATACTCTAGGAAGTAGGACCATGCGGGTTGGAGAAGTATCACCAGGATACTGTGCGCATATCATACAGCCTGATACGTGTACTGAACAGATGGGAGAGTTAGGGATAGGATTTTTCACTTGGAAGGTTTGCAATATGGTAATGTCATATTCTGTCCCATATGTTCTCCCCGATGATGCATATTTCATATGCGGGAGGAAGGTGTATAAGTGGCTTGCCCCAAACTCAGAGGGATTGTGTTACATTGGAAGAGTGTTGCCAGAAGTTATGACCATAACCCATAATAAGATGAAAGATGTTCACCGCAATGCTCAAGCTCCTTACACTCACACTCACTATGAACACATCGTTAAGAGACACCTTATAGATAGGAAAGAGCACGCAGCCTCTGATTTGAGCCACGAATCCACCGGGATTCAATTCCTGCTCGCGTTAGATATCACCCGTACCGCCAGAGGAATTATAAATTATAGGTATATTCATGCGCTAGCGAACCTGATAGATAATATCACCGAGATGTATGATGACACCTTCAGGTATACAGGGAGGGAGTTGCAAGCTTACAAAACGGAACTGATCCAGCACAGGATGGTTTTAAATTATATCACAGCGGTGACAGGCGGGTACTGTGTCACCTTGGCAACTCAGTATGGTGTGAAGTGCTGCACGTACAATACAAACAGCACTGATGACCCAACTGAGGTCATAGATCAAAAGATGGACGATATCTTGCAATTGAAGTGGGAGTTCAGGAGGAGACACAACCTTACCCTTACTGCTGTGAGTAATGAACTGACCGGCTGGGTCTCATGGTTGAACCCACGCAATTGGTTCTCAGGTTTAGGAGAATGGGCTCAAAATGTTATCGTGAGTGTAGGAAAGTTTCTCCTTTGTATCCTGGGAGTTGTCATAATGATTGGTTTGATATTTACGTGTGTTCGAATTTTAACGCGGCGCAAGCACGGTACCAAAGTGATGAGTTTGAGGAGCGGGGGCATTGTTACAACAACTGATTTAATTTATGACCCATCAATAGAGACAATGTTGTGATAAGACGTGATTCCACGGTCCGTTTCTTTCACCCGTTTCTCCTTTGTTTTCCCTCAAGCAAAAATATACCCATTCGGAAAAGACTTGATGAACAATACACCCATTCGGAAAAGACTTTTGATGAACAATACATCCATCAAGAAAAGACTTCGATTAACACTTTCAGCAAAGATACACCCATCCGGACAAGACTTCAACCAACACCCAAGAACGATTGCACAAATGTTATGTGAATGTATTTGTGATACGTGTCTTATCTTCATCTCTACAACCTTCAGGTAGTGACACACATAGTCGACAGGTGATATATATACATATATTAGCATTCACATGTGTTTCCCCCTCCATGTATCATCAACTAAATGTGCACCCCATTTGTTGGAACAAGAAGCCGAAAAGAGCTCGGTAGTGTTTGTTGGCCCACTTACAGACCCTTGATACGGGATAAGAAGGATTTAATGTATACTTCGCAATACCTCGAAGCTTATCTAGAACATGTACGGCACGATGATACATGCCCCTCAGACATGGATTTCATAAATACATGCTTTTACTATCCCACTAGGTCATACATTTCCCGCCTACACCTCTCCTCCTACCATCCAATCATTTATGGATAATGTATTGTATATTTTTATCCAACCATCTGTAGATATTGTATTGTATATTTTTCTGTTTAATGTTTAGATAGTGGCAGTTATTATTGACTGCCAAAGGGTGGACTGTTAAAGTCGAAAAATATTGTAATGCATATGCCTTTTACTAACCCCATGCACATGCCCGCGGCGCGTGCACTCAGTCTGCCGTGCGTGCGCATATCCGCAATTTGCGTAACGGAGCTTTTCACGGCCATGCGCGTGGTATGTGCATTTACGGTAGAGTTTGTGAACGCATAGAGGGTTATTAGAACATTACATATTTAACCCAAATAGTGTACATTGTAGATATAGCTCCCCTAGACCATGTCAGCGAGTATTAATAGTTTAAACAGTTCCTGGACTAAGGGATTCGCCTTTGCATGATAGGAAGGGTCAGATAAAGGTTGGAAGGTGATGTCTAGTATCCAGCTGTAGGGTATTTTGAGGGTAACATTCCGGTGTTGGTTAGAGAAAGATCGCTTGTTCCTGCGTATAGTTATGTGCAAAAGTAGAATATGAACATTAACTGTATTTACTGTACATTATGTATGCGGCGGGAATCCAGAGGATACCACCCACAAGAGCAGTTGGGGAAAGACATCGCCCACCCTTTCAAATCCACCTATGACCTCTTCTGTAATGTAGAGACACATCCCTGTGTCCAATGGACAATGAGATTACAGTGACTATTGTATTGTGTATGCATGTTGTGTATAAAAAGCCCATTGTTGCCTGGCCGGTCAGAAGACTCTGAACGCTATCTGTATGACCAGCGGAGGATCGGCCGGGTTGCGCTTGCGAACATTCTCACGTATGTACATTCTCTGTAGCCATTATTCTGTTTAGATTTACTTGTTAGCCTGTAGTGTATGATTTGTATTGTTTTACCTTTTGGAATTAATCCACTGTGGCCTTAGAACCCTGTGGTTGCAACTACAAATCAGTGTTGTGTTTTCACTTTCCTGCAAGGGTTTTAAAGTAGATTTATCTGTATAAGGTGTATTGGTATTGATAAGGTGTACGCACTGCGGGCACTTTGTACCGTCAGCGCTACTTAAGGTTTAAGGTATAACATCGTTGCAGTACTTTGCTGCTAAGGGTTTAAAGTGTAATCATATCATTGCATTGTATCATTAACAAGGTTTAAAGATTATCAATTGTGTGTGCGCACGCTGAGCGTACTCTGTACACTCAGCGCGGCGTGTGTACGCCAAGTACGTACCACGTGCGGGACTCTGTACGCAAATAGCGTACAAAGTGCATAGCACGTGCATTCAGTCTAGCGGCCATAGCGGCTCCATGGTAAAAGTGTATTTAGAGGTATAGCTTTGCGGTCTAAGATAATATCAACATTATCAATAGACTAAGAAGTAGGAGGAGTCGGGAATAGTAAGGGGAGGAGTCAGATGCTGACACCGAGGTGGGCCTGTGTGCTTCAAAAATGCCAAGGCCTATTTTTGGTCCCAGTCCGGCCCTGCTAGTCACTATCCAAATACGCTAAAAGAAAGTTTACCGATTCACAGTTCCTGAGGGTTCTGGGGAATAATTAATCTCCTGCAATGGATGATAGCCAAATTGATGAAATTAAAGACAGATTAATCGCTAGAGGGTACTCACCTAAATGCGCTAAGAGATGCCTTAGAAAAGCTAAAAATAGGTTTGCAAGGTCAGATATGGCAGCGACTCGTATGTTCGATCCAACAAGGCTGATTTTCACATCTACCTTTGACACAATATATTATGTGGCTGAAAAGGTTGTGAAAAAGAATTGGCCGATCATTACATCTGATCAAAAATTTAAGGGTATTAACCCTAGTTCACCAATGCACTGACTGGTTCTTCTTTCCCGCATCCACAAAGTGGAAAAAAGATCATGATTAAACACAAGTTAACATGCACTTCTAATTATGTGATCTATACTATCATCTGCCTTTGCGGGCTCTACTATGTAGGCATGACGACACGGTGCTGTTCAGGGACAGTATAGCACTCCATCGCTACTCCATACACATGGCAATGGAAACTACCAAAACAGACAAATCAGTTGCAAAACATTTATTACAATGTGGACATTCAATATCGAGCCTTAAATGTATGCTGATAGACCACATTCCAGTATTGATCCGTGGTGGTGATAGAGAGAAGCTCGGGAGTCAAGATGTATTTTTGACTTAGGAACCACAGTTCTCTGTGGACTTAATGAAGCAAATCCATATCGAATGGAATCTTTTTGAATTAATATCAACCGTTTTTTTGGATTATAATGGGGGTTCAAAAAAACTTTTTTCTTGTGCAGCAGAGTCTGGATAACCTTATACAGTACATCCAGAAAGTATTCACAGTGCTTCACTTTTTCCACATTTTGTTATGTTACAGCCTTATTCCAAAATGGAATAAATTAATTTTTCCTTCAAAATTCTACACACAATACCCCATAATGACAACGTGTAAAAAGGTTTTTTGAGATTTTTGCAAATTTATTAAAAATAAAAAAAACTAAGATCACATGTACATAAGTATTTACAGCCTTTGCTCAATACTTTGTTGATGCACCTTTAGCAGCAATTACAGCCTCAAGTCTTTTTGAATATGATGCCACACCTATCTTTGGGCAGTTTCGACCATTCCTCTTTGCAGCACCTCTCAAGTTCCATCAGGTTGGATGGGAAGCGTTGGTGCACAGCCATTTTCAGATCTCTCCAGAGATGTTCAATCGGATTCAAGTCTGGGCTCTGGCTGGGCCACTCAAGGACATTCACATAGTTGTCCTGAAGACACTCCTTTGATATCTTGGCTGTGTGCTTAGGGTCATTGTCCTGCTAAAAGATGAATCATCGCCCCAGTCTGAGGTCAAGAGCGCTCTGGAACAGGTTTTCATCCAGGATGTCTCTGTACATTGCTGCATTCATCTTTCCCTCTATCCTGACTAGTCTCCAAGTTCCTGCGCTGAAAAACATCCCCACAGCGTGATGCTGCCACCAACATCCTTCACTGTAGGGATGGTATTGGCCTGGTAATGAACAGTGCCTGCTTTTCTCCAAACATGACACCTGGCATTCAAGCCAAAGAGTTCAATCTTTGTCTCATCAGACCAGAGAATTTTGTTTCTCATGGTCTGAGAGTCCTTCAGGTGCATTTTGGCAAACTCCAGGCGAGCTGCCATGTGCTTTTAACTAAGGAGTGGCTTCCATCTAGCCACTCTGCCATACAGGCCTGATTGGTGGAATGCTGCAGAGATGGTTGTCCTTCTGGAAGGTTCTCCAATCTCCACAGAGGCATGCTGTAGCTCTGACAGAGTGACCATTGGGTTCTTGGTCACCTTCCTGACCAGGGCCCTTCTCCCCGATCGGTCAGTTTATACGGCCGGCCAGCTCTAGGAAGAGTCCTGGTGGTTCAGAACTTCTTCCATTTACGGATGATGGAGGCCACTGTGCTCATTGGGACCTTCAAAGCTGCAGATATTTTTCTGTACCCTTCCCCAGATTTGTGTCTCGAGACAATCCTGTCTCCAAAGACTACAGACAATTCCTTTGACTTCATGCTTGGTTTGTGCTCAGACATGCACTGTGGGACCTTATATAGACAGGTGTGTGCCTTTCCAATTCATGTCCAATCAACTGAATTTACCACAGGTGGACTCTAATTAAGCTGTAGGAACATCCCAAGGATGATCAGTGGAAACAGGATGCACCTGAGCTCAATTTTGAGCTTTATGGCAAAGGCTGTGAATACTTATGTACATGTGATTTTCTTTGTTTTTTATTTTTAATAAATTTGCAAAAATCTCAAAAAACATTTTTACACGTTGTCATTATGGGGTATTATGTGTAGAATTTTGAGGGAAAAATTAATTTCTTCCATTTTGGAATAAGGCTGTAACATAACAAAATGTGGAAAATGTGACGTGCTGTGAATACTTTCCGGATGCACTGTAAAACAGGAAATTGCTTGTACCAGATAATGGGGGTAATTCTGAGTTGATCGCAGGAGGAACTTTGTTAGCAGTGGGGCAAAACCATGTGCACTGCAGGGGTGGCAGATATAACATGCGCATGGGTTATTTTGTTTCTGTGCAGGGTAAATACTGGCTGCTTTATTTTTACACTGCAATTTAGATTGCAGATTGAACCAGCCAGCATTTACCCTGCACAGAAACAAAATAACACACCCAAATCTAACTCTCTCTGCACATGTTATATCTGCCTCCCCTGCAGTGCACATGGTTTTGCCCAACTGCTAACAAAGTTCCTGCTGCGATCAACTCAGAATTACCCCCAATGTTTTATACTATGTCTCTGTGCAGGCTATGAGCATATTTAAGACATTGGGCTTATATATGAAGCACTTCCCGCTGGTTAGAGGTGTCCAGTGGCGGATCCAGGGGTGGGGCACGCAGGCCCGTGCCCCCCCCTACATGTCTGGCACTTTAAAAAAACAAAAAACGGCAGTCCCTTGAAAAAAGAAGCGGCGGTGTAGACGGTGCAGTTCACTGGCGCCCGCTGCGATGAAGGGTCTAGTGGCGGCGGCAGCAGTACTAATGAGTCAGACTGACTCATTATTGCATAGCCTCCAACTGTACCGATTTAGCTGGTACAGTACCGGCTAAAAACTTCTGTACCGATTGCACAGGTTTTTCCCGCAGCCAGCACTTACTGACAAGCGGCTCCTCCCCTGTCACCTTTGTTCCATAGTTGCTGCTGTGCTGTCAGTCTCTCCTCCACCTGTGCACTGAGTGATCGACGCTGACGTAATGACGTCATCAAGCTAGCGCCAGTGCAGAGGAGAATTTGGGAAGTACAGGGCAGCCGTCGGTGGGTGTCAGGCTCCGGGGTGGTCCTGGTGCGCACCGATAGGAGGTTTCCTGGCTGCCTTCTCCTGCTGTGCTCCGCCTCCTCTGCCAATGAACCAATGAATTTTAACCTGCCCGGCGATCCCCTGTATGCGTGCACCTGACGTTATGACGTCACGCAGCGCTCGCACCAGCCTGCTCTCCCTCTCTCCTTCTGTGCCAACCGTTGACGATCATTAGGTGCACAAGCGCTCCTCCTGACACTGCATCTCACCAGGAGGACCTGCCAATCACAACAGCTATAAGTGAATTGCTCAATGCAATGCTGTAGGGGATTCAGAGTGGTGTGGGAGGTGCCTTAAATTACTTTTCTATGAGGTAAAAAAAATGTCTTTAACAAATGTTTGATTTTGAGGGTAGTGTGTATATAACATATTATATGTATATAACATATTTTATATATATATATATATATATATATATGATATAATAAAATATATATATATCGTCCAACATGTTTGCTTTCCTGTTAATTATGCTATGTCCCTTATCCCCCCCCCCCACCCATAGTTTCCCTACCCTCACCCTCCCTGTATCTCCTCCTCAGTGTCCCTGCCCTGGTCTGTACCGATTTTTGGCTCTCCAAACTTCCATTGAAAGTATAGGAAACCCCTTTTACTCGTGGCCACGCCCCCTTTAATAATTTGTACCGATTTTTATGTGTAAAATGTTGGAGGGTATGATTACAGTACGCTGCAGCCGGCTATACTAAAGCCGGAAGGCTCGGAGGAGAGGAGAGGCTTTCCCCTTCTCTCTCCTCCCTCCTCCACGGTCTAGCCACAAGCGACATGCGAGCTGCCGAAGGGGTCACTTACCGGCAGCTGCTGGTGCTTGGCTCGCCGTACATGAATCATGCAGGCGACTCACCAGCACCTCGACTCGGAGGGGCAGCAGCAGCCCTCACGGGCATAAGGTTAGTGAGTGGGTTTCAGGAGAGGGAAATGGGCAGCACTTACTATCTTCTCTGCTGCAGCTATATATATATATATATATATATATATATATATATACATACTTGCTGAAGTCTTTAATCTCCTTCCGGGAGATGCCCAGAGAGAAGAAGCAGGTGGGCGGTGCTGAGGGCAGCGCCGAGCTAATGGCATCATTAGGCCCCGCCCACACACAGGGAAAAGTCCGTGATTGGGTGATATTTGCATAGGAGGCGGAGCTGAAATTACGCAATTAGCATATAATGGCGTCATTAGGCTCCGCCCCCTCCACCAGGTCTTCGATTTCCCCGTATTATTATCCCCATTCTGCCCACTTCACTAGGAAGTGGGCAGAATGTGGGAGCGGTACCCACTCTTCCAGTGCGGCCGGGGACTACCCGAGAAACCGTGTGTCTCCCGCAGAATCCGGGAGAGTAGGTAAGTATGTTGCAGTGCCAGGATGCACTTGTGCTTTATTAATTCTTAGATAGGATATATTAGGCTGTTTGCTGGGATCAGGAGCCCCTGCCTCTCTCCTCCCCCCCCCCCCTCTTCCTCTCTCTCTTCCTCTCTCCCTCGTTCCACCTCCTCTCAGCTATTGTGTTAAGCTCCCATGTTTTCTTCTGTCTGTCTCCCCAGTGATACTTTCCCTTCATGTCTCTGTAAACCTCACTACAAATGTCTCACTACTCCCTCCTACTCCTACAGAGACCTTAGGTACACACTGCCTCTCCCTGTCCCCCCCTCCTTTTTACCCACTGTGACCTCCCCCTGGTATCACCCACTTTTTACTCATCATCCTTTCCCCGGTGTTACCCACACTGCCTCTCACTGTCACCCTCTCTCTGTCACCCACTGCCCTTCCATCTCCCGCTATGTCTCCTTCACCCACTGTCTCACCCTCTGCCTCTCCCCTGCGTCACTATATAAACCCATCACCCTCTCTCTCCTGTCCCCTCTGCCTCTCCAAAGTGTCACCCTCTTCCCATCTTACGAATACGACATTCCCTTTGAGGCCATGACCCTTGTTGCTAGGTCATGCCCTTGTTGTGAGGCCACGCGCACCTTCATGGGACCGCACGCCTTCGGCTTGCACAAGGTGCCCCCCCTGTCATTTTTTCCTGGATCCGCCCCTGGAGGTGTTAATTTAAAGAGGTACTCACAGTCAGTGTAAAGCGCAACGGGCTTCACACTGAATGTTATTGATGCTTTAAATTTCTATACTCCCCCACCAGAAGCAGCTGCTTACTTTATAAATTAAGCCCATTGCGTCTACCAGCTCTGTCTACCCTGTGTCTATATGTATGAATTAGGTAAATAGGCAATTTCCTCACTTTTCAAAGAATTAGAGGTTCTGTCTAATGTAGTATGATAGGGATGGCATCCTTTTATAACTGCACCTCCCCCCCCCCATGACATAACCTGTGTCAACTGGTGCCAGGCTGCCAAAGTAATGTGTGTAGCTGACATAGGTAACATAAGTGCCTGTTTATATCAAGGCAATCCAAACCAAATTATTTTGTTCCACAGAAATCATAAAATGCTAAAACACACACTTGAAAGCTGTATCCCTTTTAATGTTTGAAAGTATTTCTCTATGATTTGTGTAGATAGACATAGAGGTCTAATTAAAAACAGACTGCTAAATGTTGCTGATGATTTCATGGTAGCAGTATGCAGTTGAGGCTGGTTAATGGAGTCCATGCACCTGGTGGATTTTAGATGTCACTTCTCTCCTATAATTTCTCATTAGCTCCAAATTTATTGTACATGGTTTAAAAGTATGCTCATTACGCAAGGGCACCTATATATTTTATTCTTTCAGAAACTTGTATCTGTTTATATTTGCCCATACACATTTTCTGTGATGTAAAACATATCTTTTAATTACTGCAGGGACGTGCAGTCAGGGGAGGCAGTGCCTCCCCTGTCTTTAATGAGTAAAATAATACAAAGAAGATGCTTATGACACATGGTCTGTGTCATAAGCATATGCTTTTACTCTTTCTATTATTTTAATCATGTGTACCCTTTAAAAGTTATAAAAGTGCTTCAGAGGCAATGAACTTGGTGCCTCCCGCTGTGAAATGTGGAAGGGCTGGAAGCGGGACGGGGGGGGGGGGGCAAGATCGGGTAGTAAAAGCCCCATTCAAAAAAGACCTATAAGCGGCACTGGTATAAGTCTCTCTTTGACAGCCCATATGAAAGCACGCCCCTGTCACTGTGATTGGGCAGTAGCAGTTTCAGGGTGGGGCGGAGGGCGGCAAAGACATGCCCCCCTTTGGTCCAGGACTTTTTCATGAAAATTATTTACATTGCATAAGTCCGTCCCCGCCCGCCCATCTGTCCCCCAGCCTGCCTGTCTGTCCCCCAGCCCGTCCCCCTGCACTGTAGTTGTCCCGACTTCCAACATCACCTGTCAGGAGCCCCACTGTAGTTTCGCCGCTGGTACCTGAATCCTGCTAGAGAAGCCGTACAAAGCAAGGTGGGCGGGCATGGGAGGAGGGGTGCTGCAGTGCTGGTAGACCCGGTGATTGGTGTCTGCACGGAGGGCGTTCTGTGGGCGGAGCGGGAGCCGGCTTGTTTGTGCCGAAGGACAGTGGAGGCGGGTGCTGCTTGTCAGAACGATTTCCCAGCCTGTCCCTCGTCTTATTCCACAACCCAGCGGGACATCACAGAACTGACTGGGAGCACAACGGAGGCAGAGGACCCTAATCTACGTGGCTGCACTCCCTGTACTGAGATCAACTACTATCTGCACTGCTTCCTCCCAGTATGTACTATAAAGTATGTCTACATCTCACCCCCTTAAACAGTTTTAATCAATATTCCCAACCTACTACCCCCCCCCCCCCACCCCCCGGCCTTTGTGTGATAATTACTACCTCCCTCCCCCCCAGCATGTGTCACCATGTCCCCACAGACCCCACTGTGAATGTCACCATGTCTCCCCCATAGGGTAGGGGGGTGGGGATTGTCCCGTACATGTTTGGATTTATATAATGTCCATTATGTGACCCCTACCCCCCTTATATGCCCGTCAGATGTCCCCCAAGCCCATTATAAGCCCAATGTGTCACCCATGTGCATTGCATGAGCATCAGATGTTTCCCACATGCCCATTATGTCTCCCCCATGCCCCTTGCATACCCATCAGATGTCCCCTTTACCTTGTTATCATTTTTATTATTATAACTTTTTTTTTTTTGGGGGGGGGGGGGGGGGGGGGGAGTCTGTACATGTTTTGCATTTATATGATGCCCCTTAAATGCCCGTCAGATGTCCCCTGTGTCCCATATATATCTCCCTATGCATACGCTCACGCAGGTGGGGTTTCCGAGTACCTAGAAACCCCCCCTGGTCGCCGATCCAACAGGGCTGCTAAACGATTTTTTTTTGTATCTGCGTGTATGCAGTGTAAGAAGGAGTCACGCAGGCTGCACCCACGCGGCTGCAGCAGCTCCCTCCTTACACACAGTCAGAGAAGCTTCGCTGCTGGGTGCCTGTAGGGGGAGCTGCAGCGACAACGCACAGCTCCTCTCGGGCAGTACATGCCGTTTTGATAGAAACAGACAGAGCCTGGAGAGGGAACTGGGCAGGTATTGCATGTGTCCACTAATAAAATATGCTGGCTGGGAGAGTTACATGCTATTCCTATTTCTGCAGTAGTTTCAGTGAATAGCATGTGGATGAGTGGGGATGTGCTTCCTTTTAATGGTTTGTGTGTGTATATGCATGCATGTACTGTATGTATGTATGTATGTATGTATGTATGTATGCAGTGTGTATGTATGGCATGCTGTGTGTATGTATGCATGTATACTGCGTGTCTATGCATTCTGTGTGCATGTATACTGTGTGTGTGTGTGTGTGTGTGTGTATGCTGTGTGCATGTATACTGTGTGTGTAAGTATGCATTGTGTGTGTGTAAGTATTCATTCTGTGTGCATGTATAGTGTGTGTGTGTATATATATATATATATATATATATGTATGCATTCTGTGTGCATGTATACTATGTGTGTCTGTATATGTATGTATGTATGTATGTATGTATGCAGAGGCGGAACTACCGGCAGTGCAAGCAGTGTGTTGCACTGGGGCCCGCCTCTGTCCAGGGGCCCAAGCATGTAATGAGTCAAACTGACTCATTACATGCCGCTGTGCGCTGCGGGCAACCGCTGCCCGCAGCGCACAGCCGCCCGGATAGGAGAGGAGCAGCGGCACGGACGGGGGAAGGAGGAGGAGGGAGGTGAAGCAGGGAGCCGCAGCAGCGCTTTGTTACTGGTGGAGGCGCTGCTGCTGCTGCCCCTCTGCTTCACTATAGGCTGTCTTCCGAGAACAGCCTATAGTGAAGCAGAGGGGCAGCAGCAGCAGCGCCTCCACCAGTAACAAAGCGCTGCTGCGGCTCCCTCCTCCACCTCCCTCCTCCTCCTTCTCTCCTGCCCGGGAATCGTCTGACGCTGCACCGAGGAGCCTGAGCCAGCGGAGAGGGTAAGTATAATTCTTCTTTCTTTCTTTCTTTCTTTCTTGGGACTGCCTGCCGCTATGTGTAAAAATGGGGGACTGCCTGCCGCTATGTGTAAAAATGGGGGACTGCCTGCCGCTATGTGTAAAAATGGGGGACTGCCTGCCGCTATATTGTAAAAATGGGGGACTGCCTGCCGCTATGTGTAAAAAGGGGGAATCTGCCTGCCGCAATGTGTAAAAAGGGGGAATCTGCCTTCCGCAATGTGTAAAAAGGGGGAATCTGCCTGCCACAATGTGTAAAAAGGGGGGACTGCCTGCCGCTATGTGTAAAAATGGGGAATCTGCCTGCCGCTGTGTGTAAAAAGGGGGAATCTGCCTGCCGTAATGTGTAAAAAGGGGGAATCTGCCTGCCGTAATGTGTAAAAAGGGGGACGCTGTCTGCCGTAATGTGTAACAAGGGCACGCTGTCTGCCGTAATGTGTAAAAAGGGGACGCTGTCTGCCGTTATGTGTAAAAAGTGTACGCTGTCTGCCGTTATGTGTAAAAAGTGTACGCTGTCTGCCGCTATGTGTAACAAGGGCACGCTGTCTGCCGCTATGTGTAAAAAGGGGACGCTGTCTGCCGTTATGTGTAAAAAGTGCACGCTGTCTGCCGTAATGTGTAAAAAGGGGGACGCTGTCTGCCGTAATGTGTAAAAAGGGGGACGCTGTCTGCCGTAATGTGTAAAAAGGGGACGCTGTCTGCCGTAATGTGTAAAAAGAGGAATCTGTCCGCTGTAAGGTGTAAAAGGGTCTCTACCTGGTGTAGTGGTGCTACTGTGCGGCGTAATTTGAAGAATGGAGACTACTGTGCACCGTTTTATGAATTGGTATTATTTTGTGGCCACACCCCTTCCCCACGAAGCCACGCCACTATGTATTTTTGCGCGCGCCTACGGCGCGCACTGCCCCTGTTTTGCATGCAGGGGTGGGGCTCCGATGCCGTTTCTTGCACACAGTGCTAAAATGTCTAGTTACGGCACTGTTGCTAGGTATCCATTTCTCTGGCCCTGAGCAGGTCTCCCTCACCAGATCCTCTCCAGGGGTGAGGGGGTGGACTTGGATGGGATGTGGGGGGGGGGGGGGGGGGGGGGGGGAGATGTGGGGGGGCAAAGCATTTTGTCGCACCTGGGCCCACCGCTCGCTAGTTCCGCCACTGTATGTATGTATGTATGTATGCTGTGTGCATGTATACTGTGTGTATATGTATTTGTGCTGTATAGTGTGTGTGTGTGTGTGTGTGTGTGTGTGTGTGTGTGTGTATGTATGTATGTATGTATGTATGTATGTATGTATGTATGTATGTATGTATACTGTGTATATATATGTGGTGTATACTGTGTGCGTGTGTAAGTATGCTACAATATGGCAGTCCGGCACTCCTCTGACATACATAATGATACTCAGGTGCTCTCTGTAAATAATTGTAATCCTGATATAAAAGGCAGGGACTGAGTATATCAACAGCATATCAACGTTTTGAGCTGCACAGCCCCTATATGTTGGTATGCTGTGACATTGCGTCATTTAAGTTTAAAAAAAAAAAAATCTGAGTGCCCCTGCCTTTTTTTTTTTTTTTTTTTTAACAAGGACCATATGTATATGTATATGTGTATATATATATATATATATATATATATACATACACTGCTCAAAAAAATAAAGGGAACACTAAAAGAACACATCCTAGATCTGAATGAATGAAATATTCTTATTAAATACTTTGTTCTTTACATAGTTGAATGTGCTGGCAACAAAATCACACAAAAATTATCAATGGAAATCAAATTTATTAACCCACGGAGATCTGGATTTGGAGTCACCCTCAAAATTAAAGTGGAAAAACACACTACAGGCTGATCCAACTTTGATGTAATGGCCTTAAAACAAGTCAAAATGAGGCACAGTAGTGTCTGTGGCCTCCTCGTGCCTGTATGACCTCCCTACATTGCCTGGGCATGCTCCTGATGAGGTGGCGGATGGTCTCCTGAGGGATCTCCTCCCAGACCTGGACTAAAGCATCCGCCAACTCCTGGACAGTCTGTGGTGCAACGTGGCATTGGTGGATGGAGCAAGACATGATGTCCCAGATGTGCTCAATTGGATTCAGGTCTGGGGAACGGGCGGTCCAGTCCATAGCATCAATGCCTTCATCTTGCAGGAACTGCTGACACACTCCAGCCACATGAGGTCTAGCATTGTCTTGCATTAGGAGGAACCCAGGGCCAACCGCACCAGCATATGGTCTCACAAGGGGTCTGAGGATCTCATCTCAGTACCTAATGACAGTCAGGCTACCTCTGGCAAGCACATGGAGGGCTGTGCGGCCCCCCAAAGAAATGCCACCCCATACCATCACTGACCCACTGCCAAACAGGTCATGCTGGAGGATGTTGCAGGCAGCAGAACGTTCTCCTTGGCGTCTCCAGACTCTGTCACGTCTGTCACATGTGCTCAGTGAGAACCTGCTTTCATCTGTGAAGAGCACAGGGCACCAGTGGCGAATTTGCCAATCTTGGTGTTCTCTGGCAAATGCCAAACGTTCTGCACGGTGTTGGGCTGTAAGCACAACCCCCACCTGTGGGCGTCGGGCCCTCATACCACCCTCATGGAGTCTGTTTCTGATCGTTTGAGTAGACACATGCACATTTGTAGCTTGCTGGAGGTCATTTTGCAGGGCTCTGGCAGTGCTCCTCCTGTTCCTCCTTGCACAAAGGCGGAGGTAGCAGTCCTGCTGCTGGGTTGTTGCCCTCCTACGGCCTCATCCACATCTCCTGATGTACTGGCCTGTCTCCTTTTAGCGCCTCCATGCTCTGGACACTACGCTGACAGACACAGCAAACCTTCTTGCCACAGCTCGCATTGATGTGCCATCCTGGATGAGCTGCACTACCTGAGCCACTTGTGTGGGTTGTAGGGAGGTCATACAGGCACGTGGAGGCCACACACACTACTGAGCCTCATTTTGACTTGTTTTAAGGACATTACATCAAAGTTGGATCAGCCTGTAGTGTGTTTTTCCACTTTAATTTTGGGGGTGACTCCAAATCCAGACCTCCATGGGTTAACAAATTTGATTTCCATTGATAATTTTTGTGTGATTTTGTTATCAGCACATTCAACTATGTAAAGAACAAAGTATTTAATAAGAATATTTCATTCATTCAGATCTAGGATGTGTTATTTTAGTGCTCCCTTTATTTTTTTGAGCAGTATATATATATAGTACATTTATACTGTATATGCACACATGCATAATTACATACATGTGCAGACCCCCCCCCCCCCCATAGAAATCCTGCGTTTGCCACTGCTATGCCCCTTATATCCTTATATGTCCCTTATACCTTATACCCTCTCCTTGGTGTCACGCTCTCCCTGTCACCCTCTCCCTGGCGTCACGTTCTCCCTGTCACCCACTGCTCTCACCCTCTCCCTGTCACCCACTTCTGTCCCCCTCTCCCTGGCATCACGCTTTTCCTGTCACCATCTCCCTGGTGTCACCCTCTCCCTGTCACCCACTGCTGACACCCTCTCCCTGGCATCACCATCCTGTCACCCACTGCTGTCACCCTCTCCCTGGCGTCACGCTCTTCCGGTCACCCTCTCGCTGGCATCACGCTCTTCCTGTCACCCTCTCCCTGGCATCATGCTCTTCCTGTCACCCTCTCCCTGGTGTCACCCTCTCCCTGTCACCAACTGCTGTAACCCTCTCCCTTGCTTCATGCTCTTCCTGTCACCCTCTCCCTGGCATCACCCTTTGCTGTCACCCTCTCCCTGGCATCACCATCTCCCTGTCACCCATTGCTTTCACCCTCTCCCTGGCGTCACGCTCTTCCTGTCACCCTCTCCCTGGAGTCACCCTCTCCCTGTCACCCTCTACCTTGCGTCACGCTCTTCCTGCCACCCACTGTTGGCTATTTTGTTGTCCAAGACTTCCATTAACTTAATAGCGCAGCAAAAGTGGCGCTATTAAGTTAATGGAAGACCTGGACAACAAAATTGTATTCATGTTGTCCTCCCACTCCCTCCGCAGTCCCAAACACTAATATTTATTTTTTATTTTAAAAAATGTAAAATATATTATCTGCCTGCTCATCACAAGTTTGATAAACAGGCAGGCTGCGGGCATTGGCGGTGACGGCAACAGACTGAGATGCGAAATAGTGTCGAGGGGGGTCGGAGCAGTTGATGGCAGCTATTTCTCATACGTCCTAGAGGATGCTGGGGTCCACTTCAGTACCATGGGGTATAGACGGTTCCGCAGGAGCCATGGGCACTTTAAGACTTTTCAAGGGTGTGAACTGGCTCCTCCCTCTATGCCCCTCCTCCAGACCTCAGTTTAGAAAATGTGCCCAGGCTGACTGGATGCACTCCAGGGGAGCTCTACTGAGTTTCTCTGAAAGACTTTAATGTTAGGTTTTTTATTTTCAGGGAGAACTGCTGCCAACAGTCTCCCTGCTTCGTGGGACTTAGGGGGCAGAAGTAGGAACCAACTAATAGTTTCATGGCTCTGCTTCTGGCTGACATGACATTAGCTCCTGAAGGGTACTGAACGCTAGCTGCGGCTATGTGCTCACTCCCACAGCCCGCCGTCACCCCCCTTACAGAGCCAGAAGTCAGATGACAGGTGAGTGTTTAAGAAGAAGGATCTTTATCGTGACGGCTGAAAGGTACCGCGCAGCGGGCGGGAACGCTGCGCGCCATGCTACCCGGTAACACAGGCACAGCAGGGCGCAGGGGGGGGGGGGGGGGCGCCCTGGGCAGCATGAAACCTACTAAAAACTGGCAGACACAAGGGCATAAGTTGCTGAGGCACAGTCCTACCCCCGCCAGTATAAAGATTACTATTGAAGAATCTGAGGGGAAACGCACCATTACGGGGGCGGGGCTTCCTACTCAGGCAGCCAGCACACTGCTCAGCGCCATTTTCTCTGCTATAGTGTGAAATTATCATTATAAAAGCGCTACAGGTCTGTGGGCACTTTGTGTGTCACAGAATATTTAACACTGGCGCTGGGTTGTGAACTGGCAAATCTTATCTGTGTCCTTCTGACAGATTTTACTGTGGGTCTGTCCCCTATAAGTACCAGAGTGTCTGTGGTGTGGTTGTGCACGTGTGTGACATGTCTGAGGCAGGGAGCTCTTCCCCTGAGGGAGCCATTTTAGGGACACATAGTTATAATGTGGTGGCACTGCCGGCACACCATGAGCCTGAATGGGTGAAAGAATTACGTGATAGTGTGAATCATATCAGTAAGAGATTAGATAAGTCTGAGTCTCATGCAGAAAACTGGAGAAAATCAGAGGAAGATGTGATTTTTCATAGTTCTGCTTTTTTGTCCGCAGGCGACCACTCTGGGTCACATAAAAAACCATTTGCACAAACTGATACCGACACGGACTCTGATTCCTGTGTCGACACTAGTGATTCCAGGGGAATAGATCCTAAATTGGCAAAAAGCATTCAATACATGATTGTTGCTATAAGGGAGGTTTTGGAAGTTACGGAAGCCCCTCCTGTACCTCAGGAGAAGGCTTATTTTTATAAAGAAAAGAAAATTAATGTAACTTTCCCTCCTTCTCACGAGCTAAATACTCTCTTTGAGGGAATTTTTGCAAACCCTGAAAAGAAATTTCAGATTCCCAAAAGGATTCAGGTAGCTTATCCTTTCCCGGCAGAGGACAGGTAAGGGTGGGAGTCACCCCCAGTTTTAGACAGTGCCCTGTCTCGGTTAACAAAAAAGGTGATTCTCCCTGCACCTGGGACGGCTTCACTATAGGAGCCGGCAGACCGCAAGTTGGAGACTACGTTAAAATCTATTTATGTGGCCTATGGTACACTACTCAGGCCCACCATTGCTTGCGCATAACTTGTCATTTGAAACTGACACGATAGATAGAGACAAGATTCTCCTTAAGTTAGGTCATATCAAAGACGCTGCTGCATACATGCTAGAAGCCATGAAAGATATTGGGCTCTTGGGTTCAAAAGCCGTTACCATGGCAGTCTCAGCTCGGAGGGCGTTGTGGATTCGCCAGTGGAATGCTGACGCAGATTCCTAAAGAAATATGGAGGCTCTCCCGTATAAAGGTGAGGCCTTGTTTGGGCTGGATGCGTTGGACTCTGCGGCTACCGCAGGTAAGTCGACATTCTTGCCTTATGCTCCTGCGCCGGCGAAAAAGACACATCACTCTCAGATGCAGTCCTTTCGGACCAACAAATACAAAAAGGCCAAAGATTCCCCCTTTTTTGCAGGTAGAGGGAGGGGAAGAGGAAAAAAGTCCACAGCGTCTCCAGGATCGCAGGAGCAGAAGTCCACTCCTGCTTCTGCCAAATCTGCAGCATGACGCTGGGGCTCCCTTGCGGGAGTCCGCTCGGGTGGGAGCACGTCTGAAACTTTTCAGTCAGATCTGGGCTCAATCTGGCCTGGACCCATGGGTTTTGCAAATAGTGTCCCATGGATACAAGCTGGAGTTTCAAGACGACCCCCATGCCAATTTTTCAAATCGACCTTAGCAGCTTCTCTTCCAGACAGAGAAGTAGTAACGGCTGCAATTCAGAAATTATGTCAGGATCAAGTCATTGTCCTGGTACCCTTGTCACAGCAGGGGGAAGGTTTTTATTCAAGCCTCTTAGTAGTTCCGAAGCCGGACGGCTCGATCAGATCAATTCTAAACCTGAAATCTCTGAATTTCTACCTGAAAAGGTTCCAGTTCAAGATGGAATCTCTGAGGGCAGTGATTTCCAGTCTGGAGGAAGGCGATGTCATGGTGTCGGTGGACATAAAAGATGCCTACTTACATGTTCCCATTTATCCTCCACATCAGGCTTATCTGAGATTCGCAATACAGGATTGCCATTACTAGTTCCAGACGTCGCCGTTCGGACTCTCCACAGCACCGAGGGTGTTCACCAAGGTGATGGCAGAGATGATGGTCCTCCTTCGACAGCAAGGAGTCAATATAATTCCTTACCTGGATGATCTCCTGATAAAAGCGAGATCCAAGGAACGGTTGGTGCAGAAAATTGCACTCTCCCTGTCAGTACTCCAACAACACGGTTTGATTTTGAATTTTCCAAAGTCGCAATTGGAACCGACGACAAGATTGTCCTTTCTGGGGATCATACCGGACAAAGAAGTTCAGAGGGTATTTCTTCCAGTAGAAAAAGCTCTGGAGATCAAGAGAATGGTCAAACAAGTTTTGAAACCGACGAGAGTGTCGATACATCAATGCATTCGGTTGTTGGGAAAGATGGTAGCGGCCTACGAGGCCATACAGTTTGGCAGATTCTATGCCAGAGTATTCCAGTGGGACCTGTTGGACAAGTGTTCCGGATCCCACCAACACATGCACCAGAAGATAATCCTGTCCTCCAAAGCCAGGATTTCGCTCCTGTGGTGCCTGCACAGTTCTCACCTATTAGAGGGACGCAGGTTAATGCAGGTTATTAGAGGGATTCAGGACTGGGTCCTAGTACCACGGGTGCAAGTCTCCGAGGCTGGGGAGCAGTCACACAGGGAAAAAGTTTCCAAGGAAAATGGTCAAGTCAGGAATCCTGTCTTCACATAAACGTTCTGGAATTGAGAGCCATTTACAACGGCCTTCTACAAGCGGTGCATCTTCTTCAAGATCAACTCGTGCAGATCCAGTCGGACAATGTAACAGCAGTCGCGTACATAAACCATCAGGGCGGAACAAAAAGCAGAGCGGTAATGGCAGAGGTGACAAAGATCCTCCTCTGGGCAGAAAGAAATGCAAGAGCTCTGTCAGCAATTTTCATTTCGGGAGTGGACAACTGGGAAGCAGACTTCCTCAGCAGACACGATCTCCATCCAGGAGAGTGGAGCCTCCACCAAGAAGTCTTCGCAGAGGTGACAAGTCTTTGGGGAGTTCCTCAAGTAGACATGATGGCATCTCGTCTCAACAAGAAGCTTCAGAGATATTGTTCCAGGTCAAGAGACCCTCAAGCGATAGCAGTGGATGCACTGGTGACCCAGTGGATGTTTCGGTCGGTATATGTCTTCCCTCCTCTTCCACTAATACCAAAAGTTCTCAAAATAATAAGAACAAGGGTTCGAGCAATCCTCATTGCCCCAGACTGGCCAAGGAGGGCTTGGTATCCAGATCTTCAGGAGTTGCTCATGGAAGATCCTCTGCCTCTTTCTCCTTGCGAGGACCTGCTGCAGCAGGTGCTGTGCGTGTACTTACCGCGGCTACGTTTGATGGCATGGCTGTTGAGCGCCGGATCCTAGTTTGAAAGGGTATTCCCAAGGAAGTCATTCCGACTCTTGTCTAAACATTACCACCGTATTTGGAGAAAATATGTGTCTTGGTGTGAATCCAAAAAGGCTCCTACGGAAGAGTTTCAGTTGGGACGTTTTCTCCATTTTCTGTAGGCAGGTGTGGATGCGGGCCTAAAATTGGGTTCAATCAAGGTTCAGATTTCGGCCTTGTCAGTTTTCTTTTAAAAACAATTGGCCTCCTTTCCAAAAGTTCAGACGTTCATGAAAGGGGTGCTGCACATCCAACCTCCATTTGTGCCTCCGGTGGCACCATGGGACCTTAATGTGGTGTTGCAGTTCCTTCAATCAGATTGGTTTGAACCTCTGCAGGATATAGAATTGAAGTTTCTCACTTGGAAAGTGGTCATGCTATTGGCTTTGGCATCCGCAAGGCGGGTGTCTGAGTTGGGGGCCTTGTCTCACAAGAGCCCTTACCTGATCTTCCATGAAGATAGGGCAGAGTTGAGAACTCGCCAACAATTTCTTCTAAAGGTGGTTTCGTCTTTCCATATAAACCAGCCTATTGTGGTGCCAGTGGCTACTGACACCTTCTCTGCGTCAAAGTCTCTTGATGTGGTTAGAGCTTTGAAAATTTATGTCGCAAGAACAGCTAGGATACGGAAAACAGAGGCTCTGTTTATCCTGTATGCTCCCAACAAGATTGGGTGTCCTGCTTCTAAGCAGACCATTGCGCGCTGGATCAGAGGGACGATTCAGCACACTCATTCCACGGCAGGATTGCCGATGTCGGTAAATGCCCATTCTACTAGAAAGGTGGGCTCATACTGGCCGGCTGCCCGGGGGGTCTCGGCGTTACAACTTTGCCGAGCTGCTACTTGGTCAGGGGAAAACACGTTTGCAAAAGTTTTACAACTTTGAAACCTTGGCCGATGGGGACCTCAAGTTTGGTCAATCGGTGCTGCAGGGTCATCCGCACTCTCCCGCCCATACTGGAGCTTTGGTATAACCCCATGGTACTGAAGTGGACCCCAGCATCCTCTAGGACGTATGAGAAAACAGAATTTTAATACCTACCGGTAAATCCTTTTCTCCTAGTCCGTAGAGGATGCTGGGCGCCCGACCCAGTGCGTACTTTACCTGCAGTTATTAGTTTTGTAGTTACACAAGTGTTGTGTTACGGTTATTTTCATCATGTTGCTGCAAAAATTGTTCATGCCCGTTGGCATGTGTTGTGTTGAATGCCATGTTGTGCGGCATGGCTGAGGTGTGAGCTGGTATGAATCTCACTATTAATTTAAAAGTAAATCCTTTCCTCGAAATGTCCGTCTCCCTGGGCACAGTTCCTATACTGAGGTCTGGAGGAGGGACATAGAGGGAGGAGCCAGTTCACACCCTTGAAAAGTCTAAAGGCCCATACACACTTGACGATGCACACATCGTTAACGACCGTCGTTAACGACTTCCCTTGAACTTCCCTTGAACAGCTGAGCAAACGACATGAGCATACACACTACCAACGACCAAAGACGAAAGACCAAAGACACAAAGACCATAGACCATTCATCGTTGAAGCATCCAAGCTGAACAGTTTATTAAAATAATGAGCTGGGAACAGGGCTGGTGAACAGTTGCTTGGTCGTTGGTCTTTCACACCATACACATTCAACGACGTCTCTGGTCGGTAACGACCATAGTGGAAATTGAGCATACATGCTCCACAGATAAGCGAGGGTCGTTAACATCCCGCGGGGCCGCGCATCGGTGGTCGTCGGATGCATACACACTTGACGATATAATGAGCGACGTCGTTGATGAGGGCTGAAATGAACGACGTCGTTCATTTTATCGTCAAGTGTGTATGGGCCTTTAAAGTGCCCATGGCTCCTGCGGAACCGTCTATACCCCATGGTACTGAAGTGGACTCCAGCATCCTCTACGGACTAGGAGAAAAGGATTTACCGGTAGGTATTAAAATCCTTTTTTTGTAAGCAATTTGCGGAGGCAGTGGTCATTAGTGGCAGGGGTAGCGGGCATCAGGGGCAGTAGCAGGCATTAGGGGCGGTGGTGGTAGCGGGCATAGGCTCAGGTGCAGTAGCGGGCATCAGCTCGGCAGTGGTAGGGGTCATCGGCGGAACTTTGTAGATATTATGGCTACAGTGCCTCACCAGCCACTGACCTCACCGCATGCCACTGAATTACTGTACTTACCTACTTGCTTATGTGATTAATAAGAAAGCTGCCCGTCCTATTGTTCAGAACACTGGGGGTAATCCCGAGTTGATCGCAGCAGGAACTTTGTTAGCAGTTGGGCAAAACCATGTGCACTGCAGGGGAGGCAGATATAACATGTGCAGAGAGAGTTAGATTTGGGTGTGTTATTTTGTTTCTGTGCAGGGTAAATACTGGCTGCTTTATTTTTACACTGCAATTTAGACTGCAGATTGAACACATCACACCCAAATCTAACTCTCTCTGCACATGTTATATCTGCCTCCCCTGCAGTGCACACGGTTTTGCCCAACTGCTAACAAAGTTCCTGCTGCAATCAACTCGGAATGAGCCCCACAGATGGGAAGAGTAGTAAGCAGAATGACAGGTGAGAAAACTGAGTCAAATACATTCACACTGCATACAAACCCTGCTATTATTTGGAGTCAGAATAAATCCTATACATGATAAGTAGCTTGATGCAATATTGGGACAGGCAGACTGTAAAAAGGAAGCTAATACTATACTGTATGTCACTTTCTTATAAAATACATTTACATCAGCAGATCCTAATAGCTGGCATGAAACAGTGGTCCTCAATTATGAATCACACTGGATATGCATCCCCTGACTCGCTTTTATTGCCCTGGTTTTTGCCAAGAGCACTTAAAAGGGGTTGGTATCAAAATATCGGCAATCAGAATCCCATCAGCGGATTCCCGATGCTCAGAATGCTGACAGATCCCGGTAAGTATTTTTTTACCCTAACCCTACCCCTAATCTACACTCTCCTGCAGTCTAACCCTATCCGTAACGACCGCAGCCTACTTAACCTTTCCCAATACCTAACCCTATAAAATCACCCCAATAATCACCTTGGACATCCGTTGGCATTGTGAGTGCACTCCCACTTTTCAGGTCTTTGAATAAGCATTTATTAACTATAAGTGCCCCATTGCGAACTTCCCAACATCCCTATGGGATTCTGGTTCTTGCATGCCACTATACGGATTGCTACGTTTGTATGCATTTTATAAAATTGCCAATAGGCTAAAAGATTACTGACGTTTTTGGTACTAAAATGAGCATGTGAAAATCTCCTACCAAATTTTTTACTGGCTCAGATCCCTGCTCCCTGGCGCTATAAAGCAGGGTCATACCTAGCATTCAGACCACTTTTTATCTATCCGTGATTTATTGCCTGTTGTTTCTAGATAGTGGACAACTGCTATGGCTATTGACCATGATTTCTGTCTTACTCCTTTGTTATATGTACAATATGTAATAGACCTCTGAAATTAAATTAACTACGCTACAGCTTAACCCTTTGCTACTGTGCCCTAGCTTCTATTTGTACCAAACCTAGGACTACACTAGACTACAATTGTATGCTAGCCTGCTGCTCATTATATCATCAGTGTAACCAGTTAAGCATCCAATCCTACCATAAAATTTGCTCACTTCTCGTTGCAACTACAGACATGATCCCTGCTATTGGAGTCCACCTCTGTACAATCTGGTTATTAACTTTAATGTGCAGAACGCTCTCTTCTTGAACTGATTACGTCCTCATCATCAAGTTTCTCTCTGAATCATCTTTTGACTATATTCAAAAACACAAAAACCCCTAAAAAGGAGCAACTAGAGGAAAGTCTAGATAAGGAACACTTACATCATCACATCTTAAAGTTTTCACATGCAAGCTTTTTTGATATCTCTGTGATGGATACAAAACTTAAAAGTATTCTCCAGATGGTACAGATGCCCCATCTGCTCCCCCCAGACTCTGGGAGTACTATACATTATTGGAGAGAGATGCAAATATGCATTAGCCTGAAATTTTTGCCAGTTATGGATCTAGCTTTCTGATAAATATTAATTTAAAACCTTTGCCTAATAGTAAGTTATTAAATTTTTTTTAAATTGATTACAAGTAAAATGCAGACAATATCTGATTACATACTGCAGGTATTCATGCTATGGCTGTGAAAATTGGTAGAGGCTACTAATTACAGCTGTGCATCTGTTTGGTTAAGTCTCTGCCAGCTTTGTACATTTGGACACTGCAATTTAAGCACATTCTTTGCAATATTGTATAGATTCATCAGGTCTGAGAAGGCGAACAGAAATTTTTATATTACAGGTTGAGTATCCCTTATCCAAAATGCTTGGGACCAGAGGTATTTTGGATATCGGATTTTTCCGTATTTTGGAATAATTGCATACCATAATGGGATATCATGGCAATGGGACCTAAATCTAAGCACAGAATGCATTTATGTTTTATATGCACCTTATACACACAGCCTGAAGGTCATTTTAGCCAATATTTTTTATAACTTTGTGCATTAAACAAAGTGTGTCTACATTCACACAATTCATTTATGTTTCATATACACCTTATACACACAGCCTGAAGGTCATTTAATACAATATTTTTAATAACTGTGTGTATTAAACAAAGTTTGTGTACACTGAGCCATTAGAAAACAAAAAAGTTTCACTATCTCACTCTCGCTCAAAAAAGTCTGTATTTCGGAATATTCCGTATTTCGGATATTTGGATATGGGATACTCAACCTGTACTGCTTTGACAGTGCAGATGCAGGACTTTGATTGATTGATTTTATTTAAGCTATGCCAATGTAGCTTTTGCTGTAGCTCATTTACTGGCTTGAATATAAATCGTCTTCCAACTCCTAGAGAAATTTGTATTCCACACTGCAGCTGGTTTTGCTCCATGATGTGTCTATTGTATATTTTGCAGCATCTACAGTAATTTTGCATTTTTTCTAGTCTCTAAAGTAGAGAATCATCCCAACTGAATTATGTTCACAAAGAAGTTCAAAGTATAAATGTGTTCTTGGGATGATGTACAATACAAGGTGTCTAAAAAGTTAAATTTAGGTCTTATGAGGCCATCATGAAGTATATGGGACTCCATATATTTAATAAAGTTACTTTGGAATCAGTATGATTTACTGGCTACCAGGATACCGTTTGTCAGTATACTGACAGCGGTCTACCAGCCACCAGTATGCCGGCAGCGGGGCGAGTGCAAAGAGTCCCCTTACAGGCTCGGTTCTATTCCCACTCTATGGGGGTCGTGGACTATGGGTATCCTGACCACCGGGATCCCGACAGCCGGAAAATTAACTGCATCCCGTTACTTCAACATTTTCTTTTGCAACCCTCCAATAAATCACACATTTGTGAAGTGCGTAGGTTAAATTTGTCACATGGAGGTTCCTCCATATCTGCATTGAAAGACTAGCTCTGTCAGAGGTGCCATATGACTCTCAATTGCCAAATGCTATTCTCACAAAGAGGCTTCTTTGTGGAGGATGGACTGTTCTAGACAAATTCAATGTTGTGCCATAATCTCAACTTTGTTATGATCCACTTGACAATGCCTCAGGGGATACTTCAAATCTTTTAAGTCTTCTATAATCTATTGTTCCCCTGATTATGGACCCCTAAAGACATTTACTGTGCCAGGGTTAATTTATTGGCATTCTAACAAAAATAGGACTTTTGGTCACTTATCATTGAATCCTTTTTCACTTAAGCAGGCTAGGGGACACTGGACCATGGGATTGCAGGTTTGCACTGGAGATGGTACTTAATGTAAACTCTAGCCTTAAACATAATGCTCCTTCCCCTGCAATCCCATGATTCCAGCACTTCTTTAAAAGAGTCCGATAAGGAGTAGCAGTAACCCAGTTAAACTGCTGGAACAATAAAATAAACCAGTAGGGAAAAGACAGTCAAGACTGAGCGTGAGGAAAGGAACGCAGTGTCCCCCATCCTGCTAAATAGAAAAGGATTCACCAGTAAGTTACCAAAAATACTATTTTCTCTTGCAGCAAGGCTGGGGGACACTGGACCATGGGCTGTTCAACAGCTGCCCTCAGGGGAGAGAACAATCAGGCTGCCTGACCAGAGAACTGTATGCCCAAAGTATGCACCATCGAAGGCAAAAACCTGAAAATGAGTAAACCTGTGGACAGAGGACCAGGTAGCTGCACAACAGACCTGTCCTGCCAAAGTCCCAGGTTGCCACTGCCCTAGTTGGATGCGCTGACACCCATTCTGGTGTCGGTTGAACTGCACTAGAACAGACTCGAGTGATGACCGAGCAGATACAACGTGCATGGTCTGCTTTATAACCAGCCAACCACATCAATGTGCTTTGTTAAAAACCAGCAGAGTATCTGTGCGGCAGATGGAAGTCTTGTCCAAGTAAATTCGCAAAGCTCAAATGACGCCAGGTTTTTCTTGTTTCGGGAAGACTTCGAAAGAGAAAAATAAGAATTTACTCACCGGTAATTCTATTTCTCGTAGTCCGTAGTGGATGCTGGGAACTCCGTAAGGACCATGGGGAATAGACGGGCTCTGCAGGAGACTGGGCACTCTAAAGAAAAGATTAGGTACTATCTGGTGTGCACTGGCTCCTCCCTCTATGCCCCTCCTCCAGACCTCAGTTAGGGAAACTGTGCCCGGAAGAGCTGACATTACAAGGAAAGGAAATTTGAATCCAGGGTAAGACTCATACCAGCCACACCAATCACACCGTACAACTTGTGATAACCTTACCCAGTTAACAGTATGAACAACAACTGAGCCTCACTCAACGGATGGCTCATAACAATAACCCTTATTTAAGCAATAACTATATACACGTATTGCAGAAAGTCCGCACTTGGGACGGGCGCCCAGCATCCACTACGGACTACGAGAAATAGAATTACCGGTGAGTAAATTCTTATTTTCTCTGACGTCCTAGTGGATGCTGGGAACTCCGTAAGGACCATGGGGATTATACCAAAGCTCCCAAACGGGCGGGAGAGTGCGGATGACTCTGCAGCACCGAATGAGCAAACACAAGGTCCTCCTCAGCCAAGGTATCAAACTTGTAGAACTTTGCAAATGTGTTTGAACCCGACCAAGTAGCCGCTCGGCAAAGCTGTAAAGCCGAGACCCCTCGGGCAGCCGCCCAAGAAGAGCCCACCTTCCTTGTGGAATGGGCCTTTACTGATTTTGGCTGCGGCAATCCAGACGCAGAATGAGCTAGCTGAATCGTGCTACAGATCCAGCGCGCAATAGTTTGCTTTGAAGCTGGAGCACCCAGCTTGTTGGGTGCATGCAGGATAAACAGCGAGTCAGTCTTCCTGACTCCAGCCGTTCTGGAAACATATATTTTCAAAGCCCACACTACGTCCAGCAACTTGGAGTCCTCCAAGTCCCGAGTAGCCGCAGGCACCACAATAGGTTGGTTCAAATGAAACGATGATACCACCTTTGGGAGAAATTGGGGACGAGTCCGCAATTCTGCCCTGTCCATATGGAAGATCAGATAGGGGCTTTTACATGACAAAGCCGCCAATTCTGACACACGCCTAGCCGATGCGAAGGCCAACAGCATGACCACTTTCCACGTGAGATACTTTAGTTCCACGGTCCTAAGTGGCTCAAACCAGTGGGATTTCAGGAAATCCAACACAACGTTAAGATCCCAGGGTGCCACTGGTGGCACAAAAGGGGGCTGAATATGCAGCACTCCCTTAACAAACGTCTGAACCTCAGGCAGTGAAGCCAGTTCTTTTTGAAAGAAAAATGGATAGGGTCGAAATCTGGACCTTTATGGACCCCAATTTTAGGCCCATAGTCACCCCTGACTGTAGGAAGTGCAGGAAACGACCCAGCTGGAATTCCTCTGTAGGGGCCTTCCTGGCCTCACACCAAGCAACATATTTTCGCCATATACGGTGATAATGCTTTGCTGTCACATTTTTCCTAGCCTTTATCAGCGTAGGAATAACTTCATCCGGAATGCCTTTTTCCGCTAGGATCCGGCGTTCAACCGCCATGCCGTCAAACGCAGCCGCGGTAAGTCTTGGAACAGACAGGGCCCTTGTTGCAGCAGGTCCTGTCTGAGAGGCAGAGGCCATGGGTCCTCTGTGCGCATTTCTTGCAGTTCCGGGTACCAAGTCCTTCTTGGCCAATCCAGAGCAATGAGTATTGTTCTTATTCCTCTCTTTCTTACTATTCTCAGTACCTTGGGTATGAGAGGAAGAGGAGGAAACACATATACCGACTGGTACACCCACGGTGTCACTAGGGCGTCCACAGCTATCGCCTGAGGGTCCCTTGACCTGGCGCAATATCTTTTTAGCTATTTGTTGAGGCGGGACGCCATCATGTCCACCCGTGGCAGTTCCCATCGCTTTGCGATCTGTGTGAAGACTTCTTGATGAAGTCCCCACTCTCCCGGGTGGAGGTCGTGTCTGCTGAGGAAGTCTGCTTCCCAGTTGTCCACTCCCGGAATGAACACTGCTGACAGTGCTTGCACGTGATTCTCCGCCCACCGAAGAATCCTTGTGACTTCCGCCATTGCCATCCTGCTTCTTGTGCCGCCCTGTCAGTTTACATGGGCGACCGCCGTGATGTTGTCTGACTGAATCAGCACTGGGCGGTTTCGAAGCAGGGGCTCTGCTTGACTCAGGGCGTTGTAAATAGCCCTTAGTTCCATGGAAGTTTCTTCCCTGGGTGACTGCCGCCCATCCTCGGAAGCTTGCATCCGTGGTCACCAGGACCCAGTCCTGTATGCCGAACCTGCGGCCCTCGAGAAGGTGAGCACTCAGCAGCCACCACAGAAGAGACACCCTGGCCCTTGGGGACAGGGTGATCAGCCGATGCATCTGAAGATGCGATCCGGACCACTTGTCCAACAGATCCCACTGAAAGATCCTCGCATGGAACCTGCCGAAGGGAATGGCTTCATATGAAGCCACCATCTTTCCCAGGACTCGCGTGCAGTGATGCACCGATACCTGTTTTGGTTTCAGGAGGTCCCTGACCAGAGATGCTAATTCCTGGGCCTTCTCCACCGGGAGAAACACCTTCTTCTGTTCTGTGTCCAGAATCATGCCCAGGAAAAGCAGACGCGTCGTAGGAATCAGCTGCGACTTTGGAACATTCAGAATCCAGCCGTGCTGTTGCAACACTTCCTGAGAGAGTGCTACGCTGATCAACAACTGCTCCCTGGACCTCGCCTTTATGAGGAGATCGTCCAAGTACGGGATAATGATAACTCCCTTCTGCCGAAGGAGTATCATCATTTCGGCCATTACCTTGGTAAATATTCTCAGTGCCGTGGACAGGCCAAACGGCAACGTCTGGAACTGGTAATGACAGTCCTGTACCACAAACCTGAGGTACTCCTGGTGAGGTGGGTAAATGGGGACATGCAAGTAAGCATCTTTAATGTCCAGCGACACCATAAAATCCCCCTCTTCCAGGCTTGCAATAACCGCTCTGAGCGATTCCATTTTGAACTTGAATTTCTTTATATAAGTGTTCAAGGATTTTAAATTCAGAATGGGTCTCACCGAACCGTCCGGTTTCGGTACCACAAACATTGTGGAATAGTAACCCCTTCCCTGTTGAAGGAGGGGGACCCTGATAATCACTTGCTGGAGGTACAGCTTGTGAATTGCCGCCAGTACTACCTCGCTTTCCATGGGGGAAGCTGGCAAGGCTGATTTGAGGTAACGGCGGGGGGGAGTCGCTTCGAATTCAAGCTTGTATCCCTTAGATACAATTTGTATAGCCTAGAGATCCACCTGTGAGTGAACCCACTGGTTGCTGAAGTTTCGGAGACGCGCCCCCACCGCACCTGGCTCCGCCTGTGGAGCCCCAGCGTCATGCAGTGGATTTAGTGGAAGCAGGGGAGGACTTTTGTTCCTGGAAACTGGCTGCATGGTGCAGATTCTTACCTCTACCCCTGCCTCTGGCAAGAAAGGATGCGCCTCTGACCCTTTTGCCTTTTTGGGAACGAAAGGACTGCATTTGATAATACGGTGCTTTCTTAGGCTGTGAGGAAACCTGAGGCAAGAAAGTCGACTTTCCAGCTGTCGCTGTAGACACGAGGTCCGACAGACCGTCCCCAAACAATTCCACTCCCTTATAAGGCAAAACCTCCATGTGTTTTTTAGAATCAGCATCTCCTGTCCATTGCCGAGTCCATAAGACCCTCCTGGCAGAAATGGACATAGCATTAATTCTAGAGCCCAGCAGGCAAATGTTCCTCTGAGCATCCCGCATATATAAGACGACGTCTTTGATATGGCCCAGGGTTAGCAAAACAGTATCTCTGTCGAGGGAATCTATGTCGTCTAACAGAGTATCTGTCCACGCTGCTACAGCACTACACATCCAGGCTGAAGCAATAGCAGGTCTCAGTAGAGTACCAGAGTGTGTATACACTGACTTCAGGATAGCTTCCTGCTTTCTATCCGCAGGCTCCTTTAGGGTGGCCGTATCCTGAGACGGCAGAGCCACCTTTTTAGATAAGCGTGTCAGCGCCTTGTCCACCCTAGGGGATGTTTCCCAACGTAACCTGTCCGTTGGCGGGAAAGGGTACGCCATCAGTAACCTCTTAGAAATCACTAATTTCTTATCAGGGGAACTCCACGCTTCTTCACACAATTCATTTAATTCATCAGATGGGGGAAAAGTCACTGGCTGCTTTTTCTCCCCAAACATATAAACCCTCTTGGTATTAACAAGGTTAATCTCAGAAATGTGTAATACATCTTTCATTGCAATAATCATGTATCGGATGGCCTTGGTCATTTTAGACTGTAAATGTGCCTCATCATCGTCGACACTGGAGTCGGACTCCGTGTCGACATCTGTGTCAACCATCTGAGATAGAGGGCGTTTATGAGCCCCTGACGGTTTCTGAGTCGCCTGGGCAGGCGCGGGCTGAGACCTCGGCTGTCCCAAGGCTGCAGCGTCATCAAACCTTTTATGTAAGGAGTTTACATTGTCATTTAAGACCTTCCACATATCCATCCAATCAGGTGTCGGCCCCGACGGGGGCGACACCACACTTATCTGCCCTTGCTCCGCCTCCACGTAACCTTCCTCATCAAACATGTCGACACAGCCGTACCGACACACCGCACACACACAGGGAATGCTCAGACTGAGGACAGGACCCCACAAAGTCCTTTGGGGAGACAGAGAGAGAGTATGCCAGCACACACCACAGCGCTATATAACACAGGGATTTTCACTGATAATAAGTGATTTACCCAATAGCTGCTTTATATGTCTAATTTGCGCCTAAATTTATGTGCCCCCCCTCTCTTTTTAACCCGTCTTGTACCTGGATACTGCAGGGGAGAGCCTGGGGAGCTGCTTCCAGCGGAGCTGTGAAGAGAAAATGACGCTGGTGTGCTGAGGAAGAAGGCCCCGCCCCCTCAGTGGCGGGCTTCTGTCCCGCTTTCTGTGTAAAAAAATGGCGGGGTTTTTTTACATATATACAGTGCCAGACTGCATATATGTATTTTTATGCCAAAGGTACTTCAATTGCAGCCCAGGGCGCCCCCCCCCCCCCCCCCCAGCGCCCTGCACCCTACAGTGACCGGTGTGTGTAAGTGTGCTGGGAGCAATGGCGCACATGTGCGGTGCTGTGCGCTACCTTAATGAAGACAGGAGTCTTCAGCCGCCGATTTCGTCGTCTTCAAGCTTCTGTTCTTCTGGCTCTGCGAGGAGGACGGCGGCGCGGCTCCGGGAACGGACGATCGAGGACAGGTGCCTGTGTTCGAACCCTCTGGAGCTAATGGTGTCCAGTAGCCTAAGAAGCACAAGCTAGCTGCAAGCAGGTAGGTTTGCTTCTCTCCCCTTAGTCCCACGTAGCAGTGAGTCTGTTGCCAGCAGAAGCTCACTGAAAATAAAAAACCTAATAAATACTTTCTTTACTAGTAAGCTCAGGAGAGCCCACTAGGAGCACCCAGCTCTGGCCGGGCACAGATTCTAACTGAGGTTTGGAGGAGGGGCATTGAGGGAGGAGCCAGTGCACACCAGATAGTACCTAATCTTTTCTTTAGAGTGCCCAGTCTCCTGCGGAGCCCGTCTATTCCCCATGGTCCTTACGGAGTTCCCAGCATCCACTAGGACGTCAGAGAAAATCCGGAAAGACAAAGTCCCGGTTACAGAGTAAAAAACTGAATCAGTCTTAGGATGGATCGTTGGAATCTTACAGAGAAATGTTCTAATTCATGGAAAATGAGAAAAGGCGGCTTGCAAGACAAAACCCCCAACATAGAAACACACGCACCAAGACAAAAGCCAAAGGGAAGACTAGCCTCTAATTAACAAACTGAAGATTTGCTGAAGTGAAAAGCTCAAATGGAGCATGTTGAAGAGTGAAGCGAGCGGTGGACAACACAGTGGTTGAATCTGAAAAACGCCCTGTAAAAGGGTACAAACCTCTGCAAGGAGGGTGAAACATCACTGGAAATGAAAGACAGGACCAAAATCTTTATTTTCAAAGAACTAAACCTGAAAACAGTCTTCAAATCTCTCCAAGAGAAGGCCAAGAAAAACTTGGATGTATGAACACACCACCAGATGTTCCCATACTCTTTGGTAATTGCGTGACAAAATTTTCCTGCTCACAGTATGGTATGGAGTACTGAAAAAGAAAAAACACTTTTCCAAAAACCAGGCTATTAAAGGCAACCGAGGAGGTCCTCATGTACAAGTGAACCCTGTTGCAATAGGACTGGTCGAAGTGCAAGACACCACTTGGGTGTAATAGAAACTGCACAGTCAGTCTGGAGCAACTAAGATTACAATCTCCCTTTGAACCTTGATGCGCTTGATTACCTGAAGCAACACTGGATTCGATGGAAACAGATATGCTAGATGACAAACTCACAGAACTGTCGTGGCATTTACTGTGAAAGGCAGCGGATCCACAGATTCCTCACAAAACTGTGGAACTTTGAAGTTGTTCAAAGTCCATGATGTTCCCCCACGGAAAGTCCACACTTCTGAACTGACTGTCGTAAATTTTCTGGAATTAGAGACAACTTCTCATATGAGTAAGATTGTGGAAGTTAGCCTTTTAATTTTCTGCTGCTAGTATGAACACCACTGAGAGTGCCGGTAAACAGGTCTCTACTTAGGAAAGGATTCGGCCTCCGCCATCACTGTCATACTTTTTGTGCTTCACAGATACTGTACATACATCATCATCGTGGTGTTGTTTGCTGAATACGAACTGGCTGGCCGGCCAGGGCAGAATGGGCTCCCAAGAGTCAGAAAGATGGCTGTGAGCTCCAGCACAGTGTTCGACAGAGCAGACTTCGATTGTGACTGGAGGCGTTGTAAATCAGTCTAGTTTTCATTATTGATTTTTTTATGGTGATAGTGTAGACATAATTTTCCATTTGATAATCTATTGGACTATATCCATGAACACACACTTCCTTCAGATTGCTTTAGATAATCAGATTAATTTTGTTTAATTTAAAAAGCACATTTTTGTGCAAATACCACTTACTGGGACTAGCCCAACCCACTTGAATCACAATTGTCAGTGAAAAACACTTCCCTAAGATTCAGCCTCCTAGCAATGTCAACCTTCCTCTACAATCACAAATTCTAACCTGTTTGTCAGGAGCTCGCTTGTCAACCTCAGGCACCATAATTATAAAAAAATAAGATTTTACTTACCGATAAATCTATTTCTCGTAGTCCGTAGTGGATGCTGGGACTCCGTCAGGACCATGGGGATTAGCGGCTCCGCAGGAGACAGGGCACAAAAATAAAAGCTTTAGGACTAGGTGGTGTGCACTGGCTCCTCCCCCTATGACCCTCCTCCAAGCCTCAGTTAGGATACTGTGCCCGGACGAGCGTACACAATAAGGAAGGATTTTGAATCCCGGGTAAGACTCATACCAGCCACACCAATCACACCGTACAACTTGTGATCTGAACCCAGTTAACAGTATGACAAACGTAGGAGCCTCTGAACAGACGGCTCACAACAATAACAACCCGATTTTTTTGTAACAATAACTATGTACAAGTATTGCAGACAATCCGCACTTGGGATGGGCGCCCAGCATCCACTACGGACTACGAGAAATAGATTTATCGGTAAGTAAAATCTTATTTTCTCTGACGTCCTAGTGGATGCTGGGACTCCGTCAGGACCATGGGGATTATACCAAAGCTCCCAAACGGGCGGGAGAGTGCGGATGACTCTGCAGCACCGAATGAGAAAACTCCAGGTCCTCTTTAGCCAGGGTATCAAATTTGTAGAATTTTACAAACGTGTTCTCCCCCGACCACGTAGCTGCTCGGCAGAGTTGTAATGCCGAGACCCCTCGGGCAGCCGCCCAAGATGAGCCCACCTTCCTTGTGGAATGGGCCTTGATAGATTTAGGCTGTGGCAGGCCTGCCACAGAATGTGCAAGTTGAATTGTGCTACAAATCCAACGAGCAATCGTCTGCTTAGAAGCAGGAGCACCCAGCTTGTTGGGTGCATACAGTATAAACAGCGAGTCAGATTTTCTGACTCCAGCCGTCCTTGAAATATATATTTTCAATGCCCTGACAACGTCCAGCAACTTGGAATCCTCCAAATCGCTAGTAGCCGCAGGCACCACAATAGGCTGGTTCAGGTGAAACGCTGAAACCACCTTAGGCAGAAAATGAGGACGCGTCCGCAGTTCTGCCCTGTCCGAATGGAAAATCAGATATGGGCTTTTATACGATAAAGCCGCCAATTCTGACACTCTCCTGGCTGAAGCCAGGGCCAGTAGCATGGTTACTTTCCATGTAAGATATTTCAAATCCACCGATTTGAGTGGCTCAAACCAATGGGATTTGAGAAAATCCAAAACTACATTAAGATCCCACGGAGCCACTGGGGGCACAACCGGGGGCTGTATATGTAGTACTCCTTTTACAAAAGTCTGGACTTCAGGAACTGAAGCCAATTCTTTCTGGAAGAAAATCGACAGGGCCGAAATTTGAACCTTAATGGACCCTAATTTGAGGCCCATAGACAATCCTGTTTGCAGGAAATGTAGGAATCGACCAAGTTGAAATTCCTCCGTCGGGGCCTTCCTGGCCTCACACCACGCAACATATTTTCTCCAAATGCGGTGATAATGTTGTGCAGTCACCTCCTTCCTGGCTTTTACCAGGGTAGGGATGACCTCTTCCGGAATGCCTTTTTCCCTTAGAATTCGGCGTTCAACCGCCATGCCGTCAAACGCAGCCGCGGTAAGTCTTGGAATAGACACGGTCCCTGCTGAAGCAGGTCCCGTCTTAGAGGTAGAGGCCACGGATCTTCCGTGAGCATCTCCTGAAGTTCCGGGTATCAGGTTCTTCTTGGCCAATCCGGAGCCACGAGTATCGTTCTTACTCCCCTTTGCCGTATAATTCTCAGTACTCTTGGTATGAGAGGCAGAGGAGGAAACACATACACTGACTGGAACACCCACGGTGTTACCAGAGCGTCCACAGCTATTGCCTGAGGGTCTCTTGACCTGGCGCAATACCTGTCCAGTTTTTTGTTGAGGCGGGACGCCATCATATCCACCTTTGGTTTTTCCCAACGGTTCACAATCATGTGGAAGACTTCTGGATGAAGTCCCCACTCTCCCGGGTGTAGATCGTGTCTGCTGAGGAAGTCCGCTTCCCAGTAGTCCACTCCCGGAATGAACACTGCTGACAGTGCTATCACATGATCTTCCGCCCAGCGAAGAATCCTTGCAGCTTCTGCCATTGCCCTCCTGCTTCTTGTGCCGCCCTGTCTGTTTACGTGGGCGACTGCCGTGATGTTGTCCGACTGGATCAACACCGGCTGACCCTGAAGCAGGGGTTTTGCCAGGCTTAGAGCATTGTAAATCGCTCTTAGCTCCAGTATATTTATGTGAAGAGACATCTCCAGGCTTGACCACACTCCCTGGAAGTTTCTTCCCTGTGTGACCGCTCCCCAGCCTCTCAGACTGGCATCCGTGGTCACCAGGACCCAGTCCTGTATGCCGAATCTGCGGCCCTCTAACAGATGAGCACTCTGCAACCACCACAGAAGAGACACCCTTGTCCGTGGAGACAAAGTTATCCGCTGATGCATCTGCAGATGCGATCCGGACCATTTGTCCAGCAGATCCCACTGAAAAGTTCGTGCGTGGAATCTGCCGAATGGAATCGCTTCGTAAGAAGCCACCATTTTTCCCAGGACTCTTGTTCATTGATGCACAGACACTTTTTCTGGTTTTAGGAGGTTCCTGACAAGTTCGGATAACTCCCTGGCTTTCTCCTCCGGAAGAAACACCTTTTTCTGAACCGTGTCCAGAATCATTCCCAGGAACAGCAGACGTGTCGTCGGGGTCAATTGAGATTTTGGAAAATTCAGAATCCACCCGTGCCGTTGCAGCACTACTTGGGTTAGTGCTACTACGTCCCCCAGCTGTTCTCTGGACCTTGCCCTTATCAGGAGATCGTCCAAGTAAGGGATAATTAATACGCCTTTTCTTCGCAGAAGAAACATCATTTCGGCCATTACCTTGGTAAAGACCCGAGGTGCCGTGGACAATCCAAACGGCAGCATCTGAAACTGATAATGATAGTTTTGCACCACGAACCTGAGGTACCCTTGATGTGAAGGGCAAATTGGGACAAGCAGGTAAGCATCCTTGATGTCCAGGGACACCATAAAGTCCCCTTCTTCCAGATTCGCTATCACTGCTCTGAGTGACTCCATCTTGAACTTGAATTTTTGTATGTACAGGTTCAAAGATTTCAGATTTAGAATAGGTCTTACCGAGCCGTCCGGCTTCGGTACCACAAATAGTGTGGAATAATACCCCTTTCCCTGTTGTAGGAGGGGTACCTTGACTATCACCTGCTGAGAATACAGCTTGTGAATGGCTTCCAATACCGTCGCCCTGTCTGAGGGAGACGTTGGCAGAGCAGACTTTAGGAACCGGCGAGGGGGAGACTTCTCGAATTCCAACCTGTAACCCTGAGATACTACCTGCAGGATCCAGGGGTCCACCTGTGAGTGAGCCCACTGTGCGCTGAAATTCTTGAGTCGACCCCCCACCGCCCCTGAGTCCGCTTGTAAAGCCCCAACGTCATGCTGAGGGCTTTGCAGAAGCCGGGGAGGGCTTCTGCTCCTGGGAGGGAGCTGCTTGGTGCACTCTCTTACCCTTTCCTTTGCCTCGGGGCAGATATGACTGTCCTTTTGCCAGCTTGTTCTTATAGGAACGAAAGGACTGCGGCTGAAAAGACGGTGTCTTTTTCTGTTGGGAGGGGACCTGAGGTAAAAAGGTGGATTTCCCGGCTGTTGCCGTGGCCACCAAATCCGATAGACCGACCCCAAATAATTCCTCCCCTTTATACGGCAATACTTCCATATGCCGTTTGGAATCCGCATCACCTGACCACTGTCGCGTCCATAAACTTCTTCTGGCAGATATGGACATCGCACTTACTCTCGATGCCAGAGTGCAAATATCCCTCTGAGCATCTCGCATATAAAGAAAAGCATCCTTTAATTGCTCTATAGTCAATAAAATACTGTCCCTATCCAGGGTATCAATATTTTCAGTCAGGGAATCCGACCAAACCACCCCAGCACTGCACATCCATGCAGAGGCGATGGCTGGTCGCAGTATAACACCAGTATGAGTGTATATACTTTTCAGGGTAGTTTCCAGCCTCCTATCAGCTGGATCCTTGAGGGCGGCCGTTTCAGGAGACGGTAACGCCACTTGTTTTGATAAGCGTGCGAGTGCCTTATCCACCCTAGGGGGTGTTTCCCAGCGCGCCCTAACCTCTGGCAGGAAAGGATATAATGCCAATAACTTCTTTGAAATTAGCAGTTTTCTATCGGGGTTAACCCACGCTTCATCACACACTTCATTCAATTCCTCTGACTCAGGAAAAACTACAGGTAGTTTTTTCAGACCCCACATAATACCCCTTTTTGTGGTACTTGCAGTATCAGAGATATGCAAAGCCTCCTTCATTGCCGTGATCATATAACGTGTGGCCCTACTGGAAAATACGTTTGTTTCTTCACCGTCGACACTAGATTCGGTGTCCGTGTCTGGGTCTGTGTCGACCGACTGAGGTAAAGGGCGTTTTACAGCCCCTGACGGTGTCTGAGACGCCTGGACAGGTACTAACTGGTTTGCCGGCCGTCTCATGTCGTCAACTGATTTTTGTAACGTGCTGACATTATCACGTAATTCCATAAACAAAGCCATCCATTCCGGTGTCGACTCCCTAGGGGGTGACATCACCATTACCGGCAATTGCTCCGCCTCCACACCAACATCGTCCTCATACATGTCGACACACACGTACCGACACACAGCAGACACACAGGGAATGCTCTTATCGAAGACAGGACCCCACTAGCCCTTTGGGGAGACAGAGGGAGAGTTTGCCAGCACACACCCAAGCGCTATAAATATATAGGAACAACCCTACAGAAGTGTTGTTTCCTTTATAGCAGCTTAATATATCAATATCGCCAAAAAAGTGCCCCCCCTCTCTGTTTTTTTACCCTGTTTCTGTAGTGCAGTGCAGGGGAGAGTCCTGGGAGCCTTCCTCGCAGCGGAGCTGTGCAGGAAAATGGCGCTGTGTGCTGAGGAGATAGGCCCCGCCCCCTATTTCGGCGGGCTCTTCTCCCGGTGTTTGTGAGACCTGGCAGGGGTTAAATACATCCATATAGCCCCAGGGGCTATATGTGATGTATTTTTAGCCAGAACAAGGTATTATCATTGCTGCCCAGGGCGCCCCCCCCCAGCGCCCTGCACCCTCAGTGACCGCTGGTGTGAAGTGTGCTGACAACAATGGCGCACAGCTGCAGTGCTGTGCGCTACCTCATGAAGACTGAAAAGTCTTCTGCCGCCGGTTTCTGGACCTCTTCACTTTTCGGCATCTGCAAGGGGGTCGGCGGCGCGGCTCCGGGACCGGACTCCATGGCTGGGCCTGTGTTTGATCCCTCTGGAGCTAATGGTGTCCAGTAGCCTAAGAAGCCAATCCATCCTGCACGCAGGTGAGTTCACTTCTTCTCCCCTAAGTCCCTCGTTGCAGTGAGCCTGTTGCCAGCAGGACTCACTGAAAATAAAAAACCTAATAACTTTTTCTAAGCAGCTCTTTAGGAGAGCCACCTAGATTGCACCCTGCTCGGACGGGCACAAAAACCTAACTGAGGCTTGGAGGAGGGTCATAGAGGAGCCAGTGCACACCACCTAGTCCTAAAGCTTTTATTTTTGTGCCCTGTCTCCTGCGGAGCCGCTAATCCCCATGGTCCTGACGGAGTCCCAGCATCCACTAGGACGTCAGAGAAATATCTTTCAGGTTCTTTCTATAATTCTGTGTCAAGTGATCTGATCTCTTATCTTACATGTGTATCTAACAGCCAGGAGTGGATCTAAAGCAACCCTTAGAAGGGGCAGGTTGGGCCATGGGAGCAAGGTCGAATCCCCTAATTGGGTCACTAAAGCCAGTTTTTAGGCTGAGCCTCAGAGTGCCAGGGCAGCATAATTTGCCTGCTTCACAGCAGCCAGGCCCAGGCTTGCAGTGTGCAGCAGCACAATTACTGGGTCCGACTGTGTCATACTAACTAGCACAACATTTGGTGAAAGGTGTTGGCTATTCAACAATAGTTGATGTACTACTCCTTGGAGACTGGAGAGTGATAAAGTGAAGACAGATAAAGTACCAACCTATCTGCTCCTGTCATTTTTCAAACACAGCCTGTAACATGACAGTTAGGAGCTGATTGGCTGGTACTTTATCAATCTACAAGGCGTTAGTACATATCCCCCACAACTGAACTCTTTTGCTCCAATCTAAATTGTTTGGCTACAACGTACATATGCTGCAATACAATGTGCAAAAAAAAAAATTCTATGCACTCTTACAGCCAGAAATTAAAAAAACTTAATTGTTTTATGGCTAAATTTAACAATTATTCCTTGTCTGTGCTTTTACTCCTTTATGAATGCAATTATTTTACATGTTGCTAAAATACATTCATGTGAAAAGATTATGTAATGTAAACACTAAAACTTTACAAAGATGTAAGAAGTAAAACGGTTACAATATGCTACACTACTCATAACAAAACTGGCCTTATTTCAAAAAATTGGCACAGAATAATAGACAACCCTATAAAAAGAAAACATACGTCATACATAGATATATACATGTGTATTGCACATGGCAATCTATTCTGAGTTTAAAACAGTTTTTTGTAGTGGAACATCTCTGTGCAAAGAAGACAATGACTAAAACAACATTTTTGAAATACTCAAGAGAAAAGTAAAATTATAATTTAGGACATACTTTTTATAGCCACAGTGTCAAAGAACACTACAGAGTTGGCTCAATACAACTATATCATCCATTGTCAAACTCATTAGACTACTATGAGAGAATTTATAGAAAACTACCTTTGTGAAAACACTTAGCAGCATCCTGCCAGTGCCATCTTTTCTTGTACCCCACCTTACAGTATTTTGGGTTTTATTAATAAATAAATGTTAATGATTGCATTGGGCACATGTTTTAATGGTTGCATGGTACAGTTAGACATACCTGAGTTGGAGTCAAATTTTTTTTCGGATCTGGAATAAAGAAAAGTTATATGTGATCTTGTAGACCATATTGTAATTAAAATTTAAATACAATTCCTAAAAATACTATAAAAGTATTGTGCACTAACCAAACACACTTTTAATATGACATGTATGCTATGTTTAAACATAAACTATTCCATACGCAAAGCTCATATTTCATGGTGCCCATACATCAACTATCAATTGGTTGAATTAATTATGCGTTTTGCCAATAATTGCGTTATATAATCAGCAAAATCCAACATGCTGGAAATCCTCAATTTGCCCATTCTGACCCAAAAATAATTGGAATTGCCGAGTTGGAGATTTCTAACATGTTGTATTTTGCAAATCTTACAAGAATCAGAGATCGCCAATTGGGGAATTGGGCTTGTTGGTGTATTGGCCCTTTTAGTTACATAGCATAATTGATAAGAACAGATGAGACATTGTTTTACATTATGTACAAAACAAACCATTAATGTCATTGACGTATGGGACATACATGGACAATTTTGCTGAGAATCTCCTCGTTCTACAGATACCAAACAGTGAGTTCCACCCCCTTCTGACTCCAGAAGAGTCTAAATTTGTAAAGGCACAAACTGGAAATGTGGCACAGGAATACAGGTCCATGTTGCTGTGGTAAATAAGGTGGTGTTGGACCTCAGTAAAAGCGGTTTCCATTTCATCCCACAGATGCTGTGTTTAGACTTGGTGACCACAAACTTTATTAGACCAATCATAATAAAATACAAGGGGCCGTTCAACTTTCAACATTGCTGTTGTACTTAGCTATTAGCTGACTATAGCAGTGTTATTGCTTGTTATTTGGCTAGTGACCCATTCTTAATACACCAAAGACACCTTTTCATGTAAATCTTTTGTATAGCCCATTTTCACATAAATGGTTTATACCTGCCTACCTTTTTTAAACCATAGCCTCTATAAGTAGAATCCTATAATTGGTAGAGCAATTAATAACATGCAGTGTATGTTTACCAAATACGCAACACATATTATCCACATATCACCATGATACGTGGCTCACTTTCTCCAAGCTGAATTAAAAAGTAAAATACTTGTTTGACCATATCAACTAAAAACTTTAAAAATTGTTTCTCTGGCAATGGAAAACCATATTTCATTTGTGTAGAAAAGTGAAAACATGCATTGAAATGAGTTTAATCATACTGCCTAATATACATTTAATTCTACATTAAGGGCTCTAATCAGGATGAATTTTTTTATGTTAAAATTGCGGTAAAGAGTGTTTCCACATTTTTAAGGTACAGTAACCCCGCTATTAAGCAAAAGGTTAACCAAGAAGATAGCGCAATTATTTTCTCTGTTCATACCCATCTCACTGAATATCACACAATAGGGATCAATCCATTGATCTATATTGTGGTTTAATGTTTTATGCTATTCAGCAAGCATAATATACATTAAACTTTCCGATACATTTTTAATTTATAGAACGCCATTTCTGAATGGCGTTATATAAAGAAAATCCATAATTCTGATGCAAAATGCAGAGACAGAGGTAAATATTCCCATCAGGGGTGCCTCGGGACACTTGCAGGGGTGCCTTGGATTGGTGGTCCAGGACCAATTCAAATTATTTATGGTAAATGTAATAGGCAAAACCAGAGCTGGTGGCTGCCAATCATAAAATATGTGGACAAACAGAAGCAAATCTTGTCCCTCACCACACAATTAAACCTAAGGGTAGCATATAAACACACTTTACTTAATGTAATATTTACTTCTAAATTTCTCAATAAGAAACTTTTGGCCTAGGAGTGCCATGAAAAAAATGATGATACTCTAGGGTGCCGTGATTCAGAAAAGTTTGGGAACCACTGGTGTAAGTCTACACTGTAGACATAAATGTATATTCTCTCTCTCCAAAATGGCTCATCTGTCGAAGAATGTAAGCACAAGTCTCTTTCAGAAGTAAATACCCTGTCTTTCCAAAAAGCTTTGGGTGTTTACATGTAAATTTGAAATGTAAACCATTATATCAGTCAACAGTATGCCAAGGCTTCAATTACATGACCAAAGATCATCGGCTGGATGTAATGTCGTCCGAGATCAACCGAGGTGAAGTATGCTGGACGATCTAAGACATTTTTTCAAAGGGGCAATCACTTTTAAAGCAAAACCAGGCCTTTTAAGTGACTGCCCCTTTAATGTCCGAGATCGGCCAGCAACACGCACCTCCAGCGATCTCAGACGCCATTACATTCTGCCCCATAAGTGAGTAATCAGGCTCCAAGATTGCTGCATTGTGTTGTTGAAATATTTGTAAGTCACAGATTTGTAAGTCACAGAGACAAAAGTAAGCCACAGATTCTCCAGTTGTTAGTATTTTAGAGAAGAAAGAAGACTGTCTCTAGATTCAGTTTTATTTAGTTCATTGTCCAGACTGCTGTAATGATCTATTACTGAATATCGAGCTATCCAATATGAGATGTAGTAATACTTCCATTATTCAATAATCAGTAATGTGTTTTATATATGGAGATTCAATTGACTGATAGGCAAAACATGAGAAAGCCTTTCATGGTCCCATGAAACATTGGAAACAGTCTTACCATCTTGTGAAAAAATTTCTAAAGAGAGTAAAATCTGGAGGCAGTGGATTCCCTGATGCAAACTAGGATTTGTGCAGAGTAGTGGAGTCTAATTGACCCATGTCACTTACAAGTGACCCCAACAAAGAAGCTTGGGCTCTGCAGTTGGGAGAATGCAGGTTACTAGCATCAGGCTTGCCACCTGGTATGACAAGTTAGTAGGTTAAGAAATCAATATACACAATCAGCAACAGAAAGACAGTAATTGAGCTGGGGGCTGAAACACTGGTAAGCACAGCACAATACCAAAACAGCAGCAGAAAAAGTCCGATTAAGCCATGGTCTGGAACACTGGGAAGCACAGCATGGCACTTTGGGAGTCATTCCGACCTGTTCGCACGCTGCAGTTTTTTGCAGCGCAGCGATCAAGTCACTACTGCGCATGCGTATGCACCGCAATGCGCAGGCGTGTTGTACGGGTACAAAGCGGATCATTGCTGAGCGATGGAGTTAATGAAGAATCCGATCGCAAGGAGGGCGTTTGTGGATGTCAACTGACCGTTTTCTGGGAGTGTTTGGGAAAACGCAGGCATGTCCAAGCGTTTGCAGGGCGGGTGTCTGACGTCAATTCCGGGACCAGACAGGCTGAAGTGATCGCAAGGGCTAAGTAACTTCAGACCTACTCAGAAACTGCACAAAATGCTTTTGCAGAGCTCGGCTGCACAGGCGTTCGCACACTTGCAAAGCGAAAATACACTCCCCTACATGTGGCGACTATATGATCGCAGCGCTGCAAAAATAAGATTTTACTTACCGGTAAATCTATTTCTCGTAGTCCGTAGAGGATGCTGGGACTCCGTAAGGACCATGGGGATAGACGGGCACTTTAAGAAAGTTTTGGACTCTGGATGTGCACTGGCTCCTCCCTCTATGCCCCTCCTCCAGACCTCAGTTAGGGAAACTGTGCCCAGAGGAGATGGACAGTACGAGGAAGGATTTTTGTAAATCTAAGGGCGAGATCCATACCAGCCACACCAATCACACCGTATAACTTGTGATACACTACCCAGTCAACAGTATGAACAACAACATAGCCTCGGTTCAACCGATAAACTATAACATAACCCTTATGTAAGCAACAACTATATACAAGTCCTGCAGAAGAAGTCCGCACTTGGGACGGGCGCCCAGCATCCTCTACGGACTACGAGAAATAGATTTACCGGTAAGTAAAATCTTATTTTCTCTAACGTCCTTGAGGATGCTGGGACTCCGTAAGGACCATGGGGATTATACCAAAGCTCCCAAACGGGCGGGAGAGTGCGGATGACTCTGCAGCACCGATTGAGCAAACAGGAGGTCCTCCTCAGCTAGGGTATCAAACTTATAGAACTTTGCAAAGGTGTTAGACCCCGACCAAGTAGCTGCTCGGCACAACTGTAATGCCGAGACCCCTCGGGCAGCCGCCCAAGAAGAGCCCACTTTCCTAGTGGAATGGGCCTTAACCGATTTAGGCAATGGCAAACCTGCCGTAGAATGCGCCTGCTGAATCGTGTTACAGATCCAGCGAGCAATAGTCTGCTTTGAAGCAGGAGAGCCAACCTTGTTGGCCGCATACAGAACAAACAGAGCTTCAGTCTTCCGGATTCTAGCCGTTCTGGTCACATAAATCTTCAAAGCCCTGACCACATCCAGGGACTCGGAATCCTCCAAGTCCCGTGTAGCCACAGGCACGACAATAGGTTGGTTCACATGAAAAGATGAGACCACTTTTGTCAGAAAGTGAGGACGAGTCCTCAACTCTGCCCTATCCACGTGAAAAACCAAGTATGGGCTTTTATGTGATAAAGCCGCCAATTCTGAAACGCGTCTTGCCGAAGCTAATGCCAACAACATGACCACTTTCCACGTGAGGTATTTCAACTCCACAGTTTTGAGTGGTTCAAACCAAGGTGACTTGAGGAAACGTAACACCACGTTAAGATCCCAAGGCGCCACCGGAGGCACAAAGGGAGGCTGAATATGCAGCACACCCTTCACAAAAGTCTGTACTTCAGGAAGAAAGGCTAATTTGAACTTTGAAAGAAAATGGATAAGGCCGAAATTTGGACCTTTATGGACCCTAATTTTAGGCCCAAAGTCACTCCTGTTTGAAGGAAGTGAAGTAGACGGCCCAAATGGAACTCCTCCGTAGGAGCAGCTCTGGGCTCACACCAAAAAAAACATTTTTTCGCCATATACGGTGATAATGTTTTAACGTCACGTCTTTCCTAGCCTTGATCAGGGTAGGAATGACCTCCTCCGGAATCCCTTTTTCCGCTAGGATCCGGCGTTCAACCGCCATGCCGTCAAGCGCAGCCGCGGTAAGTCTTGGAACAGACAGGGCCCCTGCCGCAGCAGGTTCTGCCTTAGAGGAAGAGGCCACGGATCTTCTGTGAGCAACTCTTGCAGCTCCGGATAACAAGTCCTCTGTGGCCAATCTGGAACAATGAGGATTGTTCTGACCCTGCTTATTCTTATTATTCTCAACACTTTGGGTATGAGAGGAAGAGGAGGAAACACATAGACCGATCTGAACACCCAAGGTGTCACTAGAGCGTCTACCGCTACCGCCTGAGGGTCCCTTGACCTGGCGCAATACCGCTTTAGCTTTTTGTTGAGACGGGATGCCATCATGTCTATTTGAGGCAGTCCCCACCGACCCGTGATCTGTGCGGAGACTTCTTGATGAAATCCCCACTCTCCCGGATGCAGGTCGTGCCTGCTGAGGAAGTCCGCCTCCCAGTTGTCCAACCCCGGGATGAACACTGCTGATAGCGCGCTTACATGGCCTTCCGCCCAGCGTAGAATCCTGGTCGCTTCTGCCATGGCCACTCTGCTCCTTGTTCCGCCTTGGCGGTTTATATGAGCCACTGCCGTGACATTGTCTGACTGAATCAGAACCGGTTTTTCCCAAAGCAATTCCTCCGCTTGACGCAGGTCATTGTATATGGCCCTCAACTCCAGGACGTTGATGTGGAGACAAGTCTCTAGATTTGACCAGAGACCTTGGAAATTTCTTCCCAGTGTGACTGCTCCCCAGCCTCGGAGGCTTGCGTCCGTGGTCACCAGGACCCAGTCCTGAATGCCGAACCTGCAACCCTCTAGTAGGTGAGCACTGTGCAGCCACCACAGGAGAGATACCCTGGTCCTGGGAGACAGGGTGATCCTTCGATGCATTTGTAAATGGGACCCGGACCACTTGTCCAAGAGGTCCCATTGAAAAGTCCTCGCATGGAACCTGCCGAAAGGGATGGCCTCGTATGAAGCCACCATCTTCCCCAGGACCCGCGTGCAATGATGCACTGAAACCTGTTTTGGTTTTAATAGGTTCCTGACCAGGGCTATGAGCTCCTGAACCTTTTCGATCGGAAGAAAAACCTTTTTCTGGTCTGTGTCTAGAATCAGGCCCAAAAAAGTCAGACGCGTTGTAGGGACTAGCTGGGACTTCGGTATATTGAGAATCCAGCCGTGTATCTGCAACGTCTTCATGGACAGAGACACGCTGTCCAGCAACTTCTCCCAAGATCGTCCATGTATGGGATAATTGTGACCCCCTGCCTGCGCAGGAGAACCATAATTTCCGCCATTACCTTGGTGAAAATTCTCTGGGGCCATGGAAAGCCCAAACGGCAACGTCTGAAATTGGTAGTGACAGTTCTGCACTGCAAATCTCAGGAACGCCTGATGAGGGGGGAATACCGGAACATGAAGGTAAGCATCCTTTATGTCCAGTGACACCATCCAATCCCCCCCCTCCAGGCTGGCGATGACCGCCCTGAGTGATTCCATTTTGAACTTGAACCTCTTCAAGTACAGGTTCAGGGATTTTAGGTTTAAAATGGGTCTGACCGAACCGTCCGGTTTCGGGACCACAAACAGGATTGAGTAATATCCCTCTCCTTGCTGGAGATGAGGAACTGTGACAATCACCTGTTGAATATACAATTTTTGGATTGCTGCCAACACTAGCTCCCTCTCTGACGGGGAAGCCGGCAGAGCCGATTTGAAAAACCGGCGAGGAGGCAAGTCTTCGAATTCCAGCCTGTATCCTTGAGAAACAATCTCTAATGCCCAGGGATCCACCTGCGAGTGAACCCAGACGTGGCTGAAAAACCGAAGACGAGCCCCCACTAGATCTGCCTCCCCCCGGGAAGCCCCAGCGTCATGCGGTGGACTTTGCAGACGCAGGGGAGGACTTCTTCTCTTGGGAACTAGCTGTGTGCAGCTTCTTTCCCCTGCCTTTTCCTCTGCCAACAAAGGACGATCCCTGTACCTTTTTGTTTTTATTGGAACGAAAGGACTGCATTTGATAATGAGGTGCCTTTTTTGTATGCTGCGGGGGGACATAAGGTAAGAAATTCGACTTACCAGCCGTAGCAGTAGAGACAAGGTCCGAGAGGCCGTCTCCAAACAACTCCTCCCCTTTGTAAGGTAAGGACTCCATATGCCGCTTTGAATCGGCGTCTCCCGTCCACTGTCGGGTCCACAAGAGCCGCCTAGCAGAAATAGACATAGCATTTATTCTGGAGCTTAATAAACAAATGTCTCTCTGAGCATCTCTCATATACAAGGCAGCATCTCTGATATGCTCTATGGTCATTTGAATGGCATCCCTATATAAGGTGTCAATCTCCGTAGATAAGGAATCTGCCCATGCCACAACCGCACTACAAACCCAGGCCGACGCCATAGCCGGTCTAACAATAGTACCTGAATGAGTGTAAATGTGCTTCATGGTAATTTCCTGCCTGCGATCAGCAGGATCCTTGAGGGAAGCCGTATCCTGAGAAGGCAGTGCCACCTTTTTGGACAAGCGTGTCAGCGCCTTGTCTACTTTAGGCGAAGATTCCCATCGTATCCTATCCGTTTGTGGAAAAGGATATGCCATAAGAATCCTTTTGGGAACTTGTGGTCTCCTATCCGGAGATTCCCAAGCCTTTTCGCACAATTCACTCAGTTCAAATGAGGACGGAAAGGTGACTTCAGGCTTTTTCCCTTTATACATGTGTACCCTCGTGTCAGGGACAGGGGGTTCCTCAGTAATATGCAAAACCTCTTTAATGGCAATAATCATGTACCGAATACCTTTTGCCACCCTCGGCTGTAATTTTGCATCTTCATAGTCGACACTAGAGTCAGTATCCGTGTCGGTATCTGTGTCATCGATCTGGGATATGGTGCGCTTCTGAGACCCCGAAGGGCCTGGCGCCACAGGGACAGGCATGGACTGGCTACCTGACTGATCCCTAGCTTCAGCCTTGTCTAACCTTTTATGCAATAGATTGACATTTGCATTCAAGACATTCAGCATATCCACCCATTCCGGTGTCGGCGTTGCCGATGGCGACATGACATTCAAGCACTCCCCCTCCACATTAAGCGAGCCTTTCTCGTCAAACATGTCGACACACGCGTACCGACACACTTCACACACACACAGGGAACCTCTTTTCTGAAGACAGTATCCCCTTCAAGGCCCTTTGGAGAGACAGAGAGAGAGTATGCCAGCACACACCCCAGCGCAATGACCCTGGAGACCAACAAACTGTTTTTCCCCCAGCCGCGCTGTATAATATGTTATCTGCCAATTATGTGCCCCCCCCCCCCCCCTCTCTTTTAAACACCCCTTCACCGTATGTAAGCAGGGGAGAGTCCGGGGAGCTTCCTCTCAGCGGTGCTGTGGAGAGGAAATGGCGCTGGTGAGTGCTGAGGGAGAAGCCCCGCCCCCTCGGCTGCGTGCTTCTGTCCCGCTCAAACTTACTATAATATGGCGGGAGCTCTTTTATATACATGTACAGTGCCCACCTGTACATGTATATTGTCTTTTGCCATAACAGAGGTGTTATATTGCTGCCCAGGCCCCCCCACCCCCTGCACCCTTACAGTGACCGGAGTATGTGAGGTGTATGGGAGCAATGACGCACAGCTGCAGTGCTGTGCGTTATCTCAGTGAAGCTGAAGGCTTCTGCCACCTGACGTCTTCTGACTTCGGCTCTTCTGGCTCTGTGAGGAGAACGGCGGCGCGGCTCTGGGGGTGGACGCCCAGTAAGAACCTGTGTTCACACCCTCTGGAGCTAATGGTGTCCAGTAGCCGAGGAAGCAGAGCCTATCTTAGACAAGAAGGTTACCCCCTCTCTCCTCAGTCCCTCGATGCAGGGAGCCTGTTGCCAAGCAGTACTCCCTGTAAAAAAGTAGAAAAAAATCCAAACAAAAATGCTTCTAGGCAGAGAACTCAGGAGAGCTCTCTGCAGTGCACCCATCCTGCTCTGGGCACAGTGTAAAAACTGAGGTCTGGAGGAGGGGCATAGAGGGAGGAGCCAGTGCACACCCAGAGTCCAAAGCTTTCTTAAAGTGCCCTATCTCCTGCGAAGCCCGTCTATCCCCATGGTCCTTACGGAGTCCCAGCATCCTCAAGGACGTTAAAGAAAAGTAGCTAGCGAGCGATCAACTCGGAATGACCCCCCTTAATCTTCAGCAGATGTATAGTGAAAAGGTCTATAACATTATAACATTGGGAAGCACTGAACACTGAGAAGTTCAGGAGAACTGGAAATTGGAGCTACTGTAGATGGAGACCTAATATTTTGGCACTGAGAAGTGTTGAGAGTCCTGTTTAAATAGGCATGTCAGACATAAATTTGAGGTGCTGATGATGTCAACAGTCAGATGACTGCATGTAGAAAAAATCTTAAGAGCAGACACACATAAGGCAACACCAGACGACTGGTCTGGTGAAAATCAGTACCCCATCTTGAGGGTGGAGATCAAACAGCTAAACATAAGGGGGTTTGTGTGGATATATTTTTAGCAAAGGTTTAAGAAGGTGGAGATCGTATACATAATAAGCATTGACCCCGGTGCATTCTTCAGGTTTGTAGTCTTTCCAATCAATGAGGCATTGTAAGATTCCTTTGGATTTACATGAATCTAGAATTTAACTACTCTTGATCTTGTACACCAATGAAAGATGGAGGTGAATTGCGGGAAGAAAAGCAATAAGTGAACTTCAATAGAAAGACATGACACACATTTAGAATGTGCAGAGTAAAAGGAAGTTCCAGCCAAAAGATCACAGAATTAAATACTTCCAGAATAATGAATTCTCTGATAAAACAAGGAGCAATTTTCTGCTAGGGAGCCACTGGCAGAGATTATATTTTGAAAGCCAAACCTTACTACCAGGACAAATTTGGGAACCACACATATTTACTTATAGGTGGCCTTGCAGCATTTTGTATGATTGTCTATGACTTGACAACGTATATCAGAGAATTATGAGAGGAAAGAATCTATGGCAGGTACTGTGAAAGATGGGATATTAGACAAATTAGAGAGGCAAGAATGACATATGAATATCATACAAAATAAAGGACACAGAGATGTTTCATGAGAGGTTGTTGTGAGCATATTCTGGCTGAGGCAGTACATTGTACGAGTTATCTTGATTAACAGAAATATTTTCTCTTTTTTTTAGTCCATTGGCTTGAACGGATAATCTAATGAGAAATTAAATGTAAGACCAACATTCTTGCAAAATGCCCACATGAACTCGGCTACTAATTGGATCCCTCAGTTGAAGGAAATTTTAAGAGTACAACCATGTAAACGGAACATCTACTTTATGAATAAGGAGACCAAATTTGGTGTTGAGGGGAATGACATGAGCAACCTTGGAAAAATAATTGTCATCCGAATTCTACTGAACCTCTTGGATGGGAAAAGATACATAATGAAGTTCATCGATATGTGGGTCCAGGGTTTGTTTGAACTGATGCACCTTATTCTGTGTGCAAACTGAAAAGAAAAAAAACAAAGTTCTTGATGAAGAGATCCCTAAAAGTGCTGGATGCAGCATGTGATGCCTGAAGAAGCTAATCAAAAATCAATAAATTCAGGAATTTTCAGCAATTATAAAGGAGAGGATCTTTCCAGTCACACAAAGATGAGATCTAATCGAAGGCTTGCCTGGACATTAAAGAAATTACAAATGCCAGTTTGAGAGGGAAATTTCACAATTAATACTGTAGCTTAAAATGCATGGTGCATTGAATTAATAAGTCTCTGCAAGCTTCAAGGTCACAGTCATATCTGAGAAGATTAAAAATGCAGAGCTGTGAACACAACAGCGGGAATATTCTGACACAGGTGGCGAAGCTTGTCCACCAAAAATATGCTGAGGGTATCCAGACAACAGAATAATAATAATGATCCATGGTCTGAAACACTGGGAAGCACAGCAGTATATGAAATCAGTAGCAGAAGGACAGTTAAAATGAGAGATCTGGAACACTGGAAAATGTTGGAGAACAGAAAGCTGAAGCTATGATATATACCGTATATACTCGAGTATAAATCGACCAGAATATAAGCCGAGATACCTAATTTTACCACAAAAAACTGGGAAAAATTACTGACTCGAGTATAAGCCTAGGGTGGGAAATGTACGGTGCCAGGGGTTTTCATGCTCAGGGTGTCATGCTCGTTGCCAGGGGTTTCATGCGGTAGGTGTTATGCTTGTTGCCAGGGGGTAATGCTTGTTGCTAGGGTTGTGCCCCCAGTGCCACATATACCCCCAGTAACAGATATCCCCCCACAGTGCCAGATAAAAACATGCCGCCGTTGCTTTGCCCCCAGTAGTTATGCCCCTTCTTTGCCCCCAGTAGTTGTGCCCCCTCTTTCATTGCCCCCAGTAGTTATGCCCTCTCTTTCTTTGCCCCCAGTAGTTGTGCCCCCTTTCATTGCCCCCAGTAGTTGTGCCCCCTTTCATTGCCCCCAGTAGTTGTGCCCCCTTTCATTGCCCCCAGTAGTTGTGCCTCCTTCTTTCTTTGCCCCCTGTTGCAGTGCCCCCTTCTTCTTTGCCCCCTGTTGCAGTGCCCCCTTCTTTCTTTGCCCCCTGTTGCAGTGCCCCCTTCTTTCTTTGCCCCCTGTTGCAGTGCCCCCATCGCCGCTTACAAACACACAAACACACACAAAAACAATACTTACCACTGCCCCGCTCCTGCTTCCCGACCGCTTCTTCTGCTGCTGCGCTGCTCCGCTCCGTCCGTCCGCTCGCTCCGTCCGGCCGCCCGCTCCGTCCGGCCGCCCGCTCCCCGGCACCCGATCATCTCTATGGGAGAGACGTCATGACGTCTCTCCCATAGCAACGCGCACAGACACTAGAGGTCAATAATGACCTCTAGTGTCTGTCCTGGAGCCGGCTGCAGCGGACGCCCACACAGCCCACGGCGTCTGCTGCAGCCATTGACTCGAGTATAAGCCGAGGGGGGCTTTTTCAGCGTAGAAAAATGTGCTGAAAAAGTCGGCTTATACTCGAGTATATACGGTATATATATATATATATAGATAGATAGATAGCACACACATATACCGCAAAGAATATTTGCCCATTCACACCAGTCCCTGCCCCAGTGTAGTTTACAATCATATTCCCTGTACACGCACACAAATTCACGCTAGGGTTAATTTTGTTGGGAGCCAGTTAATCTACTAGTATATTTTTGGATTGCGGGAGGAAAATGGAGTACTCAGAGGAAACCCATGCAAGTACGGAGAGAATATATAAACTCCACACTGTTTGGGCCATGGTGGGAATGGAACCCATGAACTCAGTGCTGTGAGGCATTAATGCTAACCATTACACCATCCATGTTGCCCTAAGGATGAGACCTACTGAGAAGTGCTCAAAGGTCTGTTTAAATAGGCTTACCATACATGGATCTAGTGCATAGGTTCTCAAACTCAGTCCTCAGGACCCCAAACAGTTCACATTTCCCAGGTCATCCAGCAGGTGTACTTGTTTATTCATGACTGACACATTTTGAAACACCCACAGTTGGAGCTAATGATTTCACTTGTGATTCTGTTAGGAGACCAAAATATGCACTCTTTAGAGTCCTGAGGAATGACTATGAGCACCTGTGATCTAGTGCATCAGAGACATAATCAGTTGATCAAATGTCAAAAGCAAGAGAGCCGTGCATCTGATCCTGTACAGCAGAACATGAAGAAGCAAGGCAACAGGCAGAACAGCATGACGAATACCAGGTTTGGTACGTACAGGTTGAGTATCCCTTATCCAAAATGCTTGGGACCAGAAGTATTTTGGATATCGGATTTTTCCGTATTTTAGAATAATTGCATACCATAATGAGATATCATGGTGATGGGACCTAAATATAAGCACAGAATGCATTTATGTTACATATACACCTTATACACACAGCCTGAAAGTAATTTTATACAATATTTTTTATAACTTTGTGCATTAAACAAAGTGTGTGTACATTCACACAATTCATTTATGTTTCATATACACCTTATACACACAGCCTGAAGGTCATTTAATACAATATTTTTAATAACTTTGTGTATTAAACAAAGCTTGTGTACATTGAGCCATCAAAAAACAAAGGTTTCACTATCTCACTCTCACTCAAAAAAGTCCGTATTTCGGAATATTTGGATATGGGATACTCAACCTGTAATACCATTGTAATTATCTCCACGTTATTGCACTTTATTTTCATATTTCATATCAATGACCTGGATTAATGGATAATTAAGACCCATTATTTATTTTATTTCATTCTTATTTTCCTACTTTACACATACTGTCTGCATTATAGTGCTTCAGTATTATTATACTTCCTCATGAAGATGTTTATGACCCAATCCTAGGCGCTTTAAGAGGGAGGACTGCACTGATTAATTTGATATGGGACACTTGTACATCTGTGTGCAAATGAGTCTAAAGACCGCACAGACCGTTCAGCACACATCTCTCCCCCCGCTAAGCACAGCACGATGTGCTGAGCGGGGTTGCGATGGGGGGGCGCTCACTTCACACAGCGCTGAAGTGAGCAACCCGCTAGATTGAGCCTGCGTGCAGGCTCAATCTAGCACCGGTTATAGCGATGCGCGGCTATCGCTGGGGGGCATACACATGACAGATCCGTGCTTCAAATCTAAGCAATCTAGTCAGATTGCTTAGATTTTAAGCATGAATCTCTCCGTGTGTACCCCCTTTAAATCTCTAAACGAAATGCTACAATGATGCAGACACAGCTTTTCTTCATGCCAAGTTCTGTTATGCTTCATGTGCGACTTTGTATGTATTTAAAACTAATTCCTGTGTCATTATGGAAGTAGCCTGGCATCTCTGGTACACTTTGAGTGGTGTTTTGAGTAGTCTGCTATGCTACACCGCTCTGTACAGTTTACTCCTGTCAAGCATATTGAGGTTTGATGTATAAGGACACATCTCTCAATGCTCTAATTATCAGCCTGCTTCTGCTAAGGTCCCTGTACTTTGGATACCTTGCTTCCAGACCTGGAACCGGAGGACTTTGACCTGCCTTTGCCCCTGTACTTTGGATACCTTGTTACCAGAACCTGAAGCTGGACTTTGATATGTCTCTACCTTTGTCCTGTATGTATTGGATACCTTGCTATCAGACCTGGAACCAGAGAATGTTCTGCCATATATCACACTCTGCTGTGTAAGCCTGCTGTGCAGGACTACTCTACCATTCTTCATTCCAGTTCTGTGTATCTCTACATGCTGCTGTAGATCCAATGTCATAGAAGAGTTCAAAAGCGATAAGAGACTTAATTACTCAGTTTCAGAATACATACTTAACTGCACATAGAAATAAGGTGTTTCAATTTATTTAGTATACACGTGATAATGCTTATTTAGATGTCTCTTCTCAAACCTAACTGCAAGAATTTTGTGGGTATCATGCCTAATTTGGTAGGAAAAGCTGTTGCTAAGCAGGGGCAAATGCAGTATTTCTGAAGGGGGTTTCCAAATGTAAAATTTTTGAGAGATTGTCACCTCCCCATGAAGAATTCATAAGTAGCATGTAACAAGCTATAGGCCAGTACAGATGGCGTAATGGTTAGCATTACTGCCTCACAGCACTGAGGTCATGGCTTTGATTCCCACCACGGCCCTAACTGTGTGGAGTTTGTATATTCTCCCTGTACTTGCATGGGTTTCCTCCAGGAACTCCGGTTTCCTCACACAAAAATATACTGGTCGGTTAATTTGCTCTTGACAAAAATGAACACTAGTGTATATGTGCGTATACATGTGGTAGGGAATAAAGAATGGACTGATATGAATGGCCAAATATTCTCTGTAAAGAGCTGCGGAATATGTGTGCGGCATATAAATAACTAGTAATAAATAAATAAATAAATACATAATAATAATAATATTCAATTACCTGCAAAGAAGCATCAGGATATTTTTTGGGAAACTATCCAATTAGGTCGTCTGAAAAAAAAAATTCTCCCGAAAACACACAGGTTCAGTGAAACATTTGCAGGTGAAACAAAAACCCTGATAAGCCGCGGCTTGCTCCAGCTTATCGAGGCTAATTGAACAGCCCCAGGTGATGCAATACCTGTGATCAATGATATCGGGTAATTGAAAACGAACCATAGTCTGACCCAAACAAAGTGGAGTGTCTGACCCAAACAAAGTGGAGTTTATACAGTACTTCAAACATATGCGGGACCAATAATAACGATATGCCACTTACCAGATTCTCTCTCTGGTGCGATGATTGAATACTCAGATCCATGGAGACACACATACACACTCCCCAAACGTGGTAGGAAAATCTGCTGCCATTGGGCATGTGCAGCGGCTCCATTACACCCTTTATACTGCATTTTGGGCAACTGGAACACCGCCCCCCTGCGTTTGCCTATGCTTATAGTTTTGTTATTTTATTATTATTATTATTATTATTATTATTATTATTATTGTCATCATCATCATCATCATCAACTATTTATAAAGAAGCCACAAAATGCTGCAGAATCACACTGGGTTGAAGTCCATCAATAAGCACAGCTTGGATTTTGCAGAGTGTTGTTATTTTTTTTGACAATACAAGAAGGAAGAATTATCGGTCCTTGGCCAGCTGGAATCCCTTCATCCACAACATCAAAGGATTGAGATAAGGTATCAGCTTTGGTGTTTTAGGTGCCTGTTTTTTAGATTAAAATTAAATACTGACTGAAGAAGACTGCTCATTTGGCCTATACAGTTTGTGACATCTTCCAGGCTGACTGGAGTTACTCATTGTCCTTATGTTCTATATATATTGAAACAGGATGTACCATATCCTCCAGCAAACAATTCCACTCCTTTTTTTATACTGTATTACTTAGACAACTACTTCAAAGGGGAGATCACAAGGATGGAGCTTCCCATACAGCACTACCTGTTCTGTTAAGCCAAAACAGTTCCCACTCTCAAAGATGGAACATTGACTCGTGGCATACAAAAACATGCATTCATACCAAAAGGAAAGAAGATTTAAGACTTATTAATGAGCAGCCTGGATATTCTATCTATCTATCTATCTATCTATCTATCTATCTATCTATCTATCTATCTATCTATCTATCATTGGAGCATATTGAACACATGGAACACATGGACATACAACATTTCCAAACAAATCTTTTTTTTTTTTAAATGAATAAAAACACGATATGAGGTTGTTTTTTTTTATATAATTTTCAGGCTACACTGCTGTTTCAGTATCTACAAGCCACCATCAAGAACTGCTAGATCAGCTGTATGAACTTTCCTGGTGATTTCTGATAGCAACAATAGTTAAGTAATCCAGAAGAATTCTGAAGCTCTGCAGTCTTGAATGTGTTCTTGTCACACACACAAATAATTGAGATGAAGTGGAAGTGTGTGGTCCTGACTACCAATTACATGAGAAACAAAGTTGTAGTTTATGATTAAGCAATTTTAGCCTTTTGTACCCATGCAACTTGCTGAGCACACATATTCATATTCAATTGCACTACTGACAGTAGCGGATCTTGCCACGGGCAAGCAGGACTTTTGCCCGGGGCGCCGCCTTTCGGAGGGCGCCGCACCAGGGCAAGATCCGCTGCTGCTGTGCCCCCCGCTGCCGCTGTGAAGGGAAACTAGAGTTTCCCTTCGTGGAGAGGTCCTTTACTGTGCGGTGCGCGATGACGATATACACGGGCCCCTTGTAGATTATATGCACTACCTTTACGGTCATTGTTGACATGGAGTTGTTGGTCCCTTCTATGTGGCTTGAGATCCCTGTCAGCTGATACACGAGTGGAACGCAAGCGTCTTTACCAGCATTATGCTGGAACGCACGCCGCTTCCGCCTTCCTGTACCTTTTTGTCTGATGTTAACTATAGCGTTGGCCGGGGCGGGCGGAGGGCTCATGTGGAACGCATGAGCTTCCGCCCGCAGCGGTTGGGACGCACGCCGCTTCCGCCCTCCGGTGCCTTCGTTTGATGCTGATTATAGAGTGCGCTGGGGCGGGCGGAAAGCTCATGTGGAACGCATGAGCTTCCGCCCACAGCGGGTGGAACGCACGCCGCTTCCGCCCGTCTCTTTAATGAGACTAGTTATCTTTATTCTGTATGCCTTTATGAGATTAAAATAGTTGGTTGAATTGGCACGCTCAGGCGCTGTTGCGGTTAGTGAGTTATACTTGTTAAATCACTGGCATTAAATATATTTTGGTCTGATTTCTGGTGTAAGGTGCATAGTGACATCATTTTCTGTTTTAGCACTATATAAGGAGCTCAGGACTGTGGTACTGCATTCAGCCCTGTCCTGATGCTCAGATGTGTATTTGCTGTCTATACTGGATATGAGTGAGTAATACTGGTTATATTTTTATGTTCTTGTTGTCTGTAATATCTATATGGATGTGGTCACGTTACCAATTTGTTTCTTAATGGGTTTGGAGGAATGAGTACTCCATCTGGCAGATATGCTCTGCCTCTACACCTGTAGTGAGTACATGTGATTGTTCTGTTTGTTTTTTTGCAATTGGTTTGATCATTATACCTGATCATTATTTTTGTGTTTAGGCTCAATATGACCAGCTTGCATTTTTTGAGGGTTTTGAATTACTTTCATTGAGTAAGTCATTTCTCTGCTGTATTAGGTGGTGGTGACGTTTTGATTATATTCGTATTCCCCTATTCCAGTTAGTGGACATCCAACACTTTGGTGCGGGTTCTATACTCAGGTTCTTCTGACACGCTGCTTTAATGATAGTGTTCACTCAGGGGTGATTCACTTTTAATCTACATGTGGGCCCGTGAGGCATTGTCCATGATTCTAAATTCTATATATGTTTTTTTGTTTTTGTTTTGTCTTTTTCTGTATAGTATTTATATGACTTTGGATGCTATTATCATGCTCGTCTTGACAAAGATTCTACATTGGAATCGAAACTTTGACATATTGAATGATTATATCGAACATTAAAATTACTATATCTGGATTGGACTAATTCTTTATTTGGAGAGTGCATCTCCCTGTTCAGGGATCTGTCCTATATATGTGGATTCACTCCTACAGTGTTTCTCCACTGGATGCACCCCACAGTTGTTATTGATTGGATGAGAGTGCAGGTCTATATATATATATATATATATATATATATATATATATATATAAAAAAGGAGACTCATTAGTTCTTTTGACTTACAATATCATCTCTATGCTGATGACACTCAAATCTATCTTTCCTCTCCTGACCTCTCACCTGTTCTCCTCACTCGTGTATCCAACTGTCTCTCTGCTTTCTCTTCTTGGATGTCCCAGTGCTTTCTTAAACTTAACATGTCTAAGACTGATCATCTTCCCACCCTCCCACACAACCTCACCTTCCACAATTTCATTATCCATTGATGTCACTACTATCTCCTCTAACCCCCAAGTGCGCTGTCTTGGAGTAATCCTTGACTCCTCACTCTCCTTCAAACCACACATTCAGCACTTATCCCAAACCTGTCATTTTCATCTCAAAAATATTTCCAGGATCAGACCCTTTCTGACCCAGGATGCCACCAAGACCCTTATCCACTCACTGGTCATCTCCAGACTGGACTACTGTAATGCCTCTCTCCACTCCAATCTATCCTCAATGCTGCTGCCCGGCTCATCGTCCTCACCAAACGCACTACATCCACCTCCCCTCTATTACTAGCCCTTCACTGGCTCCCCTTCAGAATCCTTTTCAAGCTTCTCAAACTCACTTACAAAGCCCTCACCAACTCCTCTCCCAGTTACATCTCTGACCTTATCTCCCTTTACACTCCCGCCTGTCCTCTTTGCTCTGCTAATGCACGCCGCCTCTCCTGCCTTTTGATTACCCCCTCCCACTCCTACCTCCAAGATTTTGCACTGCTGCTCCCTTTTCCTGGAATTCTCTACCACTCCCACTCAGACTCTCCACCTCTCTACAAAACGTCAAACGGGCTCTTAAGACACACTTCTTCACCAAACCCAGATGTCTCTAATCCTAAGCCTTCTGTGGCCCACGCTTACTTTCTATCCCGTCTGTGTGCCCCTCCCCTTTAGAATGTAAGCTCTCACTAGCAGGGTCCTTTTCCTTCATGTGCTTTTACGTATCTTACTTAACCTATCATCTTTTCAATACTCCCTTTGATGGCACCAAATCCTTTGGTTTTCTGCCACCCTGATACTTATTTCAGGGCTGTTTTCTGACGCAGCTATGTTTATATACTGTACTTGTCCTATATTGTATTGAACTGTAAGCTATTGTCTTCATGTTTTGTTTATTTGTTAAATCTGTAATTGGGCGCTGCGGATCCCATGTGGCGCCATATAAATAAAGGATAAAAATTATATATATATATATATATATATATATATATATATATATATTCTATTAGCAGACATACTTTTACCAGAGCATAGACAGTAAACGACTTCAGGAGTCTATCCATTTTATAAGGTGCCTGTGGGGGAGAAATTCAGCCTTTGTGGGAATGCCGTGTTTCAAGTATAGGTTAATACTTGATGTAAATTCAGAAGCCTTTGAAGCTGTGGGAAAACTCCACTTTGATAATTACTCTCAAGATGCTGCTGATGTGCTGTCATGCAGAATTAAACCAATGCCTGGGTCTATCTAACCAAACCTCTGTGTGGATGTTTTGTCTTCAAATAGCTTTCAAATCAATTAGTGCATAGGTTTGAAGCATGTTCATGGTATGATTTGCATATTGTGCAATGACTCTTTAGCAGCACCCCTTACAAGCAGGTGGAAACTTGTGTATGTATGCCAAATGGAACTAACTCATACAGGAGTGAATTAATTTGAGAAAAATGAGTGTAATAAGTTACTTCAGTAGTGTTTAGAAAAAAAATAAAGAGACAATGGGGTCATTCCGACCTGATCGTAGCTGTGCACAGCTACGATCACTTACACTGACATGCGGGGTGACGCCCAGCACAGGGCTAGTCCGCCCCACCTCGCACAAGTACAAAAGCATCGCACAGCTTTTACTCGTCGCGGGCCTGGGTCGCCCCCTCCCGCCAGCAACCGCCTCTGCCTGTCAATCAGGCAGAGGCGATCGCCAGGCAACGACAGCCTTCGGCTGTCAGCCATGCGCAGTTCTGACCTGGTCGCTGTGCTGCGATAAACTGCAGCGAGCCATCAGGTCAGAATGACCCCCAATGTGCAGAACTATAAGTAAGACCTATATTTAATTGTAAAGTGCTACGGAATATGCTGACGCTATAAAAAAAGAAGATTTTAAACCTACCAGTAAATCTTTTTCTCCTAGTCCGTAGAGGATACTGGGGACTCCGTAAGGACCACAGGGTATAGACGGGCTCCGCAGGAGACATGGGCACTATAAAGAACTTTAGAATGGGTGTGCACTGGCTCCTCCCTCTATGCCCCTCCTCCAGACCTCAGTTAGAGAAACTGTGCCCAGAGGAGACGGACAGTACGAGGAAAGGATTTTTGTTAATCTAAGGGCAAGATTCATACCAGCCCACACCATCCACACCGTATAACATGGAATATACGAACCAGTTAACAGTATGAAACAAAACAGCATCAGCCCGAGACTGATCAAAACTGTAACATAACCCTTATGTAAGCAAAAACTATATACAAGTCTTGCAGAATTTAGTCCGCACTGGGACGGGCGCCCAGCATCCTCTACGGACTAGGAGAAAAAGATTTACCGGTAGGTTTAAAATCTTATTTTCTCTTAGGTCCTAGAGGATGCTGGGGACTCCGTAAGGACCATGGGGATTATACCAAAGCTCCAGACCGGGCGGGAGAGTGCGGATGACTCTGCAGCACCGATTGAGCAAACATGAGGTCCTCATCAGCCAGGGTATCAAACTTGTAGAATTTGGCAAAAGTGTTTGAACCCGACTAAGTCGCCGCTCGGCAAAGTTGTAATGCCGAGACGCCTCGGGCAGCCGCCCAAGAAGAGCCCACCTTCCTAGTCGAATAGGCCTTTACCGAATTTGGTAACGGCAATCCAGCCGTAGAATGAGCCTGCTGAATCGTGTTACAGATCCAGCGAGCAATAGTCTGCTTAGAAGCAGGAGTGCCAACCTTGTTGGCTGCATACAGGACAAACAGAGCCTCTGTTTTCCGAACCCGAGCCGTCCTGGCTACATAAATTTTTAAGGCCCTGACTACATCAAGGGACTTGGAATCCTCCAAGTCCCCCGTAGCCACAGGTACCACAATAGGTAGGTTCATATGAAACTATGAAACCACCTTAGGCAAAAATTGAGGACGAGTTCTCAATTCTGTTCTATCCACATGGAAAATCAGATAGGGGCTTTTGTGAGACAAAGCCTCCAATTCGGACACCCGCCTTGCAGATGCCAAGGCCAACAACATGACCACCTTCCAAGTGAGAAATTTTAATTCCACCGTCTGAAGAGGTTCAAACCAGTGAGATTTTAAGAACTATAACACCACGTTAAGGTCCCATGGTGCCACTGGAGGCACAAAAGGAGGCTGTATGTGCAGAACTCCCTTTACAAAAGTCTGGACTTCCGGGAGAAAAGCCAATTCTTTCTGAAAGAAAATTGATAGGGCCGAAATCTGTACCTTAATGGAGCCCAATTTCAGGCCCATATCCACTCCTGTCTGCAGAAAGTGGAGAAAACGGCCCAGATGGAAATCAAGATACATACTTTCTCCAGATAAGGTGATAATGCTTCGCCGTCACCTCTTTGCTAGCCCTTATCAGAGTAGGGATGACTTCTTCCGGAATGCCTTTTCCAGCTAGGATTCGGTGTTCAACAGCCATGCCGTCAAACGTAACCGCGGTAAGTCTTGGAACACGCAGGGCCCCTGTTGCAACAGGTCCTCTCTGAGAGGAAGAGGCCACGGATCTTCTGTGAGCATTTCCTGAAGATCTGAATACCAGGCCCTTCGAGGCCAATCCGGAACAAGGAGTTTTGTCCGCACTCTTTTTCGTCTTATGATTCTCAATATCTTTGAGATGAGTGGAAGAGAAGGAAACACATAGACTGACCGAAATACCCACGGTGTCACCAGGGCGTCCCCCGCTACTGCCTGAGGGTCCCTTGACCTGGCACAATACCTCCGAAGCTTCTTGTTGAGGCGTGACGCCATCATGTCTATTCGAGGAAGTCCCCAGTGACTTGTTAACTCTGCAAAAACTTCTTGATGAAGTCCCCACTCTCCTGGATGGAGATCGTGTCTGCTGAGGAAGTCTGCTTCCCAGTTGTCCACTCCCGGTATGAAGACTGCTGTCAAAGCGCTTACATGATTTTCCGCCCAGCGAAGAATCCTGGTGGCTTCCGCCTTTGCCACTCTGCTCCTTGTTCCGCCTTGTCTGTTTACATGAGCCACGGCTGTGACGTTGTCAGAACCGGTAAGTCGGGAAGAAGATTCTCCGCTTGACGCAGGCCGTTGTGTATGGCCCTCAATTCCAGTACGTTGATGTGTAGACAAGCCTCCTGGCTTGACCATAGTCCCTGAAAATTTCTTCCTTGTGTGACTGCTCCCCATCCTCGGAGGCTCGCGTCCGTGGTCACCAGAACCCAGTCCTGAATGCCGAACCTGCGACCCTCTAGAAAGTGAGCACTCTGCAGCCACCACAGGAGAGACACCCTGGCTCTGGGGAACAGGCTGATTTTCTGATGAATGTGAAGATGGGACCCGGACCACATGTCCAGAAGATCCCACTGAAAAGTCCTCGCATGAAACCTGCCAAAGGGGATGGCCTCGTAGGACGCCACCATTTTCCCCAGTACTCAAGTGCATTGATGGACTGACACCCTTTTCGGTTTCAACAGGTCTCTGACCATGTTCTGGAGTTCCTGGGCTTTTTCCATCGGGAGAAAAACCCTCTTTCGTTCTGTGTCCAGAATCATGCCCAAGAAAGATAGCCGAGTCGTTGGAACCAACTGTGACTTTGGCAGATTGAGAATCCAGCCATGTTGCTGCAGCACTCTCAGGGAGAGCGACACGCTTTTCAGCAACTGTTCTCTCGATCTTGCTTTTATCAGGAAATCGTCCAAGTACGGGATAATTGTGACTCCCTGCCTGCGCAGGAGCACCATCATTTCCGCCATTACCTTGGTGAAAATCCTCGGGGCCGTGGAAAGCCCAAGCGGCAACGTCTGAAACTGGTAATGACATTCCTGTACAGCGAACCTCAGGTACGCCTGATGAAGAGGATATATGGGGACATGAAGGTATGCATCCTTTATGTCTAGTGACACCATAAAATCCCCCCTATCCAGGCTGGAGATAACTGCCCGGAGCGATTCCATCTTGAATTTGAACTTTTTCAAGTACAGGTTTAGGGATTTTAAATTTAGAATGGGTCTGACCGAGCCATCCGGTTTCGGGACCACAAACAGGGTTGAATAGTACCCTTGCCACTGTTGAAGTATGGGAATCTTGACAACCACTTGTTGTTGACACAGTTTTTGAATTGCAGCTAAAACTATCTCCCTTTCTGGGGAGGAAGCTGGTAAGGCCGATTTGAAAAACCGGCGAGGAGGCACGTCTTCGAATTCCAGTTTGTAACCTGGGGACACAATTTCCATTGCCCAAGGATCCACATCTGACTGAACCCAGACGTGGCTGAAGAGTCGAAGATGTGCCCCCACAGGAGCGGACTCCCTCAGTGGAGCGCCAGCGTCATGCGGTGGATTTAGTAGAAGCCGGGGAGGACTTCTGCTCCTGGGAACTAGCCGTAGCAGGCATTCTCTTCCTTTTACCCTTACCTCTGGTGAGGAAGGAAGATCCCCGACCTCTTTTGGATTTATGCGACCGAAAGGACTGCATCTGATATTGCGGCGTTTTCTTCTGCTGTGGGGAAACATAAGGTAAAAAAGTAGATTTACCCGCGGTAGCTGTGGAAACCAGGTCCGCGAGACCTTCCCAAATAAGTCCTCACCTTTGTAAGGCAAAACTTCCATATGCCTTTTTGAGTCGGCATCACCTGTCCATTGGCGGGTCCACAGGGCTCGCCTAGCAGAAATCGCCATGGCGTTGGCTCTCGAACCTAGCAGGCCAGCGTCTCTCTGAGCGTCTCTCATATATAAGACTGTGTCTTTAATGTGACCTAAGGTCAATAAAATAGTATCCCTATCCAGGGTATCAATGTCAGCTGACAAGGTATCTGTCCAAGCTGCCACGGCGCTACAAACCCAAGCCGACGCTATTGCCGGTCTGAGCAAGGTACCCGTATGTGTATAAATTGATTTCAAGGTAGTCTCCTGTCTGCGATCAGCAGGATCCCTGAGGGCTGCCACCTTTTTGGATAAGCGCGTTAAAGCCTTGTCCACTCTGGGTGAGGATTCCCACCGTAACCTGTCTTGCGCAGGGAAAGGATACGCCATAAGAATTCTCTTGGGAATCTGCAGCTTCTTGTCTGGAGTTTCCCAAGCTTTTTCAAATAACGCATTCAGTTAATGGGATGGGGGAAAGGTTACCTCAGGCTTCTTTTCCTTAAACATGCATACCCTCTTGTCAGGAACAGAGGGGTCATCTGTGATATGTAAAACATCCTTTATTGCAATAATCATATAATGAATACTTTTGGCCACCCTTGGGTGTAACCTCGCATCATCGTAGTCGACACTGGAGTCAGAATCCGTGTCGGTATCAGTGTCTGCTACTTGGGACAGGGGACGTTTCTGAGACCCTGAAGGGCCCTGTGACACAGCCAAAGCCATGGATTGACTCCCTGTTCTATCCCTGGACTCTGCTAAGTCCAATCTCTTATGTAACAAGGACACATTTGTACTTAAAACATTAAACATATCCATCCAATCATGTGTCGGCGTTGCCGACGGAGACACCACAATCATCTGCTCCACCTCCTCCTTAGCTGAGCCTTCCGCTTCAGACATGTCGACACATACGTACCGACACCCCCACACACTCAGGGAAATAACTATATGGAGACAGTTCCCCAATAAGGCCCTTTGGAGAGACAGAGAGAGAGTATGCCAGCACACACCCAGCGCCACCAGACCCTGGAATAAAATCCCAATTAGGACAGCGCTTTTATATATATATATATATATATATATATATATATATATATATATATATATACATACATACATACATACACTCACTGCGCCAATTAAAAGTGCCCCCCCCCCCTCTTTTTCGCCCTCTGTCACCGTGTTCAGCAGGGGAGAGTCCGGGGAGCCAGCTTCTCTGCAGTGTGCTGTGGAGAAAATGGCGCTGGTTAGTGCTGGAGGATCAAGCTCCGCCCCATCAGCGGCGGGCTTTGGTCCCGCTCAATTTTACAATATTGGCGGGGGATTTTTTAATATACTGCCTCCACAGTATATATATATGTCAGCCAGTCCCTTGAGGTTTATTATTGCTGCCCAGGGCGCCCCCCCTGCGCACTGCACCCTTCAGTGCCCGCTGTTAGTGTGTGTGTGTGTGGGAGCAATGGCGCGCAGCGTTACCGCTGCGTGTTACCTCAGAGAAGATTTGAAGTCTTCAGCCGCCTCTGAAGTCTTCTTTCTTCTAATACTCACCCGGCTTCTATCTGCCGGCTCTGTGACGAGGACGGCGGCGCGGCTCCGGGACGAACGGCGATGGTGAGACCTGTGTTCCGACCCTCTGAAGCTAATGGTCTCCAGTAGCCTAAGAAGCAGAGCCTATCATTAAGTAGGTCTGCTTCTCTCCCCTCAGTCCCACGATGCAGGGAGCCTGTTGCCAGCAGTGCTCCCTGAAAATAAAAAACCTAACAAAATTCTTTTTTCAGAGAAACTCAGGAGAGCTCCCTCTGTAGTGCACCCAGTCTCCTCTGGGCACAGGATCTAACTGAGGTCTGGAGGAGGGGCATAGATGGAGGAGCCAGTGCACACCCCTTCTAAAGCTCTTTATAGTGCCCATGTCTCCTGCGATGCCCGTCTATACCCCATGGTCCTTACGGAGTCCCCAGCATCCTCTAGGACGTAAGAGAAATAACTGTTAATAATACTTTAGATGATCATTTGTAATTCAGATTTCAGATTTTTATTTATTAAATGATCATCTACTGAAGACTGGTACACTGGAGGAAGAACTTATCACTTATAGACAATTCAAATTAAATACAGAGGGGTATATTTACTAAGGTCCCGATTTTGACCGAGATGGTGTTTTTTCTTCAAAGTGTCATCTCGGGAATTTACTAAACTCAAATCTCGGCAGTGATAAGGGCATTCGTATTTTTTTGGAAGTCCAAGAAAAAAAATACGAATGAATACACCATCGGTCAAATACGACTGTTTTTTGATACAACTCGGTAATTTACTAAAAAGTGTATTTCACGAACACTGCCGGCAATAGCCAAACACTGCCGTGAAAAAATACAAATCGTAAAAAAAAAAAGCAGATTTAAAACAGACCTGCTTTTTTTTTTACCGTGTTCTGATAGGCATGCACGGATCCATGAGATCCGTGCATGTTTATCAGTGGGAAGGGGTGGGAAAGTATTACATTTTCTGGAAAAAAATGCGTGGGGTCCCCCCTCCTAAGCAAAACCAGCCTCGGGCTCTTTGAGACGGTCCTGGTTGACAAAATATGGGGGGAAAAATGACAGGGGTTTCCCCATATTTCATAAACCAGCACCGGGCTCTGCGCCTGGTCCTGGTTCCAAAAATACGGGGGTCAAAAAGCGTAGGGGTCCCCCGTATTTTTGAAACCAGCACCGGGCTCCACTAGCCAGGTACATAATGCCACAGCCGGGGGACACTTTTATACTGGTCCCTGCGGCCCTGGCATTACATACCCAACTAGTCACCCCTGGCCGGGGTACCCTGGAGGAGTGGGAACCCCTTAAATCAAGGGGTCCCCCCCCTCCAGCCACGCAAGGGCCAGGGGTGAAGCTTAGGAGGGGGGACCCCACGCATTTTTTTCCAGAAAATTTAACACTTTCCCAACCCCTTCCCACTGATAAACATGCACGGATCTCATGGATCCGTGCATGCCTATCAGAACACGGTAAAAAAAAGCAGGTCTGTTTTAAATCTGCTTTTTTTTACGATTTGTATTTTTTCACGGCAGTGTTTGGCTATTGCCGGCAGTGTTCGTGAAATACACTTTTTAGTAAATTACCGAGTTGTATCAAAAAACAGTCGTATTTGACCAATGGTGTATTCATTCGTATTTTTTTTTCTTGGACTTCCAAAAAAATACGAATGCCCTCATCACTGCCGAGATTTGAGTTTAGTAAATTCCAGAGATGACACTTTGAAGAAAAAACACCATCTCGGTCAAAATCGGGAGCTTAGTAAATATACCCCAATGGCGGTCATTCCGAGTTGATCGCTCACTAGCAGTTTTTAGCAGCTGTGCAAATGCTATGCTGCCGCCCACTGGGGAGTGTATATTAGCTTAGCAGAAGTGCGAACGTTTGTGCAGCCGAGCTCTGCAAAAACAGTTTGTGCAGTTTCAGAGTAGCTCTGAACCTACTCAGCGCTTGCGATCACTTCAGCCTATTCGTGTCCGGATTTGACGTCATATACCCACCCAGCGAATGCCCAGCCACGCCTGTGTTTTTACAAACACTCCTTGAAAACGGTCAGTTGACACCCAGAAATGCCCCCTTCCTGTCAATCTTTTTGCGGCCGTCAGTGCGAAGGAAAACTTCGCTAGAACCTGTGCACAACCAGAAAGAGCTTTGTACTCGTACATCGCGCATGCGCATTGCGGGGCATACGCATGCGCATAAATGTCGTTTTTTCACCTGATCGCTGTGCTGCGAAAATCGTCAGCGAGCGATCAACTCAGAATGACCCCCAATATCACACCTACCAACATTTTAGTTAGGGGCTAATTAATAACACGTAAAAGCCGCAGGAGGTGTCTTACGTAGATGCAGCATCAGATCAACTGCGTGAACATAGGACTTCCAAGTGATCCTCAAGTTACTCATGACGTCTGGTGAAATAACGCTAACGGAGCCAATGACACCCAGAAAATGAGGCCAACATGCTCCCATTTTCTGAAATGCTTCCTGATGCCAAATGCGAGCAGTATGTCAATCATGTTGCAATGTTTGGGGCAATGCAAGCGACATTGCATCCCCAGATCCACCTGTGAATCAGCCCCTTAGATAGGAGCACTGCTAGGCCTTCTTTGAAATGAGTGGTGACAACATTAAGCTAGAGGCATGGACAAGTCTTAATAGGCCTTATCCAGCGCTTATGAATCGCTAGGACACAGGGAAGCCAAATCGTTTTTAGGTTAGGGGGCAAGATATAATTTAATTGTGGTTCCCCTAAATTTTCTGAATATCACCCACTCAGGTGTAGCTGGATTTACAATCACAACTACCTGACAGAGATATATATTATATCTATATTTAAATAGATATCTCACTCTATATATCTATCTAGGGCGGGGGGGGGAAACGGTGAAGGGGGAGCTGAGGTGGAACATATGAAGTGGGAGATGAGAAGGGAGCAGGGCAAGTACAATAGGAGGGGCTAACCAAAAGTAAATAGTCGCACACTGTAGGGGCTGGAGCTGGGTGCTGAACAGATAAGGGCCCTGGAGGCAGGCAGAGAAGCGCTGTGGGCAGGGAGGTTGTGGATCAGCCAGAAAGGGGATTATCTCCATCCTGACAATGCGCATGGTAACCCAAGATGGTGGCAGCACTGCACTCACTACATTGACTGGTGCCTCTATATTTTGTGTGTTGTGTGTGTGTGTGTGTGTGTGTGTGTGGGGGGGGGGGGGGCTCTGTGGTTAAGCCGCCCCCTTGCCCATACAGTTCTGACACCTATGCTAGGACATCCCAAACTCTCCTTCCCTCACAAAAAAACACAATGAATTTCCACACGCAACACAGACACTTTAGTACATGCAACACCCACTTCACTAAGGACACAGGGACAATGAAGGAGTCATGGCCATGTGGTCCTGAGGACGTGACTGCACTTCCTTGGCAGGGAAGGTACTTTGTACATGTAGTACAGGTTGAGTATCCCTTATCCAAAATGCTTGGGACCAGAAGTATTTTGGGTATCAGATTTTTCCGTATTTTGGAATAATTGCATACCATAATGAGATATCATGGTGATGGGACCTAAGTCTAAGCACAGAATGCATTTATGTTTCATATACACCTTATACACACACCCTGAAGGTCATTTAATACAATATTTTTAATAACTGTGTGCATTAAACAACGTTTGTGTACATTTAGCCATCAGAAAACAAAGGTTTCACTATCTCACTCTCACTCAAAAAAATCTGTATTTCGGAATATTCCAGATTTCGGAATATTTGGATATAGGATACTCAACCTGTATCTGCTTTAGACAAAAGTTTTATACATTTTATTTTCTGAACATTTGTAAAAAAAAGATTTTTAAATTGCAAGGAACTCTCCTCAACCAGGCTGAAGTTTTCTTTCATATTCTAAAATTCAATATGTAAATGACATCTACTCGCTATAGGTTATAGTCATTTCTTCTTGTGCATTCGTTTTCTCAAATGTCCCTATCACCATTTAAATCAGCACAATGGCCCTCATTCCGAGTTGATCGCTAGCTGCCGTTGTCCGCTGTGTAGCGATCATTTTAAAAAAAGGCAAAACTACGTTGTTTTGCACTGCTTCTAGCAACGATTCCATTCGCACAGCTGAACGCAAGGAGATTGACACGACGAGGGCGCTTATGGGTGTCAACTGACCATTTTCTGGGAGTGTTTGGAAAAACGCAGTCGTGTCCAGGCGTTTGCAGGGCATCTGACGTCAATTACGGGACCTTCATCGCAGCAATCATCGCACTACAGAGTTGATTGCTCGCTGGCTACTTTTAGCAACCGTGCAAACGCTATGCTGCCGCCCACTGGGGAGTGTATTTTAGCTTAGCAGAAGTGCGAACGCATGTGCAGCCGAGCTCTACAAAATCAGTTTGTGCAGTTTCAGAGTAGCTCTGAACCTACTCAGCGCTTGCGATCACTTCAGCCTATTCGTGTCCGTATTTGACGTCATACACCCGCCCAGCGAATGCCCAGCCAAGCCTGTGTTTTTTCAGACACACCTGCATTTTTGCAAACACTCCCTGAAAACGGTCAATCTTCTTGCGGCCGCCAGTGCGAAGGAAAACTTTGCTAGAACCTGAGCACAGAGATTTGTACCCATACGTCGCGTGTGCGCAGAAATGCCGCCAGCGAGCGATCAACTCGGAATGAACCCCATAGTGTCTACCTTTTTTGTGTCAACCATTTTCATGTCAACCTTTGACCCTGACCAAAGAAACCTCTCTTCACTCAAAAGAGTGGATGTACCACGCGCTTGATAGAGCTGGTTCTCCTGAGCAGCTGTAAAAACCTTGGACAGTCACTCCAAATTAAGCACAAAACACAATAGTACTGAAAGTACAAATACAGCGCTAAGAATAATTGTATGCAGACAAGTGGAAAGGATTAATCAACAATTTAATAAAAATTAGAAAGAGAGTATAATGATGTCTAATTGACAATTAATACACATAGAGAGCAATTAAAAAGCCATGGCTCGTTTGTAAAAGCCAAATAGAATCAGCAACAGGACAGGGATTTTCTAATATCCAGTGGTTGGTGGACCTCAATTTTCCTTTAACCATAAAAGATGTACGTCTCTCCACAAATAGTTACCAATCCTGGAGGTACAATTGCAGGCTTCCCTGATGATTTCTCAGCAAATGAGGATGTCAGCACATTAATATAGGGAAGTTGATTAGTCCTCCATTAGCAGTAGGATGGTTGTGGAAAAATGGTTCCAAGCTTCTTTATGGGTCCACCGTCCAAATGATCCTGGATGATCTATGTCCCAATGTCCAACAGGTAAGTCCTTACGCGTTTCGCTGTCTTCAGGGGGCAGCTTTATCAAAGGTAACAACAGTTTGTACTGTCTACCTTTTGCATGTCGACCTTTTGACCATGTTGACCTAATGTCTGTCTAACATATGGGAGGAGATTCAAATGTTTGAAAAGTCAGTTGGAAGTCTGTTTTTTCCTATCTAATAGACAGGAAAAAACAGACACCCAACCGACTTTTCAAACATTTGAATTCCACCCATGGTGTCTATCTATTGACTGTCTAACTAGACACTGTCTATCTATCAGCCCACACCCCTGCTGGCACATGGGCGCTGTCATCTTGCCTGCGAGCAGCTGATTGCTTCTCAACCAATCCCACATCTGATTCCATTGCAATTAACGCCAATGACCTATCAGCAGTCAGGGCAACCTATATAACCCTCTCCCTGGCTAGTACTCATTGCCAGAGCTCTTCTGCTATACTCTGCTTCCTAGCTTTCTTTGTGATACTCTCAGCGTCAGTCACTACTACTGGGCAATCTACATAGTTTCAAATGTTCTCCTTTTATATTCTCAGGCCAGTCACCATTGCAGGGTGCTTACCACAGCCTCTAATCACTGATTGATGACTGCCCTATGCACACTCCCATTGTGCACAACAGTGTATCTGACTCCTCTATCTCTCTGCATTCCTCGCTGTGCTCAGAGTGTTGCTGCTACATGAAAGTGCATCTCCCATTTCAATGGCTTACAGCAGAGGTAGCAAAAATGTTGATCCCGGACCCGCGAGCGGTCGATCTCAATCTACATTCTGCAGCAGCAACAAATAAGAATCAGGCTGACTATAATTGGCTAGCTCTGCCAAACTGATGCAGCTGTGGATAGCTGAAGTCGTGGCTTTCTGTGTAGGCTGTCACTGTGATAACAGTGCAAACAGGAATCAGGCTGATTCTTATTGGCTGAAGCTGTCACATGTGACAGCCTCCATTCTGCCAGTGTCTGCTGCAGCCAGATAGCAATGATAAGCTGGGGCAGGGCCGGCTAGGGGACACAATGTGGCCGACGCCAGGACCCTATACACTGCTCTGGAATAACAGGCTGCTACCTCTGCTCGACTGCCATGGCTGTGACTGGGGGTTCCTCTTTGAGGTAAGTTCAGTCTAGGGCAATTAAATGTATGTTTTTATTTTTTGTGGGGAACAATGATTTTTCTTTTCTTTTTTTTTGCTTTTTTTCCTATGGGGGACAATATGTTTGTATATTTTCTGTGGGGGACAATGTGTGTGTGTGTGTGTGTGTGTGTGTGTGTGTGTGTGTGTGTTTTTATTTCTCTGGGTGGGGGACAATGGGGTATATTTACTAAGCTCCCGATTTTGACCGAGATGCCGTTTTTTCATCAAAGTGTCATCTCGGTAAATCTCGGTCATTTACTAAACACTAATCACGGCAGTGATGAGGGCATTCGTAATTTTTTGCTAGTTCAGGTAAAAAATTACGAATGAATACACCATCGGTCAAAACGCGGCTGTTTAAGTATGAATCTCGGTCATTTACTAAGAAGTGCAAAGCAAAAAAACACAAAACACTGCCGTGAAAAATTACAACTCGTAAAAAAGTCCTAAAAAAAAACAGACCTGCTTTTTTTATCCGTGATTTGAGATGCATGCAGGGATCCATGAGATCCGTGCATGTATATCAGTGGGAAGGGGTGTGAAAGTGCTTATTTTTGCTAAAAAAATTGCGTGGGGTCCCCCCTCCTAAGCATAACCAGCCTCGGGCTCTTTGAGCCGATCCTGGTTGCAGAAATATGGGAAAAAAAATGACAGGGGTTCCCCCATATTTAAGCAACCAGCATCGGGCTCTGCGCCTGGTCCTGGTCCCAAAAATACGGGGGACAAAAAGAGTAGGGGTCCCCCGTATTTTTAAAACCAGCACCGGGCTCCACTAGCTGGACAGATAATGCCACAGCCGGGGGTCACTTTTATACAGCGCCCTGCGGCCGTGGCATCAAAAATCCAACTAGTCACCCCTGGCCGGGGTACCCTGGGGGAGTGGGGACCCCTTCAATCAAGGGGTCCCCCCCCCCAGCCACCCAAGGGCCAGGGGTGAAGCCCGAGGCTGTCCCCCCCCATCCAATGGACTGCGGATGGGAGGGCTGATAGCCTTTGTTGTAAAATAAAAGATATTGTTTTTAGTAGCAGTACTACAAGTCCCAGCAAGCCTCCCCCGCATGCTGGTACTTGGAGAACCACAAGTACCAGCATGCGGAGGAAAAACGGGCCCGCTGGTACCTGTAGTACTACCACTAAAAAAATACCCAAAAAAAGACAAGACACACACACCGTGAAAGTATAATTTTATTACTTACATACACACATACATACATACTTACCTATGGCCCCACGCAGGTCGGTCCTCTTGTCCAGTAGAATCCAAGGGTACCTGTTGAATAAATTATACTCACGAGATCCAGGGGTCCAGGCTCCTCGGCAAATCCAGGGTTAATCCACGTACTTGCCAAAAATAAAAAAACGGTGTCCCGACCACGAACTGAAAGGGGACCCATGTTTGCACATGGGTCACCTTTCCCCGAATGCAAGAAACCCACTTTGCCTTCTGGCTAAGTGGGTTTCTTCAGCCAATCAGGGAGCGCCACGTTGTAGCACTCTCCTGATCAGCTGTGTGCTCCTGTCTTCACTGACAGGCAGCACATGTCAGTGTTACAATGTAGCGCCTATGCGCTACATTGTAACCAATGATGGGAACTTTCTGCTCAGCGGTGACGTCACTTTAGGTCAACCGCAGGGCAGAAAGTTCCCATCATTGGTTACAATGTAGCGCATAGGCGCTACATTGTAACACTGCCGTGTGCTGCCTGTCAGTGAAGACAGGAGCACACAGCTGATCAGGAGAGTGCTACAACGTGGCGCTCCCTGATTGGCTTAAGAAACCCACTTAGCCAGAAGGCAAAGTGGGTTTCTTGCATTCGGGGAAAGGTCACCCATGTGCAAACATGGGTCCCCTTTCAGTTCGTGGTCGGGACACCGTTTTTTTATTTTTGGCAAGTACGTGGATTAACCCTGGATTTGCCGAGGAGCCTGGACCCCTGGATCTCGTGAGTATAATTTATTCAACAGGTACCCTTGGATTCTACTGGACAAGAGGACCGACCTGCGTGGGGCCATAGGTAAGTATGTATGTATGTGTGTATGTAAGTAATAAAATTATACTTTCACGGTGTGTGTGTCTTGTCTTTTTTTGGGTATTTTTTTAGTGGTAGTACTACAGGTACCAGCGGGCCCGTTTTTCCGCCGCATGCTGGTACTTGTGGTTCTCCAAGTACCAGCATGCGGGGGAGGCTTGCTGGGACTTGTAGTACTGCTACTAAAAACAATATCTTTTATTTTACAACAAAGGCTATCAGCCCTCCCATCCGCAGCCCATTGGATGGGGGGGGACAGCCTCGGGCTTCACCCCTGGCCCTTGGGTGGCTGGGGGGGGGGACCCCTTGATTGAAGGGGTCCCCACTCCCCCAGGGTACCCCGGCCAGGGGTGACTAGTTGGATTTTTGATGCCACGGCCGCAGGGCGCTGTATAAAAGTGACCCCCGGCTGTGGCATTATCTGTCCAGCTAGTGGAGCCCGGTGCTGGTTTTAAAAATACGGGGGACCCCTGCTCTTTTTGTCCCCCGTATTTTTGGGACCAGGACCAGGCGCAGAGCCCGATGCTGGTTGCTTAAATATGGGGGAACCCCTGTCATTTTTTTTCCCATATTTCTGCAACCAGGATCGGCTCAAAGAGCCCGAGGCTGGTTATGCTTAGGAGGGGGGACCCCACGCATTTTTTTTAATGATTTTACAGTGTTTAATTAAAAAAAATAAAAAAAAAATAAACACCAGCACGGATCACACAGATCCGGCCGAGATTGATTGTAAAAAAAGTCGGCAGTGTTTTGCTAATCACTGCCGTAAAAATAGGTAAAAAAAAACGAATGACATCGACATCGGAAGAAAAGAAAAACCCGAATACGACAGCTTAGTAAATCCATCGTAATCAATTCAAAAAGTTGCAGTTTTACACTGTCGATGTCATTCGTGATTGAACTTTGACCTTTTTTCGGAAATTACGAATCTTAGTAAATTTACCCCAATGTGTGAGTCAGTCCCCACACCCTGTGTAGTGAGGCCATATCCCCTTTTCTTACAGCACGCCCTCCTTTTTGAGCAGGCATGAAGGTACCACCTTGGTAGTTTCAATAAAGCTTTCCAGCATTTCTGACTGTACAAGTCTGGCCATCCCTGACTAACAGCTTTAGTTGCACATCTCTGCATCACTTTTTCTATTTATTTTTTTTGCCCTGCTTTTGGCGTTATGTTGATTACCAATGTAATAGATCTTGGGAAATGAGAAATGTGAAAAGCCTCTAGTGATGGTATTTAAACTGGACAGGCATTGAATATGTTTATGCACCCTGATGAAAGTATTAATACACTGAAATATTGTGCCTCCATTTTGGGACTTTGTATGCCGAAGACTTTGTGTGTGTGTCCACTGTAGTTCCGCCATTGATGGTGTGATACTTTCACCATTAAATCTACATTACTTCATACTGTTACATTACATCTACAGTGTCTGTCCTTGAGTGAAATTCATTAGAGTTCTTCAAGTGTGGTTAAGCCCAGGGGCACCTTATTGGACAGATGATAGGCTCATCTAATCAGGTGCTGTTTACAAATTACATTTTTTTTTTTGTAATGTAACAATAAGAGGTTAGCATCACTCCAGTCATATCAATTAAACATTTCTGATGTCAGGTCAAAACTTTGATTTTACACTTTACAAATGGATTTCCACAAGTTTATTTTTATGCAGTGCCCATGTTATTGTGAGAAAAAAAATCAACAGCTAGCAAACACAACCCAATCTTTGGATATTAAAACCTTATGAAAGAACTCAATCTGGATAAGACAATGGATTGCCGATCTGATAAACGCTCTTATGCGACAGAGTGATTATTGGATCAGTGAACACCTGTACACACTGAGCAGTTTATTGCTCGTTGTGTACAGTCTTCTGATCTGTTGAACGTGATTGGTAGGTCAGGAATGAGATAGTATGTACAGCACATGCTATCCCGACATCTAGATATGACCGATGTGGAAGCATTTGAAAGCAGTTTATCGTCTAATGCTCCTGCATACTCTATTTAATTATTGGGCCGATCAAGTTATAATCTGCTGACCGGCGAGATAATTGGATACTGTATGTGTGTGTTTTGTGACCAATCTTGGAATGGATCAATAATATGGCTGCTTCAGAGAAAAAAAATGTATATTCACTAACTTGCATGCAGTGAAGATGTGGCTACTGTACAATGGGCCTAATTCAGACCTAATCGCAGCACCAGATTTGTTCTCTAATGTGCAAAACCATGTGCACTGCAGGGGGGGGGGGGGGGGCAGATATAACATGTGCAGAGACAGTGGCGTAAGTTCATCCTCGTTGCCCGGAGGCAAGTTAGAGTTTGGTGCCCCCAACCCTCGGAAAAAAAAGTGCCAGGACAGAGGTGTCAGGGATAGTACTGAGATGAAAGAGAAAGTCCAGTGGGACCAGGACAGACTAAGACAGATGGGACAGGCACAGGACAGAGGTGACAGGGCCAGGACGGAACAGAAGGACAGAAAGGATGGGTGACAGGACTAGGACAGAGGGGACAGGGAGAGTACAGGAATGACAGGGCCATGACAGAATAGAGGGGACAGGAGAGAAGGGTGTCAGGGACAGGACAGAGGTGACAGGGCCAGGACAGAACAGAGGGGACAGGAGAGAGGGGTCTCAGGAACAGGACAGAGGTGACAGGTCCAATACAGCCATGACAGGGACAGTCCAGTGGGGAAGAACAAAAATGACAGGACCAAGATAGAGACCCAAGATAGAGGTGACAGGGACAAGAGAGAGGTGATAGGACCAGGACATAGGTGACAGGACCAGGACAGAGGGGAAGGGGACAGGACAGGGGTGACATGGGCAGAACCAGGACAGAGGTACCAGGACAGAACTGAAGGGATAGGAGAGAGGGTTAACAGGGACAGGACAGAGTTAACAGGACCAGGGCAGGGACAGGGGTGGCAGGGACTGGACAGAGGGGACAGAACGGAAGGGTCAGCAGAGAGAGATGACAAGGCCAGCAGCACAGAGGTGACAGGGACAGGAATGTCACAGAGGTGGCAGGGATGGGACAGTACAGGGGTAGGAAAGAGGGGTGACAGGTCCAGCACAGGTGTGACAGGGTCAGGACAGGAGTGACAGGGACTGGACGGAGGGGACAGGGACAGAAGTGTCAGCTGAGAGAGATGACAGGGCCGGTAAGAGGTGACAAGGACAGGACAGGGGTGACAGGAGAGCGGGGAGGCAGGGCCAGCACAGAGGTGACAGGGATTGGAAAGGACAGGGTGACAGGGACAGGACAGGCGTGATAGGCCAGCACAGAGGTGACAGGTACAGGACAAGGGTGACAGGAGAGAGGGTAGGCAGGGCAAGCACATAGGTGGCAGGGAAAGGACAGGACAGGGATGAGAGGGACAGGAGAGAGGGGAGACAGGTCCAGCACAGAGGTGGCAGGGATGGGATGGGAACAGGAAAGGAAAGAGGTGAGACAAAGCCAGGCTTAGTAAAACGACCCTGTGAGTGGTGACAGCAGCAGGTGTTCTGTCTCCCCCCCCCCCCCCCTCTCCCAAATGGGCTTGCACTTACATAGGGTACAGTTTTCAGGAGTCCACGCTGCTGAATGGGACAGCCTCGCTTTCCCGCACTGCGCACTCTCTCCTGGCGGCTGCTGCTATGTGTCCTAGCGGGAGGCGGCTCTGGGTCGCGGTAGGATGTCATGTGACATCCGCTATCCAGGCCAGAGCACAGCAGCAGAGAGCACAGAGAGGAGGAGCGAGCGCCGCTGATGCTGATAGGCGCTGTGCTCGCTCGTTCGTCAGCTCCTCTAGCAGCTCCTGCTGCACTACAGAAATGAATCATGTGTGGCCGGAATGGGGGACAACGGAGCAGGTGCAGTGCCTCCTTCAGGGCTAGGAGCCCGGCGGCAACGGACTCCGCTGTCTCCGGGAGTTCCGCCCCTGTGCACAGGGTATCCGGACTCCAGATCGACAGCAAAAAGGTCGACAAACCTTAGGTCGACGCCAATTGGTCGACATGGACAAAAGGTCGACATGGACAAAAGGTCGACAGGAACAAGGTCGACATGAGTTTTTCAGATTTTTTTCTTTTTTGGAACCTTTTCATACTTAACGATCCTCGTGGACTACGATTGGAACGGTAATCTGTGCCGAGCGAAGCGGTAGCGGAGAGAAGGCACCATGCCCGAAGCATGGCGAGTGAAGCGAGCCATGCGAGGGGACACGGTGCACTAATTGGGGTTCCCGGTCACTCTACGAAGAAAACGACACCAAAAAAAATACAAAGAAACTCATGTCGACCTTTTTCCATGTCGACCTTGTTCCTGTCAACATTTTGTCCATGTCGATCTAAGGTGTGTCGACCAATTTGCGTCGACCTAATGTTTGTCGACCTTTTTCCTGTCGATCCTGAGTCCCAGACCCGTGCAGAGAGAGTTAGATTTGGGTGGGTTATTTTGTTTCTGTGCAGGGTAAATACTGGCTGCTTTATTTTTACACTGCAATTTAGATTTCAGTTTGAACACACCCCACCCAAATCTAATTCTCTCTGCACATGTTATATCTGCCCAACCTGCAGTGCACATGGTTTTGCCCATTAGAGAACAAATTTGCTGCTGCAATTAGGTCTGAATTAGGCCCTATACACAGTACCTAGCAATAAATAACAATGGCCCTCATTCCGAGTTGTTCGCTCGCTAGCTGCTTTTAGCAGCCATGCAAACGCTAAGCCGCCACCCTCTGGGAGTGTATCTTAGCTTAGCAGAAGTGCGAACGAAAGGTTTGCAGCGCTGCTACAAAAAAAGATTGTGCAGCTTCAGAGTAGCTCGAGACCTACTCCTAGCTTGCGATCACTTCATACTATTTAGTTCCTGTTTTGACGTCACAAACACGCCCTGCGTTCGGCCAGCCACGCCTATGTTTTTCCAGCCACTGCTGCGTTTTTATCTGGCACGCCTGCGGTTTTTCACTCACTCCCCGAAAAATAAGAATTTACTTACCGATAATTCTATTTCTCATAGTCCGTAGTGGATGCTGGGACTCCGTCAGGACCATGGGGAATAGCGGGCTCCGCAGGAGACAGGGCACATCTAAATAAAGCTTTTAGGATCACATGGTGCGTACTGGCTCCTCCCCCTATGACCCTCCTCCAAGCCTCAGTTAGGTACTGTGCCCGGACGAGCGTACACAATAAGGAAGGATCTTGAATCCCGGGTAAGACTCATACCAGCCACACCAATCACACCGTACAACTTGTGATCTGAACCCAGTTAACAGTATGATAACAAAAAACGAAGTAGCCTCTGAAAAGATGGCTCACAACAATAGTAATAACCCGATCTTTGTAACAATAACTATGTACAAGTATTGCAGACAATCCGCACTTGGGATGGGCGCCCAGCATCCACTACGGACTATGAGAAATAGAATTATCGGTAAGTAAATTCTTATTTTCTCTAACGTCCTAGTGGATGCTGGGACTCCGTCAGGACCATGGGGATTATACCAAAGCTCCCAAACGGGCGGGAGAGTGCGGATGACTCTGCAGCACCGAATGAGAGAACTCCAGGTCCTCCTTAGCCAGAGTATCAAATTTGTAAAATTTTACAAACGTGTTCTCCCCTGACCACGTAGCTGCTCGGCAAAGTTGTAATGCCGAGACCCCTCGGGCAGCCGCCCAAGATGAGCCCACTTTCCTTGTGGAGTGGGCCTTTACAGATTTAGGCTGTGGCAGGCCTGCCACAGAATGTGCAAGTTGGATTGTGCTACAGATCCAACGTGCAATCGTCTGTTTAGACGCAGGAGCACCCATCTTGTTGGGTGCATACAATATAAACAACGAGTCAGATTTTCTGACTCCAGCTGTCCTTGAAATATATATTTTTAATGCTCTGACAACGTCCAGTAACTTGGAGTCCTCCAAGTCGCTAGTAGCCGCAGGCACCACAATAGGCTGGTTCAAGTGAAAAGCCGAAACCACCTTAGGGAGAAAATGAGGACGTGTCCGCAGTTCTGCCCTGTCCGAATGGAAAATCAGATATGGGCTTTTGTATGATAAAGCCGCCAACTCTGAAACTCTCCTGGCTGAAGCCAGGGCCAATAGCATGGTTACCTTCCATGTAAGGTATTTTAAATCTACCGATTTTAGAGGCTCAAACCAATGAGATTTGAGAAAATTCAAAACTACGTTCAAATCCCACGGTGCCACTGGAGGCACTATTGGGGGTTGTATATGTAGTACACCTTTGACAAAAGTTTGTACTTCAGGCACTGATGCCAATTCCTTCTGGAAGAAGATTGATAAGGCCGAAATTTGAACTTTAATGGACCCCAATTTTAGGCCCATAGACAATCCTGCTTGCAGGAAATGTAAGAATCGACCCAATTGAAATTCTTCCGTTGGAGCCTTCTTGGCCTCACACCACGCAACATATTTTCGCCAAATGCGGTGATAATGTTGTACAGTCACTTCCTTTCTAGCCTTAATCAAGGTAGGAATAACTTCCTCTGGAATGCCCTTTTCTTTTAGAATCCGGCGTTCAACCGCCATGCCGTCAAACGCAGACGCGGTAAGTCTTGGAACATACAAGGTCCCTGCTGAAGCAGATCCCTTCTTAGAGGTAGAGGCCACGGATCCTCCGTGAGCATCTCTTGAAGTTCCGGATACCAAGTTCTTCTTGGCCAGTCCGGAGCCACCAGTATTGTTCTTACTCCTCTTTTCCGTATAATTCTCAGTACCTTTGGTATGAGAGGCAGAGGAGGGAACACATACACTGACTGGTACACCCACGGTGTTACCAGAGCGTCCACAGCTATTGCCTGAGGGTCTCTTGACCTGGCGCAATATCTGTCCAATTTTTTGTTGAGGCGAGACGCCATCATGTCCACCTTTGGTTTTTCCCAACGGTTCACAATCATGTGGAAGACTTCTGGATGAAGTCCCCACTCTCCCGGGTGAAGGTCGTGTCTGCTGAGGAAGTCTGCTTCCCAGTTGTCCACTCCCGGGATGAACACTGCTGACAGTGCTATGACATGATTCTCCGCCCAGCGCAGAATCCTTGCAGCTTCTGTCATTGCTCTTCTGCTTCTCGTGCCGCCTTGTCGGTTTACGTGGGCGACTGCCGTGATGTTGTCCGACTGGATCAACACCGGCTGACCCTGAAGCAGCGATTTTGCCAGGCTTAGAGCATTGTAGATCGCTCTTAGCTCCAGTATATTTATGTGAAGGGACGTCTCCAGGTTTGACCACACGCCCTGGAAGTTTCTTCCCTGTGTGACTGCTCCCCAGCCTCGTAGGCTGGCATCCGTAGTCACCAGGACCCAGTCCTGTATGCCGAATCTGCGGCCCTCTAACAGATGGGCACTCTGCAACCACCACAGGAGAGACAACCTTGTTCTTGGTGACAGTGTTATCCGCTGATGCATGTGCAGATGCGATCCGGACCATTTGTCCAGCAGATCCCACTGAAATGTCCGTGCATGGAATCTGCCGAATGGAATCGCTTCGTAAGAAGCCACCATCTTTCCCAGGACTCTTGTGCATTGATGTACTGACACAGTTCCTGGTTTTAGGAGGTTCCTGACAAGTTCGGATAACTCCCTTGCTTTCTCCTCCGGGAGAAACACCTTTTTCTGAACCGTGTCCAGAATCATTCCCAGGAACAGCAGACGAGTTGTCGGGGTCAATTGAGATTTTGGAAGATTCAGAATCCACCCGTGTTGCTGAAGCACTACCTGGGTTAGTGCTACACCGACTTCCAGCTGTTCTCTGGACTTTGCCCTTATCAGGAGATCGTCCAAGTAAGGGATAATTAATACGCCTTTTCTTCGTAGAAGAACCATCATTTCGGTCATTACCTTGGTAAAGACCCGAGGGGCCGTGGACAAACCAAACAGCAGCGTTTGAAACTGATAATGACAGTCTTGTATCACGAACCTGAGATACCCTTGGTGTGAGGGGTAAATTGGGACATGCAGATAAGCATCTTTTATGTCCAGGGACACCATGAAGTCCCCTTCTTCCAGATTCGCTATCACTGCTCTGAGTGACTCCATCTTGAACTTGAATTTCTGTATGTACAGGTTCAAGGATTTCAGGTTTAGAATAGGTCTTACCGAACCGTCCGGCTTCGGTACCACAAATAGTGTGGAATAATACCCCATCCCCTGTTGTAGGAGGGGTACCTTGACTATCACCTGCTGAGAATACAGCTTGTGAATGGCTTCCAAAACCGACGTCCTTTCTGAGGGAGACGTTGGTAAAGCAGACTTTAGGAACCGGCGAGGGGGAGACCTTTCGAACTCCAACATGTAACCCTGAGGTATTATCTGCAGGATCCACGGGTCCACTTGTGAGCGAGCCCACTGATTGCTGAAAATCTTGAGTCGACCCCCCACCGCTCCTGAGTCCGCTTGTAAAGCCCCAGCGTCATGCTGATGGCTTTGTAGAACCCGGGGCGGGCTTCTGGTCCTGGGCAGGGGCTGCTTGCTGCCCTCTCTTACCCTTTCCTCTGCCTCGCGGCAGATAAGACTGTCCTTTTGGTCGCTTGTTTTTATAGGAGCGAAAGGACTGCGGCTGAAAAGACGGTGTCTTTTTCTGTTGGGAGGGGGTCTGAGGTAAAAAAGTGGATTTGCCGGCAGTTGCCGTGGCCACCAGGTCCGAAAGACCGACCCCAAATAATTCCTCTCCTTTATATGGCAATACTTCCATATGCCTTTTGGAATCCGCATCACCTGACCACTGTCGCGTCCATAAACTTCTTCTGGCAGATATGGACACCGCGCTTACTCTTGATGCTAGAGTACAAATATCTCTCTGAGCATCTCGCATATAATAAGAAAAACATCCTTTAATTGCTCTAGAGTCAATAAAATACTGTCCCTATCCAGGGTATCAATATTTTCAGTCAGAGAATCCAACCACACTACCCCAGCACTGCACATCCAGGCTGAGGCTATTGCCGGTCGCAGTATAACACCAGTATGTGTGTATATACTCTTCAGTGTAGTTTCCAGCCTCCTATCTGCTGGATCCTTGAGGGCGGCCGTATCAGGAGACGGCAACGCCACTTGCTTTGATAAACGTGTGAGCGCCTTATCCACCCTAGGGGGTGTTTCCCAGCGCGCCCTAACCTCTGGTGGGAAAGGGTATAATGCCAATAACTTCTTGGAAATTAGCAGTTTTCTATCTGGGTTAACCCACGCTTCGTCACACACGTCATTCAATTCCTCTGATTCTGGAAAAGCTACAGGTAGTTTTTTCACCCCCCACATAATACCCCTTTTTGAGGTACCAGCAGTATCAGAGATCTGCAAAGCCTCCTTCATTGCCGTGATCATATAACGTGTGGCCCTATTGGAAAATACGTTTGTTTCTTCACCGTCGACACTAGATTCATCTGTGTCGGTACCCGTGTCGACTGACTGAGGTAAGGGACGTTTTACAGCCCCTGACGGTGTCTGAGACGCCTGAGCCGGTACTAACTGGTTTTCCGTCCGTCTCATTTCGTCAACTGACTTTTGTAATGTGCTAACATTATCACGTAATTCCATAACTAAAGCCATCCATTCCGGTGTCGACTCCCTAGGGGGTGACATCACCATTACCAGCAATTGCTCTGCCTCCACACCAACATCGTCCTCATACATGTCGACACACACGTACCGACACTCAGCAGCCACACAGGGAATGCTCTAATCGAAGACAGGACCCTCTTAGCCCTTTGGGGAGACAGAGGGAGAGTTTGCCAGCACACACCAAAAACGCTATAAATGTATATAAACAACCCTAGAAGGTGTTGTTTTTGATATAAGCGCTTTTAATATATCAATATCGCCAAATTATGCCCCCCTTCTCTTTGTTACCCTGTTTCTGTAGTGCAGTGCAGGGGAGAGTCCTGGGAGCCTTCCTCACCAGCGGAGCTGAGCAGGAAAATGGCGCTGAGTGCTGAGGAGAATAAGCTCCGCCCCTTTTTCGGCGGGCTTTTCTCCCGGGTTTTAAGAAAACTGGCCTGGGTTAAATACATACATATAGCCTTAATGGCTATATGTGATGTATTTATTTTGCCACTAAAGGTATTTAATATTGCTGCCCAGGGCGCCCCCAGCAGCGCCCTGCACCCTCCGTGACTGAATCAGTGAGACGTGTAGCAACAATGGCGCACAGCTGCAGTGCTGTGCGCTACCTTCATGAAGACTGAGGAGTCTTCTGCCGCCTGCTTTCCGGACCTCCGTCTTCAGCGTCTGTAAGGGGGATCGGCGGCGCGGCTCCGGGACGAACCCCAGGAGGACCTGTGTTCCGACTCCCTCTGGAGCTAAGTGTCCAGTAGCCTAAGACTCCAATCCATCCTGCACGCAGGTGAGTTGGAAATCTCTCCCCTAAGTCCCTCGATGCAGTGATCCTGTTGCCAGCAGGATTCACTGAGATTTAAACCTAAAAAAACTTTTTCTAAGCAGCTCTTTAGGAGAGCCACCTAGATTGCACCCTTCTCGGACGGGCACAAAAACCTAACTGAGGCTTGGAGGAGGGTCATAGGGGGAGGAGCCAGTACGCACCATGTGATCCTAAAAGCTTTATTTAGATGTGCCCTGTCTCCTGCGGAGCCCGCTATTCCCCATGGTCCTGACGGAGTCCCAGCATCCACTAGGACGTTAGAGAAATGGTCAGTTACCACCCAGAAACACCCACTTTGTCAATCACTCTGCGGCCAGCAGTGTGACTGAAAAGAGTCAGTAGAGCCTGTGTAAAATAAGAATTTACTTACCGATAATTCTATTTCTCGGAGTCCGTAGTGGATGCTGGGGTTCCTGAAAGGACCATGGGGAATAGCGGCTCCGCAGGAGACAGGGCACAAAAGTAAAGCTTTTACAGGTCAGGTGGTGTGTACTGGCTCCTCCCCCCATGACCCTCCTCCAGACTCCAGTTAGGTACTGTGCCCGGACGAGCGTACACAATAAGGGAGGATTTTGAATCCCGGGTAAGACTCATACCAGCCACACCAATCACACCGTACAACTTGTGATCTAAACCCAGTTAACAGTATGATAACAGAGGAGCCTCTGAAAGATGGCTTCCTAAACAATAACCCGAATTAGTTAACAATAACTATGTACAAGTATTGCAGATAATCCGCACTTGGGATGGGCGCCCAGCATCCACTACGGACTCCGAGAAATAGAATTATCGGTAAGTAAATTCTTATTTTCTCTATCGTCCTAAGTGGATGCTGGGGTTCCTGAAAGGACCATGGGGATTATACCAAAGCTCCCAAACGGGCGGGAGAGTGCGGATGACTCTGCAGCACCGAATGAGAGAACTCCAGGTCCTCCTTTGCCAGGGTATCAAATTTGTAAAAATTTACAAACGTGTTCTCCCCTGACCACGTAGCTGCTCGGCAGAGTTGTAATGCCGAGACCCCTCGGGCAGCCGCCCAAGATGAGCCCACCTTCCTTGCGGAATGGGCCTTAACAGATTTAGGCTGTGGCAGGCCTGCCACAGAATGTACAAGTTGAATTTTGTTACAAATCCAACGAGCAATCGACTGCTTAGAAGCAGGTGCACCCAACTTGTTGGGTGCATACAGTATAAACAGCGAGTCAGATTTTCTGACTCCAGCCGTCCTTTAAATGTATATTTTTAAGGCTCTGACAACGTCCAACAACTTGGAGTCCTTCAAGTCGTCTGTAGCCGCAGGCACTACAATAGGCTGGTTCAGGTGAAACGCTGATACCACCTTAGGGAGAAAATGCGGACGCGTCCGCAGCTCTGCCCTATGTCGAATGGAAAATTAAATAAGGGCTTTTATAAAACAAAGCCGCCAGTTCAGATACTCTCCCGGCCGAAGCCAGGGCCAGTAACATAGTCACTTTCCATGTGAGATATTTCAAATCCACATTCTTTAGTGGTTCAAACCAATTGGATTTGAGGAAATCTAAAACTACATTTAGATCCCACGGTGCCACCTTAGGCACCACAGGAGGCTGTATATGCAGTACTCCTTTGATAAAAATCTGGACCTCAGGGACTGAGGCCAATTCTTTTTTGGAAGAATATTGATAGGGCCGAAATTTGAACCTTAATAGATCCCAATTTGAGACCCATAGACAATCCTGATTGCAGGAAATGTAGGAAAACGACCCAGTTGAAATTCCTCCCTCGGAGCACTCCGCTGCTCGCACCACGCAACATATTTTCGCCAAATACGGCGATAATGCTTCGCGGTGACTTCCTTCCTTGCCTTTATCAAGGTAGGAATGACTTCTTCTGGAATGCCTTTTCCTTTTAGGATCTGGCATTCAACGCCATGCCGTCAAACGCAGCCGCGGTAAGTCTTGAAAAAAAAAACAAGTACCCTGCTGAAGCAGGTCCCTTCTCAGAAGTAGAGGCCACGGATCGTCCGTGACCATCTCTTGAAGTTCCGGGTACCAAGTCCTTCTTGGCCAATCCGGAGCCACTAGTCTTACTCCTCTTTGCCGTATAATCCTCAATACCTTTGGTATGAGAGGCAGAGGAGGAAACACATATACCGACTGGTACACCCAAGGTGTTACCAGCGCGTCCACAGCTATTGCCTGCGGATCTCTTGACCTGGCGCAATAATTGTCCAGTGTTTTGTTGAGGCGAGACGCCATCATGTCCACCATTGGTTTTACCCAACGGTTTAATAGCATGTGGAAAACTTCTGGATGAAGTCCCCACTCTCCCGGGTGAAGGTCGTGTCTGCTGAGGAAGTCTGCTTCCCAGTTGTCCACGCCCGGGATGAATACTGCTGACAGTGCTATCACGTGATTCTCCGCCCAGCGAAGGATCCTGGCAGCTTCTGCCATTGCCCTCCTGCTTCTTGTGCCGCCCTGTCTGTTTACATGGGCGACTGCCGTGATGTTGTCCGACTGGATCAACACCGGTCTTCCTTGAAGCAGAGGTTCCGCCTGGCTTAGAGCATTGTAGATTGCTCTTAGTTCCAGAATGCTTATGTGAAGAGACTTTTTCAGGCTCGACCATACTCCCTGGAAATTTCTTCCCTGTGTGACTGCTCCCCAGCCTCTCAGGCTGGCATCCGTGGTCACCAGGATCCAATCCTGCATGCCGAATCTGCGGCCCTCCAACAGATGAGCCTCCTGCAACCACCACAGAAGGGATACCCTTGTCCTCGGCGACAGGGTTATCCGCAGGTGCATCTGAAGATGCGACCCTGACCATTTGTCCAACAGATCCCTTTGCATGGAATCTGCCGAAAGGGATTGCTTCGTAAGAAGCTACCATTTTTTCCCAGGACTCTTGTGCATTGATGTACAGACACCTTTCCTGGTTTTAGGAGGTTCCTGACCAGGTCAGATAACTCCTTGGCTTTTTCTTCGGGAAGAAAAACCTTTTTCTGAACTGTGTCCAGAATCATCCCCAGGAACAGCAGACGAGTTGTCGGCATTAATTGGGATTTTGGAATATTCAGAATCCATCCGTGCTGCTTTAGCACCTCTTGAGATAGTGCTAAACCCATCTCTAGCTGTTCTCTGGACCTTGCCCTTATTAGGAGATCGTCCAAGCATGGGATAATTAATACGCCTTTTCTTCGAAGAAGAAATATTATCTCGGCCATTACCTTTGTAAAGACCCGAGGTGCCGTGGACAAACCAAACGGCAGCGTCTGAAACTGATAGTGACAGTTTTGTACAACGAACCTGAGGTACCCCTGGTGTGAGGGGTAATTGGAACGTGGAGATACGCATCCTTGATGTCCAAGGATACCATAAAGTCCCCTTCTTCCAGGTTCGCTATCACTGCTCTGAGTGACTCCATCTTGAACTTGAACTTCTTTATGTACAGGTTCAAGGACTTCAGATTTAGAATAGGCCTTACCGAGCCATCCGGCTTCGGTACCACAAAAAGAGTGGAATAATACCCCTTCCCTTGTTGTAGAAGAGGTACCTTGACTATCACCTGCTGAGAATACAGCTTGTGAATGGCTTCCAAAACCGTCTCCCTTTCTGAGGGGGACGTTGGTAAAGCAGACTTCAGGAAACGGCGAGGTGGCTCTGTCTCTAATTTCAACCTGTACCCCTGAGATATTATCTGCAGGATCCAGGGATTTACCTGCGAGTGAGCCCACTGCGCGCTGTAATTCTTGAGACGACCGCCTACCGCCCCCGAGTCCGCTTGCGAAGCCCCAGCGTCATGCTGAGGCTTTTGTAGAAGCCGGGGAGGGCTTCTGTTCCTGGGAAGGAGCTGCCTGTTGCTGTCTCTTCCCTCGTCCTCTGCTTCGTGGCAGATATGAATAGCCCTTTGCTCTCTTATTTTTAAAGGAACGAAAGGGCTGCGGTTGAAAGGTCGGTGCCTTTTTCTGTTGGGGAGTGACTTGAGGTAGAAAGGTGGATTTCCCGGCCGTAGCCGTGGCCACCAAATCCGATAGACCGACCCCAAATAACTCCTCTACGCATCGCCTGTCCACTGTCGTGTCCATAAAGCTCTTCTGGCCGAAATGGACATAGCACTTACCCGTGATGCCAGTGTGCAGATATCTCTCTGTGCATCACGCATATAAAGAAATGCATCCTTTATTTGTTCTAACGATAGTAAAATATTGTCCCTGTCCAGGGTATCAATATTTTCGATCAGGGACTCTGACCAAACTACCCCAGCACTGCACATCCAGGCAGTCGCAATAGCTGGTCGTAGTATAACACCTGCATGTGTGTATATACCTTTTTGGATATTTTCCATCCTCCTATCTGATGGATCTTTAAGTGCGGCCGTCTCAGGAGAGGGTAACGCCACTTGTTTTGATAAGCGTGTTAGCGCTTTGTCCACCCTAGGAGGTGTTTCCCAGCGCTCCCTAACCTCTGGCGGGAAAGGGTATAAAGCCAATAACTTCTTTGAAATTAGCAGTTTTTTATCGGGGCACCCCACGCTTCATCACACACGTCATTTAATTCTTCTGATTCGGTAAAAACTACTGGTAGTTTTTTCACACCCCACATAATACCCTGTTTAGTGGTACCTGTAGTATCAGCTAAATGTAACATCTCCTTTATTGCCAAAATCATATAACGTGTGGCCCTACTGGAAAATACGGTTGATTCGTCACCTTCACCACCGGAATCAGTGCCTGTGTCTGGGTCTGTGTCGACCGACTGAGGCAAGGGGCGTTTTACAGCCCCTGACGGTGTTTGAGGCGCCTGGACAGGCACTAATTGAGTGTCCGGCCGCCTCATGTCGGCAAACGACTGCTTAAGCGAGTTGACGCTATCCCGTAATTCCACAAATAAAGGCATCCATTCTGGTGTCGACCCCCTAGAAGGTGACATCCTCATATTTGGCAATTGCTCCGCCTCCACACCAATAACGTCCTCATACATGTCGACACACACGTACCGACACACAGCAGACACACAGGGAATGCTCTATACGAAGACAGGACCCACTAGCCCTTTGGGGAGACAGAGGGAGAGTCTGCCAGCACACACCAAAAAGCGCTATATATGACAGGGATAGCCTTATGATTAAGTGCTCCCTTATAGCTGCTTTTATATTAATATATTGCCATTTATTTTGCCCCCCCTCTCTGTTATACCCTGTTTCTGTAGTGCAGTGCAGGGGAGAGACCTGGGAGCTTTCCTGACCAGCGGAGCTGTGACAGAAAATGGCGCCGTGTGCTGAGGAGATAGGCCCCGCCCCTTTTCCGGCGGGCTCGTCTCCCGCTATTTAGTACATTTAGGCAGGGGTAAATATCTCCATATAGCCTCTGGGGCTATATGTGAGGTATTTTTAGCCTTTTTAAAGGTTTTCATTTGCCTCCCAGGGCGCCCCCCCCCCAGCGCCCTGCACCCTCAGTGACTGCCGTGTGAAGTGTGCTGAGAGGAAAATGGCGCACAGCTGCAGTGCTGTGCGCTACCTTAAGAAGACTGCAGGAGTCTTCAGCCGCCGATTCTGGACCTCTTCTTGCTTCAGCATCTGTGAGGGGGCCGGCGGCGTGGCTCCGGTGACCATCCAGGCTGTACCTGTGATCGTCCCTCTGGAGCTTCATGTCCAGTAGCCAAGAAGCCAATCCATCCTGCACGCAGGTGAGTTCACTTCTTCTCCCCTCTGTCCCTCGTTGCAGTGATCCTGTTGCCAGCAGGAATCACTGTAAAATAAAAAACCTAAGCTAAACTCTCTAAGCAGCTCTTTATGAGAGCCACCTAGAATTGCACCCTTCTCGGCCGGGCACAAAAATCTAACTGGAGTCTGGAGGAGGGTCATGGGGGGAGGAGCCAGTACACACCACCTGACCTGTAAAAGCTTTACTTTTGTGCCCTGTCTCCTGCGGAGCCGCTATTCCCCATGGTCCTTTCAGGAACCCCAGCATCCACTTAGGACGATAGAGAAAACTGTATCGGCTTTTGTGAAAGTACGACGCGCGTGCGCACCATACGCATGCGCAGAATTGGTGATTTTTTGCCTGATCGCTGCGCTGCGAACTAAAACAGCTAGCGATCAACTCGGAATGAGGGCCAATGTTGCTTCATAAGCAGTACAATGGTTATGGTCAGCTTATCTTGTAAAACTCATTACAGGTGCATCAGTTGCAGAACCCAATACCCAATTTTATCAAATTCATAGTGCAGCTCCCCATTGTTCAACACTTGGGGGAGAATCACTTAGACATGGGAATTACTCTGCAGTTAATCGAATGGGCTGCCCTATTCATTTAGCTGCGGAAACCCTGTACACTAATCTCCAGAGGCAATATTTTTCCTCGCAGACTGAGGAGCCGTGAGGAAATATCTGCGTTAAAATTCAGACTGCATATTAACTCACAGGAAAACACATAGGGGGTCATTCCGAGTTGATCGTAGCTGTGCAAAATTTTGCACAGCTAAGATCATCTTTCCTGACATGCAGGGGGACGCCCAGCACGGGGCTAGTCCGCCCCGCATGTCAGTCCGGCCCCCCTCGCAGAAGTGCAAAGGCATCGCACAGCGGAGTAACTCCCGGCCAGCGCAGCTTTAGCGTGCTGGCCGAGAGCTACTCCTCGCTCCCTGGCCCGCAGCGGCTGCGTATGACGTTACGCAGCTGCTGCGGCCCGCCCCCCGTTTGGTCCGGCCATGCCTGCCTTGGCCAGACCGCGCCTACGAAACGGCGGCCAAGCGCCGCCATTTCGCCCCCTCCCGCCCTTCGATCGCCTCCGCCTGTCAATCAGGCAGAGGCGATCGTTATCCTGCTACAGCCTTCGGTCGTCCCGCATGCGCAGCAGGGACCCGTTCGTTCTGCTGCGTTAAAATGCAGCGAGCGAACGGGTCGGAATGACCCCCATAGATTCCAGCACCTTATGCAGAATAGATGGGTTAGCACACATTAAACCATGGATTACCTTGTTAGGAAAACCGGAGCTATTCCCTGCGCAGCAAACCCTGCACCTAATTGAATACCGCCTTGGTTTTCAAGTACAAAATAAAATGTATTTGTTTGTACAATAACATACCTAAAAAGAGTTGCCCCGCAGACTACACATTTGTATATCCCAGCTGCTGTGTTGTGTGTATATTCTCCAGCAAAGGCACTGAAAGACAAGTTTGTTTGCAAACATTAGTGCTGAAAGGTTACAACATTGCAGATTAATAAAATGAAATATGTCTAATGGAATAACAATGTTTTAGTACAGTATGCTTTCTCAGAACCTTGTTAAAATTCTAATTTTACATGGGATTTTTTAGAATGACCTAATCTCTCACTGCTGGCATGCACTAAATCATTTTGTTAGTAAGTGATCTGGATGGCAAGTCTTAAAAGCCAAGGTTATGATCTGCTGCCAACTCATTTGATGGGCTGTAGTACCAGTGATTCACATTCAGAAAATAGTCTGCTGTCCAAAGAAGAGAGTACTGCCTATTAAGTGAGACCCCATGTGTGGTAAAGAGCCTTTTCAGGTCATGAATGGAAACAAGCAGTTACATCATTAATACTTTTGGATCAGAGGTAAGCCAGGGCCTGCTGCCAAGCTGCATGGTATAAATTAGACAACAAAATGGTTAGTCCTTGGCAAGCTACACTTCATGCTGGAATCAGCTGAGACAGACTTTATTCACTAAAACACTTTTGGAAGGGAATACTTTTTTTTTTCTTTTCAAGACGTAGGGCTTGCGGCCAAGGACTAAAGCCATGTGAGGGCAGTTATTGAACATTTTTGACATTCCAACCACAAATGAGCCAATAAATATTTTCTCCACATGTGCTTCAAAAAGAAATTGGAGTGGAGTGAAAAGGAACTGAATTATGCTACCTTCTCACAGAGCCAAAATGTCTATGCTTACAATGACCACCTTCAGTATCAACTTCTTCTGACACACAGTTACTGTGCTCTTAGCTGTACTTTTCCAGAAATATGTACCCAGACCCTTCTCACTTCTACACATTCTACAGTAATGTAAACAGCTCTTACATGCTGCATTAAGAGCTTCATTGACAAAGTAGAAATCATTTGCAATAGAATCATTTTAAGTAATTTCTAGATACACTAATCCACATCTATCTGCTCTCACTATGGGTGATATTCAATTGATATATCATGCCCAATCTCCCATCTAAAGTGATGGGAGATCGCGGGCAATAGTCAATTGTCCCCCATTATCACCCTTATCACGCCCATAGTAGTTGGGTTTAGCCACATAAAATGGCTAAACCCAACTAAAGTCATGGGTGCGATTGCAAAAAGTGGGCCCCCAAATGAGTAACTTTTAGCACATTCCAGATCACCACCCCCGGGGGGGTAGCGAGCTGAAACAGCTACTGGTGGGCGCAATAGGGGGGCGAGAGAGGGTGGCAACAATTGAACTTGCCCATGTTTCAGCCAGTGCCGCAGTGTAAAAACTCATTATACTCATTAAACTCCTCAGCAAAAACAAAAATGGTTAGGCACCAGACTAGTAAGGAAGTTTTAATGGTGTTAATGATTACAGCATAACAGTATGCTATGTATGCAAAATGCCAGCCTGCGTTCATTACATCAGATAATGCAATATAATGCTATATTAATGTCAGCACTGATTGCTCCACACTAGTGTATCTTGATTTGACGCATGAACAAAAATCCAGCACCAGAACAAATGGGTGTGAATACTTGCTATAGTGACACATGGCTATATATTCTAGCATCATAGGAGCTTTTATGGTGAAACAGGATATAGTGTATACAAATTTATTACTGTATGTTTAGCCAATATATTCACTATATTTTTGTTATAGACTATAACAACACAGATCTGTGTTATGCCACTGTACTGTAGGTATAGAAATTAAAATAGCAGGCTTTTGATAATGTACAGGTATGGGATACCTGTGTGCACAAGACTGTTTTACATACCATTGCAACGAATATGGGCATTAAGAAAGTAGGTGGGGGGCATGGGCTGTGTGAGCTTTAGAAAATTGACATAAGGCTAACAAATACACAGTTTATTACATTTTAAGTGGCCTCTCCATATTCTGTAACAAAGGGGTCTATTCGGGTCTATTCAGTAAACAGTGAATTGAGATAGTAGAGAAGTTTTCCATGGCAACCAATCAGCATTGAAGTAACATTTATAATTTGCATACTATAAAATTATACAGAGCAGCTGATTGGTTGCCATGGGCAACTTCTCGACTGGCTCACTTCCTCACTCTTTTCACTGCTTGATGAATAGACCCCAAAATCTGCAAGGTGCGGGGGCTGAAGTATCAAGCAGTGAAAAGTGTGGAGAAGTTGTCAATAGCAACCAATCACTTTTGAGGAAACATTTATCATGTACATTCTATAAAAATGACAGGTAGGTGCTGTTTGTTTGGTTGCTATGGACTACTGCTCCACTTTTTTCACTGCTTGATATATTAGTCCTTAACCAGTGGCCCTGTGAGGGGGGGAAGCAAGTACTCTTTACCCGGGCCTATTGGAGGGTCACAGGTCCAGCTGCCACCCTCCCCCTCCTTCCCCAATGTAGACAGCGCTAGCATGGAGCCAGGAGAGAGAGTACACTGCTGTAGCTGACGCTGCTGTGTGTTGCACTGGGGAAAGAGGCATCTGGAGCAGTGTCCTCCCACTCCCTGCTTGACATGAGGTGGGATGGGGGGGGGGGGGCGTTTGCACCCGCCACCCACCCCACCCCCAGCAGCCGTCCCCGATGCCTGCTACTGCTCACCCGGTACAAATCCCTTCCACCCCACCCCTCCATGCATTAGCCACGCCTCTCTCAGATTACCTGGGCCCTGTATGGCTGTAAGCGCATCATCCCTAACTCTTCTAAATGTATGTTAAACACAAATAAGTCTATACTTCCCAGAGCATGTGGCAAAACCTAAAGCATGTGACACAGAACTTCAATATATGTAAATCTGTTATACAATCATGTGTATTAGTGACTGTAGACTTGCTGGACAGCAGGACACCATACAGATCCCCCCGTGTGGTGTAAATTAAAGCCAAGAAACAGAGTTACAATTAAAGAGTGTTCCCCAGCATTGGCTCATGGCCATAAAACATACTACAGCCCAGAATGATGCATGCGCTGTGCCATTAATTCGATTGTCCCACCGCCAGTGACAAGGAGTCCACCATGAAGCCATTCAGTGCTCACCTGAGGCCCTCTGTATTGAAATGCCACATAGTATACTTGCTGAATGCAAGAAAACAGCTACCACTGAGCAGCCGAAGGCCAAGTCCAGCACCTCTAAAGAAGACTGCGGCAGCCAGAGTCTTAGACTCAATGTGCTGCTGGTGAAGGAGGGCAGTGTTGGACTGGCCCACATCTGTACAGGGAAAATACCCGGTATGCCCCACATCTTGAAGGCCCAACTCCCTCAGTAATTTGGAGGAGCAGGATCATGGATGAAACTGTGAATTCTGTAATATGCTCACTGAAACCTATGCCTTTTCTACTTAAGGACTATAAATCTTCGATACTCAAGTTACCCACCTGTAGCTTCCATAGTAACTTCCAATTACTTATATTTAAAATACCCATGCCTCTTATAGTACAAGCTTGTTTAGACAGGGCTACCTCTACCTTTTATTTCAGCATGTAATTTGTCTGTATTACAGGTATGTGTTGTACAAAGTTGTGTAATACTGTGATATTTTAGAAGTAGTAGTAGTAATAATAATAATATATAAAAGAGAATAAGAAAACTAGGTGGGTACAGTAATATTAATAGTATATAAATGGTGAAATAATTACATTAAGAATTTGTATTCAATTTTACCTTTCTGTTCCCTTTTCTTGGGTAACATGGTATTGCTTAGGTGTCAGTCGTTTTCTTAGCTCTTGCTCAGTAAACACCACCTTACATGTCTTTTTCTCCTTCCGTGTCCCTGGAAATAAGAAAAATAAAAAAAATAAAGAAGTCTTAGTCTACTTTTAATTGCAGTATTACTGTTTGGCATTCAGCCACAGCCTAGCGTCTGCATTCAATAGTCAATTTCTACACCTGTTCATAAAATATAAGGAAGCGTAGGTGGGCAAATTTACCTGCAGAAGGAAAATGTGCTGCAGCCAAAGCCCTTGCTGTGCTGTGCAATATTAAACAGCCTCACACAACCAATTACAACAAATGTTGACGGTGTTCCAACCATTATCCTCTGAAAGGGAAAGGAAAACCTAGACCAGCTCAAAGTACACTCTCCTTACCCAAATGTGGAAAATAAGAATCTATTTTTATTTCTTTTTTTGGCAAATTCTAAAGGAACACATATTTTATTCAACTTTAACAGATAATTTTATCAAGTATTTACAGTATTTTGTATGTGGACTTTGGTGGTTAAAATATATTTTCCTGCTTGTTCTCATTTCTTTGTAGATTTATTATTATATTCAGGCACTTTGGAAACAGAGGGGCAGATTTATTAAGCCTGGTGAAGTGATAAAATCCACCTTGATAAAGTACCAGCCAATCAGCTCCTAACTACCATGTCACAGGCTTGGTTTGAAAAATGACAGTTAGGAGCTGACTGGCTGGTGCTTTATCACCTTCCACTTTATCACTTCACCAGGCTTAATAAATCTGCCCCTGAGTGCTTTAGTAAATGCAAACCATACATACAAGGTCGTGACTTCAAGAGCAGTATCCCAATTTTTATACATGGGTGGTATACATGCTGGTAAGGACCGCGGGGGTTGGACGGGATGCTAACAGTTGTGGCACGGGCACACTATAACTTAACAGTGTGACAAGGAATTGTAGTGCCCCCTTTATATAAGAACAAATGTTTGCACTACAAGTGAAATCATATGCTGCCACCCATTCACATGCTAATGCCAGTACTCAAGAACAGTAAATGTTTCAGTGCATGCTGGCACATGTAGTGCTACAGCTGTTTGCTTCATTAGATTTGTATCTTTTAACTGGCCCAGTGCTACTTACTATTGAACATCACCACTCAGTTCAATTAATCAATTATTTGTTCAGGCCTCCCAATCTGGAGAACTGGAAATCAGGTGGCCTCATGCCAAGAGGCACTATGCAACTATGCATTGCAAGAGGGAAAACCGGATGCTTCTCATGTACTTTTACCAAACAGTTTTGTTTAAGCTAGTTGAGATTTAAAGGTCTGCACATAGTGAATGTGGTTTGAGCTTTCAGCCTGAAAACCATACCCTATGTGTAGCCATTTGCAAAGTGTACACACAACAGTTGGCTAGTAAATATCACCTTACGAATGGCGTAGCTACCATAGGTTCTGGGAGGGCAGCTGCCATGGGGCCTAGAGTTGGCAGAGGCCCACCTTCCCTACCAAAGTTACATGTGTTGGATACATTTTCGCCTTTGGGCGATACATAGGGGCCCTTACAAACTTACAATATATCTAGTTATGCCCCTGGACATGCTCATTGTAGTGTGCTATAAATTTAACTGTAGGGGATTATAATTTTACATAATATGGACTGGTGCACTGTAATGTGACACAATACAAAGTGAAGGCACTATAATGTGTGAACTGGTGGCACTGTATGTCATAATATGAATTGGAGGTACTGCGTTGCATTATGTGTACAATGTGACATAATGTGACCTATGGCACTACTATGGTTCATAAAATGAACTAGGGCACAACTATGGGGTATAACATTAATGAAGGCCCTGCTATGGTTTAGAAAATGAACTAGGGCACTATTACAGGGCATAAAATTAACAACTATTGCAGAGAGGTGTCTCTCTAGAAGCATTGGGACAGTGGCCCCTTAATATGTTGCTATGAGGCCCACAAAGTTCTGGCTTCACCCCTGCACCTTACATTTATTAAAGTACTGTGAATATGGATTAAATGCCTCATTTAGTAGAAAATGTTTTGTTATAGGAGTGATTGAGGGAATTTATTTGCTTCCATTTTGGCGTCAAGAAGGATACTTGTCCCTTGTGAGACCAAACTGAAAGGCAAATACGAATAGTAAGAGGTTACACTCTTTTAACCTGCACATTTTTAAAACTTATACTCACCCGTGTAATGTCGTCTTCTACCATTTCTGATAATAAAGGCATCCAATGCTTTTTGATCTCAGTTTGTGAATTTTCCATGAGCACCTCATGTGTTATTCTACAGCTTAACCACCCTTACACTAAAGAATCCTTTCCTATGTTCATTATGAAAATCTTTCCTTTTCACATGATGATGCTAATACTATGTGTGGATGCAGTGTATTAAGACCCCAATCTGCTTAATGCTCTCCAGAATTTGTCTTTGCCTTTAAAGCTAATATATAATTGGCATACATCCTTTGAATTGAAGTGAAAGGGTTACATGATGTTCTATGGTTATTAAATTCTTCTTTTAAAGTGGCACAAAAACACTCTAAAGGGTGTTTGGGTTTGATCATGTTTACATGACCTCTTCATCCACACCTCCAATTTCCTGATAATTTTCTGGTGTTTACTACTTGTACTTAATAGCCCTCACCAATAGTACCAAGGTTCCCAGCCTCCAGTAGAACTTGTATATAATCTCTCAGTTATGTCTCTTAAGTTTCTTTTCCTAATAACAAGGATTGTAGAAACTTTTTTCAAACATGGCAACCATCCATCCGTGAGTTCTAGACAGTTTCCCTGGACATATATTATGCCTCCAGGCATGCTTAAAAAAATTGTGTTATTATCTTTCTTCACAGATCTGTCTACTTTGAGCAGACCCTGATGGCAGGTATCGTATTCTACAGAGTAAAACTGTCTATCTTGAGTTTAACCTGAAATTTATGCTCCCAATTTAGGGCAAACAAAATCATCTTTGTCCTGTTACACACAGTCTGCATGGACCATCTCCTGGTGGGCAGTGACTTTTTACACACCGCTCACCTAATCTGAAAAAAATCACGGTCTAGACATGGCTCTTCCCCTATGGCGAGTACAAAATCCCTGGACATATGTAGGGCTAAGGCTGGTATGTTTAATCTGTGGTGGGCGCTCTACCCTATGACCCATGATGGCACCTTTTTTTATTTCCTCACACATCTTACTCTATCATATATTTGTTTGTACTGAAGGGGGTAGTCATCTTATTCATTACCTAACTGAGGCTGACACATTCATCATCTCTTGGTCAGATTACTTCTTGATAAAGGTCACATTTGATTTCTTTAAAAAAAAATTCTCTATGCTGCAAGACACTATTTTAGCGTCCATTCAAAACTATTTTGAGGTTTATGAGACTGCATATGTCCTCTCTTTCACCATCTGAAAGCCACATAAGGTTGCAGTGCAATGTCCAGTAATTTGTGGTCTCTCATCATAAAGCACAGCAATCTCACACTGTGACCAAGCTCATCTCGCTTCTGCAAACCTTAGAGGCTACTCACAAACGCTCCTGCTCTTCCAGTAGACTTCAACAAATCATGAAAGTTATGGGTGAAAGTCTTAAGATTTTGGGAGAAAAGAAATGCAGCGAAATCTCTGATGGTTCAAACAAACATTTTTAAGGGCAACAAAAGGCAGACAGCTTAGGGCTGAGAGGGCTCTGCGGGTCATCCTAGTTATTATAGTTGTTACAAGAAATATGGTTTATGAGCCTACATCCAAGAAAGATATCTTTTGAAGGTTCTATGACTTACTTAATAGCATAAAGCTGACCCTCTTCTTTCCTCTGGTGCTTCTGCCTTTTAGCACTTTTTGACTCAATGTGAACTGCCCAAACAGCTGTGTCCAAGCCCATACACTTAATTGGTGTCAGTGGTGCAAGTAGAAATGTTTTCTTAGTGGTACTGATAGTAAAAATTGGCGTGGTCACGTGTCATGGGGGCCTGGTCACCCGAAACTATGAGACTATGGGAGTGGCTACATGACAATAGGAGTATGGCCACATTATGCCACACACTGTAATGCTACTTACACATTATGCCAAACACCGTAATGCCCATTACACATTATACAACACACTGTAATGCTTATTACACATTATGCCACACACCTTAATGCCCATTACACATTATGTCAGACACCGTAACTACCATTACACATTATGCCACACACCGTAATGCCCATTATACATTATGCCACACCCAATGATGCCTTACATATTATACCACACACCGTAATGCCTATTACATATTATGCCACACACAGTTATGCGACACACAAAAATGCCCTTTATAAATTATGCCCCAGCAGTGGGCTGGTCGTATCACCACATTTCTTAATGGTACTCCATACCACCCTACTTTCAGCACTGATTGGTGTATCAAGGAGGATGAAGTGGCTACTGCTCTTAAAACCCAGAAATTGTCCAAGGCCCTAGGCTCAGATGGCTTCACTCTTACTAAAAAGCGTTTGCCAAGGAACTGACCCCACGGCTCACCCAGGTGTTTAACTTAATCTTGTCCAACAGGGAGTATAATTCCACCCTGACCCTACTCTCTCATATTGTTGGAATTCCTAAGTCCCATTATAGGGCCAATCTCACGTTTGAATATAGTCATTAAGCTCCTGGCGAAAGTACTGGCAATAAGGTTGAGCGAGTATGTGGCCTATCTTATTGAACCTGATTAGGTAAGGTTTGTCATCATCCCCCGTACCAGGCAATGAACAATACTAGGCATGCTTGCAGACCTCCTCTTTCACATTAATTGTTTAGGATCCCTTCAGTCATCTTGGCACTTGCTGATGAGAATGCCTTTAATAGGCTCTCATGGCATTTTATGTTTCAAATGCTAAAAACATTGGATTTCAGGGTGACTTTTTTTTTTTTAAGGCCAATCGGGCACTTTATCATTCCTTTTCTTTAGTTGACACTACTAATGGATTTACTTCTTATGCAATGGACAGGGCTGTCTATATTCCCCACTTCTATATGCTTGCTATGATCTGTGGATGTGTGGTCATGAAAGGAGTCCAGGTGGGTCCTCATCAATAAAAGGTCTCACTTTTTTCCAATGATGTTTTCATTACCTTAACCAATCCTTTAGTTTCCCCCCCGTAAATCTGTTCAAAATGTCATATTGTTATGGTCAGGTTCCTGGCTAGAAGATTAATAATTTGAAATCTACAGCACTAGCTCTACACCTCTCTACTCATGTATCAAAAACTCTGGAGCTCAAATTTGGGTTCCAGTGGTGGCCCTCATCCATTCGGCACCTAGGTGAGCAAATTACAAAACATTATGACCAAATCTAATTACCCCTCACTACCAGCCTCTGTCAAGCAGGACGTTGCCATCTGGGACTCCCTGTTCATCTCCTAATTTGAACAGTAATGCCCTTATTTATCAATGAGTGATAAATTTCACTGTGAGTGATAAATTGCACCAGTCAATCAGCTCCTAACGTCCATGTCAAGCCTCTTTTAGGCCAGTCATCAATTATTATTTTTAATATTGTAAAAAATGTTGGAGGAGGAAGACCTGCTTTGTGTCCACCCATGATTAACTGCCTTATTGTCAAGGTTAACAGTAAATAGTGACATTCATTTTATGATATGTTTGACATATATGCTATCCTTTCAGTGCTTGGAGCTAAAGAGCAGGATATATAGTGACACCTAATGGTAAAAAAATAATAATAGTGACATGAGAAAAACAGATCTTTATTAAAAGTACAAATGTAACCACTTATTAAAAAAAATGTAAAACCAACAAGACAATTAAATTAGAACACTTAGCTTTTTAGAATGTATTTCTCCTGCTCTACCAATATTTTATCTGTATTTCATTACGTAAAATAAATAATTCACCTGTTTCTTAGAACACTTTTTGTCATGAGACCATATGCCAATTCTTAACCACTTTCAAATGCATACAAAATGTGCACTAAATATCCTGCAAGCAGAACTACAGTATTTCGATGGTTTTGCAAATGCATATCAGATTGCAAATTAATGCAATTATCTATTATAGTGACAAATGTTAAGGGGGGTACTCACGGAGCAATATTCTAAGCAATCTGACTTGATTGCTTAGAATTTAAGCATTATCGCACCGTGTGTACCACCTACAGCGATAGCGATGCGCAGCCCCGCGCATCGCTATCGCTGGTGCTAGATTGGCCTGCCGGCAAGGCCAATCTAGCAGGTCGCTCACTTCACCCGCTGGGTGAAATGAGCGGCCCCCCGTCTCCCCCCGCACGCTCAGCACACATCACGCTGTGCTGAGCGGGGGGGGGGAGATGTGTGCTGAGCGGTTCGCTCAGCACACATCTCTCCCACATTGGCCCGTCTATATGGGCCTTTAGCCCTGTGAACAAAAGTACAGTGTTGATTAGATTATAGATTCAAATTATCGATATGCCTCTTGTAACTGATTTATTTTTAAAATACAAATTTGCATTATTTTTAAATGGTAAATGTCTTTTCATAAGAACAATTGTACTAATGGATGTTAAAATTGTTAATCGATGCAACCACAATAACCCCCGCGGCGGCACTGCACATGCGCAGGTCAGGTCCTGCATGTGCTTGCGCAGTTAATGCGATTGGGTTGCATTAACTGTGAACGCCTCTGCCTGATTGCTAAAAAGCAGAATCTACAATCCTTACTGAATAGGGTCATACCCTGTAAAAGTTTAGAAAAAGTTGTCTCATCTGCTAGAACATAAGATTCTTTTAGACTACTTTATTTCATTAAAAACTATTGAGACACTTTTTAAAATAGCCATACAGATGGAAAGAAAAAGAAACCAATTGACTTGGAATAACCTCCAAATGATTACAATGTCTTTGTAATTGTATGGTGGTAAACGAAAATCATATTATTGTTATTATATACTGAGTTTGTGAAAATCAATAACTGCAGATTAAACAGCCTATATCTGGATAAAGCTTCAGCAACAATAAAGAGTAACTGAATAAGCATTTCCAGTAATCTCTGGCAACTGTGGGCCTGATTCAGAGATAGACTCAATGCCAATGTTGGACGCAGTAGATCAATTTTTTGCCACTGTGTATGCATCCTGGTCGCACTTTGCAAGTCCTGCGATGTTGCTGCTGCAGCGACTTCAGTGAGGATTTATTCACAGTGAATGAAAGGCAGCGAGCATTTTGGGCAGGTAATAGGGGGGTAGCAACCCACACGATGACATGTCCCGGATGCTTCTTGGGCATGTCACAGCTTGCGACTGAGATCTTGTATGCATAGACAATGGCTCCAGCATCTTACTACTAGCGGCCATGCTGCAGGACCATATGGTTACTAATCCGATGTCTGTGTCTTAATAAACAAGCAGCACATCTGAGACACCTCCATGTATGATGGTTAAAATATCGATATCTGGAAATTACTGACATGGACAGAATGTCATCATCAGCATTAGGAGTAGGGGTTACAAATACGTCATAAATGGATTGTCAACACTGTGAACATGTTGACAAGTTGTCTGCTAAAATGATCACCATGTCTAATTGGTCACCATTGACTAAGCTATACTGATCCCAGTACAATCATACCTAGTGACAATATAGAGACAAAGGTAGTGAAAGTCGCCTTCTCTACTGGAAAGTATGGGGGTGGTAATGAATGACCTGGCTGTAACTGCTGCAATGGAGCATTACCTAATATGAACTGCATAATCCATACAGGAGAGAGATCTAGTGCTCTTTGTAGTGCAGCGGGCTACAGACCTGGGGTGCTCTAAGCCAAATACAGGAACATTCATACTGTATATATGCAGCATATACTTTTCTAAATTGTGTAAAGCAAGAAGATATACACTTTGTATTTTTTTTGTAACAGGGCTAATATTATACATTTGCATCAGTAAGGCTTCATACCCTGCGCAAGTCTACCAAATAACTGTTGCGGCAGTGAGAAACAGGGAGATACAGGGGTCTATTTACTAAGCCTTGGATGGAGATAAAGTGGACAGAGAAAAAGTACCAGCTAAACAGCTCCTAACTGCCATGTTACATGCTGTGTTCGAAAAATGACAGGAGCTGATTGGCTGGTACTTTTTATCTCTAGCCACTTATCTCCATCCAAGGCTTTGTAAATAGACTCCAAAGTTTCACTGCCTCCAACCACACACAGCGCGATGCACGTACACACACCCCTTGTATTGGGAGGATGTGCACCCCCACCACCAAGGAGTAGCTACAATAGGTGCAGGGAGTGTGGCTATTATGGGGCTCATGCTGCCTCTGGGGCGCGGCCTTCCCCCTGCACCTATTTACGCTATTTGATTTTTTTTTTCTTATCAGTGTGCTACAGGCACATCTGCTGTCCCGGCAGTCTTGGTCTCTGCTCATTGTCACTGATGCTGGGAGGAGGCGTGGTTGAGCCTGCAGGGACATCCACGGACTATGGCCATGTCTCCTCCCTGTTTCAGTCAGTGAGGAGAGACAGAGCAAGCCCAGGAGAGCAGTGACGTGCCTGCAGTGCACATAAACAAACAGCAGCCAACGGGACTCTGAAGGAGAGCCCCTACCCACTGACTCGGTCCACCGGGGGAAGGGGTGGGCAGTTGAGTCGAAAGTGGTCTGCTGCTGGGGAGAGTAGGGGGGAGGGGGAGGAATGGGCCATGAGGATTGAGCTTTAAGTAGTATTGGAAGTGTGTGTGTGTGTGGGGGGGGGGGCATGGGGTTTATGCTATGGAGCCTCCAAAGGTATAGCTATGCCCCTACCCACCACCAATTTATTATTCTGCCGGCTTAACCAAAGAGATTGCTGTCTTTGTGAGTACACAGTACTCATTATTAAAGTGTCAGAAACCGATGTGCTTAGTGAGCAGTGTCAGACTATTCGCACCCCTTTGTTGCTCTTCATACACATTTTGCATTTATTCATAACACGTTACTGCCTGCGATCTAGCTGCATCTTTATGAACCATATATATCTTGGTGCTGAGATTGCATGTGCTTTGCTTGCTGCTGCCTTGCCACTGGTCCAGCACTGAATACATTCCACCTTCACCTCTGTGCTGATTTATATTTTATGTCCCTGTAACCCAGTTTAATTCTGTATATACAATAGTTTGTAATCTGACCTGGATTGTTTTACTCTCCAAACCGGACTTGCTTCCATGAATTTGTATTTGGGTTCATACTGTCCTGAACACAGATTGCCTCTTGTACAGTATATTCTGCCTTCTCTAAAGCCCCTTGTTAAAAATGTCAGAAAAACAACATACAAACTAAAGCTATTTTCCATCTTAAAATCACCTGTCATAAATGTGGATCCTTTGCAGATGAATGAAAAACCTCATACAAACCAAATGTCTTGAGCTGTAACTGCATGGCGTAAGGTAAGAGGTACCTTAACTAAAGCAACTTGCTAACAGATGCTACTAAGCATGAGTTACCAAGTAATCCCAGCCGGCACAGTTTTACTGACATGGATATCTCAGCCAACGAGGGACCTGACCACTTGCCCTGCTTCCCCTCCATAGTGCACCTCTTGTAAAAGGCTTAGTGCACGTGCACATACACCCTTACTTAACCCTGAACGCCTGCCCCCATCACACTGTCCTAGTCAGTGCACATCCCTCTACCCCCTTCCCAGTGTTGTACACCTTTTAAGGTTTTTTTTTTGTTGCACCAATGTCAATTAAGGGCCCTACACACTTGGCGATATTGATGGATGATATGAACGATATTGCTCAAAAATGAACGATAAATCATTCATATTGTTGTGTGGATGCATCAACGATGAACGATGCGCAGTCGTTCATCGTTGGTCGATCGTTTATTCATGCAAGCCAATTTGGACGATATTGATGTAATGTAATGTCATATTGTCCAAATCGGCCATAAAAATCATTCAGTGTGTATGTAAAAAATCGTTGATGAAAAAACAGCCAACGATTATATCGTTGGTCGTCAAAATCAGCCAAATCGCCAAGTGTGTAGGGCCCTTTAGTCTGTCCCTGTCAGTTTATACTGATCAGTGTATTAGCAGTATTAGATACCATTAGTAGTTGCAACAACTTTATATGTGTTGAAATTATTCCACACCTGGCACACTTTATGTGATCCACTTTGCTAGTTACTCACATTATATGTATGTATTGTATATAGTCTACATTTACTAACAACTAGCTCTTAATGTCTGATATCATCCTTCTTACATACTACATAAACCTGATGACGCTCTAGCATATCACTAAGAACAAACTGCCTGTAACAACCCTAGGTTAAAGCTTGTGTATCCCTTCTATCATAATTGTGAAATCAGTGTACGTACTGGTGTCCTGCCATTCACGTCTAGTACTTACCCCAGGGGTAGCTAGCACTGGTCCCTGATGAATACCTGCATTGCATACAAGACCGTGCCTCTGGGATAAGTAGTGTCAAACTGAGCTAACAGAATCCAGATGCAAGCACAGGGTTAGGGGTTTATAACAATGAGACCACCTAATGAGTGGTCTTACCTTCATAAAGTATTTCCATAGTAAAAGAGCATCAATTTAGAACAAAAAAATTAAGCCGGTCACAAAGACTGTTCTCCCTCCTAGCTCAGAATCTCGGGCAGAAATTCAGAATAGCACAATCTGTTGTTATTTCTCCTGCTCAAATAAAAACCACAGGTTTCTCATGAAAGTGTTTAATAAAACCTTAGCCCAGGGGCACTTGTTCAAGTGCATTTAACCATAATTGGTATATTATTCACCCATGAGCTGACAGAAAAAGAGGGAAGATACCCACAGTCAGCACAAGGGGTCAATGTACAAGGAGCTATAGCAGATTGTATACTGCCAGAGGAGGGAAACCTAGCATATTTCTCACACACTGTATACAAACTTTAAGGAGTTTCTGTGGAGGTAACAAGAACGTTTGCCTCATCCAATCAATGAGGTTTGAATGACCAGGGCCTTATCGGTTAAAACTTCACTAGCTAAATTTATATGAACCACATCTGATATGCAAAGATTTTTTTTTGCTCCATTGATCTGGCCAGTATGTATTCAGAATGTCAAAATGGGCGTTATGCAGAAGATATAGACATTGATACAATGTAGCTATTGTGAATGTTGATGGGCACAATGGAGACAGCTGATATTATTGTTAGGATTAAGCAGCAGTTTAGTGTTATAGTTACAAAAAAATGCCTTGTCAACATTTTCCCAATGTCAACATTCTCACCCTAGCACTCTAGATTACTGAAGTCCTTATACCTATTTGTAATAAGATACCAGTACCTTATTACACTACAAAGGTTATAGAATTTGTTTTTGAGTTTCTCGAAGACTAATTTTTTTACACTTCAAAAGCTAGTAGCAGAACTACCCTATTACAGGTCAGAAGAAGGAAACTGTTGATTGCTTTCAGGAGAACAGATTTAAAGGCTACCAGTGACTCAGAGAACATAAGGTGGTGCAGCAAACCATTTATCCACTTGTGACGTAGTGCTTTATGGTGAACTCGATGAATTGGCAGATTGCCTTCTCACCACCTCTTCATTTGGAGCAAGGTAACCCCATCAGTTGAGTTCTATTGACTTTTGCTCAGACTTAACTGGCCGCCAGACCTGTTCTTATTCTAACTAGATTTGTTTTCCCACCAGAGATTTTCCTAGAAAGGATGGTAATCAAAATTGCTATATTTTAAAATTTAGTTTGCACATTTAGTCCGGGGGGAATATAATGGCCGCAAGTTTGAAAAACTGCAGATTTTGCATGGCGTTTCAGGTCGCTGTATGTTATAGGATGCCAACCAGAGGCAAACGCTCCAGGAAACCGCCAGAATTCCTCTACACTGGATACAAGTCACTGTATCGATTTTTGTAATGTCAAACATACAAGCCGCCAGATGAAATAGCTTGTAACTCGTAATCACGCCAGAAAACGTAGCAAAATAAAAGAAGTCCCTCTGGCTGGCGAGATTGCCCATACTGAATGCATTTATGCTTTCCGTCTGGCCAGAAAATAATAGACAAATTAAAAATATGTATTCCTTTACCACTATTTAATACTCAATTAAGGGGCCAAAGATATAAATATCTTAATGGGACATAATTATGCAATTTAGTATTGGGTCAATATGTTAATGTTAAAAATAGGAACATTTTAAATTCTGAAGACATTTTTATGTGAATTGAGGCCATCTTAATGAATGAAATAAGTAAAATAAATTTAATTTGATTTTTATATGCAATACCCACAAATTATACATTGTTGTTCTTTTTTTACATAGAAGACTGTTTACTCATTCTAACAAGTCAAACGAAATGTAATGTAGATAAAGTATTCTTTATTGAAATTTCAAGTAACTGTAGCAAACGTGATTTGTAAATATTTTTTCTTTTTTTATAAACACAACAAATCAATACTTTGCAGTTCTTTCTTCTGCATTAATTCATTCAAAAATAGGCACTTTGGGTCTAATTCAGACCTGATAGCAACAGCAAATTTGTTCTCTAATTGACAAAGCCATGTACAATGCAAGGGGTGGTGGGGAAGGCAGGTATAACATGTGCAGAGGGAGTTAGATTTGGGTGGGTTACATTGTTTCTGTGCAGGGAAAATACTGGCTGCTTAATTTTCACACTGCAATTTAGATTTCAGTTGTAACCGGCAGGATTCTAAGGGGTATATTCCAGGAACGTGCGGTGAGTGCACGTCACTGGTATATTAAATTGAAGTTGAAAGCTGCTGTCTGTTGAAAAGAGGGCAGTTTTCGACTTTTTTAGGTCGGAAGGGGTTCCGACCTATTCAATATAACCCCAAATTATTCTACAAGTCGAGGAATTTGACTTGTCGAAAAGCACGTGGAGCGGCGGAATAGCCGCATGTAGCTGTATGTATGCATGTGCATATAATATATAAAATTAAATAAATATTCCTACCTTAAATACACAGACTTGAGGGGGTGGCTTCGTGTCTGCATAGAATTTTTTTTTTTTATTTCGTCAGTCCTGGGCCCCACAATTTCTGGTGGCAGCCCTGCACATGGTTCCTAAATAATATGATAATAAGAAGAAATAATACACTATGCTATTTGCTTTTGGTATTATGCTGAAGCAATGATTTCTGTGCTAGATGGCATCTTTTGTCAAGAAACGAGTTTGGGTTTAGCAATCCTGATTTAAATTTGCTTCTTCTAATCACAAATTTATAACCTGATATTTTACTGGACACCCAAAATTTGCAATTTTATGGGGCAACCAAATTTATTTCAAAGTGCTACATTTGATTTCAGAGTGGTCCTCAGACTGGATCACTGAATTGGACTGAAGTTATAAAAAGTGCAATAAATTCTTGAACTTTAGATAACTATAAAAAATAGCTAAGTCCAGGTGAGTATATTCAAGCCAGGTTACACAAATTCAAGCTCAAACGCATAGCATTCATGATTTTGAAATCGTGTACAGATTAGCCAGATTACATAATCATCTGCCTGTCACGAGAGAAACAACTGCAAAAAGTTGGAGCAATGATGCTAAAAAAATAGGCACTTTGGGTCTAATTCAGACCTGATAGCAACAGCAAATTTGTTCTCTAATTGGCAAAGCCACGTACAATGCAAGGGGTGGTGGGGAAGGCAGATATAACATGTGCAGAGGGAGTTAGATTTGGGTGGGTTACATTGTTTCTGTGCAGGGTAAATACTGGCTGCTTAATTTTCACACTGCAATTTAGATTTCAGTTTGAACACAGTGCACATGGTTTTGCCCATTAGAGAACAAATTTGCAGATGCGATCAGGTCTGAATTAGGCCCTTTATTTGGTTGTAAATGTCTGTATGTCAGTGACATTACATATTTCATAGATTGTCTCATAACTTACAAAACACATGACCTGGGTCATTGAGACAAAGGTTTTAAAAATATTTTGCACATTGCCTTCTTTCCCAAACTAGTTTTTTGTTTTTCAAGGGATTTTCATAGATTGCTAATCTAATTTGACATAACACTATGGGGCGTATGCAATTAGCTCAGTTTTTTCGCCAAGGTGAAAAAACTAGCTTTTCGCTATTTTTAGGGCAAATGCAGATTCTCCCTATGCAATATTTTCGCCTAAGCGAAAAATGTGACAGGGGCGGAAAATACGTGGATCAGCGAATCCACTCGTTTTCCGTCAAAAATGCGGGTAATTTTCGCCGATTTTGAGGCATTTTTCGCCAATTCCTTTTCACTTAATAAAAGGTGAAAAAGCATTGGTGAAAATGCCTTCAAAACTGCCGAAAACGTCCCTAAATGAATACGAGTGGGGCGAATTCATTAGTTCCGAACTGTAATCGGAACTAATTGCATACGCTCCTATGTTTCCTAATTAGTGGTAAAAGTGAACTATGTAAAATTAGAAATAAATAGTTGTGACACAAATATGGTATGGCAACTATGTGTGTGCGCAACTATAAAAAGGGCAATTGTGTTCCCAAATCTTCCTAAAGAAGACTGGCCATCTGTATGTCATTTAGCACAAGAAATTGGACTTCGGGTTCAAATTAGATGAACTCAGATTGCTATTTTCTAACATTTGAAGCTTTTACCATTGTTTCTCACTTTTTTAATTTTATTTATCGAGACTTAGTAATAAAAAATAGTTAGCAAACAGTATGCTACAAATCATATATATACACACACAGATATACAGATGTGTGTGCATGTGGGATTATATACACACACACACACACACAGTCCTCATGTACAAATCTCATCATGTATCTGTGCTTCCATAATACTGTAGTATACTTTTAAATAGGACACTCACATTTTCATTAAAAAAAATAACTTGAAATGTATGTTCACCAACAAGAGTGCATCCAGCTCACATGCTGCACATTCAAGCTGTATCCAGTAACTCATACTTATCTGCAAAATATCATAATCAACGTTTCTCTCCCCTTTCCGACCATTCTCAAGATTTCCAGCAGTGCAACAACAGAAATTTTCAAACCAAGATAGTGAGTTCACTGCAGGTTTTTAACACTTAAGACATGTACCTATTTTATACCTTTATTTTATATATTTTAATACAGGTCACTGTATGTGAAATACCATTGGGAACTGGATTTTCACAAATTTAGCAGGAATGTGCCCTGTGCCATAGCCTACAAACTATTTGGTTTGGTGCACTTAAAGGCACTATCAAAATTAGCTACATTTCCCAACATCCTGTCTTTTCAACCATAAGCATTGATATAGTTTTCGTAATTGCAAGTGAGGTTTGTGTTTTATAAAGAACAATTGCTTATATAAAGTTGTCATACTTGTTCTACTTTTCAGGGTATATTCTGCTCTTAAACTAATAAACCAATGAGAGTGTAGCTAACAAATTGAGCATTTGTATGCATTAAATACATAAAACACTGCATTGGACATAATGATAAGCATATTGCCAATACCCCAATGGTTGTCGGTATTTTGACCGACAGGATTTTGATTGTACTGTAGGTAAATTAACTGCATCCTCTTATAAATTACTATCATTAATCTACTTTATGGTTTCCTAATCACTGAACATCAACTAGATGTATGTTTGAGGTCCATTCAGCCCATCACTCACAAGAGGTTGAAAATTCTGGACAGTTCAGCACAGATCCAATAATATCTCTACTGCTGGACAGAAATCCAAATTACGTATGACCAATGTTAAGGACCACTTATTTTACAGACTTGATTTTTTTGAAAATGTTGCCTCCACTTGCATCACAACAGGACTGTTGGGAGGTGCAGTATATTTGGTAATAATTTCAATTCTTACAGTACTGTATACTGTGAAATTTGTAAAAACTTATGATTCAAATTGTCTCCACTGTCTGCCATGGAATTTCACGTTTCACTGGCACACTTTGGCCTAAATGGTGCCAAAATGACCCCTAATTTCAGAGAAATCAGAATTTTAAATCGCATTCCACTGAAAGGAGCACAAATAGAACTCAAAGATTTTATTGTCAAAACTTTGCCTCTCTGTCAACAGACCTAATCAATCATGAAATTAAATTCACAAATCTCTGCCGGCAATTTCACTTGTCTCTATTAATTACCATTTAACAATGTAAACCATGGCACACACCTCATTAATATATGAAATCAGCAGATTTCCAATAAGAACTAAGGGAGTAAGGCTACAGGTATACTTGCCTATTCTCTGGTATTCCGGACTAACACATTTTGGAGAATCCTACCAGAGTCCAGGAAAGCAGGGAGCCATTCTGTATCCAGCCTATAAGAGGTTTGGATTCATGACTAAGTGTCACGTCTGGCAGGGTTTGAGGATCCGGCAGCTGAGACTTGCCCGAGGAGGTAGCAGGCTGTGAATAAACCAGATGAGGGGGCTGGATATAGTTCCTTCGCATGGGACACGGAGCAATGAAGAACGTAGGCGAGGTTTGAGAGTCAATGGAAAGTATTTATTATGTACAGGGCTGAGGTAGAGAACCGAGGCTGAAGATCAATGGCTAAAGACATGGCTGGAGGTGAAGAACTGCGGACTGTGATTCGAAAGACGAGACTGTAGATGATGAACTGTGGAACTGTGGATGGTAGTTGAAAACGTGGCTGGAGACGAGTACTGTGGACTGTGGTTTGGAAAACGAGGCTTGAAGATGATAATCTGCAGGCTGTGGTCAGTGGTACAAAGGCGTGGCTGGTGAAGGAGATCTGTGGAGTGTGGCTTGAAAGACGAGGCAGAAGACCCGGGGCCGACTGTGCCCAAAGAGTCATACTGGACCGGGTTTTCCAGGAGCGCTTCCACAGGCAGTAGCAGGCAAGAAACGGCAGGGCTGCAGCAGCAACAGAGAACCGACCAAGCAGGATCAGGAGGAACCAAGATACAGCAGGAATCCTGGGAGCACAGGCTAAAGCACCTACAACAGGGTTGTAACTTGAAGCACTGGCATCCCTGTCCTAAACCAGCCCCCTTTTATAGGGAGAGCTTCCCCTGGATTGACTGGAAGAAACAGGAAACAGGAACTATGCTTAAAACTTGGTCTCCAACATGGCGGCGCCCAGAAATGCAGACCTTTTTGCAAAGCCACATTGCTCACTGCCCCTGGCCTCCAAGCAACGGTTCAGCAAGAGCGACCCGCTGTAGCGGCGTCCCGCCGCCACGAGCGGACCCCCTCACCGCCGCTACTGCTGCCCACGGATCCGGCGCAGCAGCCCACCTCCGCCGCTGCCCGCACAACGCCAAGGAAGCCAGCCCCGCAGCCCCAGCGTACCGGTAAGACTCTGGACGCTGACAGTACCCCCCCCTTTGCGTGTGGACTCCGGACACCTATGTGGTTTAGTTGGAAACTTGGCATGAAATGTCCCAAGAAGTCTTGCAGCATGGACATCCTCTGCATCTACCCAAGATCTCTCCTCTGGCCCATACCCCTTCCAATCAACAAGGTACTGGATGCGACCATAACGTCTGCGAGAATCGAGGATCTTGTGAATCTCAAATTCATCTCCATGTGCTGATTGGATCTTGGGCGATTTAGGCAGAGCGGCTCTGAACCGATTAAATACCAGTGGTTTTAAGAGAGAAATATGAAATGCATTAGGAATTCTTAACTGCGTAGGTAATTTCACTTTGTAAGCCACAGGATTTAAACACTCTTTCGATTGGGTAAGGCCCAATAAATCTGGGAGCAAACTTTTTTGTAGGAACCTTTAATCTTAGGTTACGTGTGGAAACCCAAACCCGATCTCCTACCTTAAGGCTTGGTACAGCTTTTCGTTTCAGATCTGCATAGGTCTTATATCTCTTGGATGTCTTGAGCAAAGTCTTGTGAATTTGTTTCCAGGCTTCAGTAAATTGACGAAGTGTTGACTCTGCGGCCGGAACCTCGAGCGTAGGCAGAAGTTGGAAGTCAGGAACTCTTGGATGGTTACCATAATTAATGAAGAATGGAGAAGATTTTGTGGCAGAGTGATAAAGATTGTTATGGGCAAATTCTGCGAACGGGAGGAAGTCCAGCCAGTCGTCCTGTGAGGAGGACATGAATAAACGCAGAAAAGTCTCCAGATCCTGGTTCACTCTCTCTGTTTGACCATCCGTTTGAGGATGATATCCTGAGGAGAAGTTTAATTTCACGCCAAGAGCAGAACATAGGGATCTCCAAAACCTGGCCACAAATTGAGGACCTCTATCAGACACGATTTCCTGGGGTAGACCATGGAGTCGAAAGATCTCTGCTATAAACAATTTTGACAACTGGGATGCAGATGGAAGATTAGCCAGAAGAACAAAGTGTGCCATTTAAAAGAATCGGTCAACTATGACCCATACGGTGTTCCGCCCACCAGACATAGGTAAATCTGTAATAAAGTCCATAGAAATATGCGTCCATGGTCTTAGTGGTACCGGCAAAGGATGGAGTAACCCGGCTGGTGGACCTTTGGGACTTTTATGCTGGGCACATTTTGGACAGGCAGCTACGAATTCCTGAACGTCAGTCCTGAAATGAGGCCACCAGTAGGAGCGCTGAATGAATTTAAGTGTCTTATGACCGCCCGCATGGCCCATAAAGGAGGAGTGAGCCCATGTAAGAAGTTTTTTGCGAAGATTTGGTGCAACGAAGATCTTCCCTGGAGGAGGAAGTGGAGAGGTATTAGTTGCAGAAAAAGAGGTGGATTCCAGGATAAATTGCTCTTTTGAACGGTCAGAGGGTTCTTCTGAACTTAGGGAGCGAGATAATGCATCTGCCTTTTTGTTGAGGGAACCTGGTCGGTAACCGAGTTTAAAATTAAAACGGGTAAAGAAGAGTGCCCATCTTGCTTGGCGTGGGTTCAGACATCGGGCTGACTGTAGATACAGGAGGTTCTTGTGATCCGTGGTCACCGAAATTGGATGCTGAGCTCCCTCCAACAAATACCTCCACTCCTCAAAGGCCAACTTAATTGCCAGTAATTCCTGTTCCCCAATAGCGTAATTCTGTTCAGCGGGGAAGAATCTTCGTGAGAAGAACGCACAAGGATGGACCTTCTTGTCCTCGAAAAGCTGGGATAATACTGCTCCTACTCCTACAGTAGAGGCATCAACCTCCACCAAGAACGGACGGCTGAGATCGGGTTGTCGAAGAACTGGAGCAGTCGTGAAGGCCTCCTTTAAAGATGAAAAAGCCTCCAAAGCCTCTGGAGACCACTTGGCAGGATCAGCTCCCTTCCTAGTTAATGCGGTTATAGGAGCTATGACAGAAGAATAATTTTGAATGAATCTTCGGTAGAAGTTAGCAAACCCCAGGAAACGTTGAATTCCTTTAAGGGTAGCTGGAAGTGCCCAATCCTGAATCGCCTGGACTTTAGCGGGGTCCATCTGTAACGTCTGCCCTGAAAGAATGTAACCGAGGAATGGAATCGTGGGTACTTCAAAGGTGCACTTCTCTAATTTACAGAATAACGGATTCCTTCGTAAACGAGTTAACACTTCTTTGACTTGTTCCCGGTGGGTCTTCAGATCCCTAGAAAAAATGAGGATGTTATCCAGATACACTACCAAGCAGTCATAGAGGAGATCTCTGAAGATTTCGTTAACGAACTCTTGAAAGACGGCTGGGGCGTTACATAGGCCAAAAGGCATTACCAGGTATTCGTAATGGCCGTCGCGGGTATTAAATGCCGTCTTCCATTCGTCCCCTGGGCGAATACGTATAAGATTGTAGGTCCCCCGTAAGTCCAACTTAGTAAATACAGTAGCTCCTTTAACACGGTCGAACAGTTCTGGAATCAGGTAACGGATATCTGTTCTTAATTGTTATGTCATTGAGACCTCTATAGTCAATACAGGGCCGCAACCCCCCATCCTTCTTTTTGACGAAGAAAAACCCTGCTCCGGCCGGAGGTGTAGAAGACCTGATAAACCCTTTCTCCAAGTTCTCCCGTATATACTCCGACATGGCCTGTGTCTCGGGAAGTGAGAGAGGGTAAATTCGACCTCGGGGAGGAGTCTTACCGGGTACTAGCTCAATGGGACAATCCCAAGTACGATGCGGAGGCAAGGTGTCCGCCCGATGCTTACTGAAAACATCTTGAAAAGATAGGTACTCCACAGGAAGGCTGGAAGGGTTGGAAGAACAGAGAGGTCTAACTGAAGGTAAACAGTTCTGAAAGCAGTCTTGTCCCCAAGAGAGAACATCCATAGTTTGCCAATCAATGTGGGGATTGTGTCTGATTAACCATGGAAACCCTAGGATTAGTTCATGAGAGGCTTTAGGAATTACAAGGAAAGAGATTTCTTCTGAATGGAGAACTCCGACCTTCATCTTGAGAGGAATAGTACGAAAGGATATAATACCCTCTGGGATATAACTTCCATCCACTGCGGTAACAGAAATGGTACGATCCAAAGGAACCATTTGTATTCCAGATCATTTGACCAGAGCTGACGTAATGAAGCTTTCGGCGGCTCCGGAGTCGAGTAGTGCAGGGATGAGAAGAGAAGAAGAAGGGAGCTCCAACTGGGTTAACAGGACAGACTCTTTCTTGGTATGTAATTCTGAGAATTCTCCTAGCTTGACCTCTCCAGCACAAACTAGGAGCGGGCGTTTCCCGGACGTAGACTGCAAGTTTTAACAAAGTGATCAGATGCACCACAATACAGGCAGAGGTTCCCTTGTCGCCGTCTCTGACGTTCTTCATTGGAGAGGTGGGAGCGATTAATCTGCATGGGTTCTTCCACAGTTGGTGATGATGGTATTGGTGGAAGAACAACTCTAGGCTTAGGGCGATCTGACCGCAACCTCTCCATACAGTGTTCTCTGTACCTCAGATCTAACTTATTGCATAAAGAAATTAGTTTATCCAACTTATCAGGTACGTCCCGAGTTGCGAGGTCATCTTTGATCTTTTCGGAGAGACCGCTCCAGAAAGCTGCAATGAGAGCCTCCTTGTTCCAGTTCAGTTCTGAGGAAAGGGTGCGAAACTGGATCACGTACTGACTGACCGTACGCGTGCCCTGACGCAGGCGCAGGATCTCCAATGAGGCGGCAGAAGTCCTGCCCGGTTCGACGAAGATTCTTCGAAAGGTGGCCATGAATTCTGGATAGTTAGATAAGATGGGATCCATCCTCTCCCACAAAGGTGAAGCCCATTCCAACGCTTGCCCGGTAAGTAAAGAAATTATATAGGCTACTTTGGTTCGTGCTGATGGGGAGTTGGCCGACTGTAGTTCGAACTGGATTTCGCACTGGTTAAGAAACCCGCGGCATTGTTTTGGATTCCCATCAAATTTACTGGGAGGTGGCAAATGCAAACGTGGAAGTGGTACTGGTACAGGAGGAAGCGGGACCGGAAGTGCCAATGTGGGAGCAGCTGTAGATACTTGAGGGGCCATCATGGCAACACAGAGAGAATCGAGACGTTCGGACATACTCTGCATGAACTGCACAATTTGAGATTGTGTGGCCTCCTGCTTACTTAAGCGAGACCAGATATCTGCAGTTGAATCCCCTCCTGAGGCCTGATCACCCGTCGAATCCATTGGGCCAGTGCTTACTGTCACGTCTGGCAGGGTTTGAGGATCCGGCAGCTGAGATTTGCCCGAGGAGGTAGCAGGCTGTGAATGAACCAGATGAGGGGGCTGGATATAGTTCCTTCGCAGGGGACACGGAGCAATGAAGAACGTAGGCGAGGTTTGAGAGTCAATGGAAAGTATTTATTATGTACAGGGCTGAGGTAGAGAACCGAGGCTGAAGATCAATGGCTAAAGACATGGCTGGAGGTGAAGAACTGCGGACTGTGATTCGAAAGACGAGACTGTAGATGATGAACTGTGGAACTGTGGATGGTAGTTGAAAACGTGGCTGGAGACGAGTACTGTGGACTGTGGTTTGGAAAACGAGGCTTGAAGATGATAATCTGCAGGCTGTGGTCAGTGGTACAAAGGCGTGGCTGGTGAAGGAGATCTGTGGAGTGTGGCTTGAAAGACGAGGCAGAAGACCCGGGGCCGACTGTGCCCAAAGAGTCTTACTGGACCGGGTTTTCCAGGAGCGCTTCCACAGGCAGTAGCAGGCAAGAAACGGCAGGGCTGCAGCAGCAACAGAGAACCGACCAAGCAGGATCAGGAGGAACCAAGATACAGCAGGAATCCTGGGAGCACAGGCTAAAGCACCTACAACAGGGTTGTAACTTGAAGCACTGGCATCCCTGTCCTAAACCAGCCCCCTTTTATAGGGAGAGCTTCCCCTGGATTGGCTGGAAGAAACAGGAAACCGGAACTATGCTTAAAACTTGGTCTCCAACATGGCGGCGCCCAGAAATGCAGACCTTTTTGCAAAGCCACATTGCTCACTGCCCCTGGCCTCCAAGCAACGGTTCAGCAAGAGCGTCCCGCCGCCACGAGCGGACCCCCTCACCGCCGCTACTGCTGCCCACGGATCCGGCGCAGCAGCCCACCTCCGCCGCTGCCCGCACAATGCCAAGGAAGCCAGCCACGTGGCCCCAGCGTACCGGTAAGACTCCGGACGCTGACACTAAGGGTGACATTTACTAAGCAGTGATAAGAGCGGAGAAGTGAGCCAGTGGAGAAGTGCCCATGGCAACCAATCAGCACTGAAGTAACATCTTTAATTTGCATACTACAAAATTATACAGAGCTGCTGATTGGTTGATGGGGCAACATCTCCACTGGCTCACTTCTCCGCTCTTATCACTGCTTAGTAAATGTCCCCCATAATTCAGTGAAAACTGCTGTATGACACTGCAGGGGCAAGGCCATGAAAAAGCAAATGGCATCACTACAACCCCTGCATACATTGTCTTTTGGATCTACCCTCTCAGAGGGGTGATCCAAAAAATCGTCAACCAAGGTACAGTATAAGTGCAAGAGTTGCATCGACTGCCATGCCTAAAGGCAAATTTAAACCCAAACTGCTTAATAACAGGCAAAGAGGTATGAGAGCCTTACAATCTATAGAGAATTAGACAGATATTAAATGTATACAGCTCCATGTTTAGTACGTATAGTTCCAAAATGCTCAGAATATGCAGTAGTATTGTACACAATGTTGGAACTGCATGCCCATACACTACATCTCTTATCCTCAACATATGGCGCCATATGACACCATAATAGAACCATTGTGCCACCATTAAAGAAGAATACATTAAAAAAAAAACTATTCTGACAAATTGCTTCATTACACCACCACTGCTAGAGGAAGCCGCCACACCAGACTTTCTGCACTAAGTTTAGTCCACAGTTACCTGGACAAAAGCAGATCACACATCTGCTCTTTGTACTTTGACCTGAAAAGAGCCTTAAATATTATATGGCAGCAAAAATAACACATACTATTTCCTTCTCTCAAAGTTAGTAATCTCTCTTTCTTTCTTTCTTTCTCTCTCTCACACAGGGCCAGATTTAGAGGTGGATGCAAATGCATTCGCTATTACGATTTTTTTTCCAGATTCGCAGATGCTAGTTTCAGCCTTCCCCTTGTGTACTTTGCATGTACCGTAAAGTGCAAGCCCTGAGATATCGACATTCAATGGCCATGGAGGTGAAAACACACCTGCGGTTGTAAACACGCCACCATTGGTGCATCATTGCCCTCACCATCAACACTTGCACCAGCCTATGGCAGACCCAGGTTCCCTTCTTAAGTTTAGCTAAACATGGCCTATGTGACTGTGGCACTTCAACTGGGAATGCAGCTACCTGCATTGATATTCCTGCTACACTGCCATAACACGCAAATGTGATGGCAAAATGCATGTTCAGTAGCAAATAATCACCCAACTGCACGGACACTGGCACTACATCCACCTCTGAATGTCTTTGATTAATATTTTCCAGGATATTAATATTTGCTTAAAATTAAGGAGTAGCCCAGACAAGGTCTTTCATAATCAAAATATTAATTATTAAAGATATCTTCATCTTATTAATGAATCTGTGCATGTGGAACTTGAAAAAAAACAAAACGCTGTACTGGTTTACGAAATCTCTGTATGGGCACTAATCCTGACTGATTTTTACACGCACTGGTGAAAGCTACATTTGTGCAGCAGAATAATTGTTATTTCTGAAGGCTTCCTGCAAATTAGTTATTTGTTCTAGCTGATAGTGAACAAAGGATTCCAGTTCCCTAATCTTTCATTGATAAATACAGGTAAATTATGCCTTGACTGTATCTATTGTTTCCGTTTCTTCTGCAGACTCCATTATGCTTGCTTTGGCTATTGTGTAATAATCTGGAGCCGGAAACAAAGTTCAGAGGCTGGAAAGGAGACGGTACGATATAGCGTCACTACAATCTAGAATGTCAATGCAAACAATGGATGTACAAGAGATAAGCAAAGCCGAAGGTGGCATACAGCAGCAATCAGACTGCACCTTTACAACACTTAAAACATGTTGAAAAGAGAAAATGTTGCATTATGCATTTTATATTTACATGGCTATTTGGAGACTAGAATATTAAGAGTGTCAAGTATCTTTTTAGTCTAATCAATTTAAGAATTGAAAGAAAATTACATTTTACAGATTGAAAAACATTACCCAATGCAGGAAAATTTTTATATTTATTGTATTTAAAACATGTCTAGTACTGTTATGGCAAAACAGGTCTTAAAATACTTCAACTTATAAAAAAAAAACCCACCTAAATCCTGCTAAGGTCATGACAGCAACAAATCACATGTAAGACTAAATATGTCTCACTGAAAGTAAACAAGTAACTGCAGGATCTGTTTTTATTTGCTGTAAGTGCTGGAACTTTTGTTTACATTCTTTTGGTTTTGGTTGATTATTTTTATTTTATGCTTTGCTGCCACTGTAGTCAAAAGGAAGTTGAACATACCTAACTGCCTAGTAGTGATTCATTATTACTAACAGGCCTGCAACATATTTCAGTGGGTACTGGATGTGTCATACTGAAAAAAGGTAGGAAGAGGAAAAAAACAAAAAAAACAAAGAGGGGTTATGAGTATCCTTGCTTCCTCAGGAATGGGGGTAAATATTTTCCTGGCAGACAAAAACCCATTTTATATGTTAGACTATTTACTGTATGATATTACATTTTTAAGAAAAGCTATGATGTAAAGAAGCTTGTACTTTGACAAAGAATGGCTTTTACACAGCTAAATATCTCCACATTTACCAATAACTAGTATCATGAAAATGTTGCTCATTTAGTGTGGTGGTTTTTTAATCCATATAAAAATACACACAAACCACATCACTACATTTCTGTATGAATTGAAGGTTTTTTGCAGCATCATACTTGCCTACTTATGAATATTGTGGAGTTTTCCCACATTGCTGGCAGAGTAGACCAAACTCTGGGATTCCAACCACTTCACTGGGGAAGTCGGTGGCAAGGGCATAGCTACCATAGGTGTAGGGAGTGCAGATGCTATGGGGCCCAGAGCTGAGAGGGGACAACTTCACTGTCAAAGTTATAGGTGTTACATTTTTCACCAATTGGTAGTACATTGCGGCCCTTACAAACTTTTGCCTTGATGACTACAATTTTTATCTCTGGACCTGCTCATTGTAATATGACATAATGTGAACGGAGGCACTGTAATGTGGCACAATATGAAGTGGAGGCACTAGACTGTAGCATATGATCTTGGGGCACTGTAATGAGGCATTAATATAGACTGGGGACACTGTATGTCATAATGTTAATTGGGGGTGCTCTGTTGCATAATGTTTACAGACATCCCTACAATGTGATATGTGTACTAGGGCACTACTAGGGTTCCTAAAATAAACTAGGGCACTACTATGGGGCATAACATGACCTACGGCACTACTATGGTTCAAAGAATGTACTAGGGCACTATTATGGGGCATAAAATGAACAACTGCAGGGGAGAGATGTTTTTAGAAGCATTGAGACAGGGGCCCCTTGTTGCAAAGGGGACCACAAAGTTCTGGCTACACCCCTGGTGGGTGGTCTGAGAGCTTGATGAATGTTTTGTGACTAATTGCCCTACTGTCACTGCAGTGAGGTCGAGGCCATGGTGACATGTTTGCATCACCACACCCCAGCACAGCCATCATCTACCTCACCTCCAGGAACTTTTGGAGGGTAGGGGCATCAATGATAAAAGAAGTTAACTTGTCAAGCCAAAGAGGTGCACAGCAAATTTCTCTATTAGGGGTAAATATATGAAGCAGTGATAAGAGTGGAGAAGTGAGCCTGTGGAGAAGTTGCCCATGGCAACCAATCAGCTCCTCCGTACAATTGTATAGTATGCAAATTATGTTACTTCAGTGCTGATTAGTTGCCAAGGGCAACTTCTCCACTGGCTCACTTCTCTACTTTTATCACTGCTTCATACATTTACCCCATAGTGTCCAGAATGAAAACAGTGCTTTCATTGCAGTAATAGAATCTATAGCACTATTGATTTCTTCCAATGCCCCATGCCTGTCTGCAATTGCACCTGCTTTTAGCTTGCAAAGACTGATGGGAGGAGTCAAGGAGATCAGGGGCATTCCTTGCTGGGTCACAACAAGGTGTATAAGGGCTTCGGTTCTTGTACCAGCATGCACAAATTAGATTTTGTTTTGGGACAAGATTATTTAAATATGATAAAAGTAATGTAGAAGGTACAGTTACATTTTATTTGTCTCCTCTAAAACTATGAGCATGCAATTATTTTTTTTTATCACTCCAAAAAAAAGAAAAGAAAAAAAGAAAAAAGAAAAAGTAGTCTTATGTCTGTGATGTGCTTTCTTCTAACAACCTTTTTTCTTCTCTTACATTCTACATTCCTAAGAATTGTGGAGATATATTGTAGGGTTTGTTTTTGTTTTCAATTTTTTTTTAGTCTTTTGAGTTTTCAAAAGCTGAGAAGAGAACTGAGCAAAATGTGGTACGCACAATAAAGCTCTTGACTATTCTGTAGACACATCATTTATTTTTCAAGTTTCACATTATTTATTTTTTCATTATTTTAATAACTAGACTGGACTTTGACAAATACTGTCAATGAGTCTCTTGTTGATCCAAACAAGCACATTTTATAAATGAAACACAAAAATAAGCAGATACACAAAAATAGTTTAAAAGACACTAATGTCACCTTACTGCTATGAGTTATTTAATACATCATTGTTCAATTAGCATTAATGTCTAGAATATAAAGTAAATCAGTGATTTCCAAATGTAATCCCCGAGTTAAAATATCACATGGTTATACAGCTCATCCAGTGCATTTTAGGGCACAGGAGTTGGGCATAAATTGAGGATGAGAATCTGGAAATCCTGTCCCCTTCTTCCCTCCTGTGACTTACACAAGCCTTTATAATCATTTTGAATTCTTCCCAGGCTTAATTCTGGTTTTGTTTGGTCCCTGGTTGGTGGGTGGCATAGAGTTTAAGAACGACTTAACTTAAGGTGCTTCATTCTCTTCCTTGTCAGAAATTCAGAGTTCTGAACAAAAATTTATTTTAGTTCCTTAAAATTAGACAATGTTATAATACAATCAAAATGCGTATATATTGTAAATCTCTAAGCCTCCACTAACAGACTAATTTCCACTCTGTATTCTGAACTCAGAATCTAAATTCTTGTGACTCTCATAAACTTGCCTAGTAAACTGACTTGTGGCAAAGGGAGACAACTAGGTTGAAATTAGAAAGAACGCTGCATCCATTTACATCTGTGACAAAAGATAATATACACAACTACTACATATGTGGTGTTAATTTCCAACAAGACTCAAACCAACAATCCTCTGTACAGTGCTGGAGAGGCTGCTCCTCAGCGTGCTCTTTCTAATACATCTGGTGGCACCGCCCAAATCTCTTTGGTTTCTGCCATGATGTGAAGACCTTTATATTCCCTATCCTCCAGATCAGCATTCTCATGATCTCCAAGTTTTTACTTCTGGCCCTTGGAGTATCAAGAACTTCTCATCATCAAAATAACTTCATGAGGCATGTACTGTAATCTCTGCTGCTACCTGCCAGCTAGCGATTAAAGGGAAACAACCTAACCCAATCTATAATTAATATAATGTTACATAAGCACTGCATGGAGTATATAATTTATAAAATTAAGAACTCTTCTAGATCCTTTGTCAAAATATGAAGTTCTTTTTCAATATATTTAAACTTTTGTTCAGCAATTTAATGATTGCATTTATTCCTACCTATACTAGACCTACACACCTACTCCCTACGTTTTGTTTTCATTTTTAAAGGTGTTTTTAGGTTAACCAAATCCTCTTATGAAAGTAAATTTCAGGTTTTTCTAATTTCAAAGCAAATTTAGCCCTAGAGCCTGTAATAACATATTTTTATCTGGAGAATGTACTGACATTTATCAGGTAACCTTGGCTTTAGAGAGTAATTACTCAAGCGTACAAGACTGTGCTTGGAACCATGCCACACTCAAGTAAAACAAGGAACACAAAACATTCTTTGTTTCTTCTTGAATGTAAATGGATGCTTAAGAATAAACTATGAGAATGGGATTATTTCACCTTCTGCTTGAAGGATTATTTTACAGTACACGTGTTACGTACTAAGTAAATCAGACTATTATGACAGCACTGAAATAGTGACATTACAATTCTATACAAATAACACATCTACTACTTAGCACTTATAATTATTCAGGCAACAGCATAATGAGTACATTTGGGCTATAATGACCAGCTGTAAAAAGTTGTACATAGATAAAGCACACCAACAGTTTGGGCAGGATGTAAACTCTGACTTTTTTTTAAAGGGGCAATCACTTACAAGGCAAATCATACCTTGTGATTGCCCCTTTAAAAAAAAGTCGGCCAGCATCCCACACAGCCGATGAACTCGGGCGGCATTACACCCCGCTCATAATGTTGATACCGCAAATGTCTACAGACATGTTATGAGTTTGCTACAAAATAAAAAAAATACATATTGTGACAATTCTGGGGTATTTATCTTGGTAGAGTGCCTAGTGGTGCAGTGTTTAGATGCTTAGATCAGGTTCAAAACACAGATTTTCAGGTTCAGTAATTAAATGAAATGGAGTTTTTACTGTCAGCATATAGAAATGAAAACAAAATCTGCCTAGCCCTCTCTCAGGGCACTAGCTCACTTCTTGACTTCTATCTACAAGGGCAGCTAGTCTGCAACACAAAGTCTTAGACCTCGTATCACCTACGGAAAAAGTAACAGGAAGTTACGAAACGCATCTAGGACTCCTTTTGTAACAACACTGAGCTTTGGGAATCCCGTCCGGGCATTCACCCATCAGTGTCTCACATCGCTGGCCCTGCAGATGGAAACCGTCAGCCGCACTAAACACTGACGCCAGGGAGCCACTCCAGTCCATCAGCAGCATACACCGCTGGCCCTGCAGTCGGAAACCGTCAGCTGCATCAAAAACTGCCGCCAGGGAGCCGCACCGGTCCAGCAGCGTCTCACACCGCTGGCCCTGCAGACAAAAACCGTCAGCTGTATCCAACATCGCCGCCAGGAAGCCGCTCCGGTCCGTGGACAGCGAACATTGCCGGTTACAAGCTGTATGTGCCCGGGGACGCTTGGGTCACAATCATTTCCTCCTACCTGCAAATAGGTCCCCGATACAAGTGATACACGGGACAGATTGAGTACAGCAAATAGCGGCTGGCAAAACTGTGTATAGGCGGCAAATGGGAAAATAAATGAGCACTATTTGTAACTCTTCAGCCGGGCTTAATTACCTATTTTTTAATTGTTACATACGGGAACCCCAGCTCATTATCATTAAATCCATTTGGATTAACTGTCTTAATTGGGACTGAACATATATCATCTTTTATTCGGCTATTGAGAACATTGAGTCATCTGTATTATCTGAATTGATACACACTTCATAATTTGTCCTAATTTTCAGTTACAATTGTATTCATTAGAGGTTGTCTACCTTACAATTTGCTATAGGTCAAATTTTGCATATGTACTTTTTATGTGTAACAAATAAATATTTGTTTTTTTATATTGGTGTTTTAGATTCATTAAACTGGTTCTTTAGCGCAACCCCTTAAACTAATTGCATAAAGTCTTAGACCTGCCTGCCACTTGTAGGTCTGGCGACAACTTCCAGGCCTGGTTTACACAACTTAATATACACAAGTTTATGGTCCTCTTTTACTCTTGCAGATGTGGACACTGGCCTCCAGGCTCACTGGGCTCTTTGGCTGCCACAGTCCCACATAAACTGTCTCCTCAGACAGTCTAACTTCCACAGCCCCACCTGGGCTGTATACACATGGCAGCCTCACTTGACTGCACAGTCCCTCCTGGACTGTCTCCACTCAGCAGGCCTTTCATGTGGTCACACTTCCTTTTTCTTCCATGTGAGTGGATCTCTCCAACCAATACAGAATCCATGGCTATCGTCATCTATATTGATACTGTAAAAGTATGTATAGTTCAACGACTGCGTGATCAGCTATTTTATATACACTGGCTAGGAGAATTTATGACATAACTTTGAGGTGCTAAAAGTCATGGGATAGCAGCCTGTAAGGTAATGGTAGGCTGCGCCACCAAATATCTCAAGTGTCAGTTTGAACACCAGCTAGGCTGCTCATGGCAAGGCAAAGTGATTTATCGGAATTCACAACGGGGCATGAAAGCAGGCACCAGACGGATGGGACATTCTATTTCTGAAGTTGTGCAAACATTCCACATTAATAGATCTATGGCAGTGGTTCCCAAACAGTGCGCTGCGGCTCCCTGGGGTGCCGCAGCACTGTGACGGGTGCCGCAGCCTAGCAGCCACATGTTTTGTTTTGTACATTTGAACCGCAGTGTGGCTACTGGAGGGGAGTGCGGGCAGCAGGAGAGGCAGGCCAGTGTGCACGGGAAGTCCAGGTGGCAGCCGGGCAGTTCGCTCAGTTCGCCGGGGGTAGCGGGTGCTGGCGGCAGCTGCGGACATACAGTGCGCACAGTTAGCCAGCGCCGGTGGAAGAGGGGGGGCGGCAGATACGGAGGGAGAGAGAGTGCAAGCGGCAGCTGCTGCTTACTACTGTGTGCAGATAGCCGGCACCTGGGGGGGAGGGGGGAGAGTGCAGGCGGTAGCTGCAGCTGGGCAGTTAGCCGGCGGGGGAGAGAGGAAGAGGAGAGCTGCGGCTGGCCAGTGTGGATATATCCAGCGCCAAGTGGAGGGGAGGGGGGGTGTTTGTGCAGGATGTGCTGGTGGCTGTGCCCAAAGTCAGCCAGCTCAGGTGCTGGGGGAGTCACCCTGCGGGGAGGGGAGGTGTTATTGTGCAGGCTGTGACTGGGTCCTTTGGGGAACCTGTTACTGGAATCAGCCGGCAGGGGGTGCAGGTGCAAGCAGGTTGCCGTGGCCAAATAGTGCGCTGAAGTGGCCGAGGAGTGCTCTGAAGTGGCCGAGGAGTACGCTGGAGTGGCCGGCTGAGGATTGCGCTGGAGTGACCGAGTGCGCTGGAGTGGCCGATGAGTGCGCTGGAGTGGCCGAGGAGTGCGCTGGAGTGGCCGAGGATTGAACTGGAGTGATCGAGGAGTGCGCTGGGCAAGGGACCCGACGGCTGATTGAAGTCCTGGCCACTGTGACAGAGGAGCTGGCTGAGAAAGTGAATAAAATATTAATGTTAATATGTGATACTGTATGTGAGATGCTGCACAGGGAAATCTATAGGAGGGAGGTGCCTGCTATAAGTGACTTATATGCAGAGGCGTCTCCTGGGAGGAGGGGACCCATGTGCAGACTCCGTGTGTGGGCCCCCTCCTCTCCCATAGTTAGCAGCGCTGCTGATAGCCCTCTGAGCACTAGAGACTCTGGCAGTGCCAGAGTCTACAGTGCATGTGCAGGATGCCGATAAAATAGGCGCAGCTCCATTTTTTCTGAGTCCTGTGCATGCGCTGTAGACTCTGGCACCATGCCAGAATCTCTAGTGCTCAGTGCGCTAGCAGCGGCGGTGGCGGCTACGGGAGAGGGGGCCCACATGAACACTGATGTACTCCGGAAAGGTAAGTATAGAAAAAATGGGTGCAGTGTGTGCGGTGCGGTCCCCCTCTGGACCCAGGGGCCCATGTGCACTGCACACTCTGCACCCATTATAGATATGCCAGCAGTGCACAACACGCTCACATATCCCATTAATAAGTGTTGAATTTTTTGAACACTCTTTAATAACTGCCTACATATTGTTCTTTTATTTTGTTTGATGTTATTCCTGTTTATGAGTGCTGTTGATTGTTATTTCAAAGAAATCAAATTAAAGAAATATATTTTCTTCTTGGATTTATGTTTATTATTTTTAAATCAAGTTAATAAGTCATTTTTTCCTCATCTAAATACGGATAGCATTGTTTTGACCCAACTACTTTAAAAAAGGGACAGTTCGGTAATTATTTTGGCTTAAGGGTGCCTTGAAAAAGCCAGGGAGACCCAAAGGGTGCCTTGGACTAAAAAAGTTTGGGAACCACTGATCTATGGTGTTATGTGTGTACCGGGATTACCACACAGAAGGCATTACCACCCACCATGGACAGCGCAGTGGCTGATCACCGGTGCTTAATGATCATGACAGCAGCATCTGGCCAGAACTGTCCATGGTAATTCAATGCAGGTGGTAAAAGACACATATCCAGCAGATCAGAGCAGTGTCCTTTAGCTTCCATGGGATATGGGAAAATAAGTGCCCCTATTAACACTACAACACTTGACACAGCGAGTCCCCTGGGCTTGTGATGTCCTAATTGGATCCTGGAGGAATGACACATGTGGTGTGATGCAACGAACCACGATTTCAGTTGCTTCAGGCTGATGGTAGGGTTCTGGTGTAGCACAGACCCCATGAACCACAGTTGTCAACAGGGTATCGTGCAGGCTGGTGGTAGTTCCATAATGGTGTGGGATGTGTTCATGTGACATGTCTTGGGCCCGCTTAAACATGTAATTGACCATTAACTGCTACATTGCACTGCTTGATGACTATTTGCAGCCCTTCATGTACCCCCACAACAATGGATTATTCCAGCAGGATATTGCACAATGTCATACGTCCCAAGTTGTCCAGAATTGGTATGAGGAGCATTCTGGAGAGTTCCGACGAAAAGTGTGGCCACCACGTTTGCCTGACATAAACCCGAGTATTTATGGAACGTGGTGGACAGGTCCATTTGTTCCCAAAATCTTGCACCTACAAATATCAAGGAGCTGTGGGAGCTATTCAGACAGCATGGCTCAACATCTCTCCAGAGGTCTTCCGTTCACTTGTGAAACCAATCAATGCCACATCGGGTTGCTGCACTTCGCCGGGTTAGTGGGGATCTTACACAATACTAGGCAACTATCCCATGACTTTTGCCACTTCAGTGTAGGTTAGCTGTGAGTCATAGCATCACCAATGAAAATTAGACGTGAGGATCCCTAGAGGAATACAGGTAAGGTCCATACTGGATATCAATAACTGTGAAATTACATTTTGGGAGACATAATAGTTGATACAGGTTGAGTATCCCATATCCAGATATTCCGAAATACGGAATATTCCGAAATACGGACTTTTTTGAGTGAGAGTGAGATAGTGAAATCTTTGATTTTTGATGGCTCAATGTACACAAACTTTGTTTAATACACAAAGTTATTAAAAATATTGTATTAAATGACCTTCAGGCTGTGTGTATAAGGTGTATATGAAACATAAATGAATTGTGTGAATGTAGACACACTTTGTTTAATGTACAAAGTTATAAAAAATATTGGCTAAAATGACATTCAGGCTGTGTGTATAAGGTGTATATGAAACATAAATGCATTCTGTGCTTAGACTTAGGTCCCATCACCATGATATCTCATTATGGTATGCAATTATTCCAAAATATGGAAAAATCCAATATCCAAAATACCTCTGGTCCCAAGCATTTTGGATAAGGGATACTCAACCTGTATCAGGTTAAGTTTAGAGAGGTGAAGAAGTCCATAATCATAATGAGATTGGAACCTTCACAGGCCCCATGCTCTTAAAAAGGAAATAAGTAAGGCTCCAAGTTATTCATTGATGAATAAAAAATAATAATAAAAAAAATTAAGGAAAAGTATGTGCTACTGCAGACTACCCTTACAGTACGTGGAATAGTAATTTGTAACATGTTGTCCCTATGGACCCATAGTAGGTTATGTTTGCCACTATATTTTTGTTTCAGCACAACTTCAAAGAAAAGGACCAGTCATTTTGAATATTAAATGTGCAATGCAGGGAGACAGGACAGAGTAGCAGGGAGGGGGCAAAGCAGTGGAAAGTGGATGGGGCCGGAACCAAGAAAGATTGAGGTGACCCAGCATCACTTTACTTAATATATTTATATAGCAACGCTTAATCATTCACATCAGCCACTGCCCCAATTGACCATACACAGAATATAGTGCTATTTTTGGCAAAAGCTAATTAGCTCAAAAGTATATTATGTATTAAAATATGGACGGGTACTGGAGGACCCATAGGAAACACAATCAAGCCAATGGAGCAAAACGCTGCCATGCTAACCATTGTGCAAACTCCAAACACTAAAATGTTTGCATATAAAATGTTTATTCTAACATGTTACAAACAACACATCTCTGCTAAAACCAGAGGTAACCTACAACATTGTGCTTTTTCAAAAATCCAGTTTGTATTGAATCAGATGCATTGTTGATTTGACTTACAAAATATTTGAGATCTTCTTAACAACCTGGTTTTGCCTTGTAAATGATTTCCACTTTAAAAATACGGGCAGTCTCGCACAAAGGCTGCATCTCCGGCAGCTCACAGGCTATTACATTTAGTCCTTGGACTAAGACCCATGCCCAGTTTAACAAAACAATGTACAGTAGGGGGAAAAAAAGACACACATACATATAGTACATGACTTAAGTGTAACTTATGTCACTCCCAATGAAAATAAAAGTCCAAAAACCCGAAAAATCTTCAGTCTTATTCAAGCACAGTTTATCCGTCAATTGTGTATTTGTGTTTATTATTGTTTAAAGCAGGGTACACATTAGACCAGAGGTTCTCAAACTTGGTCCTCGTGGGCCCACACAGTGCATGTTTTGCAGGTCTCCTCACAGAATCGCAAGTGAAATAATTAGCTCCACCTGTGGACTTTTTAAAATGTGTCAGTGAGTAATTAATACACCGGTGCACCTGCTGGGTTACCTGCAAAACATGCACTGTGTGGGCCCACGAGGACCGAGTTTGAGAACCCCTGCATTAGACAAACGATGTCGCTCACAATTTCCCTTGAACTCCTGGACAAAAAATATTGTGGGTACACACTGAACAGATTTGCTAAATTAGCAATTCTGCAACCGGCTAGAATTGCATGCTGGGGGCCGCCCAGCACAGGACAAGGCCACCCAGCATGCTAGTGGTGGCAAGCGATGCAATCGCAATTGAATTCACGGATTAAGGGACACCCCATGTCTCCACAGCCTGGCTGCAAAGGCAGACGGTCGCCGTAATTTTCAGTCACAGTGGGCGCCCCAAATCCACCCTTATTTCTGCCGCCCCCAAAACCTGAATCGACGTTCCCAACGCCTCTGTCAATTAAACAGAGGTATTTGCATAAATGTGATGCGATCGCATTGGCCAGCCTGCGTATGTGCAGAATGGGACAATCGGCCCAATGCAATCGCATCGCTAATTCGATGGAAAGTAAATAAGAACCACAGTGCGTAACACTGGACAATAAAAGAAATTTGTAGTAACGAATGGTTGTTATCGGAAAATTTGTTTAAAATGTCTAGTGTGTACCCAGCTTAACTCTTCTGGTATAATGGGCAAAGGTCTTTCCACAAGTCTACTACTGTGAAAACTCAGCAGTTCAGACTGTCATTTAGGGGTCTATTCAATTACTGTCGGATTTTTAAAAAAGTCGGATAAACTGCACTTTCCGACTTTTTAAACTCAAATTTGGATTTGACCTATTCAATTATAGTGCCGTTTTTTCTGACTTTTTTAAAAATCCAACTTGTCGGAAAACACGTGGATTGGCGGATTAGCAACAGATCCACGTGTTCTGTTGGATTTACGGCCAATTCCAACAGTTTTTTAGCTCGTTTTCGACAATGTCAATCCGACTTTAAAAAAAGTTGGATTGGCATTGTCAAAAACGGGCAAAAACCTGTTGGAATTGCCTGCAAATTGAATACTGAACGACGGAGAGGATCCGACAGGCATTGAATAGACCCCTTAGACATCAAGTACTGCCGATTCATTCATTTTGCCAGGACAGACAGAAATTTGATTCATAAAGTATTCACAGTATGCACGCCCTGACTCCATTTGACATATGAAATACACAGGTGGCAGGAAAAAAAAAAACAATTGAAGGCCATTTTAATATCTTGACAAAGCAGTTGCAGGTAGAAGAGTATATAAAGCATCCAGTGTTAGAAGACAATTTGACACATCTTTAAACATTTTTTTAATATATATACCACTGAAAACAGGCAGTACGCTACACGGCAGTAAAAGCTGTGAGATTTCAGTTCATTTCCATACATTATTGTACAGTGAGTGGCCAACTGACCTGTTCTTCTAAAGCCCAATTTAAAAGGGACCCTTGCCCAACATTGCTAAGTGACCATATCATACAGCTCAATAAGAATTTTTGCAATCTGGCAGGACCATTATGCAATAGGTGGCACCTATCATAGTGCTTATTTCCATTAGACTGTGCTTATTTTCTTAGAGTGTAAGCTTGTGAGCAGGGCCTTCTTACATCTACGTCTGTCAGTTATTACCTAGTTGTGTTCTATTACTGTTGTTTCAATCGTAGAGCACAACGGAATATGCTGCACTATATAAGAAACTTAATAAATAAAAGGGCAGCAGGTAGGGTGATATTTTCTTAATTATTTACATTTAAATGATTTATTTTACACAGAGTAGGACCAGGATTATTATGGCCAACAGAAGAGACAGAGGGGGTAATACAGACCTGATCGTAGAAGCAAATTTGTTAGCAGCTGGGCAAAACCAAGGGCCTCATTGCCCGACCCGATCGAACGCTGCATTTTTTCGCAGCCGTGCGATAAGGTCTGTACTGCGCATGCGTGTGATCCGCAATGCGCAGACGCGTCACTGACCGGCGACGGGGGTCGCCAGAGATGGCTTCTACGACGGAAGCGATCGCATGAAGATTGACAGGCAGAAGGCGTTCCTAGGCGGCAACTCACCGTTTTCTGGGAGTGTCGGAAGAAACGCAGGCGTGTCCGCCATTTCCTGGGTGGGTTCCTGACGTCAGCTTCTTCAAGGATCATCGCAGCGGGTAAGTCCTGGGCTGTGCAGAAACTGCACAAGCTTTTGTTTGTGCAGCTCACTGCACAGCCGAACGCAGCCCTGCAAAGCCCTAACCCTCTCACCTATAGGCGGCGATTACCTGGTCGCAGCAGTGAAAAACAGCCTGCGTGCAACCAGGTCTGAATTAAGCCCCATGTGCACAGCAGGGGAGGCAGATATAACATGTGTAGAGAGAGTTAGATTTGGGTGGGTTATTTTGTTTCTGTGCAGGGTAAATACTGCCTGCTTTATTTTTACGCTGCAATTTAGATTTCAGTTTGAACACACCCCACCCAAATCTAACTCTCTCTGCACATGTTATATCTGCCCCACCTGCAGTACACATGGTTTTGCTCAACTGCTAACAAATTTGCTGCTACGATCAGGTCTGAATTACCCCCAGAGTTCAACAGAAGGCTCTCTTGTAGACTCATTAACATTTCAAGGACCTCTGGTTAGTTAAGTATTTAATGACGACCTAACGTCCCTTGCACATAGTGGGGACTTACCTGCTCCTGACAGTCTCCAGCAGCTGCAGCGTTGCTTCTGCGCTTTGGTGACTTCTGGGTCCAATCTGTGATCTTCCAGTGTCCCAGTTAGTATCTCTCCTAGCCCAATCTTCTCTATCTAGTGCCTAAAACCCACACCCTAATCCTAACATTATTGCCTGCAGCCTAACCCTAATGTAGACATTCTGAGAATGCATTCTGAGACACATTGCCTGTTGACATTTTAACAATGTTGACATCATAACTGTCAACATTGTCATTGTTGACCTGTTCACTACATACTATTTTGAAAAATTGGTGGAAATTAAATATGGTGATATCCATTGTTGCAAAGTGTAAAAACAAAACTATGAGGGTAGCTTCAGAGCAGTGTTTACCAAACTTGGGCCCTCACTCAGTAGCCATCACTACTGCTGCATGTATGCAGATGGCCGCTTTCAAGCGCAAGCGCAGTGACGGCAGTGCACATGTGTAAGTGGTCATTATGCGATCGCATCCCGGAAGGATGAGATCGCATGATTAACAGCGTCGGCCGTGGGGTGGGTGGAGACGGACCGTTGTGGGGGAGTGGTTCTGCCAATGCAGACGTGGCCGGACCGTTTTCGGGTTGGCCGTATGACGTCACGAGGCCGTTGCAACCCGAAACAATGCGGAGATGTGCCTGCGCATGCTGCGTATGCAGGGGGTCATCCTTCATTTTCCATTCTGCCTTGTGATCGCAATTAGATCGCCGAGTGAGACTTTGCATGACCTTGCCCTGTGCTGGGCAGCACCAAGCATGTTATCTTTCCACAGTAGCAGAGTCTGCTTTTTGTAGTATCTGCTACTGAAGCTGAATAGGGTCCTTGGCCCTTAGGCACCACTAACAATGTGCCAGCCAGTAATGAATACACCTTGGCACTAGCTACAAGTTCTGGAAAACATACTCTATTAGGGGTCCCCGAGGACTGAATTTGGGAGACATTGCTTTAGAGGTTGAATTAGATCTGCAGTAAGGAATTATGGATACAATCAGCACAAGGTTAATGTCTGGGTGGTTAGGTTCAGACTGTGATAAAACCCCTATCTTAACATTAAGCCAATATCACTTAAAAACTAAAAATTGGGACACAAAGGTGACTTGTACTTTACTCAGGCCATAAAATCTGTCCCATATGTTCCAAGCTACATCCAATATTCTGTGAAAATCAACACTGTTACAGATTTTTGGTGGAAAGAAACAGACGGTGGAAAAACACGACACAAAGGGGGGTATTCAATTCGAGTCAGAACTGCCGTCTTGTCGGAAAGACGGCAGTTTCTGACTTTTTTAGGTTGTATAGTGTTCTGACCTATTCAACTAGGCTGCCGTTTTTCCGACAGGTTGGCAATTCTGAATTGTCGAAAAACGTGGATCAGTGGATTTGCCGCAGATCCACGTGTTTTGTCGGATTCGCTGCCAAATCAGACAGGTTTTAGCCCCATTTCCGACAATGTCAATCCGACTTTAAAAAAAGTCAGATTGGTATTGTTGGGAATGCCCAAATCCTAGTAGATTTGGCCGCTAACTTAATACTGAAATGTCTGATCCTTTCCGTCGGAAAGGATCAGACATCAATTGAATACACCCCATAATAGTCAAAGTTAGTGTTGTATAAGGGTCAGGGGAAAAATGGAAGGGCAAAGGGGATGGTCACCACAAAATCCCTTGTGGCCCCAAATGGAATTGTTAGTGTTATTATTTAACAGTCCTTTACATACTGCATACATGTTATGTAGGGCTTTACAGAAAGAGTTCTATCATGCACATCAAAAAAAGACTAGGACAACTGAATGCCTTTAATTCAGGGTCAGTATCTGTGCCACATTGCTTCCCCTTCAATAGTAGCACAGTGGCTAGTTTATCTTTGGTGTGATGGTGACATAACCGTAAGTACTCTGGTCACATGGTACAGATACCCCAGGGCAGTACTGGGCATATGGTTAGGAAAGGAGCTATCGGTAATACACAGGTTATATAGTAACACTGCAAAAGGAGGACTAGACTGTATAACATATTTTTGGAAAATTATTTAAAAGTTTGTAACTAGCCTCTGCAAACCCGCCTTCGGGTGTTATCCTCCAAAGATGTCCTGGAAATAAATAAGATTTTACTCACCGGTAAATCTATTTCTCGTAGTCCGTAGTGGATGCTGGGAACTCCGTAAGGACCATGGGGAATAGACGGGCTCCGCAGGAGACTGGGCACTCTATAAGAAAGATTTGGTACTATCTGGTGTGCACTGGCTCCTCCCTCTATGCCCCTCCTCCAGACCTCAGTTAGGATACTGTGCCCGGAAAAGCTGACACAATAAGGAAGGATTTTGAATCCCGGGTAAGACTCATACCAGCCACACCAATCACACCGTATAACTCGTGATACTATACCCAGTTAATAGTATGAAACATAACAGAGCCTCTCAACAGATGGCTCAACAATAACCCTTTAGTTAGGCAATAACTATATACAAGTATTGCAGACAATCCGCACTTGGGATGGGCGCCCAGCATCCACTACGGACTACGAGAAATAGATTTACCGTGAGTAAAATCTTATTTTCTCTGACGTCCTAGTGGATGCTGGGAACTCCGTAAGGACCATGGGGATTATACCAAAGCTCCCACACGGGCGGGAGAGTGCGGATGACTCTGCAGCACCGAATGAGAGAACTCAAGGTCCTCCTCAGCCTGGGTATCAAATTTGTAGAATTTAGCAAACGTGTTTGCCCCTGACCAAGTTGCAGCTCGGCAAAGTTGTAAAGCCGAGACCCCTCGGGCAGCTGCCCAAGATGAGCCCACCTTCCTCGTGGAATGGGCTTTCACTGATTTAGGATGCGGCAATCCAGCCGCAGAATGCTCCAGCTGAATTGTGCTACAAATTCAGCGAGCAATAGTCTGCTTAGAAGCAGGAGCACCTATTTTGTTGGGTGCCTACAGGATAAGAAGCGAGTCAGTTTTCCTGACTCCAGCCGTCCTGGAAATATAATTTAAGGCCCTGACTACGTCCAGTAACTTGGAATCTTCCAAGTCCCTAGTAGCCGCAGGCACTACAATAGGTTGGTTCAAGTGAAAAGCCGATACCACCTTAGGGAGAAACTGGGGACGAGTCCTCAATTCTGCCCTATCCATATGGAAAATCAGATAAGGGCTTTTACATGACAAAGCCGCCAATTTTGACACACGCCTGGCCGAAGCCAAGGCCAATAACATGACCACTTTTCACGTGAGATATTTCAGATCCACAGTTTTAAGTGGCTCAAACCAATGTGATTTCAGGAAACTCAACACCACGTTGAGAGCCCACGGTGCCACAGGAGGCACAAAAGGGGGCTGAATATGTAGCACTCCCTTTACAAAAGTCTGAACTTCAGGCAGTGAAGCCCGTTCTTTCTGGAAGAAAATCGACAGCCGAAATCTGGACCTTAATGGAACCCAATTTTAGGCCCATAGTCACTCCCGACTGTAGGAAGTGCAGAAAACGACCCAGCTGAAATTCCTCTGTTGGGGCCTTCCTGGCCTCACACCACGCAACATATTTTCGCCAAATACGGTGATAATGGTTTGCGGTTACTTCTTTCCTGGCTTTTATCAGCGTAGGAATGACTTCCTCCGGAATGACCTTTTGCTTTAGGATCCGGAATTCAACCGCCATGCCGTCCAACGCAGCCGCGGTAAGTCTTGGAACAGACAGGGCCCCTGCTGTAGCAGATCCTGTCTGAGCGGTAGAGGCCATGGGTCCTCTGATATTATTTCTGTAAGTTCTGGGTACCAAGCTCTTCTTGGCCCATCCGGAACCACGAGTATCGTTCTTCCTCCTCGTTTTCTTATTATTCTCAGTACCCTTGGTATGAGAGGCAGAGGAGGGAATACATAAACCGACTGGTACACCCACTGTGTCACTAGAGCGTCCACCGCTATTGCCTGAGGGTCCCTTGACCTGGCGCAATATCTAGTTTTTTGTTTAGGCGGGACGCCATCATGTCCACCTGTGGCCTTTCCCAACGGTTTACCAACAGTTGGAAGACTTCTGGATGAAGTCCCCACTCTCCCGGGTGTCGGTCGTGTCTGCTGAGGAAGCCTGCTTCCCAGTTGTCCACTCCCGGAATGAACACTGCTGACAGTGCTAAGACGTGATTTTCCGCCCATCGGAGAATCCTTGTGGCTTCTGCCATCGCCATCCTGCTTCTTGTGCCGCCCTGTCTGTTTACATGGGCGACTGCCGTGATGTTGTCTGATTGGATCAGTACCGGCTGGTTTTGAAGCAGAGGCCTTGCCAGACTTAGGGCATTGTAAATGGCCCTCAGTTCCAGAATATTTATGTGTAGGGACGACTCCTGACTTGACCAAAGTCCTTGGAAGTTTCTTCCCTGTGTGACTGCCCCCCAGCCTCGAAGGCTGGCATCCGTGGTTACCAGGACCCAGTCCTGTATGCCGAATCTGCGGCCCTCTTGAAGATGAGCACTCTGCAGCCACCACAGTAGAGATTCCAAGGACCAGGGTGACAGGGTTATCAGCCGATGCATCTGAAGATGCGATCCCGAACACTTGTTCAAGAGGTCCCACTAAAAGGTTCTTGTATGAAACCTGCCAAATGGAATTTTGCTTCGTAAGAAGCTACCATTTTTCCCAGGACTCGTGTGCAGCGATGCACCGATACCTGTTTTGGTTTCAGGAGGTCTCTGACTAGAGATGACAGCTCCTTGGCTTTCTCCTGCAGGAGAAACACTTTTTTTCTGTTCTGTGTCCAGAACCATCCCCAGGAACAGTAGGCGTGTGGTAGGAACCAGCTGTGACTTTGGAATGTATAGAATCCATCCGTGCTGTTGTAGCACTTCCCGAGATAGTGCTACTCCGACCAACAACTGCTCCTTGGACCTCGCCTTTATAAGGAGATCGTCCAAATACGGGATAATTAAAACTCCCTTTTTTCGAAGGAGTATCATCATTTCTGCCATTACCTTGGTAAAGACCCTCGGTGCCGTGGACAGTCCAAACAGCAGTGTTTGGAATTGGTAATGGCAATCCTGTACCACAAATCTGAGGTACTCCTGATGAGGATGGTAACTGGGGACATGTAGGTAAGCATCCTTGATGTCCAGGGATACCATGTAATCCCCCTCCTCCAGGCTTGCAATAACCGCCCTGAGCGATTCCATCTTGAACTTGAATTTTTTAATGTATGTGTTCAAGGATTTCAAATTTAAAATGGGTCTCACCGAACCGTCCGGTTTCGGTACCACAACCAGTGTGGAATAGTAACCCCGTCCTTGTTGAAGTAGGGGCACCTTGACTATCACCTGCTGGGAATACAGCTTGTGAATTGCCTCTAGCACAGCCTCCCTGCCTGAGGGAGTTGTCGGCAAGGCAGATTTGAGGAAACGGCGGGGGGGAGACGCATCGAATTCCAGCTTGTACCCCTGAGATACTACTTGAAGGATCCAGGGATCCACCTGTGAGCGAGCCCACTGATCGCTGAAATTTTTGAGGCGGCCCCCCACCGTACCTGGTTACGCCTGTGGAGCCCCCGCGTCATGCGGTGGACTCAGAGGAAGCGGGGGAAGAATTTTGATTCTGGGAACTGGCTGACTGGTGCAGCTTTTTCCCTCTTCCCTCGTCTCTGTGCAGAAAGGAAGCACCTTTGACCCGCTTGCTTTTCTGAAGCCGAAAGGACTGTACCTGATAATACAGTGCTTTTCTTAGGCTGTGAGGAAACTGAGGTAAAAAAATTTTCATCCCAGCTGTTGCTGTGGATACGAGGTCCCAGAGACCATCCCCAAACAATTCCTCACCCTTATAAGGCTCTATGTGCCTTTTAAAGTCAGCATCACCTGTCCAGTGTCGGGTCTCTAATACCCTCCTGACAGAATGGACATTGCAATAATTCTGGATGCCAGCCGGCAAAATATCCCTCTGTGCATCCCTCATATATAAGACGACGTCTTATGTTCGCAAAATAGTATCCCTGTTTGAAAGGGTTACAGACCACGCTGCAGCAGCACTATCTGCAGGTCTCAATCTAGTACCTGAGTGTGTAAATACAGACTTCAGGATAGCCTCCTGCTATTTATCAGCAGGTACCTTCAAAGTGGCCGTATCCTAAGACGGCAGTGCCACCTTTTTTGACAAACGTGTGAGCGCCTTATCCACCCTAGGGGATATCTCCCAGCGTAACTTATCCTCTGACGGGAAAGGGTACGCCATCAGTAACTTTTTAGAAATTACCAGTTTCTTATCGGGGGAACCCACGCTTTTTCACACTTCATTCACTCATTTGATGGGGGAACAAAACACTGCCTGCTTTTTCTCCCCACACATAAAACCCTTTTTTGTTTTTAGTGGTACTTGGGTTAATGTCAGAAATGTGTAACACATTTTTTATTGCCGGGATCATGTAACGGATGTTCCTAGTGGATTGTGTATATGTCTCAACCTCGTCGACACTGGAGTCAGACTCTGTGTCGACATCTGTGTCTGCCATCTGAGGGAGCGGGCGTTTTTGAGCCCCTGATGGCCTTTGAGACGCCTGGGCAGGCGCGGGCTGAGAAGCCGGCTGTCCCATAGCTGTTACGTCATCCAGCCTTTTATGTAAGGAGTTGACACTGTCGGTTAATACCTTCCACCTATCCATCCACTCTGGTGTCGGCCCACAGGGGGCGACATCTCATTTATCGGCATCTGCTCCGCCTCCACATAAGCCTCCTCATCAAACATGTCGACACAGCCGTACCGACACACCGCACACACACAGGGAATGCTCTGACTGAGGACAGGACCCCACACAGCCCTTTGGGGATACAGAGAGAGAGTATGCCAGCACACACCGGAGCGCTATATAATGTAGGGATAAACACTATCACTGAGTGAATTTTCCCCAATAGCTGCTTGTATAAACAATATTGCGCCTAAATTTAGTGCCCCCCCTCTCTTTTTAATCCTTTGAGCCTGAAAACTACAGGGGAGAGCCTGGGGAGCTGTCTTCCAGCTACACTGTGAAGAGAAAATGGCGCCGGTGTGCTGAGGGAGATGGCTCCACCCCTTTTTCGGCGGACTTTTCTCCCGCTTTTTTCTGTATTCTGGCAGGGGTAATTACCACATATATAGCCTCTGGGGCTATATATTGTGGCTATTTTGCCAGCCAAGGTGTTTTTATTGCTGCTCAGGGCGCCCCCCCCCCCAGCGCCCTGCACCCTCAGTGACCGGAGTGTGAAGTGTGTATGAGGAGCAATGGCGCACAGCAGTCTTCTGCCGCCGATTTTCCGGACCATTTTCATGCTTCTGGCTCTGTAAAGGGGACGGCGGCGCGGCTCCGGGAACGAACCCCAAGGACGGGTCCTGCGGTCGATCCCTCTGGAGCTAACGGTGTCCAGTAGCCTAAGAAGCCCAAGCTAGCTGCAAGCAGGTAGGTTCGCTTCTTCTCCCCTTAGTTCTTCGATGCAGTGAGCCTGTTGCCAGCAGGTCTCACTGTAAAATAAAAAACCTAATTTAAACTTTCTTTCTAGAAGCTCAGGAGAGCCCGTAGTGTGCAACCAGCTCGGGCCGGGCACAGAAATCTAACTGAGGTCTGGAGGAGGGGCATAGAGGGAGGAGCCAGTGCACACCAGATAGTACCAAATCTTTCTTATAGAGTGCCCAGTCTCCTGCGGAGCCCGTCTATTCCCCATGGTCCTTACGGAGTTCCCAGCATCCACTAGGACGTCAGAGAAAATAGGCTTTTTCAAACTTTTATTTGGAAAGATAAAAAAATTTAAAAAAAAAGTATTAGTTTCATTAAACTTCTGCATCGTAAAAGCTCATGGGGGTATCAATTTCCCAAATGTGGTGTGGTACAACCAGACAGCCCTTCTTAAGCATCTTAAGGACAAGATCTATAACTCCCATGTCTATAAGGATATGACTTTAGTCATATTCTTGAATACTCATCTTTTGGCATACTTACATCTACATGACGCAGGACTTACTCATAATATCTCAAACACCCTTTACGGATGTCCTCCAGGAAAATGTGTTACTTAGGGACAGATTCATGTATGTAAATAAAGCAAATTATCAAGCAACTGGATAAAACCATGAAGCACAGATGTAACGTGCAGAGAGATTTAGATTTGGGTGGGTTGTATTTTTTTCTGTGCATGTTAAATACTGACTGCTTTATTTTTATACTACAATTTACATTTATGTTTGAACACACCCCACCCAAATCTAAATCTCTCTGCTTGGTACATCTGCCCCACCAGCAGTACAACATGGTTTTGCCCAGTTGCTTGATAATTTGCTTTGCTTACAGGCAGGGCTGGTGCTAGAGTGTTTGGCGCCCCCCTGCAAATTATAAATTGGCACCCTCCCATCCTTAAAAAAGGAACAGTGCGCACCGCAAAAGGGGTGTGGTAACACAAGGGAGGGGCATGGCCACAATGGTACCCACAATTCATATTACACCACATAGTATTCACGTTATGCCACACAGTACTATCCTTATACACAATGTCCACAGTAGTGCCTCTTATCAGAGGTGTAGCTAGGTGTCATGGTGCCCGGAGCAAAGGGTATGTTTCAGAGCCACCTCCTCTGTACTGAATTGGGGGCATGTTACATTTGAAAAGCAAAATATATTTTAAAATTGGTGACAGGGGCAGTTCTAGACCTTGAGGAGCTCAAAGAAAATATTTAATTCGCTGCCCGCCACACCAAATATAGGGACAGTGCGCGCCGTAGGCGCGCGCAAAAAATAAGATTTTAAACCTACCAGTAAATCTTTTTCTCCTAGTCCGTAGAGGATGCTGGGGACTCCGTAAGGACCATGGGGTATAGATGGGCTCCGCAGGAGACATGGGCACTCTAAAGACTTTAGATGGCTGTGCACTGGCTCCTCCCTCTATGCCCCTCCTCCAGACCTCAGTTAAAGAACTGTGCCCAGAGTAGACGGACAGTACGAGGAAAGGATTTTTGTTAATCTAAGGGCTAGATTCATACCAGCCCACACCATCCACACCGTATAACATGGAATATACGCAACCAGTTAACAGTATGAACAAAACAGCATCAGCCAAAGACTGATCTTAACTTTAACATAACCCTTATGTAAGCAATAACTATATACAAGCCTTGCAGAAATATGTCCGCACTGGGACGGGCGCCCAGCATCCTCTACGGACTAGGAGAAAAAGATTTACCGGTAGGTTTAAAATCTTATTTTCTCTTACGTGCTAGAGGATGCTGGGGACTCCGTAAGGACCATGGGGATTATACCAAAGCTCTAGACCGGGCGGGAGAGTGCGGATGACTCTGCAGCACCGATTGAGCAAACATGAGGTCCTCATCAGCCAGGGTATCAAACTTGTAGAATTTTGCAAAAGTGTTTGAACCCGACCAAGTCGCCACTCGGCTAAGCTGTAATGCCGAGACGCCTCGGGCAGCCGCCCAAGAAGAGCCCACCTTCCTAGTGGAATGGGCCTTTACCGAATTTGGTAACGGCAATCCAGCCGTAGAATGAGCTTGCTGAATCGTGTTACAGATCCAGCGAGCAATAGTCTGCTTAGAAGCAGGAGCGCCAACCTTGTTGGCAGCATACAGGACAAACAGTGCCTCTGTTTTCCTAACCCGAGCCGTCCTGGCTACATACATTTTTAAGGCCCCGACTACATCAAGGGACTTGGAATCCTCCAAGTCACCCGTAGCCATAGGTTGGTTCATATGAAACGATGAAACCACCTTAGGCAAAAATTGAGGACGAGTCCTCAACTCTGCTCTATCCACATGGAAAATCAGATAGGGGCTTTTGTGAGACAAAACCGCCAATTCGGACACCCGCTTTGCAGATGCCAAGGCCAACAACATGACCACCTTCCAAGTGAGAAATTTTAATTCAACCGTTTGAAGACGTTCAAACCAGTGAGATTTTAGGAACTGTAACACCACGTTAAGGTCCCATGGTGCCACAAAAGGAGGCTGGATATGCAGCACTCAGTTTACAAAAGTCTGGACTTCTGGGAGAGAAGCCAATTCCTTCTGAAAGAAAATTGATAGGCTCCATTAAGGTACAGATTTCGGCCCCAACTTTAGGCTCATATCCACTCCAGTCTGTAGAAAGTGGAGAAAACGGCCCAGATGGAAATCTTCCATAGGAGCATTCTTGACTTCACACCAAGATACAGACTTCCTCCAGATACGGTGATAATGTTTCGCCGTCACCTCCTTCCTAGCCTTTATCAGAGTAGGGATGGCTTCCTCCGGAATACCTTTCCCATCTAGGATTTGGTGTTCAACCGCCATGCCGTCAAACGTAACCGCGGTGAGTCTTGGAACACGCAGGGCCTTTGCTGCAACAGGTCCTCCCTGAGAGGAAGAGGCCACGGATCTTCTGTGAGCATTTCCTGAAGATCTGAATACCAGGCCCTTCGAGGCCAATCTGGAACAATGAGTATTGTCTGCACTCTTATTCGTCTTATGATTCTCAATATTTTTGAGATGAGCGGAAGAGGAGGGAACACATAGACCAACTGAAACACCCACGGTGTCACCAGGACGTCCACCGCTACTGCCTGAGGGTCCCTTGACCTGGCACAATACCTCTGAAGCTTCTTGTTGAGGCGTGACGCCATCATGTCTATTTGAGGAAGTCTTCAATGACTTGTTATCTCTGCAAAAACTTCTTGATGAAGTCCCCACTCTCCTGGATGGAGATCGTGTCTGCTGAGGAAGTCTGCTTCCCAGTTGTCCACTCCTGGAATGAAGACAGCTGACAGAGTGCTTATGTGATTTTCCGCCCAGCGAAGAATCCTGGTGGCTTCTGCCATTGCCACTCTGCTCCTTGTCCCGCCTTGGCGGTTTACATGAGCCACGGCTGTGACGTTGTCTGATTAAATCAGAACCGGTAGGTCGCGAAGAAGATTCTCCGCTTGTCGTAGGCCGTTGTATATGGCCCTCAATTCCAGTACGTTGATGTGTAGACAAGCCTCCTGGCTTGACCATAGTCCCTGAAAATTTCTTCCTTGTGTGACTGCTCCCCATCCTCGGAGGCTCGCATCCGTGGTCACCAGAACCCAGTATTGAATACCGAACCTGCGACCCTCGAGAAGGTGAGCACTCTGCAGCCACCACAGGAGAGACACCTTGGCCCTGTGGAACAGGCTTTTTTTCTGATGTATTTGTAGATGGGACCCTGACCACTTGTCCAGAAGGTCCCACTGAAATGTCCTCGCATGGAACCTGCCGAAGGGGATGGCCTCGTAGGCCCCCACCATTTTTCCCAGTACTCGAGTGCAGTGATGGACAGACACTCTTTTTGGTTTTAGCAGGTCTCTGACCATGTTCTGGAGTTCCTGGGCTTTTTCCACTGGGAGAAAAACCCTCTTCTGTTCCGTGTCCAGAATTATGCCTAAGAAAGATAGCTGAGTCGTTGGAGTCAACTGTGACTTTGGTAGATTTAGAATCCAGCTGTGCTGCTGCAGCACCCTCAAGGAGAGCGACACGCTTTTCAGCAATTGATCTCTCGATCTCGCTTTTATTAGATCGTCCAAGTACGGGATAATTGTGACTCCCTGCCTGCGCAGGAGCACCATCATTTCCGCCATTACCTTGGTGAAAATCCTCGGGGTCGTGGAAAGCCCAAACGGCAACGTCTGAAACTGGTAATGACAGTCCTGTACAGCAAATCTCAGGTACGCCTGATGAGGAGGATATATGGGGACATGAAGGTATTTATGTCTAGTGACACCATAAAATCCCCCCCTTCCAGGCTGGAGATAACTGCCCGGAGCGATTCCATCTTGAATTTGAACTTTTTTAACTACAGGTTTAGGGATTTTAGATTCAGAATGGGTCTGACCGAGCAATCCAGTTTCGGGACCACAAACAGGGTTGAATAGTACCCTTTCCCCTGTTGGACTAGGGGAACCTTGATAATCACTTGCTGTTGATACAGCTTTTGAATTGCAGCTAAAACTTTTTCCCTCTCTGGGGGAGAAGCTGGCAAAGCCGACTTGAAAAATCGGCGAGGAGGCACCTCTTCGAATTCCAGTTTGTAGCCTTGGGATATCATTTCCATCGCCCAAGGATCCACGTCTGACAGAACCCAGACCTGGCTGAAGAGTCGAAGACGTGCCCCCACCGGCGTGGACTCCCTCAGCGGAGCCCCCGCGTCATGCGGTGGATTTAGTAGAAGCCGGGGAGGACTTCTGCTCCTGGGAACTAGCCGTAGCAGGCATTCTTTTCCCTCTACCCTTACCTCTGGCGAGGAAGGAAGAGCCCCGACCTCTTCTGGACTTATGCGACCGAAAGGACTGCATTTGATATTTTGGTGTTTTCTTTTGCTGTGGGGGAACATAAGGCAAAAAAAAAGATTTACCCGCGGTAGCCGTGGAAACCAGGTCCGCGAGACCCTCCCCAAATAAGACCTCACCCTTGTAAGGTAAAACTTCCATATGTCTCTTTGAGGAGAAGAATATATATCAAGTATATATATGGGCGCTGTGATGAGTATGTTATATCCTAGCAGCTGTATATATAAGGGGTAGTCAGCCCCTTGGAATTACAAGAAAGAGAAAAAAGATATACAGCGCTGATTTGACACAAATGAAGTCTAGATTTAATAAATGTAATAAAACAGATTTTGTATAATGAAATACAATACAAAATATTTAAATAAAATAAAAAAAAAAAATGTTTAAAATACTGTATGTCTCTTAAATGACTACGGGTGGGCTTGAGGATAAATTTGGCTGTCAATCACTTGTTTTTAGGCACACACCAATAAACCACAGTCATAATATTGGACCAAATAGAGACAAGTTCATCCTGATGGATGTATTTACCAAGTCTGTGTTCCGTTCTCAAATTGGATCCCGCTTTGCTGTAAATCCGTATGGCAACGGTGATGGAATTTGGGTCCTGGTTCACAGATGGCTTGGAATTCCGTGTTCCTTTGATTGGGTCCTCTAGATGTCGTGGGCAATGGCAATGCCCATAGGGATCCTGGTCCACGGAAAAGGAAATGTATGCACAGGTCCTGACTGTAGGTGGTAGCGTGGTGGCGGTGCTGGTCAGCTTTTGTCTGCTCAAGTCCTTGCCTTGAGTCTGCATCACCCGTCCATTGGCGGGTCCACAGGGCTCGCCTAGCAGAAATAGCCATGGCGTTGGCTCTTGAACCTAACAGCCCAACGTCTCTCATATATAAGGCTGCGTCTTTAATGTGACCCAAGGTCAATAAAATGCTGTCCCTATCTAGGGTGTCAATGTCAGATGACAAGTTATCTGCCCATGCTGCTACTGCGCTACATACCCATGCCGACGCTACTGCCGGTCTGAGCAAGGCATCCGTATGTGTATAAATTGATTTTAAGGTAGTTTCCTGTCTGCGATCAGCGGGATCCTTGAGGGCTGCCATGTCCGGAGATGGTAGCGCCACCTTTTTGGACAAGTGCGTTAAAGCCTTGTCCACCCTGGGCAAGGATTCCCAACGTAACCTGTCCTGCGCGGGGAAAGGGTACGCCATAAGAATTCTCTTGGGAATCTGCAGTTTCTTGTCTGGAGTCTCCCAAGCCTTTTCACATAAAGCGTTCAGCTCATGAGACGGGGGAAAGGTTACCTCAAGTTTCTTTTCCTTAAACATGCATACCCTCGTGTCAGGGACAGGGGGGTCATCTGTGATATGCAAAACATCTTTTATAGCAATAATCATATAATGAATACTTTTGGCCACCCTTGGGTGTAACCTCGCATCATCGTAGTCGACACTGGAGTCAGAATCCGTGTCGGTATCAGTGTCTGCTACGTGGGAATAGGGGACGTTTCTGACACCCTGAAGGGCCCTGTGACACAGCCAAAGCCATGGATTGATTCCCTGTTTCTTCCCTGGACTCTGCTTTGTCCAATCTCTTATGTAATAAAGACACATTTGCATTTAAAACATTCCACATATCCAACCAATCATGTGTCGACGTCTCCGACGGAGACACCACAATCATCTGCTCTACCTCCTCCTTAGATGAGCCTTCCGCTTCAGACATGCCGACACACACGTACCGACACCCCCACACACTCAGGGATATATATCTATATGGAGACAGTCCCCCAATAAGGCCCTTTGGAGAGACAGAGAGAGAGTATGCCAGCACACACCCAGCGCCACCGGACACTGGAATACAAACCCAGCCAGTACAGCGCTTTTATATATATATATATATATATATATATATATATATATATATCAGCGTTATTCTTCTTGTTGTGGGGATTAAGGTGGCTCCTTTGAACACTTTTTGGTGATTTATTACATCTTGGTTGAAGGTGTTTTTTCGGAATTATATCCATTTTTACACCATAGTTACCATATGAACAGGGTACTTGAAGCCCAGTTCATATTGGTTTTTCTGCCAACATTAAGGGGCCTGGGAGGCTGAGTCTTTTTTCATTTTTGTATTCTTTTTAGGCATTGTTTAAACTTCGCACATTATGAAATAAAGATATCACATTGCCTTTCTTGAAAAAGACCCTGTGGAAGGGTCGAAACGTCGATTGATGAGGCTATAATAAAGAACAAATTGATATCAACTACAGAATCTGAGTACATTTGTGAGAGTGCACCCGCCACCTGTGTGGACACCAATATATTCAGCGGACCTTGTTCTGTTGGGATAGACCCCACCCCCTAAAAAAAAAATAAAAAAAAATTGGATGCGAGTACAGGACTTTCTTCTGTGTATATATATATATATATATATATATATATATATATATATATATATATACACACACACACATATACATATATACACTCGCTGCGCCAAATAAATGTGCCCCTCCCCTCTTTTGTGCCCTCTGTACTTGTGTTCAGCAGCGGAGAGTCCGAGAAGCCAGCTTCTCTGCAGCGTGCTGTGGAGAAAATGGCGCTGGTTAGTGCTGGAGGATCAAGCTCCGCCCCCTCAACGGCGGGCTTCGGTCCCGCTCAAATCTTTATACTGGCGGGGGTTTCTGTAACATTGCTGCCCAGGCCCCCCCCACCCCCTGCACCCATACAGTGCCGTCAGTGTGTGTGAATGTGGGAGGAATGGCGCGCAGCGTCACCGCTGCGCGGTACCTCAGTGAAGATCAGAAGTCTTCTGCCGCCTTTGAAGTCTTCTTTCTTCTTATACTCACCCGGCTTCTATCTTCCGGCTCTGTGAGGAGGACAGCGGTGCGGCTCCGGGACGAACAACGAGGGTGAGACCTGTGTTCCGACTAGAGATGAGCGGGTTCGGTTTCTCTGAATCCGAACCCGCCAGAACTTCATGTTTTTTTTCACGGGTCCGAGCGACTCGGATCTTCCCGCCTTGCTCGGTTAACCCGAGCGCGCCCGAACGTCATCATGACGCTGTCGGATTCTCGCGAGGCTCGGATTCTATCGCGAGACTCGGATTCTATATAAGGAGCCGCGCGTCGCCGCCATTTTCACACGTGCATTGAGATTGATAGGGAGAGGACGTGGCTGGCGTCCTCTCCGTTTAGAATTAGAATAGATTAGAGAGACACTTGATTTACTAATTTTGGGGAGCATTAGGAGTACTCAGTAGTGTACAGTGCAGAGTTTTGCTGATAGTGACCAGTGACCACCACTTTTATTTATAATCCGTTCTCTGCCTGAAAAAAGCGATACACAGCACACAGTGACTCAGTCACATACCATATCTGTGTGCACTGCTCAGGCTCAGGCCAGTGTGCTGCATCATCTATTATCTATATATAATATTATATATATCTGTCTGACTGCTCAGCTCACACAGCTTATAATTGTGGGGGAGACTGGGGAGCACTACTGCAGTGCCAGTTATAGGTTATAGCAGGAGCCAGGAGTACATAATATATTATATAGTGAGTGACCACCAGACACACAGTGCAGTTTATTTAATATATCCGTTCTCTGCCTGAAAAAAGCGATACACACAGTGACTCAGTCAGTCACATACCATATCTGTGTGCACTGCTCAGGCTAGTGTGCTGCATCATCTATATATATATTATATATCTGTCTGACTGCTCAGCTCACACAGCTTATAATTGTGGGGGAGACTGGGGAGCACTACTGCAGTGCCAGTTATAGGTTATAGCAGGAGCCAGGAGTACATAATATTATATTAAAATTAAACAGTGCACACTTTTGCTGCAGGAGTGCCACTGCCAGTGTGACTAGTGACCAGTGACCTGACCACCAGTATATAATATTAGTAGTATACTATCTCTTTATCAACCAGTCTATATTAGCAGCAGACACAGTACAGTGCGGTAGTTCACGGCTGTGGCTACCTCTGTGTCGGCACTCGGCAGCCCGTCCATAATTGTATATACCACCTAACCGTGGTTTTTTTTTCTTTCTTTATACATACATACATACTAGTTACGAGTATACTATCTCTTTATCAACCAGTCTATATATTAGCAGCAGACACAGTACAGTGCGGTAGTTCACGGCTGTGGCTACCTCTGTGTCGGCACTCGGCAGCCCGTCCATAATTGTATATACCACCTAACCGTGGTTTTTTTTTCTTTCTTTATACATACATACATACTAGTTACGAGTATACTATCTCTTTATCAACCAGTCTATATATTAGCAGCAGACACAGTACAGTGCGGTAGTTCACGGCTGTGGCTACCTCTGTGTCGGCACTCGGCAGCCCGTCCATAATTGTATATACCACCTAACCGTGGTTTTTTTTTCTTTCTTTATACATACATACATACTAGTTACGAGTATACTATCTCTTTATCAACCAGTCTATATATTAGCAGCAGACACAGTACAGTGCGGTAGTTCACGGCTGTGGCTACCTCTGTGTCGGCACTCGGCAGCCCGTCCATAATTGTATATACCACCTAACCGTGGTTTTTTTTTCTTTCTTTATACATACATACTAGTTACGAGTATACTATCTCTTTATCAACCAGTCTATATATTAGCAGCAGACACAGTACAGTGCGGTAGTTCACGGCTGTGGCTACCTCTGTGTCGGCACTCGGCAGCCCGTCCATAATTGTATATACCACCTAACCGTGGTTTTTTTTTCTTTCTTTATACATACATACTAGTTACGAGTATACTATCTCTTTATCAACCAGTCTATATATTAGCAGCAGACACAGTACAGTGCGGTAGTTCACGGCTGTGGCTACCTCTGTGTCGGCACTCGGCAGCCCGTCCATAATTGTATATACCGCCTAACCGTGGTTTTTTTTTCTTTCTTTATACATACATACTAGTTACGAGTATACTATCTCTTTATCAACCAGTCTATATATTAGCAGCAGACACAGTACAGTGCGGTAGTTCACGGCTGTGGCTACCTCTGTGTCGGCACTCGGCAGCCCGTCCATAATTGTATATACCACCTAACCGTGGTTTTTTTTTCTTTCTTTATACATACATACTAGTTACGAGTATACTATCTCTTTATCAACCAGTCTATATATTAGCAGCAGACACAGTACAGTGCGGTAGTTCACGGCTGTGGCTACCTCTGTGTCGGCACTCGGCAGCCCGTCCATAATTGTATACTAGTATCCAATCCATCCATCTCCATTGTTTACCTGAGGTGCCTTTTAGTTGTGCCTATTAAAATATGGAGAACAAAATGTTGAGGTTCCAAAATTAGGGAAAGATCAAGATCCACTTCCACCTCGTGCTGAAGCTGCTGCCACTAGTCATGGCCGAGACGATGAAATGCCAGCAACGTCGTCTGCCAAGGCCGATGCCCAATGGCATAGTACAGAGCATGTCAAAACCAAAACACCAAATATCAGTAAAAAAAGGACTCCAAAACCTAAAATAAAATTGTCGGAGGAGAAGCGTAAACTTGCCAATATGCCATTTACCACACGGAGTGGCAAGGAACGGCTGAGGCCCTGGCCTATGTTCATGGCTAGTGGTTCAGCTTCACATGAGGATGGAAGCACTCAGCCTCTCGCTAGAAAACTGAAAAGACTCAAGCTGGCAAAAGCACCGCAAAGAACTGTGCGTTCTTTGAAATCCCAAATCCACAAGGAGAGTCCAATTGTGTCGGTTGCGATGCCTGACCTTCCCAACACTGGACGTGAAGAGCATGCGCCTTCCACCATTTGCACGCCCCCTGCAAGTGCTGGAAGGAGCACCCGCAGTCCAGTTCCTGATAGTCAGATTGAAGATGTCAGTGTTGAAGTACACCAGGATGAGGAGGATATGGGTGTTGCTGGCGCTGGGGAGGAAATTGACCAGGAGGATTCTGATGGTGAGGTGGTTTGTTTAAGTCAGGCACCCGGGGAGACACCTGTTGTCCGTGGGAGGAATATGGCCGTTGACATGCCAGGTGAAAATACCAAAAAAATCAGCTCTTCGGTGTGGAGGTATTTCACCAGAAATGCGGACAACAGGTGTCAAGCCGTGTGTTCCCTTTGTCAAGCTGTAATAAGTAGGGGTAAGGACGTTAACCACCTCGGAACATCCTCCCTTATACGTCACCTGCAGCGCATTCATAATAAGTCAGTGACAAGTTCAAAAACTTTGGGTGACAGCGGAAGCAGTCCACTGACCAGTAAATCCCTTCCTCTAGTAACCAAGCTCACGCAAACCACCCCACCAACTCCCTCAGTGTCAATTTCCTCCTTCCCCAGGAATGCCAATAGTCCTGCAGGCCATGTCACTGGCAATTCTGACGAGTCCTCTCCTGCCTGGGATTCCTCCGATGCATCCTTGCGTGTAACGCCTACTGCTGCTGGCGCTGCTGTTGTTGCCGCTGGGAGTCGATGGTCATCCCAGAGGGGAAGTCGTAAGCCCACTTGTACTACTTCCAGTAAGCAATTGACTGTTCAACAGTCCTTTGCGAGGAAGATGAAATATCACAGCAGTCATCCTACTGCAAAGCGGATAACTGAGTCCTTGACAACTATGTTGGTGTTAGACGTGCGTCCGGTATCCGCCGTTAGTTCACAGGGAACTAGACAATTTATTGAGGCAGTGTGCCCCCGTTACCAAATACCATCTAGGTTCCACTTCTCTAGGCAGGCGATACCGAGAATGTACACGGACGTCAGAAAAAGACTCACCAGTGTCCTAAAAAATGCAGTTGTACCCAATGTCCACTTAACCACGGACATGTGGACAAGTGGAGCAGGGCAGGGTCAGGACTATATGACTGTGACAGCCCACTGGGTAGATGTATGGACTCCCGCCGCAAGAACAGCAGCGGCGGCACCAGTAGCAGCATCTCGCAAACGCCAACTCTTTCCTAGGCAGGCTACGCTTTGTATCACCGCTTTCCAGAATACGCACACAGCTGAAAACCTCTTACGGCAACTGAGGAAGATCATCGCGGAATGGCTTACCCCAATTGGACTCTCCTGTGGATTTGTGGCATCGGACAACGCCAGCAATATTGTGTGTGCATTAAATATGGGCAAATTCCAGCACGTCCCATGTTTTGCACATACCTTGAATTTGGTGGTGCAGAATTTTTTTAAAAACGACAGGGGCGTGCAAGAGATGCTGTCGGTGGCCAGAAAAATTGCGGGAAACTTTCGGCGTACAGGCACCACGTACAGAAGACTGGAGCACCACCAAAAACTACTGAACCTGCCCTGCCATCATCTGAAGCAAGAAGTGGTAACGAGGTGGAATTCAACCCTCTATATGCTTCAGAGGTTGGAGGAGCAGCAAAAGGCCATTCAAGCCTATACAATTGAGCACGATATAGGAGATGGAATGCACCTGTCTCAAGTGCAGTGGAGAATGATTTCAACGTTGTGCAAGGTTCTGATGCCCTTTGAACTTGCCACACGTGAAGTCAGTTCAGACACTGCCAGCCTGAGTCAGGTCATTCCCCTCATCAGGCTTTTGCAGAAGAAGCTGGAGGCATTGAAGAAGGAGCTAAAAGGGAGCGATTCCGCTAGGCATGTGGGACTTGTGGATGCAGCCCTTAATTCGCTTAACAAGGATTCACGGGTGGTCAATCTGTTGAAATCAGAGCACTACATTTTGGCCACCGTGCTCGATCCTAGATTTAAAGCCTACCTTGGATCTCTCTTTCCGGCAGACACAGGTCTGCTGGGGTTGAAAGACCTGCTGGTGACAAAATTGTCAAGTCAAGCGGAACGCGACCTGTCAACATCTCCTCCTTCACATTCTCCCGCAACTGGGGGTGCGAGGAAAAGGCTCAGAATTCCGAGCCCACCCGCTGGCGGTGATGCAGGGCAGTCTGGAGCGACTGCTGATGCTGACATCTGGTCCGGACTGAAGGACCTGACAACGATTACGGACATGTCGTCTACTGTCACTGCATATGATTCTCTCAACATTGATAGAATGGTGGAGGATTATATGAGTGACCGCATCCAAGTAGGCACGTCACACAGTCCGTACTTATACTGGCAGGAAAAAGAGGCAATTTGGAGGCCCTTGCACAAACTGGCTTTATTCTACCTAAGTTGCCCTCCCACAAGTGTGTACTCCGAAAGAGTGTTTAGTGCCGCCGCTCACCTTGTCAGCAATCGGCGTACGAGGTTACATCCAGAAAATGTGGAGAAGATGATGTTCATTAAAATGAATTATAATCAATTCCTCCGCGGAGACATTGACCAGCAGCAATTGCCTCCACAAAGTACACAGGGAGCTGAGATGGTGGATTCCAGTGGGGACGAATTGATAATCTGTGAGGAGGGGGATGTACACGGTGATATATCGGAGGGTGAAGATGAGGTGGACATCTTGCCTCTGTAGAGCCAGTTTGTGCAAGGAGAGATTAATTGCTTCTTTTTTGGGGGGGGTCCAAACCAACCCGTCATATCAGTCACAGTCGTGTGGCAGACCCTGTCACTGAAATGATGGGTTGGTTAAAGTGTGCATGTCCTGTTTTGTTTATACAACATAAGGGTGGGTGGGAGGGCCCAAGGACAATTCCATCTTGCACCTCTTTTTTCTTTTCTTTTTCTTTGCATCATGTGCTGATTGGGGAGGTTTTTTTTGGAAGGGCCATCCTGCGTGACACTGCAGTGCCACTCCTAGATGGGCCCGGTGTTTGTGTCGGCCACTAGGGTCGCTAATCTTACTCACACAGTCAGCTACCTCATTGCGCCTCTTTTTTTCTTTGCGTCATGTGCTGTTTGGGGAGGGTTTTTTGGAAGGGACATCCTGCGTGACACTGCAGTGCCACTCCTAGATGGGCCCGGTGTTTGTGTCGGCCACTAGGGTCGCTAATCTTACTCACACAGCTACCTCATTGCGCCTCTTTTTTTCTTTGCGTCATGTGCTGTTTGGGGAGGGTTTTTTGGAAGGGACATCCTGCGTGACACTGCAGTGCCACTCCTAGATGGGCCCGGTGTTTGTGTCGGCCACTAGGGTCGCTAATCTTACTCACACAGCTACCTCATTGCGCCTCTTTTTTTCTTTGCGTCATGTGCTGTTTGGGGAGGGTTTTTTGGAAGGGCCATCCTGCGTGACACTGCAGTGCCACTCCTAGATGGGCCCGGTGTTTGTGTCGGCCACTAGGGTCGCTAATCTTACACAGCTACCTCATTGCGCCTCTTTTTTTCTTTGCGTCATGTGCTGTTTGGGGAGGGTTTTTTGGAAGGGACATCCTGCGTGACACTGCAGTGCCACTCCTAGATGGGCCCGGTGTTTGTGTCGGCCACTAGGGTCGCTTATCTTACTCACACAGCGACCTCGGTGCAAATTTTAGGACTAAAAAAAATATTGTGAGGTGTGAGGTATTCAGAATAGACTGAAAATGAGTGTAAATTATGGTTTTTGAGGTTAATAATACTTTGGGATCAAAATGACCCCCAAATTCTATGATTTAAGCTGTTTTTTAGTGTTTTTTGAAAAAAACACCCGAATCCAAAACACACCCGAATCCGACAAAAAAAATTCGGTGAGGTTTTGCCAAAACGCGGTCGAACCCAAAACACGGCCGCGGAACCGAACCCAAAACCAAAACACAAAACCCGAAAAATTTCAGGCGCTCATCTCTAGTTCCGACCCTCTGGAGCTAATGGTGTCCAGTAGCCTAAGAAGCAGAGCCTATCATTTAAGTAGGTCTGCTTCTCTCCCCTCAGTCCCACGATGCAGGGAGCCTGTTGCCAGCAGTGCTCCCTGAAAATAAAAAACCTAACAAAAGTCTTTTTCAGAGAAACTCAGTAGAACTCCACTGCAGTGCATCCAGTCTCCTCTGGGCACAGGATCTAACTGAGGTCTGGCGGAGGGGCATAGAGGGAGGAGCCAGTGCACACCCATCTAAAGTCTTTAGAGTGCCCATGTCTCCTGCGAAGCCCATCTATACCCAATGGTCCTTACGGAGTCCCCAGCATCCTCTAGGACGTAAGAGAAATATAGGGGCCACAGAATAGTACCAATTCACATTACACCGCAGTTGTGTCCGTCAGTCAAATTACACCGCACAGTACCGTCCATTATTCACATTACACCGCACAGTAGCGTCTGTTACTCACATTACACGGCACAGTACCGTCCGTTATTCACATTGCACCGCACAGTAGTGTCCGTCAGTCACATTGCACCGCACAGTAATGTCCGTTAGTCACATTACGCTGCACAGTAGTGTCCACACAGGAAAGCACCTTATACACATTATGCGGCCAGGTAGAGCCCATTATATATATTATGCCAGGTACATCCCTCATTCCCTCCACAGAACTGCCCCAGTACCTGCAGGAGGTCCCGACTCCGGCGCTGCTCCTCCTCTGCCTTCTCCTCATGTCTCTCGGAGGCGCAGTTACCCCTGCAGCAGCGGCTCTGTAGGATGTCGGCAGTTATGCCGAGAGGGAGGGAACGGGTACTAATTACTGGGGCCACGGACTGATGGAGGGCCCGGTGGGGCCCTGGTCCACAGCACTTCCTACCCCCTGCCTCCTTACTGGGCAGCAGCATAAGCACTCATCTTGGCAGCACAGCACATGCTGCAGTGAGGCTGCTGCTACTGCTGAGCCTCTGCCTATTCGGGTAGTGGGCGGAAGTGATCACACTCTCCCCTCAAACTGACTCGTTCTCAGGGGCTCAGGCTCAGGGCTCATCAGGGCTCACCAGGGCTAATCAGGGCTCATCCGGGCTGAGGCTCAGGGCTCCCCCCTTCCCCGGACCCCTGCACCCTGCTCGGCACTCCAAAGTTATAAAAAAACAAACTTTTCCCATAAAGGGGCGTGGCCTCGCCTCCCACAATTAGGCCACTCTCTGGGGAAGGATGGGGGGAGAGAGCATCAGCGGGGTTGCAGAGCAGGACGGCCCCTCCCTTCAGCACGGCACCTCCCTGCACTGCATCCCCTTGTTGAGCGGGTAGCGCCGGCCCTGCTTACAGGCCCTTTCTGCGTAGGCAGTTTTGTTTGAACCCTTATATTTCTCAAAGTTTACCCCTGTTGAAAAATTTCAGAACGGTGTGGCAGCTTAACCCTTCACTCGTTGGCCTAAGGTGGGAATACGAACAATGGGACACCTTTTGGACAAATCCACTGGCAACCCTTTATCTTTAGTGAGAGCTAGTTCACTGTACAACATACTTTGCTAGCATGACCTGGCGTTCTATCAGGCTCAGTATCATGCTTGCTCTGTTGCTCGTCGATTGACACCAATTGCAATTGCCTCTCCCATTACAAAAGACCATTTTTATACATTATAATTTGTTGCACTCTCCACTCGACTATTCAAAAATCTCTACAGGTATCATGACGTGTCAGGGGCACTTTCCTCATTTAACGACTGAGGTTATCTTACTGTCTTTACTTATTATTCTGGCCATAACTTATACAGAAATGTTTTATAATTGACATCCTAAAGCTTACTTATATCCAATGAGAAGTTTCCAAATTGGTTTGCTGGTGAAAATAAGTGACCCGTATGGCTGACTTATTCCACTGCCTCTGGCAGTGTCCTGCTATTAAAATAATTTGGGTTGTTTGGAAATTTACCATTCATCATCTAGTTAGTCCACCTACTGTAGGTTGCTTCTCCAGGATGACCCAATACTACCTTCTTGATTTTACTAGACCTCGTTCTGGACTTGAATAGCCCACAAATGCCTGCCTGCTCTTTTTGTCTTGTGACAACTTTAGAAAATAGTATTGATGTGTTATATATAATTTTGCTTCAAATTGGTTACAGATTTCACTAGGGCTATGCTGTTATTGTACAATGCCTGCACTATTGTTTTTCTTTTTTAATTCCCATGTACATTGTATTAATCTTTATCTATGCTGAACTAAGGCTTCTAATAAAGAGGTTATAAAAAAAAGTTTAGCACTGTTGTTAGTTCATTCTTGTGCTTTATATTTGTAATATATAAAAAAAAATGCTTTGGAGCCAGCTGGGAGTTCTATGTGATGGCAGTTATGCAAGGAGGACAGGGTGGAGTATGATGGTGAGCTGCCTGTCATCATGCCCCACCCACAGCTTTATACACAGTGCCAGTAGTTTATTTTAGGACTCCAGCATTACACCCCACACCTAACCCCTTTTCATATAGCAGTCACCGCTATCCAGCTCCCTGGTTGGACAGCGCTAGGCATTCAGAGCAGTGTTTGATTGTTAAAACAGAGATTCATTTAGCAAGCACTCACTCTTGCTTTTCTCATGGACTGAGATACAAGGGGGTAAATTTACTAAAGCTTCTAAAACAGAGAATTTGTGATGTTGCGCATAGTAACCAATCAGATGCTATCTTTTTCTAAAAGGCAATAGAGAAATGATAGACAGCAACTGATTGGTTGCTATGGGCAACATCACCAATTCTCTGTTTTAGAAGATTTAATACATTTACCCCAAGGCTTTAGAACCTTCCCTATGAAGACTCCTCGGCTGAGAGGCCTATTGGTGGGCTCTAAATAAAAATAATTTCATTCCTTTAAAGACAGTGATCCTTAGTGTACAAAATCTTGGTTGAGCAGCAAACAGGTTCATCTACACCACATTTAACATAAAGGTTATTTCTAGTCGATGTAATTAAACATGTCCTCCTCATTCCCACCCATCTCCCCACTAGCAAACATGAGCATACAAAATGGGAGAAATGATGATAAATGAACATTGAGAACAAACATAACAGGCTCCCCAAACAGGGAAGCTCAAGGCTGTTTTCTAAATCTATATGATATCAGAAACTTACTTTTTTTTACCGCAGGTACATTGAGAGTAAACAGTCTAGTATAAGGTGCCCAGCTGGTGACCTTTCAAGGTCATGTTGGGGTTCCTAGTCTCCCAGTAAACTTTTAGATGTGGTTGGGCGATTCTGTACTATAATTGTAATATAAAATAATATGTTCTTATCTCAAATATGTGTTATTGATAACACATATATTATTAATACATACCTGAGGATAGAATCTATTATTTAAACTACGTCCCACCCAAAAACATAGTAACAACAATGGTTGCTTGATGAATAGAATGGTACTGTTGTTTGAAACATGTCTTTCTCTAAGCAACTTTAAACACTGAACTTTAAACATTGAGAAATGTGTACCTTGTGTAAAATACATGCAGCATTCAAAAGTAACACACATAGAGCAAAAACACAGGAGAAAAAAAATAAAGAAAAAGAGGACCAGCTGCCAGATCCTCTGATGAAATTGCTTGTTTTTGTACACAGTGCTTTGTGCACTATGTTGTTAAAAAAAAAAAATCTGTGTGAACCCGTTGGCCCAGAACTGAGCTTTCAAATGAAGTGTGCTGTTTATATGCTATGCTCTCTCCTGGGCCAGCTTTCTCCAGATCACACAGCAGAAAGGAACCAGACCAGGAAGCACACACTCTACTTTGACAGCCCAACGTACCTTCCCAGTCAAGCATTGTAGTGTGTTCCCGCTAGGCTGTTTTAGCATGGTGCCATGCCCCAGCATGTTCTGTAAATTTTAAATGTGTCCTGCTCTTTTCCTGGAGCGCTATGGCAGCAGCTTGCCCTCATATTTCATAGTGTGCAGGCCATAGATAACACACTGATCTGCTCTTACTCTACTTTTGTACCGACAATAACTACCCCATTGACAGCACATCAAACATGGGATGGTGCACTTGTCAGAAGACACCAACTTCCAATGCCTTTCGTTGGAACATTACTGGAGACTTAAGAAGTGAATTGGTAACCAGGCTAGCATGCAGCTGCTCCCACTACGCAGAACTGCTCAGGCTACAGAGATCTGTCTGAAGAGCCCTCAAATCCTTAAATCAGTTTGTGGGGTGATCAGCTTCAAAACCAATGTTCAGAAATTGTCAAGTAGCTACTGTTAACTACATAACAAGTGCAATCTGCAACATACAGTACATTTAGATGGGCATACACTATACAATTATCTGGCAGGCCATCTGTCTGGTTGAAATAAAAATCTGGTATTGTATGGGAACAAATGACTATCCAATTGAACATCAAGAACAGAAAATAAATGTGTTACTGGTCTTGAAATACATTTTGCGCTTATTAAAATGAAAGAATAAGGTGTGCTTTGAAGAAAAACTAATACATAAGAACAAAAGGGTTTACAAATTATGCAGTGGGTCAATGTACACATTAAATGCATAACGACAACGGCATATCCCAGCTTGAGTGACATAATGTATTGCGTCTCAAAAATTCTGCCCTTTAGAACTGAAATGTGCCATCCTCAGACATCAGCAAAGTGCCCCACAAAATCTTTAGCAGAACACTACTACTGCACTCTGGGGGTAATTCAGAGTTAATCGTAGATGTGATAAATAATGCACATCTACGATCAGTCACTCTGAGATGAGGGGGGACGCCCAGCACAGGGCTAGTCCGCCCCGCATGTCAGGCCCTACCCCTCCCCCGCACAGGGCGGCAATGCTTTTGTATCTGACGAATAGCTCCCTGCCAGCGCAGCTCTGACGCCGTTGGCACTCCCCCTCCCGCCGTCAATCAGGCATAGGCGATCGCACCAGTGAGATGCTGATAGCAGTGAGATGCTGATAGCATCTCACTGGGCTCCCGAGGTGCGCACACGCAGTGCGGCCGCTGCGTGTACACACTCCACACAGTAATTCAGACTGCGATCGCTGCCGCGATCCAGTCTGAATTACCCCCTATGTTTTCTCCCTTTGCCAGCTCAACTGTGAAGTCAGGAAGAAGCCAGAAAGAGCATGGTACATAAACATCAATTCCAAACTCTCCCGTGGGTCAACATGGTGACCCCATTTCTTTGTTTCTGCATAGTGCAATAGGCATTATGTAGTTAAAATAGAAAAAAAACGAATATCAGAGTTGGGCAACAGGTCCTCTTTAAATGATGCATACTGCTACTGTGTGCACACAAAGCAGACTTCATAGAACACACACGCAAACTTATTATATGAAGACATAATTAACATGCAGAGCACAGGTGATGCAGGCAACAAATCGTGTGATAAAAAGAACACTAGGGAGAGGAGAGCCCTTAAATAGAATATAGCAGGAAATAATATGTTAATTGCTCTTTAAAATCCTGGGTGGTCTGCTGCAGCAAATATACCTGAAGAACTCCACTTTGAACACTTTACACTCAATAGATGTTGGAATAAACAGAGTGCATTCATGTTAATGAATTATGAACATTAAATGCGCCTTCTACTTTGGTATAAAGCATGATGTTTTAATGAATCACAAATGGGGTATTTCCAGTACACCCCGTGTTTTGTGGCTCAGCATAGCTGCAGGAATTCCTTGCTTCATTCTGATATCTGGAATGCATTAAAGATCTGCTAAGCCACTTTCATTGTTTCTGATGCTGGAAAAGGTCTGCAATATATCAGGAAATAGTCTATTTGTGAGCACAACTTTGTGTGCATGAAAAAATTAACCCTCAGATTGCAGGAGTTGAGTAAAATACGTACATGAGGAACTTCCTAATATATGGATCAAAAACAAGTATCTACTGCCACCTAGTGGAAAGGGGCGTATTATGATAAACAACAGAAACTGAACACATTGGGCTAAATGTAATAGAGTGGGAGTTTCAAATAGTGAGATATCTGGTAAGGTTTTGCAGTTTTTTTTAAAGTGGCAATCATTTACACGCCACTTAAAAAAAACTGAAAAACCTTACCAAATCTCTCACTTTCCGAAACTCTCAATCTATTACATTGATTACAAACTTAAGGGCCCTACACACTGGCAGATAACACTGCACGATATGAACGTTCTCGTTCATTAATGAATGAGAACTCGTTCATATCGTGCAGTGTGTAGGCACCAATGATTAACGCCGCGCGGCCGCACGCTCGTTAATCGTTGGTGCCCCGTCGCTTATGCATGCAAGCCAATATGGATGAGATTGTCCATATTAGCATGCATTGCTATGGTGCCGGGTGACGGGGGGGAGTGAAGAAACTTCACTCCCCCTGTCACCGGGTCGCCTGTCTGCCGTATCGGCGGTCGGGCAGCTCAACGGCGGGTCGCCCAGTCTTTGGTTTTTAACAAATACTAGTTTGTAGTTCTTCTCTAGTAGGTTGACCACTGGATTATAGAATGTAATGGAAATTGTTCATTCTTGCAAATAGAGACACAGGTGATATGCATTCCTTTTAGAGAAGCACATTATATATTTTCATTAGTATAGGACTAACCAATTAGGGTATCAGTTTTATCTATTGTAATGTTGGCAGATGTAGGCATTTAAATAACTGATATGCATTAAAGTATTAAGTCATTTGCTTATAATACGAGAATGACAGAGTTACATTTTTTGGATTTATAACAATCCGTCTATTGAATCTCTCTTTTTAAAGTATATGTCACTGATGCACTGTGGAGACAGTGACTATGATAGAAATGTATCAAACCTTCTAAAGAGTGGAGAATCTGACCATAGTAACCAACTAGCTTCTAGCTAGAATTTATCAAGTACATTTTATAAATGATAGGCAGAATCTGATCTGTTGCTATGGGCAATTAATCCAACGTCTGTAATCTTTAGAAGATTTGATACATTTCCCCTGTGAACTAGCAAGCCAACTGGAAACCAGCCCTTAGGAACCAGTGACATCACTAAGTCATTTTGTACCTGGGTGAAGTGACTGGTCTCTGAGGAGTTACATTCTTATTTTAATAGCTTTGTGTAGGCAATAAATTATATGATTTTGGAAAGGTAAGTGCATGTTCTGCACAGCTTGAAAAGGAGCATGATGTTTACATTGTAGCCTATTTCTTATATAAGCAAGCACCAATTGTTCAATTTTGTACACACAATCAGTGTCCTTTTATGTAGACCGTATCATAAGTTTGTGTCTGTTAACAAAAAAGTAATCACTGAATAGTAAGAGTATGAAATATATCTAAACATTATTGCTAAACTTGTGCATTTAGGCTGCGGGGAGGTGGGGGTTTGGTTTAGGCTGCAGGGAAGGGGGGGATAGGTTTAGGCACAACGAGGAGGGTTAGGGATAGGCTGCGGGTCTGGTTTAGACTGCTAGAGGTGAGGGTTAGGGGGGCAGTGGGGAAAGGTAAGTATACTTACCGTCCCTTGTCGGGATTCTGATCAGCAGGCTGCCGCGGTTGGTATTCTGACCGCCGGCATCCCGACCGCCGGCATTTCAAGCCCAACACCATTATTCTATAGGTGAAATGTAATACTGTACCTCTCACTATCACATACAAATATTTATGCAATCAATGTGTAATTAGTATGGACATGAACTATCATGAAATATTCCAACAAGTCATGTGACATTTCTGAGGATTATACACATATGAATAATAGGTAACATCTAATAGGAAGTCATTTCCTGCAGCAGAAGCACCAGACATTAAGGGCTCTCAGTATACATGACACAACAAGCAGCACCCAGTCAACCTGAGGGAAGCCCACAGGCCCGCAGGGCCACTGGCTGGCTCTTTGTCACCAAATGGAGCAGGTTGAATGCAGACATCACTGTGATATCCTCACCAACAAATCGGAGTGGCAAGGAACAGGGGCAAAAGCTGAGTGGGGAGGAAAAAAAAAAAAGTTAATATCAATATGACAAATGATACATACTTTACAGCACACAAGATGTTCATGAGTACTTATTATACAACAGTGGTGGGAGGTCAACACAGCACCCTGGGTGGGTCATTTGCACCCTAAAGTGACATTAAATCGCATATACAGCTTTGCTTAGCAATGATAATGTCAGTTTATACATTCAAGTATCAGATAGGTAAATCCTGTGTAAATCACAACAATGACCACCCAATCACGTTTTCCCTGCTATGCAGTGAAAGCGTGTCACATAGGGAAATCTAATGTTATTGCATGTACTGTACAGATTATGGGTTTCAGTGCTCAGAATAAACGTTTGTGAATGTAAACATGTAGTACAGTGCTATGGGAAACTTTTTGAGCCACTTGGAAGTAATCATACCGCTTACAACTGTTTTAAAGCGTACATTGTATAGGCACATACACAGAGCCGGCCCTAGGCAAACTAGGCAAATGCCTAGGGCATTTGTAATGCCTAGGAGCACAAGCAGCTTATGCTGATTAAAATGATATGCAGCATGCCTATATTCTGTGTGTGACTTCGACTGTATCTGTATACGAAATGTTACAGTGTATTCCTGGATATCACTGTAACATAGCATTTTGTGCGCAGATACAGTCAAAGTCGCATACAAAATATAGGCATGCTGCATATCATTTTAATTAGCAGTAGCTGCTGGTGCATCCTAGTCACATAGCAATACAAATAAGATGCATTTAAAGCAAAAAAATGTGCCCGACATTAGCAGAGCTGGCTGGGAGCTGCCAGCTGGCTCACGCCAGGCATCTCCTGCTGCATGACGTATGAGGACACATAAGTATCCAAGCAGAGGCAAAGGTCACAGTGCTAGCGGCCGCATGAGTGCTGTGTGTGGGTGGGTTGATTGTGCAATAGTGTTCGGCATATGTGTAAGGGATATTATGTGTGTCGTGTATAAATGCATTAATAATGTGCAGCATATGTGTAAGGGGCATTATGTGTATAAGGGCATTAATAATGTGCTGTGTATGTGTAAGGGACATTATGTGTATAAGGGCATTAACAAAGGTTGGCAAATGTGTAAGGCACATTATGTTTTTAAGGACATTAATAATGTGTGTCATATGTATAAAGGGCATTATTGTGTGGTATTAGGTTTATAAAGGCATTACTAATGTATGGCATTATGTATATAATAAGGTGTTCCACTGTGTTGTCTAATGTGAATAAAGAGCAATATGATTTGGTGTAATGTGAATAAGGGCAATTCAGTTTGATGTAATGTGAATAAGGGGCACTACTGTGAGGAGTAACGTACATAAGGTAATGTGGTACTACTGTGTGATGTAACATGTGTAAGGGACACTATCGCATGATATAATGTGAATACAGTTGCACTACTGTGTGGCGTAATTTGAATTGGGGGTACTATTGTGTGGCCATGACCCTTCCCAGCAAGAACACACCCATTTTGTGTGCACTGTTCCTATTTAAAATATAGGGGATAGGAGCACCAAAATGAGAACTGCTTCTGGGTGACGGTGCCAGGAAAGGGGTGCTGGGTCAGAGGTGGAAATGGCGGCGGTGCTAGCCAAAAATCTTGCCTAGGGCATCATATTGGTTAGGGTCGGCTCTGCACATACAGTAAACAATGTTGCCCATGATGCTGCAAGGCCAATATATACTACTTTCTATATGCAATGTAATTGGCTTAACCATGGCATCAATTCTTTTTTATTATTATCATCATCATCATAATAGTTCTTACACAATGAAAATACACTTCATATAATAATATGATGGATGTGAGCCTGTCAAGACCATTACAATACTTATGTCACAATAAAATGCCCACCACTGAGGAGACAGCATGGAGTGTTGGGCATTGCTTTTTTACTTTAGGAACTTTGAGCTAAATCTTCCTGCACTTACAGCTTCACTGTTCAGTTTGGGTGTTTCATATGATTTACATGTTTTTTTCCTATGTCTGGTTTTTAAAATTCTTTTGAAAATACTTTAGAAGCAAAAGTGATGTAACTTAGGCCTGCTACCAAGATGTTATTCATGTCACACTTGTGCCCATGGACTTAAGCAAGTCATTTGCAACCAATTTACTCACATGTAGGCATCAATAAATCAACAGAAATACACAAAACAACTTCCCATGTCATGTGCAAAACAAAAAGTTTTGCTTAAACACAAGTAATATATGTCCAAGCAACAAATACATCCTCATTCAGCATCTGTGGATGTGTACAAACAACCAATAAGGATCTGTGGATGTTTATAAACAGCCAATCACAAGCGGTTTTATAGCGCTGATAACCATTATCATTATCCAGTATATGCACCTACCCTTGACCACACACAAATTATATGGCTTTCCCAGATGCATATGCACCTTTGTCCATCTCATCAGTACACAATTTGTGCAGACACTCTAGTACCAAGGCAACCACAGTCACATCGTGTAGTGACAGAGATGCTTTGGAATGTCATTTATCTTTCCTCTTCACTCACAGCACAATAGCCCACTACCCTTCTTTTCTCTAACATCTTATACATGCTGGACAGTTTTGACTAAGGAGCAAGCTTGAGTGTTAAAATGAAACAACATTCCAGCTGAGAGGCTGTGCAGACATACAGTAGAATTATTCTCCCTTACAGAGCGGTTTTGCAATGAGAAGCCTGAGATGCAGGAACATATGCAAAACAAAACCAAATTATCATTTTTGACAATTCAGATTCATGTTAAACAAGTACAAATCTTGTACTACAGTACTATAAAAGCACATTAAGGGGAAGGTCAACTAAAGCTTCTAATATCCCTTTCACATCTCCAATGCCGGATCCCACCCGGGAATTGGAAAAGGGTCCTTCCTAGGTGGGATTCGGCTTTGGACCCTTACAGCAGGCTTCCTGACCCGGCAATTTGCCAGGTCAGTTGCCATAGCGGTGAGGGGCGGAGCTGGTAGTGGGGGTGGAGCTGGGAGATGAGCCCATCTCCGCACCGCCTCTCCCTATGTAATAAACGGGTCCTGGGTCGCATCGACCCAGGAACCCGTTCACGCTGCCACTGACCTGGTTTTCAACCCGGGAATAACCCTTCTTATAACACAGGTTGAATTACTGGGTCAGGCGACCCGGGAATTCTCCATGGCCCCTTTCACATCGCACAGTGACCCGTGTCGGGTCGATACCGGGTTATTTGTGCGATGTGAAAGGGGTATTAAGCAGACTAGTGGTGGTGTTGCCCATAGCAGTCAATCAGAGTCTAGCTATCATTTCTCTACTGCATTATGGTGAGACCCTACTCTGAGCATTTTGTCATCTCTTCCATGCATACGTAACCTACTGCACCCACGGTAATCTTACGTAGTGCACCTATGATGACTGCCTCGCCTGGTACCGTTCGTGACTGAAATATATGACCCAAAATGACTGAACTAACCCTGCAATAACCTTATTGTGCTCTCTAGGTTTTTGTTGTTTTTAATTATGTCTGTGTGGTTTTCTACTTTCTGTAATACTAAATCCTTGTACTATGATGCTGATGTCTGTAAAGTGACTGAGTCCTGCTGAATAAAACGCTATATAAATAAAATTATTACTGTTATTATTATAGAAAATTGTAGACAATATCTAACTTGTTGCTATGGGCAACACCGACACTTTTGTTTTGGAAGGTTTAGTAAATCTACCGCTAAGTTTTTAATGTTATACATGTACATACCTAACTTAGGGGCAATCATTAGTAGTCTTAAAAAGGTGCTCCACCGAACATATGACAGTTAGGAGCTGATTGGCTGCAGCACCATTTGAGATTAGTAACGAGTGATAAGAATATGAGAATGAGTGGGACAGCAGGACTACTTCTATTACTTGTGATTCTTTTATTTTTATTTATTTTTTTGTTCGAAATGAAAAAAGGACTATTCAAAGATTTTACAGAGTGAAATTGGTTGTTCGTCCATTGACAGAGCAACAATGAACTCTATGACCTCTCTACCAATTTCTAACATTGAAAACCTTTTTTTGCAGTTATGAAGGAATGTCTTATTTAAGCTTCATGCTCCAAATCACTCTGTGATCATGCAGGAAGTAGGAGTCTTTGGGCCCTTTCCCAAAGAAGAAGAATCCTGTTTCTCCCATCCTCAAAGATAGAAGGCCTCATACAGGCACTAGGATCTTCAGACCCTGCTCAAGAGCTGGGGCCCCTTAACCGCAGTAGCTATAAGGCGCTGATTACCGGTCAGCAGATACAGCATTTCTCAGTCCTAAATACCACTAGCTTCTTATAAAGGTAGCCTGTTCATCCATCAGAAGGGTATCTGAAATAGGATAGATACTTGGGGTTATTCAGAGATGGTTGCAGATTGGTGCATCCACAGCAAGATCTGCATCCATCTCCTCACATGTGTGGGGCTGACTCATGATGCAACCGCAATTTAATTGCAGTTGCATTGATTTAAGGTCATTGCCTGCCTGCGGAGCCTGGCTGCACTGGCAGGGGTCCGGCGTCAATTTTTTTTTATCAGAGTGAGGAGAAGAAGGGTCGCGCACTACGGCCAATGCGCAGACCAGACCTACGTGGCCATTACGTACATCTCTGAATCGCCCCCACTATACTTAATATTAGTTAAAAGGAAAGAAACAAGATGAAGGAATATCCTTATTCCACCCATCTAATCTCATTTGTCAAAACAAACTTCTGCCCGTCACAATGTTGCTCAACAAACCCATGCTCTGTGGTGGAAATTTAGGTCTAATGCAAGCATATTCACACAGTCTTTCAACCATTTATGCACTGGTCTGCTACGCATGTTGGGTAAACATAATTGTACTGTCTGATCAAGTATTGTGAAGAACACAGCATAATTTGAGAGAATGCAGAAACAGTAAAAATTAAGAGTTCAAGTGAATTGCCGATATAGCGCTAGCGGGTCAGCAGATGTGTACACCCAATATGTCTATAAACTATGTAGTTCACAGACATTGGAACTAATTCACACTTGTATGCTAGACCGATGGTTAGCATACAAGTCCGACAGTAGGGACAGTGCGCATGGGCAGAACGGGTCCTGCATCCTAGCAAGCAGTGCCCACTAAGCCCAAGCTTGACAGGCTGAGGGCTTTTGGGGAATGGGTGGCGACCGGGTCCGTTCCTCAAAACAGAGATGTGTTGCCTGTGTTTTGTGGAGTGCCGAGGTCAGTGACTGCGTGTAGAGACACAGGCATACTGACCTCAGCTGCAGACCTGACATGGAAATCTGAGTAACCTGAAGTCACGTAGAGCGATTCAATGGTGCATTTTGAGACACACCAGCGGATCACGGAAGCAGGCAGGAGGCATCTATTTACACCAGACACTTCCTGCTGCATTTGCATATTAGCTGTACGGCATTGCACAGCCGCTTCCTTATCAGGCCATATTGCACTGGCTGTGCAGCACAGCTGATAGCCAATATATTTAACTATCAACCTATTAGCAGCTGTATTTTACCGAGTCATTCCGTGCCAAATCAACACACTGGTTTTACCTCACCAGCTCAGATTGTGTAAAATTTGGTATATGGAGAGTATATATGTAGTCTAAGAAAAATACAAAATATTATTTAAATATCTCATGCAGTTTCCAAAATACGGCTATGTAAAATTTTCAAAAATCTGTTCAAAACACACAACCTGCATATTTTCGCCATAGCAGCTTTCCTAATTAAGCTACAGAGGCGGGAGTGGTGTTACATAGTAACATAGTAAATGAGGTTGAAAAAAGACAACATTTCAGGAAATAGTCTATACTAATGTTAACTGTTTGTCAAAATTTAAAAGTGGGAGGATAATGGGTTCATAGTTAAAAATATTTTTAAAGCAAGGTAGTTTATTCAAAAAAGCCAGCTGTATTACAAGTAGTAATAGGTAATGACAGATTTGATTACTTTATTAGTTTATTTATATAAATAAAGTTGAATAGAAATACTTGACATTGTATTAGTCAGTCAACAATGTCAGCTGAAGATAGTTTGACAAAGCTTCAGTGGTTTTTAAAGTGTCATCAGGAGACATGACATAAATTCTTCCAGTTGGAGTTATAGGGTCGACTTTGCATAAGACTATTAGTAGTATCCATAGTGTAATACTCTTGCTCACCAATGGGGTTCGGTGGTTCGGGTAGGATGGTCTCTCTGGTAGTCACTCCATCCCCTTCCTTGGCAGAGAGGTAAAGGATCTCCCAAACCCAGACACAATAAACTCACCATATATAAATCATTTTTTATTTATTTATCAGGCTGCGTTTGGAGACAGCATATGGCTCTGGTGTTAGGTGATGCATAAGTTATTTAAGTTTGACATTAACACTTCCCATATACATGCAATGGAAACATTTAAACATTCCCTAAGTAGATACCTTAAGATCAATATTTTAGAAATATACTCTCCTTAGGGGTATTAAACCTGGTTTAAAGTGAACCTTACAGCGGATTCAGAAACACAGCGACAGGCAAGCATTCACTATACACATTTCTAGGTGAGGATACTTTAAATATATAATATCAGCATATGTTTTTCTATTATGCAACATAGATTAATCAGTTTCAAAGCAGTAGTGAATATTTTTATGTTATCAATAATTACCAGCAGTCCTATGCTAATATGAATCATAAGGTACTGTACATCTGTTCACGTTTCAATATACAAAAACCACTTTGGAGTTCAAAAGTACTTCCTAAGTGAGTGAACTCTGAGCTTACACACTCACTTGTACTGAATTAGCTTACTCTCCTACGAAGCTAAACAACTGTAACCATACTGTACGGATAATTACTTAGTCCAGTTGCAAAATGTTTAACCTCAATAAACTGCAAAGATGAGTACTGTAGATTCAGCGGTAAAGAATTTGCCTCCTGAAAAGAATTGCTCGCCTGATCCTTATGGTGTATCAGGTTATACACAGTGGTGCATTTACAATCAGCCCTATTTGGAGCTTCCGCTGGTGCATTTACTTTACAGTATAAAGTTGTAGGTGCTAGCAGAGGATGTGTAATGTGGCCACTGTCTCTAGAGGTAAATTACTTGCAGATACTTGGAATAGAGGGGGTTAATATACTCAAGGAGGTGACTTGGAGCACTGCAGCTGGGTGATAATTTCCTAGTTTAGTGGAGAAACTGCTGTATGGTAGATTATTGCCAGTGATAGTCATGAGGGCAGTTATTTCCGTATCCAGTGATCAGCATTCATCCAGATTTCTCTCAAATATCACCTTATGCGGGTTAGCAGTTTATTATTACCCCAGAAAGGGGAAGGAAGACATGCAGTGTATTAGCTACGAATGTATTCCTGCTAGCAGTGAGGGGCTGGTGTCTGTCCTACAGATGTGGGGTTGGGTACCTCTTGACTGACTTTTGGAGCTACTCGCTTGTCCTTCTGCAGAGCCATTACACATACATACAGTCTGATTGGCTGCTAAATGCAATGTGACAGCATTGAACAGGGATCTGAGGAACAGCAGCATATAGGTGTCCTCATGGGTGCTGGAGAACTGCTCTGAGGCACTCTGATGTGACCTGTTGTCAGTGTCAGTCTATAGTGTTATTGTACTGAGGTTACCTGGGTAGTCTGGTATCAGCAGTAAGCTCCCTCCATACTGATCTGAGGTATCAAGCCTCTCACAGGAGCTCCTTTTCTGTCAGTCTCTGAGGGGAATCACCTGTCTGCTCATAAGCCTCTCTCACTGAGGGTCTGGGATCACACAATGAAAGGCAGGTAGCTTTCTTCTGTTGAACACTGACTTACAGTCGCACACAGCCGCCCTGACACACGCAGTCAGCAGCAGTGCAGCTCCTTCCATTGTACCACTGCCTCACCAGACTCTGCACTCCTCTGCCTCCGGAACTTTCTTTTCCACACAGCTGGTTTAGTCTCCGCCCCCTCTCACAGGCCCCGCCTCTGACACAGAGCACTTCAATCCTGAATTTCAACTGCTGCTGCTGAGCATCAGAGATCCATTTTTATATACAGCTGGGCTGAGTTCCCAGATCTTCCCCCTCTGACTGTTAAGTGATGCCCCATTTTAGGGGTATCACAATAGTACATCAGGCTTCCTTGGATAGAAGAATAATGGTGAAGGTCCAGCTGGAGGATGGAAGGTCACTTTTAATTCATCTTCATCTTCATTCTTGTCCATCACATAAGCAAGCCACCATTTTTTGTTATACACAACGGATATATAGCTATTTATTTGTGTCAACAGGGTTTGTCTAGAGATTTCGTAACAAATACTGTAGATGATGTTGTAGCCTTAGAAAAGATTTCACAGGTATAAAAGCACGATACTGTTGTGTTCCCTGAATAGTTATTGACTGGCTGAAACGATCATTCAAAAATGTTTTAGACTCAGTATAGTCGTCTTGTGTTGTGAACGTCAAATTAATTCCAGATATATTTTCTACTGCTCATTCATAAAGTAATACATCAGTTATACATAACAAGAAATGGTGTGTATAACATGGTAGTATGCTTCTTGTGCCTGCATAATACCCAATAAGCAGCCACCACAGCCGCGATAACACATGGGATCGGGAACTTGTCCAATTTCGGCCATTAAAAATAGCCTCTAATTGGATACCGCGGAAAATTACCATTGGTCATAAATCACGATATTTGCCCATTTTTTATGTCTGAAAATGCATTGAGGCTAACAGAATACCCCCCTTAATGTGTGCACCTGTTTTTTCTCTTTTTTTCTATGTAATGCAGTCAGACATAGAATAGTGCGTAACATCTGACATTACATTTGCATATGTAAACATGCCCATATGATCAATAGGAAGCAATATAAAATGCGGTAAATAATGTCTAAGCCATGAGGGAGCTATAAATAGCTGAGAGGCAAGTAGGATGACAGTTGGCCTGAATAACAGCTAAAGGAATGAGGGGGGGGGGGGGGGGTCGCGAGAGTCTTGAGGTACTATGCAAGAGAGATTAATATCCGGCTGCCGGAGTTAAGGAAGAGGTGTATAACTGCCGCCAGCGCTCTGTGCTGACCCTGCCCCATAAATAATTGACATTGTAGGCAGAGCCGGATTAAGGGGGGGGTCACAGGGGGTAAGTACCCCGGGCCCCCCGATCTAAGAGGGCCCCCACCGCACACCATAAATCGGACCTTAAACACCTATCTGCAGTGCCGCAGCAGCAGGTGCTAGCAGCCGTCATACTGACAGCGCTGCACCTGCTATGTGCTCTGCTTCCAGCGACCAGCTGTCTGACTGGCCGCGCGACTTGCAGGTAGTATCTGGCCCGGGATGGGAGAGGAGATGGCGGCAGCTGAGCGGCGCGCACCCACACATCGAGCTGGAAGGGGGTGGGCTAGGGGGCAGGGGCCGAGATATCGGGCCACTTTCTGGTTCTACTAGACTGGGCCAGACACCTCTCTAAACAGTGACCACACTAACAGCTGGACCAGACCCCTTTCACGGTGCTGCCTCCCCCCCCCCCCCCCCCCCCAACTTCTGAGTGACGGCGGGGTGCGGAATGTTCAAGCAACTGCAGCCGTTACATGATCTAACTCAGATCATTTCGGTCTGTGTGTGACAGTGCAGTGAAACGGAGGGCTGTACTACCGCTGGCCATGCAAAATGTGCAGCAGTGTGATCGGCTGTGCCGGGCTGCATGATCAGTATAGGGCAGTCCTAGCATCACCGGCATAATGAGCGCACCGCTCAGTGAGGGAAGGACAGATCCAAATTAGCGGGGTCAGTGGAACGGGAGTGAGGGATGGAGGCAGGCATGTGAAACCCTCTCCACGGATCAATTGAGTGTCCCTGCGTTGGCGGTGCTATGGTGTCAGCAGTCCATGAAGAGAAGGAAGGTGGCCCGAAGCTGCTGAGAAGTCACCCAGGAGCAGAGGTGATTCTTACACAACTTACTCAGACTTCTTCCTAGTGAGTCTACTTTCCTCTTCACCACCTGCTTTGCACTACTACTCCCATCATGTCCCCTTCACATGAATACTACTACTACTCCAACCCTGCCCCCTTCTCCACACTACTACTTCTAGCCTGCCCCCTTATCCACAATACTACTACTCCCATCCTACCCTCAGCTGCAGCGAAGTGTATGGAGCTTGTGCTTCAGGCATAGGCACCAGTAGGGGCAATAAGCTAACTAGCCTTACCCCCTGGCATCACAGTATAGTACCCACCCTAACTATCACCCCCACCTCTGGAACATACCCGTAACCTGCCATACCGCCCAGCCTCCAGAACATACCTTACTCCCAACTCCCAAGACAAACAGTACCCCTCCAGGGCGTCTAAAGATGCACAAAGCGTGATTGCAGCTGACACACTGCCAGTCCTTGTATATTCAGATGCAGGGATATACGTCAGGGAAAGGCATTGTAGCGGCATTTGCCTAAAGTTGCGGACGTAACTGCAGCAAAAGAGGAGGGGTCCTACCTCCCTCGACAGACCCCATCCCTTCCAACAGATCCCGCCCCGTTTAGGGCTGCTTCCATAAATTTCCCGGGCTAGTTTTCCATCCCAATCTGCCCCTGCTAGGGGGTCAGTAACCTTGGGTCCTCCTTATCAGGCATCCCCTCACCGGAGCTGCTGTACGGGGACGAGCTCCGCTTCTCCAAGCTCCGCTGCCATCAACACTCAGCAGCAGCGCTGCAGTTGTCCACAGCAGCGCAGGGACTGCTGCGGCGGAGGAGCCTGGAGAGAAGTAACCTGTACCTGTTTGATCTCACTCACTCCCCTACTCCGCTGGCGCCGATGACAAGCTGACACCAGCACTGTGCATTTGAAGGTCGGTGACAGGGAAAGGGAGGCTGGACTGACTGATATAGCCATCCATCCATATAGATCAGGGCTGGCCAAACCGGTCCTCGAGATCTACCAACAGTTCATGTTTTCCAGGCCTCCTGGAGATTTGTAGAATTGTCAGTTGGGAATGAATGCAGCACATCTTAATTAGTAATGACTACACCTGTGCACCAGCTAGGTGGTCTGGAAAATGTGTACTGTTGGTAGATCTCGAGGACTGGTTTGGCCAGCCCTGATATAGATAGATATCTATATAGATTTATCTATATATATACGACCTGCACTGCTGCATTCATGGAGGTGCAGGAAGAAGAGGCACACATACAGCGGGCACCGCAACACCAGGGGGGCAAAGTTGATATGAGGGCCGCCTCTCTTACGTGCCCCGGGCCCCCCAAAGGCTTAATCGGGCCCTGATTTTAGGGTCTATTTACTAAGCCTTGGATGAAGGTAACGTGCAGTAAAGTACCAGTCAATCAGCAACTACTTGGCATGTCACAGGCTCGGTTTGAAAAATGACAGGAGCTAGTTGGCTGGTACTTTATCTCTGTGTACTTTATCTCCATCCAAGGCTTAGTAAATAGATCCCTATGTGAGGGGGCTGGTGACATGAGAAAGTCTAGAGCTGCCGGAAGTTTAGCACACTGCACAATACGTCCACAGTAAGCTCCGAGCAGCACTACAGGCCGCAGTGTGCAACTTCAGGTGCTGTGAGGCCGCAATGGTGCCACCCCCTGGGCACTTAGTGACAGAACAGCTTGTACATACCTCTCTATGGCTCTGACAGCTGCATACACGGAGCCCATGCATAAGGGCTAATGGTAAAAGCTATATGACTCAGAGGGATCAACAGAAAAATATATGTATATTATATAATCTGTGTGTCTAGTACTTGGAAGATTATACATCCAGTCCCTGTTCTTACTGCACAAAGAGTTCTGGTCTACATAAAACGTGGCCAGCTAATCAGGAGCAGTCTCTCATTTATGATGGATGACAGGGCACTTCTGATTTGCCTTCCACCTATCAGATAAATGTGCCACGGAAATTAACGGATTGTGCTTCAGCGCTCTGTGAGCCACCCGTGCCACTTCACAGAGATTTTATTTTATTTTTAACCAATTAGGTCTACAGTACGGGGACAGTATTATTTAATATAATCAATGGGGGCACTATTCATTATTACAGCAAGAAGGACACTATTTGTAAATGTATAATTTATGGGCCACTCTGCTTTACACTTTCCCTGATACCAACATGACAGGGGCACCATTAGAGGCCCAGTAATACTTTGCATTAGGCTGGGAATCCTACATTTTTACATGCTCCCTTCTAGAGGACAGGCATAAATGCTAAGTAGCATGGCCCATAAGTGAAGCTGATGAAGGTTTTTTTCTTTATTTTACTAGTATCCCCTAGACTATATGAGTTTTAGGTATTTCCAAATTACCACACAGGCCAGTGTGATTTAAGTATGGACACTTTAAACTGCTGTATAATAAATCTGATGACTTGGAGAGGAAAATCGATTTACACTTGAGTCTGTTTACCAGTCATTTGTAGTAAAACAAATATATTTCAAAGCAATAAGACAAATCATGGACAAACCTGTTCATTGAGATCTGGACATGACTACAACAAATAAAACCTTTGTGATTCAGTCTCCAATCACTGGGGCAGATGTATTAAGACTGGAGAAGTGATAAAGTAAGTGGAAGGTGATAAAGCACCAACCAATCAGCTCCGGTCATTTTTTCAAACCCATAATAATCGGTTGGCGTGTTATAACCTTTCACTTATCACTTCTTTATCACTGCTTTATCACTTTTCCAGGCTTAATACATCTGCCCCACTGACTGAACAGATCTGCGTAATCTTGGGTTATCTATATGAAACCTAACCGATCACATATCATTTTAACTTGATAGTATAAGCGTGTGAACTGCTCTACCTTTAAGGCCCGTATTCACGGGCAGATTTGGGGAGAGATGTGTGCTGAGCGAACCACTCAGCACACATCTCTCCCCCCGCTCAGCACAGCGCGATGTGTGCTGAGCGTGCGGGTGGGGCCGCTCATTTCACCCAGCAGGTGAAGTGAGCGACCCGCTAGATTGGCCTGCATGCAGGCCAATCCTGCACCAGCGATAGCGATGCGTGGGGTTGCGCATCGCTATGGGGCGTACACACGGAGCGGTCATGCTTAAAATCTAAGCAATCTAGTCAGATTGCTTAGCTTATCGCTCCGTGAGTACCCCCCCTTTAGTTTTCGGTACATGAGTTGCAGCTAACTTTTTGTAGCAACTTCTCCGTCAGAAAAATTCTTTAATACTTTTTATTCCTCACTTCAGTAAAGGTGGGTACACACTGGTAGATATATCTGCCGATCAATCGATCGGTAGATATATCTATGGACAGATCGGGCAGTGTGTTGAGCATAAACACTGCACAATCCGTCGGGGACTGACGTCATGAACTGGGCGGGCGTGTACACACACCCGCCCAGTTCAGCTGTCAATCACCGCCGGCTGCCCGCCCGTACACACACAGCGACGCACCAATATATCGGTAGATATATTGGCCGTCGGCATGTGCTGCGGGGCTAACGCGATACGTCTGTGAACGACGGAGGTCACAGACGTATTGGCCGTACACACTTCAAGAGAACAGCCGATATAGCGGCCAGTGTGTACCTACCTTAAGACATAAAAGCAAAAATAAATATAAAAAGGAGAAGTGGGTGCTATTCAACTAAGCCGTCAACAGAGTGTGATGTTGCAAATTGTACCATGACTTTCCAGCATGGGCGAATTTAGGAGTCAGGCCACCCCTAGGCACAACATTATCGATCGCCCTCCATCATGACACTGCCCAATTGATGTTGGTGCCAAAACAGCACCAACCCCCCTCCACCCCCCCCCCCCCCCCCCCCCGATCACAATTTACTAATCATTGCCTCCTTCTCCTTCCAAAATAAAAAACAAGTCGTAATGACAAAAAATAAAAATAAAAGAATCACCTCACCTCATCTGGTCATCGGCCTAGGAGGGCTCTCATGCAAGTGAGCATGCTGTGCCACCCCCCAAGCAAGTGTCATCCCTATACACGTGACTCACATGTCTAGTGGGAAATCCACCACTGCTTTCCAGCACATTTGGTGTTCAGTAAGGTAGACATCATTATGGGGTATTCCAATCTACCTTTCAGTCATATAAAAGTGTGTTTCTGACCTACTCTGCTCTTCTGCTACAACAGAAGTTTTTGCCCTAATTCAGTAATCTTACTGACTTTTTGGAAGATTAAGAAACTATGTTGCTGATTTAGAGGTGGACGTACCATCGTTTGCACCATCAAAATTTGCACCAGCTCTATGGGGGTTATTCAGAGTTGTAAGCAAACCATTAAAGCGCACTAATGGGCAAAGCCATGTTGCCCTGCTGGTGGGGCAGATGTAACATGTGCAGAAAGAGTTATATTTGGGTGGGGCGTGTTCAAACTAAAATCTAAATTGCAGTGTAAAAATAAAGCAGCCAGTTACCCTGCACAGAAACAATATAACCCACCCAAATCTAAATCTGCCCCACCTGCAGTGCATCATTGTCTTGTCCAATTGCTAACTCAGAATATCCCCCTATGTCCAGTTTTCTGGTTTGAGTATGGATTCCTATGTGAGCGGTTCAGCGCTTGTGTATGCAAACAATTTCACCCCTGTGCCCATAAGATGGATCATCTCTATATGTGCGCTAAATCACACCACTGTCACTGCCCAATAACGCCCACTACATTATCAATACACTTCTCCATGTGTGCATCTGAAATTGCAACTGCAACTCTGTATGGACACAGGACCCTATTCAGCAAGGTTCGCAGAATCTGTTTAAAAGCAAAATCTACACAAATATAGAGGGGAAAGGGGGGGGGGGGGGGGGGGCTGGATTGCACACCATATTACTAAAGATATTAAGAGGTGCTATCATGCTGAGGCTACTAATACTGTGCTGGAGGAAGAGAAATGCAGATGCACACTCCTAGCACTTATAGACCCTACACATTAGGCGATTGGCCGCCGAGGTCCCCGACGTCCGATACAGCTGACCCGGTGGTGGGGGGTGACAGGGGGAAGTGAAGTTTCTTCACTCCTCCCGTCACCCAGCCCCATAGCCCTAGATTGTCCATATTGGCATGCATGTATAAACGAGCCGGCACCAGTGATGAATGAGGGCGGGGGGGCTGCGCATCGTTCATCATTGGTGCCTACACACTGAGCAATATGAACAAGTTCTTTAGATCTTTAAGTATGTAGGGCCCATAAGAACACTGATAGTAAGAATAATTTAAATAAACCCTCACATAAACATGGAGTATAAGTAAAGTTCTTAGCACACGTTTGAGCAAATATGCGGGCCCATGTACCGCGACCAGGTGACTTCATCACATGGGTCCCTAACATTCCTAATACTATTACATTATATAAATTTATCCAGGACTTACCTTTAAATAGTGCCCTTATCAATGTGTGATCTGAAATGCAAAATCTGCAAACCCCTCTGTAGCATGCTGGGGGCCGCCCAGCCCAGGGCAAGGCTGCCCAGCATGCTAACTCCCGCCCTGTGCTGCGATTGCAATCTGATTGCGATCGCATCACTTCCACTACCATTTTTCCCATCGAAGCGGCTGAGTGTTACGTCACGCAGCCACCACGAAAAGCGGTCCAGCCCCGCCCCTGTTAACGCCGCCATGCCCTAGCAACGCTGCCCCCCCAACACCCGCCGATGTCAATCAAAGTGTGGTCGAATCCTTCTGGGATGCAACCGCACTTTGATTGCGTGCGCATGGGCAGTTTGCCAAAAACTGTTAATTTGCAATTTTTGGTAAATCGCGTACCGACCTGAATAACTCCACATTCAGGACACATACGTGATGAGACTTATGTTGGGTACACACTAGACGATATATAGTCTGATCTGGCGGATCAGACCAACATATCGGGCACATTGTCTAGGGCACATTGCCTAGTGTGGCATGGCCGCCATCATCACTCCATCGCTGCCAGCTTCGGCAAGTGTGCATGCACTTGTCGATGCCAACCCCCCCTTGCCGGCTCCCGTTGCCCGCAATGTCATGCTGGGCACACATCATTATGTGTGTCCCAGCTTTAGATACATGAGCGGTACAAAAAAAAAAATGCCCTGCTGTGTAGAGCATCAGCAATGCATCCACCTCTGGATCAGCCCTTATATGTGCAACAAAATGAAACTGGTTAGAAAAGATGCCGTCTATTCAGTGGCGTAAGTTTGACTCAGTTGCCCGGAGGCAAGGAAAATATTGGTGCCTATATATATATATATATATATATATATATATACACACACACACGCACACACATATATATATATAGATATATATATATATATATATATAAAACGAGTTTTATGGGAAGAACTTACCTTTGTTAAAACTCTTTCTTGCAAGGTACACTGGGCTCCACAAGGATAAACATTGGGGTGTAGAGTAGGATCTTGAGCCGAAGCACCAACAGGCTCAAAAGCTTTGACCTTCTTCCCAAGATGCATAGCGCCGCCTCCTATATCACCCCGCCTCCGTGTACAGGAGCTCAGTTTTGTTAATCAGCCCAATGCAGTAGCAGGAAAAGAGACGACAACTGCCAGTTGCCACAAACACCACACTCTCCCGACAGGAGAAGTGTCAGCGGCTAATGCCATACCAACCCAAAGAAGCTAAGTGCATCAGGGTGGGCGCCTTGTGGAGCCCAGTGTACCTCGCAGAAAGAGTTTTAACAAAGGTAAGTTCTTACCATAAAACTCGTTTTCTGCTGCGGGGTACACTGGGCTCCACAAGGATAGACATTGGGGATGTCATAAAGCAGTTCCTTATGGGAGGGGACGCACTGTAGCGGGCACAAGAACCCGGCGTCCAAAGGAAGCATCCTGGGAAGCGGCGGTATCGAAGGCATAGAACCTAATGAACGTGTTCACAGAGGACCACGTAGCCGCCATGCATAATTGTTCAAGGGTCGCACCACGGCGGGCCGCCCAAGAAGGTCCAACAGACCGAGTAGAATGGGTCTTAATGTGATCAGGAGCAGAGAGACCAGCCTTCACATAAGCATGTGCAATCACCATTCTAATCCATCTGGCCAGTTTGCTTGTGAGCAGGCCAGCCCCGTTTGTGAAACCCAAACACAACAAAAAGAGAATCAGATTTCCTAATAGGAGCAGTTCTCTTCACATAGATACGGAGAGCCCGTACCACATCCAAAGACCGCTCTTTGGGAGACAGATCAGGAGAAACAAGTGCCGGAACTACAATCTCCTGATTAAGGTGGAACGAAGAAACCACCTTAGGTAGATAGCCGGGACGAGTCCTAAGAACCGCCCAGTCACAGTGAAGTATCAGATATGGGGAACTACAGGACAAGGCACCCAAATCCGACACTCTTCTAGCTGAAGCAATAGCCAGCAGAAACACCACCTTAAGGGAAAGCCACTTAAGGTCAGCTGAACCAAGAGGTTCAAACGGAGACTCTTGTAACGCCTCCAAAACCACCGACAAGTCCCAAGGAGCCACAGGCGGGACATAGGGAGGTTGGATACGCAACACACCCTGAGAAAAGGTATGCACATTAGGTAAGGTCGCAATTTTTCTCTAAAACCACATCGACAAGGCAGATATTTGAACCTTGAGGGAGGCCAGACGTAGGCCTAAGTCCAGGCCCTGCTGAAGAAAAGCAAACAACTTGGCTATACTGAACTTGGAAGCATCATAAATCGTTAGATGTACACCAAACAAAGTAAGAATGCCAGACCCTATAGTAAATCCGAACCGAAGCCGGTTTCCGGGCCCGCAACTTAGTTTGAATGACCGCCTCAGAAAACCCTTTAGCCCTTAAGACGGAAGCATCAAGAGCCACGCCGTCAAAGACAGCCGGTCCTGGTAGACACAGGGGCCCTGAACGAGGAGGTCTGGGCGTTGTGGAAGTAGAATTGGACGCTCTGACGATAGGCCTTGCAGGTCTGAGAACCAGTGCCGTCTGGGCCACGCTGGAGCTATGAGAAGCAGAATTCATTTTTCTTGCTTGAACTTCCGAATTACCCTGGGCAGGAGTGACACCGGAGGGAATACGTACGGCAGCCGAAACCTCCACGGTACCGCCAGCGAATTCACGAATGCTGCTTGAGGATCCCTTGTCCTTGCTCCGAAGACCGGAACCTTGTGATTGTGTCGAGACGCCATCAGATCTACGTCTGGAAGGCCCCACCTTTCCACTAGGAGTTGAAACACTTCTGGATGGAGGCCCCACTCGCCGGCATGCACGTCCTGACGACTGAGAAAGTCCGCTTCCCAATTCAGGACTCCCGGAATAAATATTGCCGATATGGCCGGTAGATGGCGTTCTGCCCACTGTAGAATCCGTGAGACTTCCTTCATTGCTAGGCGGCTTCGAGTGCCGCCTTGATGATTTATGTAAGCCACTGTGGTGGCGTTGTCCGACTGTACTTGAACAGGACGGTTCTGAATTAAATGCTGGGCTAGGTTCAAGGCATTGAAGACCGCCAGCAACTCCAGAATATTGATCGAGAGGAGGGACTCCTCCTTGGACCACCGCCCCTGAAGGGAGTGTTGCTCCAGCACCGCACCCCAACCTCTTAGACTGGCATCTGTCGTCAACAGGACCCAGTCGGATAGAACGGACGGCCCCTGCACAATTGTTGGTCCCGGAGCCACCAGAGCAGCCAGAGCAGCGACAGACGGACCTCCGGAGTCAATGAGATCATTTGAGACCTGATCCGGTGAGGCAGGCCGTCCCATTTGGCTAGAATCAGCCTCTGGAGAGGGCGAGAGTGAAATTGAGCGTACTCCACCATGTCGAATGCTGACACCATGAGGCCCAGCACCTGCATCGCCCAAATGTATCGACACTTGCGGACGAGATAGGAAGCAACGAATCCTGTCCTGAAGTTTCAGGACTTTCTCCTGAGACAGGAACAACCGCTGGTTGTGAGTGTCAAATAGTGCTCACTTCTTCCAGTTGATGAGCCACCCGTGGGCTTGCAGAAACCGGACTAGATGACGCAGGAGTAGTTCTGGGGAATTTGCCAGGATTAACAAGTCGTCCAAATACGGCAGTATCCTGACCCCTTGACGGCGGAGTACCACCGTCATCACCGCCATGACTTTTGTAAAGACTCGCAGAGCCGTTGTTAAACCAAAAGGTAACGCCCGAAACTGTTAATTGCCAATCGCAAATCTCAGGTATTGCTGATGAAACACTGCTATAGGAATATGCAGGTAAGCATCCTGTATATCCAGGGAGACCATGAAGTCCCCAGGTTCCAAGGCCAGAACTATAGAGCGAAGGGTTTCCATCCAGGACCTGGAAACCTTCACAAACCTGTTCAATGCCATGAGGTTGAGAATGGGCCGGGAGGACCCATTCGGTTTCGGGACTAGAAACAGCGGAGAATAGTACCCCCGGCCCCTCTGAGCAAGACGCACCTGTACTACCAACTCCTGTATCCAGGAGGGTCTGTACCACCGAATGTAGAGTGTTTGCCTTTGTCTTGTCCAACGGGACATCTGTCTGGCAAAATCGATGAGGGGGTCGGTTTTTGAAGGCTATGGCGTAACCTCGCATGACGACTTCCCGTACCCAGGCATCTGAAGTGGTCTTCAACCATTCCTGGGTATACCCTAGAAGCCGGCCCCCCACCCTGGGATCCCCCAGAGGGAGGCTTATCTGTCTTGGAAGCTGGCTGACGGGCCGCCCAGGCTCTTTTGGGCTTAGGCTTACCAGGTTTGGAAGTGCGGGTCTGCTTGTTGTACGCCTGACCTTTTGCTTAACCTGAAGGACGAAAGGGGCGAAAGGAAGTACCTTTAGCCTTCGACACAGAAGGAACAGTACTTGGCAAACAGGCAGTTTTGGCAGTAGCCAAGTCAGCCACAATCTTATTTAAATCCTACCCAAACAGAATATCTCCCTTAAAATAAGATTTTACTCACCGGTAAATCTATTTCTCGTAGTCCGTAGTGGATGCTGGGAACTCCGTAAGGACCATGGGGAATAGCGGCTCTGCAGGAGACTGGGCACAACTAAAGAAAGCTTTAGGACTACCTGGTGTGCACTGGCTCCACCCACTATGACCCTCTTCCAGACCTCAGTTAGGATACTGTGCCCGGAAGAGCTGACACAATAAGGAAGGATTTTGAATCCCGGGTAAGACTCATACCAGCCACACCAATCACACCGTATAACTCGTGATATTATACCCAGTTAACAGTATGAAATATAACTGTGCCTCACTAACAGATGGCTCATAACAATAACCCTTTAGTTAGGCAATAACTATATACAAGTATTGCAGACAATCCGCACTTGGGATGGGCGCCCAGCATCCACTACGGACTACGAGAAATAGATTTACCGGTGAGTAAAATCTTATTTTCTCTGACGTCCTAGTGGATGCTGGGAACTCCGTAAGGACCATGGGGATTATACCAAAGCTCCCAAACGGGCGGGAGAGTGCGGATGACTCTGCAGCACTGAATGAGAAAACTCAAGGTCCTCCTCAGCCAGGGTATCAAACTTGTAGATTTTTGCAAAAATGTTTGAACCCGACCAAGTAACAGCTCGGCAAAGTTGTAAAGCCGAGACCCCTCGGGCAGCCGCCCAAGAAGAGCCCACTTTCCTCGTGGAATGGGCTTTTACAGATTTAGGGTGCGGCAGTCCAGCCGCAGAATGTGCAAGTTGAATCATGCTACAGATCCAGCGAGCAATAGTCTGCTTAGAAGCAGGAGCACCCAGCTTGTTGGGTGCATACAGGATAAATAGCGAGTCAGTTTTCCTGACTCCAGCCGTCCTGGAAACATATTTTCAGGGCCCTGACTACGTCCAGTAACTTGGAGTCCTCCAAGTCCCACGTAGCCGCAGGCACCACAATAGGTTGGTTCAAATGAAAAGCTGATACCACCTTAGGAAGGAATTGGGAACGAGTCCTCAATTTCGCCCTATCCATATGAAAATCAGATAAGGGCTTTTGCATGACAAAACCGCCAAGTCTGATACACGCCTGGCCGACGCCAAGGCCAACCGCATGACCACTTTCCACGTGAGGTATTTTAGCTCTACGGATTTAAGTGGCTCAACCCAATGCGACTTCAGGAAATCCAACACCACGTTGAGATCCCACGGTGCCACTAGAGGCACAAACGGGGGCTGAATATGCAGCACTCCCTTAACAAAAGTCTGAACTTCAGGCAGTGAAGCCAGTTCTTTTTGGAAGAAAATGTACAGAGCCGAAATCTGGACTTTAACGTAACCCAATTTTAGGCCCGTAGTCACTCCTGACTGTAGGAAGTGCAGAAATCGACCCAGTTGAAATTCCTCCGTTGGGGCCTTCCTGGCCTCACACCAAGCAACATATTATTGCCATATGCGGTGATAATATTTTGCGATCACATCTTTCCTAGCCTTAATCAGCGTAGGAATGACTTCCTCCGAAATGCCTTTTTCCTTTAGGATCCGGTGTTCAACCACCATGCCGTCAAACACAGCCGTGGTAAGTCTTGGAACAGGCAGGGCCCCTGCTGCAGCAGGTCCTGTCTGAGCGGCAGAGGCCATGGGTCCTCTGAGATCATTTCTTGAAGTTCTGGGTACCAAGCTCTTCTTGGCCAATCCGGAACCACGAGTATAGTTCTTACTCCTCTCCTTCTTAGTATTCTCCATACCTTGGGTATGAGAGGCAAAGGAAAGAACACATACACCGACTGGTACACCCACGGTGTTACCAGAGCGTCCACAGCTATCGCCTGAGGGTCCCTTGACCTGGCGCAATATCTTTTTAGCTTTATGTTGAGGCGGTGACGCCATCATGTCCACCTGTGGCCTTTCCCAATGGTGTACAATCATTTTGAAGACTTCTGGATGAAGTCCCCACTCTCCCGGGTGGAGGTCGTGCCTGCTGAGAAAGTCTGCTTCCCAGTTGTCCACTCCGGGGATGAACACTGCTGACAGTGCTAACACATGATTTTCCGCCCATCGGAAAATCCTTGTGGCTTCTGCCATCACCATCCTGCTTCTTGTGCTGCCCTGCTGGTTTACATGGGCGACCGCCGTGATGTTGTCTGACTGGATCAGCACCGGCTGGTGTTGAAGCAGGGGTCTAGCCTGACTTAGGGCATTGTGAATGGCCCTTAGTCCCAGAATATTTATGTGTAGGGAAGTCTCCTGACTTGACCATAGTCCTTGGAAGTTTCTTCCCTGTGTGACTGCCCCCCAGCCTCGAAGGCTGGCATCTGTGGTCACCAGGACCCAGTCCTGTATGCCGAATCTGCGGCCCTCTAGAAGATGAGCACTCTGCAGCCACCACAACAGCGACACCCTGGCCCTTGGAGACAGGGTTATCAGCCGATGCATCTGAAGATGCGACCCGGACCACTTGTCCAACAGATCCCACTGGAAGATCCTTGCATGGAACCTACCGAATGGAATTTCTTCGTAAGAAGCTACCATCTTTCCCAGGACTCGCGTGCATTGATGCACCGACACCTGTATTTGTATTAGGAGGTCTCTGACTAGAGATGACAGCTCCTTGGCCTTCTCCTCCGGGAGAAACCCTTTTTCCTGTTCTGTGTTCAGAACCATACCCAGGAACAGTAGACGCGTCGTAGGAACCAGCTGCGACTTTGGACTATTCAGAATCCAGCTGTGCTGTTGTAGCACTTCCCGAGATAGTGCTACTCCGACGAACAACTGCTCCCCGGACCTCGCCTTTATAAGGAGATCGTCCAAGTACGGGATAATTATAACTCCCTTTTTTCGAAGGAGTATCATCATTTCGGCCATTACCTTGGTAAATACCCTCGGTGCCGGGGACATACCAACGGCAACGTCTGGAATTGGTAATGACAGTCCTGTACCACAATTTTGAGGTACTCCTGGTGAGGAGGGTAAATGGGGACATGCAGGTAAGCATCCTTGATGTCCAGTGATACCATGTAATCCCCTTCGTCCAGGCTTGCAATAACCGCCCTGAGCGATTCCATTTTGAACTTGAACCTTTGTATATAAGTGTTCAAGGATTTCAATTTTAGAATGGGTCTCACCGAACAGTCTGGTTTCGGTACCACAAACATTGTGGAATAGTAACCCCGGCCTTGTTGAAGGAGGGGTACCGTGATTATCACCTGCTGGAAGTACAGCTTGTGAATTGCCGCCAGTACTACCTCTCCTCGAGGGCAGTAGGCAAGGCTGATTTGAGGTAACGGCGAGGGGGAGTCGCCCCGAAACTCCAGCTTTTATCCCTGTGATACTACTTGCAGAACCCAGGGAACCACCTGTGAGCGAGCCCACTGGTCGCTGAAGTTCCCGAGACGCGCCCCCACCGCACCTGGCTCCACCTGTGGAGCCCCAGCGTCATGCGGTAGACTCAGAGGAAGCGGGGGAAGATTTTTGATCCTGGGAACTGGCTGTCTGGTGCAGCTTTTTCCCTCTTCCCTTGTCTCTGTGCAGAAAGGAAGCGCCTTTAACCCGCTTGCTTTTCTGAAGCCGAAAGGACTGTACCTTATAATACGGTGCTTTCTTAGGCTGTGAGGAAACTTGAGGTAAATTTTTTCCTTCCCAGCTGTTGCTGTGGATACGAGGTCCCAGAGACCATCCCCAAACAATTCCTCACCCTTATAAGGCAGAATCTTGCCTTCTAAAGTCAGCATCGCCTGTCCACTGCCGGGTCCCTAATACCCTCCTGGCAGAATGGACATTGCATTAATTCTGGATGCCAGCCGGCAAATATCCCTCTGTGCATCCCTCATATATAAGACGACATCTTTAATATGCTCTATGGTTAGCAAATAGTATCCCTGTCCTGACAGGGTAATAGACCACGCTGCAGCAGCACTATCCATGCTGAGGCAATTGCAGGTCTCAGTATAGTACCTGAGTGTGTATATACAGACTTCAGGATAGCCTCCTGCTTTTTATCAGCAGGCTCCTTCAAAGTGGCCGTATCCTAAGACGGCAGTGCCACCTTTTTTGACAAACGTGTGAGCGCCTTATCCACCCTAGGGGATATCTCCCAAAGTGACCTATCCTCTGGCAGGAAAGGGTACGCCATCAGTAACTTTTAGGAAATTACCAGTTTCTTATCGGGGGAACCCACGCTTCTTCACACACTTCATTCACTCACCTGATGGGGGAACAAAACACTGTCTGCTTTTTCTCCCCAAACATAAAACCCCTTTTTTTTTGTGGTACCTGGGTTAATGTCAGAAATGTGTAACACATTTTTCATTGCCGAGATCATGCAACGGATGTTCCTAGTGGATTGTGTATATGTCTCAACCTCGTCGACACTGGAGTCAGACTCCGTGTCGACATCTGTGTCTGCCATCTGAGGTAGCGGGCGTTTTTGAGCCCCTGATGGCCTTTGAGACGCCTGGGCAGGCGCGGGCTGAGAAGCCGGCTGTCCCACAGCTGTTACGTCATCCAGCCTTTTATGTAAGGAGTTGACACTGTCGGTTAATACCTTCCACCTATCCATCCACTCTGGTGTCGGCCCCACAGGGGGCGACATCACATTTATCGGCATCTGCTCCGCCTCCACATAAGCCTTCTCATCAACCATGTCGACACAGCCGTACCGACACATCGCACACACACAGGGAATGCTCTGACTGAGGACAGGACCCCACAAAGTCCTTTGGGGAGACAGAGAGAGAGTATGCCAGCACACACCAGAGCGCTATATAATGCAGGGATTCACACTACCCACAGTGATTTTTCCCTTATAGCTGCTATAATACACAGATTTGCGCCTAAATTTAGTGCCCCCCCCTCTCTTTTTAACCCTTTGAGCCTGAAAACTACAGGGGAGAGCCTGGGGAGCTGTCTTCCAGCTGCACTGTGAAGAGAAAATGGCGCCAGTGTGCTGAGGGAGATAGCCCCGCCCCTTTTTCGGCTGACTTTCTCCCGCTTTTTTATGGATCCTGGCAGGGGTATTTTACACATATATAGCCTCTAGGACTATATATTGTGTTATTTTGCCAGACAAGGTGTTAATATTGCTGCTCAGGGCGCCCCCCCCCAGCGCCCTGCACCCATCAGTGACCGGAGTGTGAGGTGTGCATGAGGAGCAATGGCGCACAGCTGCAGTGCTGTGCGCTACCTTGTTGAAGACCGAAGTCTTCTGCCGCCAATTTTCCGGACCATCTTCTTGCTTCTGGCTCTGTAAGGGGGACGGCGGCACGGCTGCGGGACCGGACGATCGAGGTCGGGCCCTGTGTTCGATCCCTCTGGAGCTAATGGTGTCCAGTAGCCTAAGAAGCCCAAGCTAGCTGCAAGCAGGTAGGTTCGCTTCTTCTCCCCTTAGTCCCTCGTAGCAGTGAGTCTGTTGCCAGCAGATCTCACTGAAAATAAAAAACCTAAAATAAACTTTCTTTTTCTAGGAGCTCAGGAGAGCCCCTAGTGTGCATCCAGCTCAGCCGGGCACAAGATTCTAACTGAGGTCTGGAGGAGGGTCATAGTGGGAGGAGCCAGTGCACACCAGGTAGTCCTAAAGCTTTCTTTAGTTGTGCCCAGTCTCCTGCGGAGCCGCTATTGCCCATGGTCCTTACGGAGTTCCCAGCATCCACTAGGACGTCAGAGAAAAGGGAGTACCTCCAGGGTTTTTCTAGAGTCCAGATCCACAGACCAGGATTTCAGCCACAATATCCGGAGAGCCAGGACTGACGTAGTAGAGGCCTTGGCTGCCAGGATACCGGCATCAGAAGCCGCCTCTTTAATATAACGAGAAGCTGTGACAATATAAGACAAGCATTGTCTAGCATGGTCAGAGGAGATTTCAGCATCTAACTCCAAGGCCCATGCTTCAATGGCCTCTGCAGCCCAAGTAGCTGCAATAGTGGGCCTTTGTGCAGCACCCGTGAGGGTGTAAATCGCTTTCAGACAACCCTCCACACGTTTATCCGTAGGCTCTTTTAGAGACGTGACGGTGGTGACCAGTAGAGCTGAGAAAACCACCATCCTAGCCACATGTGAGTCTACTGGAGGAGGCGTTTCCCAATTTTTAGACAGCTCCGGCGCGAGGGGATAGCGGGCCAGCATCTTATTTTGAGGCACAAACTTCGTACCCGGGTTTTCCCAGGGTTCCTGACGTATATCCATTAGGTGGTCAGAGTGAGGTAAAACTTGTTTAATCACCTTCTGACGCTTGAACCTATCTGGTTTCTTAAGAGGAACGGATGGCTCGGGATCATCCGTAATCTGTAAAATTAACTTAATAGCCTCCAAAAGATCAGGAACATCCACATGTGAACCACCCTCCCCATCAGCCGTATCCGAGTCAGAACCTGTGGGGTCAGTGTAAGTGCCGTCTTCTTCCGACGAGGTGTCAGTGACAGCAGTGGATTGTGAGGAGACAAGTGCTCGCTTAGAGGACCTCTTGGACTTAGGCGAGCGACAGTCAGACTTTTTAGTAGTCAGGGACTGGTTCAACTTCTTTATTTGAGCAGATAAATCGTCCGCCAACGGCGGGTTAGCTGCAGGGACCACAAACGGTTGCACCGGCATTGGGGGTCCTATAGGGGGTGTTAGTTTATGAACTAGCGTATGCAGAAGCGTGGAAAAAGCGGCCCACGGCGGGTCATTATTTGCCCCCGTTGCCACAGTCCCACTGGGGGGCAAGGAGCCCCCAGAACCAGAGCCAAAAGCTGCTATATTCTCCTCCTTACATTTAAATCTGTCCGGATTTTTAGAGACAGCCGCAGGCTCAGGTTCATCAGAGACTTGAAGAATGAGCCTGATACCCTCAATCAAATCAGGGACATCCACCAGTGTCTTCCCTTCCCCATCAGAAGCATCAGTGTCAGTGTCTGTGGGGTCAGTATATGCACCATCCTCCTTAGAGGACGTGTCCGGAACAGCGGTGGAATGTGAGGAAGTAGTGGCCCATTTAGGAGACGTCTTAGTCTTAGTTGGGTGAGAGTGAGACTTATTTTTAGTCAGCGATTGGTTCAAGTGCTGTAACTGAGAAGAAATTTGATCCGCCCATGGCGGATTGACTGCAGGGACCATAAACTGCTGCAGAGGCATAGGAGGTCCCACAGGGGGCGTAAGTTTTGTCACCAGCGTATTTAATAACATGGAGAAGGTAGCCCAAGGTGGGTAATTAGTGGCCCCCGGTGCTACAGACCCACTGGGAGGCAAGGAACCCCCTGCACCTGAACTCTCCGCTTCAATGTTCTCCTCAAAAGTGTCTGCAGCATCACCACCACACAATGTGGGAGAAGCCCCAGTTCCGTTGCCCCGTGTAGCTGACATAATGATAAGCTCAATATCCAGCAACTTCTCCCGTGATCTCGCTTTTATGAGGAGATCGTCCAAGTACGGGATAATCGTGACACCCTGCTTGCGCAGGAGCACCATCATTTCCGCCATTACCTTGGTGAAAATTCTCGGGGCCGTGGAAAGCCCAAACGGCAACGTCTGAAATTGGTAATGACAATCCTGTACCGCAAATCTCAGGTACGCCTGATGAGGAGGATATATGGGGACATGCAGGTATGCATCCTTTATGTCCAGAGATACCAAAAAATCTCCCCCTTCTAGGCTGGCGATGACCGCCCTGAGCGATTCCATCTTGAACTTGAACCGTTTTAAGTAAAGGTTCAGGGATTTTAAATTTAAAATGGGTCTGACCTGAACCGTCCGGTTTCGGAACCACAAACAGAGTTGAGTAGTACCCCTGCCCTCTTTGAAACAGGGGAACCTCTACCACCACTTGTTGAAGACACAATTTGTGAAATCACATGTAACACTATTTCCCTTTCCAGGGGTTGTTTCGGTAGGGCCGATTTGAAAAACCGGCGAGGAGGCACTTCTTCGAATTCCAGCTTGTAACCCTGGGAAACTCTTTCTATCGCCCATGGATCCACCTGTGAGTGGACCCAGACGTGGCTGAACAGTCGAAGACGTGCCCCCACAGGAGCTGACATGTCGACACACACGTACCGACACACCACACATACACAGGGAAGCTCTTTTCTGAAGACAGGTTCCCCACCAGGCCCTTTGGAGAGACAGAGAGAGAGTATGCCAGCACACACCCCAGCGCTATATGACCCAGGAATCACACAGTAAATTAATGTTTACCCAGCAGCGCTGTTTTATGTATCTGCGCCAATTATGTGCCCCCCCTCTACTTTAAAACCCTCTGTCACCGTGTGTCAAGCAGGGGAGAGTCCGGAGAGCTTCCTCTCAGCGGTGCTGTGGAGAAAAATAGTGCTGGTGAGTGCTGAGGGAGAAGCCCCGCCCCCTCGGCGGCGGGCTTCTGTCCCGCTCAATTTTTTCAATACATGGCGGGGGCTCTTTTTATACATGTACAGTGCCCAGCTGTACATGTATATATACATCTGTGCCATAAGAGAGGTTTATATAGCTGCCCAGGGCGCCCCCCTGCACCCTTACAGTGACCGGAGTGTGTGAGGTGAAGGGGAGCAATGGCGCACAGCTGCAGTGCTGTGCGTTACCTCAGTGAAGATTCAAGTGTCTTCTGCCGCCTCAGATGGGTCTTATCCTCACATACTCACCCGGCTTCTTTCTTCCGGCTCTGCGAGGAGGACGGGGGCGCGGCTCTGGGACAGACGGCGAGGGCGAGACCTGCGTACCGATCCCTCTGGAGCTAATGGTGTCCAGTAGCCTAAGAAACAGAGCCCTGAACTCAGAGAAGTGGGTCTGTTTCTCTCTCCTCAGTCCCTCGATGCAGGGAGTCTGTTGCCAGCAGACTCCCTGAAAATAAAAAACCTAACAAAAATGCTTTCTTACAGGAAACTCAGGAGAGCTCCTGAAATGCACCCAGTCTCCACTGGGCCCAGTATCAAACTGAGGTCTGGAGGAGGGGCATAGAGGGAGGAGCCAGTGCACACCTAGAGTCAAAGTCTTTCTTAAAGTGCCCATGTCTCCTGCGGAGCCCGTCTATCCCCATGGTTCTTACGGAGTCCCAGCATCCTCTAGGACGTTAGAGAAATAGCTTTTTCTTAGGGCTGCAGGAGCAGCCCCGTTGATTGCCTGCTTACTGCATGGCACCAACTTACAAACTGAGCTCCTGTGCACGGAGGCGGGGTTATAGAGGAGGCGGTGCTGTGCATCTTGGGAATAGTCAAAGCTTTGAGCCTGTTGGTGTCTCAGATCAAGATCCTACTCTACACCCCGATGTTAATCCTTGTGGAGCCCAGTGTACCCCGCAGCAGAAAATAACAATTAATATCAAACAATGATGTTTTATTTGGTTGACAATGTAAAAAGATCATATAAAATTGCAATATCAAACAGATCCATATAAGTGTTATTGTACAATAGGTGGTATAAATCTCCCCTCACCTTAGCAAAGGTGTGAGCTCAAGGTGGAGATTATTATCTCAACAACACACTGGACACAGATTGGTGAACCCTATGCGTTTCGACTCTGTTACTTCATCAGGGGCATGAATCGCTTAGATCTTAAGAGGGTTATATGAAAACAACCATTTCTCAGATTAAATTTTGAAGGCTTAATTAAGGTTTGTTTGGTATGAAGGTGTAAAAGTCACCAAGAGGGTGGGTAATAAGTGGCATCTACAAATGCCCAAATATAGATAATATACTCTCTTACTGGTGATCAATAACTCCACTAGAGAATTTGTACAGACTCCAACATGTGCATGTACACAGATCACCAGTCAGTCAGACTGAAATATATATTCTGTTTTGGCCTGGGTGGGTAGTTTTCTACCCAATCTTCAAGATTTCTTGAGGGATGGCTAATTTTGTCTTAATTAAGAAACATCTGGTGAATATTTTTTTTTTTTTAAATATTGAAGTGCTGTGTAGAACACTTCCCACCCAGGGCAAACAGGATATGTACAATATATATATATATATATATATATATATATATATATATATATATATACACACATACATACATACATACATACATACACACACACACACACACACACAAACAATTTGCGACCCCTGTCCCCACCACGTACCAGGTACCAGGGGCGGGACATGGTCTATCATACGATAACGCAGAGCAGCAAGTGAGTGCCGGGCCAGCATAAAATGTCATGCGACCGGCTGGTCACTGGAGCCCTTACAGATGGCTGAAAAAAGCAGCTATGTATTCAATCCCACCCTAGTTTTTTGCTCGATACCAATACTCTTCTGCACAAATAAGAGGTTGGACAGGTTTGATGTTGAAATCACTCTGGGTATTTAGGCGAGTTCACTTGTTGTTTCATATTGACCTGACGAAAATGCAATAAACCGCATTGAAACGTTGTCTGCACTTAGGACTTGACTGCCAGTTTGTTGTAGCCGCTTGGAGTACCGCACCACCCGTTGTTTGTATGCTATCCTTGTGAGGGCACCCAGCGCATTGATCCTGATTAGTGGGAGAGCCGGACCCACCTGCTGCTTGTATATGAGACTACACATCGCTCCGCGAGTGTATCTTTTGTCAAGGCTCCCCATATACTACTGCTCATTAATTGTGCACTTTACTCAGAGTCTGCCTCCTTTCTACCATGATTCCGTTAATGGCATGAATTGTTTTTACTGAACACTTTGCACTTTAATTGCACTATTACTGCACTTTTGGTGGAATCACAACAGTTTCTACCCATGTTCATGCACTGCAACATGTATGGATGCAAGGCTTGGTGAACTCAGCATATAGGAATTGATCTGCAAGTTCATTCCAGTTCCCAGGCGCTTGCAATATTAACGGTATTTTGTGCTGATAACGCTGTTATTTTTTGCTAATTTGCACATCATGGCTGATGAGATCGGGGATACTAGTAGTCAAGGAGTGTAATTTGCCCAATATCCAATTGGTGAACTCTATGGGTATACAGATGCAGAAGCTGACGCCATTCTTTATTCAGCTAAACTAAGTGAACAGCAGGAATCTCAGTCCCTAGAGGATCTCTATCATGAACTCTTAAAAATAAAAAAGGAAAGAGATAGACTATTTCTATCACTGTCTGTCACTTTCAGACTATTATAGATCCAAAAAAATACCACGTGGGCTGCGAGTCCGTAACTCTCCCACAATAGGGCGTAACGACCCGGCATTTTGTCGCAAATGGGTCGGTATCCTTAACCGCTGTTCTATGGCTTTGATGCTTCTCATCATCGAACAATCTACTAAGGAAATGAATATGTACAAAACAAAGGCAGCTGACTTTGAGGCCAAACATAAGGCAAATTTTGAGGCAGACACGACAGTGGACTGGACTACTAAACTTAATGATCAATTACAGTTGCACAAATGTGAGCTCATCAAATTTAAAGCATTTAAACGGCAGAAAGTTGATGTTGATTACGAACAACATAACATTTATAAATGGGTGGATGGGCATGATAAGCGTGACTTCATGAAACCATTTTTCCGGCGCAGGATGCACAGAACACGGGATCTGGAGTCATCTCATGAACATACATCCACAACCAGTGATTCTGACTCCACGGCATCCACAACTCGCCAGAACCGCCCTTTAGCAGTGGCCACCAGGGACAAGCTCCCTGGTGTAAGAGACAACGCCGCCATACAAGACGTGGGCATCAATGGCAGAGGAAGGGGCAGAGTAGGCCGACCCCTCAAGAACGCAAAGGGGTCAATTCAATTCGGCAACTTATGAATAGCGCCGGGAATTAGCTCCCGACGCTATTCAATTCAGCTGCTAGTTACCCGCAATTGTCGGGAATTCTTCTCTCATCCCCGGGTATGAGAGAAGAAACCCGACAAAAGTGCTGCCTCGCGGCCGGCGCGAGCCTGATTCTGTCGGGAATCAGCCTCGCGCCGGGGAGTTAAGTCGGAGAATGCCCGTTCTCCCAAAAATTCAACCTGTTTAGTCGGCGAGAACGGGACATCGCCGACTTAACTGGAGCTGAATTGAATAGCGTCGGGAGCTAATTCCCGGCGCTATTCATAAATTGCCGAATTAAATTGACCCCAAAGACACAGAAAATTTAGTGATTAATCTATCCAGCTATGAGCTTAATGACACAGAACTTTCTGTCCTCTCCAAAGGGTTGTCTTTCATACCCTCTTGTTCACAAGATCAGCTACAATGGAAGGCCGATAAATATCGGTTGCACCGTCAACCTAAACTTCGTGACCATTTCTGTAAAAACCCTACCCCGTCTGCTGCTTCTGACATTCCACCTAAATTAAAGATCTTACCCAAATCTACCTTTGAACCTCAGACGCAAAATGCGTCCATTCGGACATTTATGCGATTATTGGAATCTGAGACAGATCAACAGATCGCCACACTGCCTCAGAGTAGAAATAACCTTACAAAAGCGGAGAGACTAGCCTTGGATCGGTTGTCAGCATGTTCTGACATCATCTTTAGACCTGCCGACAAGGGGGGTGCTCTTGTATTACAAGATCTGGCTGACTACCAGGCAGAAATTGATAGCCAACTTGCAGATTTGTCCACATATAGTCTACTACAGTCTGATCCCACTTCACTATTTAAAAAAGAATTGTGTGACAGATTGGATGTGGCGGTTGCAGCAGGGATTATTTCTGTAGAATTGCGGAAGGCCTTAGTACCTAAATTCCCGGTCATTCCATTACTCTACACCACAGGTTCTCAAACTCGGTCCTCAGGACCCCACACGGTCCATGTTTTGCAGGTCACCTGTAGATTTTTAAAATGTGACAGTTGGTTATACACAGTGCACCTGCTGGGTGACATGGAAAACGTGAACCGTGTGGGGTCCTGAGGACCGAGTTTGAGAACCACTGCTCTACACCACTCCCAAAATTCATAAGTGTCTGTCCAAACCACCGGGCAGGCCTATTATTTCTGCTCAAAAATCCCTGTTTCAACCGTCCGCGCTGTTTCTTGACTCTATTTTTCAGCCATGTATTCAATCCCACCCTAGGTTTTTGCTCGATACCAATACTCTTCTGCGCAAATTAGAGAGGTTGGACAGGTTTGATGTTGAAATCACTCTGTGCAGCATTGATGTACAGAGTTTATACACTGTTATCCCTCATGCCCATGGCATGGAGGCGGTGCGTAGTTTTTTGAATGGTCATCCTAATTTTAAAGGCCCAGATTTGCAATTCTGTCTAGACCTACTATATATGACTCTAACAAAAAATTTTTTTTCTTTTGATGGCAAAATCTACCTCCAGCAAACTGGTTGTGCGATGGGGTCCCCTGTGGCCCCATCGTACTCGAACATCTTCATGTTCAAAGTTGAACAAGAGGTGTTTTTTGATGATCCTTCTATAGCTGCAGATATCACCTACTATCGGTATATAGATGATCTTCTTGTTGTATGGAAGGGCAGTCAGGAACGACTCAAACAAATTATTGACACACATAACAGCCAGAACCATCCTGTGAAATTAACATACTCTATGAGTAATGTATCAGTGAATTACTTAAATGTTAATATATCCATCCATGATGGACGTATTCATACATCGTTCAGTAAACCTACTGACAGGAATAATATTCTTCATTTCTCTAGTTTCCATCCGCCTTCATTAAAACAAGGCTAGCCATTTTCTCAACTATTAAGAATCCGTCGTATTACATCAGATCCAGAAGTGGCATAGGTACAAATGGAGGCCATTAGAAAGTTTATACTTAGAGGTTACCCTGAGAAACTACTTGCACAAGCCAAGGCTAAAGTACTGGCATTGGATCGTGCACAGATCTTACATCAGGCCACTCCAGCTAATGATGGTAGTGATATGATTCCCTGGGTAGGTCAGTTTAGTCCTGCCAGTAGTGTGATAAATCGCACATCCAAAAAACTCTGGAATATAGTACAATCAGACCAGGATTTAGATCTCCAACGGACCCGCCTTATGTCATGTTACACTAGGCGGCGCAACATTAGAGACAGGTTAATTCAAGCTGATATTTCTCCCAATCCACATCTATTGCTACATAGCAATCCACGTGGTTGTATTAGATGCACCTGTACTACCTGTCAATTTATGATTAGTGGTAGGATTTGCCAGCATCCACTCACAGGACGGTCTATGACCATTAACTTTACATTAGCCTGTTCAACTAAATTTGTTGTGTACCAGCTGCTGTGCCCCTGTGGGCTGTCATACGTTGGCAAGACAGAACGAATGTTCAAGGAGCGTATGGCAGCCCCACTAAAGCAGCTATCTGTAAGGGCTCCAGTGACCAGCCGGTCGCACGACATTTTATGCTGGCCCGGCACTCACTTGCTGCTCTGCGTTATCGTATGGTAGACCATGTCCCGCCCCTGGTACGTGGTGGGGACAGGGGTCGCAAATTGTTGCAGCTCGAGGTGAGATGGATCCACCGTTTGGGCACTCTGCAGCCTAGGGGGCTTAATGAGCAACTAGGTTTAAGTGCCTTGTTATGATACATCTATAGTGTTGCAGATTAATGTGACCATCTCTGCCTGTTAGCCCTGCTATTTATGATCTATTTCTGTCTATTCTGTCCCTGCATGGTATACAGGCACTACTATGTGTTCAGATACATTTGTTTGGCTTGCAACTTTGTATAATGTATACATATGTGTTCACTATATGTCTTGTATCTATAGCTATCCTGCACATATGCTTCTGTGCATTATGATTATTAGCCTTATTCCATCATTAGGAGCTGATGCTATATTTCTGTGTGTAATTTCTGTTATGCTGTTGCCTTGTCAGATATGCATGTGCGGGGCATGGTATGTACAGAGCGCTGGTGTGTATCACGTTTCCATGGTGATAGACACTGGTTGATTGCGTCATTAGCTAGCGCCGACGGACCTGACGGGTGCCTGAGTTCCGGACGTGCGGGGGAGGATGCTGCACACTCTGGGTATTTAGGTGAGTTCACTTGTTGTTTCATATTGACCTGACGAAAATGCAATAAGACGCAATGAAACGTTGTCTGTACTTAGGACTTGACTGCCAGTTTGTTGTAGCCGCTTGGAGTGCCGCACCACCCGTTGTTTGTATGCTATCCTTGTGAGGGCACCCAGCGCATTGATCCTGATTAATGGGAGAGCCGGACCCACCTGCTGCATATTATATATATATATATATATATATATATATATATATATATATATATATATATATATATATATATATATATATACACACACACACATACATACATATATACACACACACACATTTATTGAGAGAGAGAGAGAGAGAGAAACCCACCGCACTCGCCATTCATAGGAATGGGGTGCACACTTGCACTCGCTATTCTCAGGTTGGGGTGCAGTGGCCTGTGACCACATGGCTTACATAAATAAATAAAAAAAAAAAACACCTCAGCACTCACCATAGTAAAATCACTTACCTTAACTCAAAAATAATGGGTTTTTGGTTCATGGATTGATCAATGCATTTAAGCTTGATGCCAAATGTCAAGGAGACCCATTTCCCTTCAATTAAGGTGTGCCATGGTGAGTGCTGAGCTCATATATATGAATATCTGCACTCAAACGGTCTTATTCAAAAAAGATACAAGCTGCCTGTAGACGGGCTATTAATGCCCAAAACAATGCTAACACATACAGTAGGCTGTGAACAGCTTCTATCTTTATTGTACAAGACTGTTTGGGCACCGGTATTTTTTTTATATATTGCTATTGTTGGTTCAGGCACTGCGGTAGAGAGAGGGAGTGTGTCGGCATATCGCTTGATTTATATATGAGGAGCATATTGCGTAAGTTAATTATAGTGTGCCAAGACAGTTCCTCAGCTGTTGAGGGGGTACATTGGATACATTTAGTTTTAAAGCCATAGAACATGTAAAACTTGATGATAAAGGGGGTGATATTTTAAAGCGTTTAAGTAGGAGCAGCATTTTTTGGTTCCATAGATTGAAGATCCTAACTCTAGAAGGTTTGAATGAGAATTATGACATCACTTCTTTTTTGCACTAGATTGGTGGCTGGGCCGTCCCGCTAGCTGTGCAGTGTTGTTGACGGAGCTGCTGGCGGGTGCAATATAGATGTCATTTTTTGTCGTTAATCTGGTATTGTATGGATGTTTTTTATGAAACGTGTTTATTATTGTTGTCATATGTGAGAATTTTATTAAACTGTAGCTGATATCCAGCTAGGGATGAGCTATGGATTGTCTACTGTTAGTATAAGATTAAAAATAGAATAAAAATAGATTGTAGAAGACATAGGGTTAAAAATAGGATTTTAATTACCTACCAGTAAATCCTTTTCTCGTAGTCCGTAGGGGATACTGGGAATCCATTTAGTACCATGGGTATAGACGGGTCCACTAGGAGCCTTGGGCACTATAGAAGTTTGATTAGGTGTGCTGGCTCCTCCCTCTATGCCCCTCCTACCAGACTCAGTCTAGGAAACTGTGCCCGAGGTAACGGACATACTTTGATAGAAGGATATAGAAAAGCAAAGTGGTGAGAAATCGAACCAGCACAACCAGAACAAGATGAAAGCCATGCTAACCAAAACTTGGAAACAGGAACAGCCGCAGCTGAACCAAAAAACAGAACTTAACCAAGTAACCGTGCAGGAAGAACTAAGCACCGGGCGGGCGCGCAGTATCCCCTACGGACTACGAGAAAAGGATTTACCGGTAGGTAATTAAAATCCTATTTTCTCTTACGTCCTATGGGATACTGGGAATCCATTTAATACCATGGGGAAGTACCAAAGCTCCCAAACCGGGTGGGAGAGTGCTGAGGTTCCTGCAGAACTGATAGACCAATCTGAAGGTCATCAGAGGCCAAAGTATCGAACTTGTAAAACTTAGCAAACATGTTTGAACCTGACCAAGAAGCTGCTCGGCAGAGCTGTAAAGCAGAGACACCCCGGGCAGCCGCCCAAGAAGAACCCACCGACCTAGTGGAGTGGGCCTGTACAGATTTTGGATCATAGAGATCAAACAGCGAGTCCGATTTCATGTGACGAGCTGTTCTCTTTACATACACTTACAAAGCCCTCACAACATCCAAAGACTTTGAATTCGCAGAGGTGTCCGTAACAACCGGAACCACAATAGGTTGGTTTATGTGAAACGCGGACACCACCTTAGGAAGAAATTGCTGACGAGTACGGAGATCGGCTCTGACGTCATGGAAAATTAGGTAGGGGCTCTTATAAGACAACACCCCCAAGTCCGACACACGTCTTGCTGAAGCCAAGGCCAACAGTGTGACGGTCTTCCACGTAAGGTACTTTACGTCTACCTCCTGTAACGGTTCAAACCAGTGTGATTGGAGGAACTGCAGCGCCAAATTGAGATCCCAAGGTGCCGTGGGAGGCACAAAGGGAGGTTGGATGTGCAGAAAACCTTTCAAGAACGTCTGGACCTCAGGGAGAGAAGCCAATTGTTTCTGAAAGAAAATAGACAAGGCCGAAATCTGGACTGTTATGGAGCCTAGACATAGGCCCACATCCACTGCCGACTGCAGAAAAAGCAAGAAACATCCCAGATGAAATTCCACCGCAGAATATTGTCTGCTCTCACACCAAGAGAAATATTTCTTCCAGATACGGTGGCAATGTTTAGACGTTACCCCATTCCTGGCTTGGATCATAGTTGGGATGACCTTGTCAGGAATCCCTCTCCAGGCTAGAATCAGCCGATCAACTTCTATGCCGATAAACGTAGCCGGCGTAAGTCTTGATAGACAAATGAGCCATATTGCAGAAGATAGTCACGAAGAGGTAGAGGCCACGGATCTTCAAGCAGCATCTCAAGAAGATCCTTATACCAGGCCCTTCGTGGCCAGTCCAGAGCAATGAGGATTGCTTGAATCCTTTCCCTTTTTATCCTTTAGAATTCTTGGGATCAGAGGAAGTGGAGGAAACACGTACACCAGCTGGAAGACCCAAAGAGTTGTCAGGGCATCTGCCACCACTGCCTGTTGGTCTCTCGACCTGGAACAATACCGCTTGAGCTTCTTCTTGAGTCGAGAGGACATCATGTCAATTTGCGGATATCCCCCTGACGTGTCAACCACCGGAACCAGTGAAGGCCCCATTCTCCCGGGTGCAGGTCATCCGACAATGCCACGGCGTGTTTTTCCGTCCAGAGGAGAATTCTTGACACCTCTGACATTGCGGCTCTGCTCTTCATGCTGCCCTGTCGGTTTATGTACGTCACTGCCGTCACATTGTCTGACTCGACCTGTATAGCCTAATTCTGAAGAAGAAATGAGGCCTGCCGAAGGGCGTTGTAGATAGCCCTGAGTTCCAGGATGTTTATTGGAAGGACGAATTCCTGACTTGTCCATCTTCCCGGAAACTGCACCTCCTGGGTGACTGCGCCCCAACCTCTGAGGCTTGCGTCTGTAGTAAGCAGAATCCAATTCTGAATCCCATATCTCCGACACTCGATTAGTTGAGAAGTTTGTAACCACCACACGAGGGAGATCCTGGCTTTTGGAGACATGCGAATCCTCTGCTGCATGTGAAGATGTGATCCGAACCATTTGTCCAACAGATCCAGCTGGGAGGGCCTCGCATGAAACCTTCTGTACTGAATGACCTCGTAAGAGGCCATTTTCCCCAGAAGACGTATGCACAGATGCACTGATATCCTGGTTGGCTTCAGGACAACACAAACCATCGACTGGATTACCATTGCCTTTTCCAAGGGAAGGAATACTTTCTGAGACTCTGTGTCCAGTATCATTCCCAGGAAAGGAAGCCTCTGTGTCGGGTCTAGATGTGATTTTGGTAGGTTCAGAATCCACCCGTGATCCAGGAGTAGTCTGGTTGAGAGAGCAATGTTGTCCAACAATCGCTCCCTGGACGGTGCCTTTATCAGAAGATCATACAGGTACGGAATTATGATCACTTCTTGTTTGCAGAGTAGTAACATCATCTCTGCCATCACTTTGATGGACACCCTTAGTGCCTTGGAGAGACAAAATGACAGAGCCTGGAACTGGTAGTGGCAGTCCTGCAGTGCGAACCGTAGATAAGCCTGATGAGGCGACCAGATCGGAATATGAAGGTACGCATCCTTGATATCCAGAGACACTATGAATTCCCCCTCCTCCCGACCTGAGATCACCGCTCTCAGAGACTCCATCTCGAACTTGAACACTCGTAAACATGGGTTCAATGACTTGAGGTTCAGAATTGGTCTTACCGAACCGTCCGGCTTCGGTACTACAAACAAGCTGGAATAGTAACCCTTGTTTTGTAGATGAGGTGGAACTGGAACAATGACCTGGGTCTGTAACAGTTTTGAATGGCATCATGTAAGGTTATGCCTGCCTCTTGTGAAACTGATAAGCCTGATTTGAAGAACCTGTGAGGTGGCAGCTCCTGGAACTCCACTCTGTAGCCCTGGGATATAAGATCTATGACCCAGGGATCCTGTCACGATCCTGTCCACATGTGACTGAAGAGTTTTAGCCGGGCTCCCACTCGACAGTCTTCCAGGCATCGCGGTCCACCGTCATGCGGCAGGTTTTGAGGAAGTAGAGCCTGAACTCTGTCCCTGTAAACCGGCAGTAGCTGGCTTCTGTGGTTTACCTCTAGCGGCGGCAGAGGAATCTCTGGCCTTGCCCCAAAACTTAACCGTCCGAAAGGACTGTAAATTGGATCCTGAATAGGCCTTCCTAGCTGGCGGAGCTGCAGAAGGTAGGTATGTGGACTCATCTGCAGTAGCTTTGGAGATCCATTTGTCTAGTTCATCTCCAATTAAGGCGTTGCCGGTGAAAGGTAAGCCTTCCATGCCTTTCCTGGAGTTCGCATCCGCAGTCCACTGGCGTAGCCATAAAACCCTGCGTGCAGACACTCCCATAGCTGTAGTGCGTGCATTAAGCAAGCCTATCTCTTTTATGGCTTCCACCATAAAGTTCGCAGAGTCCTGTATATGTTGCAGGAGAAAAGTAATCTCCCCTTGAGGCAAGGTATCTAACCCCTCAATTAGGTTACCAGACCATTTAGCAATGGTTCGCGTAATCCACCCACATGCTATAGTGGGTCTATGGGCCACCCTGGCAGTAGTATACAAAGATTTGAGTGTAGTCTCAATCTTAAGATCAGCTGCATCCTTTAGGGAGGCTGCATCAGGAACACAGGTAACACTTTTTTATGTGAGAGTCTGGAGACCGATGCATCCACTACCGGTGGATTCTCCCATATTTTCCTATCCTCAGGAGGAAAAGGAAAAGATGATAACAACCGTTTAGGGATTTGAAGTTTCTTATCAGGATTAACCCACGGTTCTTCAAACAGGGTATTTAGTTCCTTTGACACAGGAAAAGTGGCTGAAGATTTCTTCTTTATATTAAAATAAGATGCCTCACTCTCCTCTGTCACCTTATCAGGGATATTAAGAACTTCACTGATAGAGTCTTTCATAGAAGCTATTCCCTGCAACAGATTACACTCCCCCACCTCTGAGTCCACCTCACCCTCCTCCATTTCTGACCCCTTATTTATTAGAGTCAGACTGCAGGATATGGGCCAAAGTACGTTTTTGCGGACAAATGGCAGGGGACTGAGACGCTGGTTTGGGTACTGAGTCTTTTTTAATAAACTCAGTCATAGATTGTCTTAAGTATTGCGTCTCTTTCTCATTCCGAGATAACTTAGTAGAAATTGTGGAAATCATTCCCCTAATAGAGTCCAGCCATGCTGGTTCTGCCCCTGTAGCCTGGGAAGGGATACTATACTGAGTACACACTAGTGAACCCCCTGGAGTAGAGGAACACTCTGCCTTACATGAAACACACTCTTTGCCTGACATACTGTAACAGTGACAGCACACACCTACAGGAAAAGGTTAAATGCACAATTAACCCACAAAGAGCTCTTCCAGGGAGACACAGAGAGAGTATGGAACCAGCACACTGCGCCCTTATCGCTAATGCCAAGCTTAGCCGGGTTGCAGACAAAGTACCTAGATTAGGTACACTAATAATCGCTCCCACCCTGCTATGCCTTGGTACCGCTGAGGTAATCTGGAGTCTCTCTGGAGGAGCTGCGCGTCCCTGTCAGTCAGCGTCTGTGTTAGCTGCAGTAGAGAAAATGGCACTTGTGAGATGCTGGATCCGCTTATAGTGAAGCCCCGCCCTTTCAATGGCGCGCGGTCTTCCCGCTCTTCTTTAAACTGGCTTTGTGTGTCTATGTGCATAAAATGGAGACAGATTCCTTTTATGGCTTTGTTGCTAGTCTGGGTACTGTGATCGCTGTTCAGCGTCTGTGTCTGTACACAGTCAGGGGACGCAGTGCGTCTCTGTACCCGCAATAATGGCCGGCGACCCGCTAACCGGGATGCCGGCTTAGTACTCACCACTCTTCATACTTCTGGCTCTGTTAGGGTTGGCGGTGTGCTGCGGGAATGTATGCTCGCCGTGGCGGGGCTTGCGAATAGTTTCTTCAGAAGCTAGCATCCTGTCGTGGGAACGGGACCATTAACCCTGAGAGAGATTGGGCCATCCCCCTTCCCCCTAAGTCCCATTAAGCAGCAGGCTGGTGCCCTCCAGTCCTGCCTGAAAATAACAAACTCAGAAAATAAATGCAGAAAACTCTTCAGGAGCTTCCAGAGATGTGACCGGTTCCTCCAGGCACATTTTCTAAACTGAGTCTGGTAGGAGGGGCATAGAGGGAGAAGCCAGCACACCTAATCAAACTTCTATAGTGCCCAAGGCACCTAGTGGACCCGTCTATACACATGGTAGTAAATGGATTCCCAGTATCCCCTAGGAGGTAAGAGAAATAACATATTATGACTACAGTGGTATCTAATGCCAGAGTGAAAATAGTAATAGTTATAGTGAGCTAGAATATAGGCTACATAAAAATGGCGGCGGACCTTGTATGTAATTCCTCCTAAAGGTTTTTTATTTCTTTGGTCATATATATGTATATTACTATTAGGATGTTATCCTTGCTCATTAGTTATACTGCACGAGTGTACTCTTTAATTTGATTGATAATGAACCGTGTATAAAAGGATAGTAAATAGTGTGTCGGGGTATAAATATAGAGCCGTACTGGATTAAGCCACACCCCCTGATGAAGTCCAAACTGACGAAACGCGGTGGATATGGCATGTTGACGCTGGATGCTGTGACATCTTTACCCCGGAGTGCGGGAGATCCGAACAATGGACCCGTTGTATTCAAGCCACACTGATCCAGGACTGACTGCTATCAGGAAGCCCGATGGCCAGATCGTGAGGCTGTGATTTCAAAACCTAGATGTATGTGAGCATAGATGTTTTAGTAAAGGTGTTGTCAGCAAATGTACTTAACCTGTGAGCCCCCCATTTTGTTTCTCTACATGTTGGATCTCTGAGCCCTTGGATAAGGCTTAAACAGAGGAGGCTGCACTGACATCAATATAAAGATTCTGGGACTAGTTGTAAACCAAAGACTTCCAGGACTATTTGCGCAAATCCATTAACTCTGACAATACAGTGCATTCGGAAAGTATTCACAGCGCTTCACTTTTTCCACATATTGTTATGTTACAGCCTTATTCCAAAGGGGAATAAATGTAATTTTTTCCTCAAAAATCTACACACAACGTGAAAAAAGTTTGTGATTTTTGTAAATTTATTTAAAATAAAAAAATAAGATTTAACTCACCGGTAAATCTATTTCTCGTAGTCCGTAGTGGATGCTGGGGACTCCGTAAGGACCATGGGGAATAGACGGGCTCCGCAGGAGACTGGGCACTCTAAGAAAGATTTAGTACTACTGGTGTGCACTGGCTCCTCCCTCTATGCCCCTCCTCCAGACCTCAGTTAAGGAAACTGTGCCCGGAAGAGCTGACATTACAAGGAAAGGATTTTGGAATCCAGGGTAAGACTCATACCAGCCACACCGTATAACTTGTGATAACATACCCAGTCAACAGTATGAACAACAACAGAGCATCAGACAAACCTGATGCAACCATAACATAACCCTTATTTAAGCAATAACTATATACAAGTATTGCAGAAGAAGTCCGCACTTGGGACAGGCGCCCAGCATCCACTACGGACTACGAGAAATAGATTTACCGGTGAGTAAAATCTTATTTTCTCTAACATCCTAGTGGATGCTGGGGACTCCGTAAGGACCATGGGGATTATACCAAAGCTCCCAAACGGGCGGGAGAGTGCGGATGACTCTGCAGCACCGAATGAGCAAACACAAAGTCCTCCTCAGCCAGGGTATCAAACTTGTAGAACTTTGCAAAAGTGTTTGAACCCGACCAAGTAGCTGCTCGGCAAAGCTGTAATGCCGAGACCCCTCGGGCAGCCGCCCAAGAGCCCACCTTCCTTGTGGAATGGGCTTTTACTGATTTTGGAGGTGGCAAGCCAGCCGTAGAATGAGCCTGCTGAATCGTGTTACAGATCCAGCGAGCAATAGTTTGCTTTGAAGCAGGAGCACCCAGCTTGTTGGATGCATACAGGATAAACAGCGAGTCAGGTTTCCTGACTCCAGCCGATCCGGCTACATAAATCTTCAAAGCCCTGACTACATCTAGTAACTTGGAATCCACCAATTCACGAGTAGCCGCAGGCACTACAATAGGTTGGTTCACATGAAAAGATGACACCACCTTTGGCAGAAATTGCGGACGAGTCCGTAATTCTGCCCTGTCCATATGGAAAACCAGATAGGGGCTTTCCCATGACAAAGCCGCCAATTTTTGACCACTTTCCACATGAGATATTTTAACTCCACGGTCTTAAGCGGCTCAAACCAGTGAGTTTTCAGGAAAATCAACAACACGTTAAGATCCCAAGGTGCCACTGGTGGCACAAAAAAGGGGCTGAATATGCAGCACTCCCTTTACAAACGTCTGAACTTCAGGTAGAGAAGCTAGGTTTTGTATGAAAGAAAATGGATCGGGCCGAAATCTGGACCTTAATGGACCCCAATTCTAGGCCCAAAGTCACTCCCGACTGTAGGAAGTGAAGGAAACGGCCCAGCTGGACTTCCTCTGTAGAGGCATTCCTGGCCTCACACCCAGCAACATATTTTCGCCGTATACGGTGATAATGTTTAGCCGTCACGTCCTTCCTAGCCCTTATCAGCGTAGGAATAACCTCATCCGGAATCCCTCTTTTCTACTAGGATCCGGCGTCCAACCGCCATGCCGTCAAACGCAGCTGCGGTAAGTCTTGGAACATACAAGGCCCCTGCTGCAACAGATCCTGCCCTAGAGGCAGAGGCCATGGGTCCTCTGTGAGCATTTCTTGCAGCTCTGGATACCAAGTCCTTCTTGGCCAATCCGGAACAATGAGTATTGTTCTCACTCCTCTTTTCCTTATGATTCTCAGCACCTTGGGTAAGAGAGGAAAAGGAGGAAACACATAAACCGACTGGAACATCCACGGTGTCACCAGTGCGTCTACAGCTATCGCCTGAGAGTCTCTTGACCTGGCGCAATACCTCTGTAGCTTTTTGTTGAGGCGGGATGCCAACATGTCCACCTGTGGCAGTTTCCACCGACCTACAATCTGCACGAAGACTTCTTGATGAAGTCCCCACTCTCCCGGGTGGAGGTCGTGCCTGCTGAGGAAGTCTGCTTCCCAGTTGTCCACTCCCGGAATGAACACTGCTGACAGTGCGCTTACGTGATTCTCCGCCCAGCGAAGAATTCTGGTGGCTTCTACCATCGCCACTCTGCTCCTTGTGCCGCCTTGGCGGTTTACATGAGCCACTGCGGTGATATGGTCTGACTGAATCAGAACCGGTTGGTCGTGAAGCAGGGTCTCCGCTTGACTTAGGGCGTTGTATATGGCCCTTAGTTCCAGGATATTGATGTGAAGGCAAGTCTCCTGCCTGACCACAGCCCTTGGAAATTTCTTCCCTGTGTGACTGCCCCCCACCCTCGGAGGCTTGCATCCGTGGTCACCAGGACCCAGTCCTGAATGCCGAATCTGCGACCTTCGAGAAGGTGAGCACTCTGCAGTCACCACAGTAGAGACACCCTGGCTCTGGGGGATAGGGTGATTAACCGATGCATCTGAAGATGTGATCCGGACCACTTGTCCAGTAAGTCCCATTGGAAGGTCCTCGTATGGAACCTGCCGAAGGGAATGGCCTCGTATGATGCCACCCTCCTACCCAGGACTCGAGTGCAGTGATGCACTGACACCTGTTTTGGTTTTAATAGATTCCTGACCAGTGTCACGAGCTCCTGAGCTCTCTCTATCGGGAGATAAACCCTTTTCTGGTCCGTGTCTAGGATCATGCCTAGGAGAGGCAGATGAGCTGTAAGAACCAACTGCGACTTTGGAATACATAGAATCCAGCAGTGTTGCCGTTACACTTCCAGAGAAAGTGATACGCTGTTCAGCAACTGCTCTTTTGATCTCGCTTTTATGAGATCGTCCAAGTACGTGATAATAGTGACACCTTGCTTCCGCAGGAGCACCATCATTTCCGCCATTACCTTGGTGTTCTCAAGGCCGCGGAGAGACCAAACGGCAACGTCTGAAATTGGTAATGACAATCCCGTACCGCAATTCTGAGATACGCCTGATGAGGTGGATAAATGGGGACATGAAGGTATGCATCCTTTATGTCCCGAGTCACGATAAAATCTCCCCCTTTCAGGCTTGCAATAACCGCTCTTAGCGATTCCATCTTGAACTTGAACCCTTTCAGGTATATGTTCAGGGATTTTCAATTCAATATGGGTCTGACCGAACCGTCTGGTTTCGGGACTACAACATGGTCGAATAATAACCCCCTCCTTGTTGAAGGAGGGGAACCTTGACCACCACCTGTTGAAGATACAATTTGTGAATTGCAGTTAACACTGTTTCCCTCTCGTGGGGGGAAGCCGGCAGGGCCGTCGGTGAGGGGACATCTTCTCAAAGTCCAGCTTGTATCCCTGAGACACAATATCTATTGCCCAGGGATCTAACAGGGAGTGAACCCACTTGTGGCTGAACTTACGAAGGCGTGCCCCCACCGGGCCTAGCTCCGCCTGTGGAGCCCCAGCGACATGCAGTGGATTTTTGTAGAGGCCGGAGAGGACTTCTGTTCCTGGGAACTAGCTGTGTTGTGCAGCTTCTTTCCTCTGCCCCCGCCTCTGGCAAGAAAGGACGCACCTCGGACTTTCTTGTTTCTTTATTCGAAAGGCTGCATTTGATAATGTCGTGCTTTCCTAGGCTGTGCAGGAATATAAGGCAAAATATCAGAATTACCAGCTATAGCTGTGGAGACAAGGTCCGAGAACCCTTCTCCACACAATCCTCAGCCTTCCATATGCCTCTTAAGTCGGCATCATCTGTCCATTGCATATTCTACAGGACACGTCAAGCAGAAATCGACATAGCTTTGACTCTAGGACCCAGTATACTCATGTCTCTTTGGGCATGTTATATATATATATATATATATATATATATATATATATATCTCTTAAGACAGCATCTTTAATATATATATCACTATATATACATATATCTATATGCATACTAGGGTCTCAATCTCTGCTGATAAGGTACCTGTCCACGCTGCCACAGCGCTATAAACCCATGCCGACACAATCGCCAGTCTGAGTAGTGTACTAGAATGTGCACGCTATCTGCAGGATCCCTGAGAATAGCTAGTGCTACCTTCTGTGCAAACGTGACACCCTAGGGGAAGATACCCATCACATCCTGGCCCTAGTGGGGAAAGGATACTGCCTGAGAATTTTTTGTGGGAAGCTGCAGTCTCTTGTCTGGAGACTCCCGCTCTTTTTCCTCATGAGAGGAGGGAAATTTACCTCAGCTTTCTTCCCCTTAACATGTGTACCCTTGTGTCAGGGACAAATGAGTCACCAGTGATATGCAAATCATCTTTTATTACAATAATCATATATTGAATACCTTTCAGCCATTTTGGCTGTAACTTTGCATTATCGTAGTCGACACTGGAGTCAAATTCCGTGTCGATATCAGTGTTTATTATTTTGGATAGTGAGCATTGTGAGACTCTGAAGGTCTCTGTGACATAGGGACAGACATGGGTAGATTTCCTGTCTGTTCTCTAATCTTCTGTGCAATAAATTCACCTCAGCACTTACACATATCCAAACAGGTGTCGGCGCTGTCGACGGAGACACCCTCTCACACATATTTGCTCTATCTCCTCCTTAGGGGAGCCTTTTACCTCAGACATGTCGACACACACGTACCGACACACCACACACACAGGGGATGCTCTATTTGAAGACAGTTCCCCCACAAGGCCATTTGGAGAGACAGAGAGAGAGAGTATGCCAGCACACACCCCAGCGCTATATGACCCAGGAATCACACAGTAACTTAGTGTTAACCCAGTAGCTGCTGTATATATTGTTTTTACGCCAAATTTATGTGCCCCCCACTCTCTTTTTCACCCTCTCTATCGTGCTTCTGCAGGGGAGAGCCTGGGGAGCTTCCTCTCAGCGGAGCTGTGGAGAGAAAATGGCGCTGGTGAGTGCTGAGGAAGAAGGCCCCGCCCCCTCAGCGGCGGGCTTCTCCCGCGATTTTGTGTAAAATTAATGGCGGGGGTTCATGCATATAATAGTGTCCAACTGTATATATGCTGCTTTTTGCCAGGAGGTAATCAATTGCTGCCCAGGGCGCCCCCCCCTGCGCCATGGCACCCTACAGTGACCGGAGTGTGTGGGTTAGTGTGGGCGCAATGGCGCACAGCTGCAGTGCTGTGCGCTACCTCATATGAAGACAGGAGTCTTCTGCCACCGATTTTGACGTCTTCTTGCTTCAACCCGCCGGCTTCTGTCTTCTGGCTCTGTGAGGGGGACGGCGGCGCGGCTCCGGGAACGGACGACCAAGGTTAGGTTCCTGTGTTCGATCCCTCTGGAGCTAATGGTGTCCAGTAGCCCAAGAAGCTCAACCTAGCCGCAGTTGGTAGGTTTGCTTCTCTCCCCTCAGTCCCACGTAGCAGAGTGTCTGTTGCCAGCAGAAACTCTCTGAAAATAAAAAACCTAACTAAAATACTTTCTTATTAGCAAGCTCAGGAGATCTCACTAAAATGCACCCAGCTCTGTCCGGGCACAGATTCTAACTGAGGTCTGGAGGAGGGGCATAGAGGGAGGAGCCAGTGCACACCAGTAGTTCCAAATCTTTCTTAGAGTGCCCAGTCTCCTGCGGAGCCCGTCTATTCCCCATGGTCCTTACGGAGTCCCCAGCATCCACTAGGACGTTAGAGAAACTAAGAAATCACATGTACATAAGTATTCACAGCCTTTGCCATGAAACTCAAAATTGAGCTCAGGTGCATCCTGTTTCCACTGACCCTTGAGATGTTCCTACAGCTTAATTGCAGTCCACCTGTGGTAAATTCAGTTGATTGGACATGATTTGGAAAGGAATTGTCTGCAGACCTCCGAGAGAGGACTGTCTCAAGGCACAAATCTGGAGAAGGGTACACAAAAATATCTGCTGCTTTGAAGGTCCCAATGAGTGGCCTACATCATCCGTAAATGGAAGAAGTTCGGAACCACCAGGACTCTTCCTAGAGCTGGCTGGCTGTCTAAACTGAGCGATCGTGGGAGAAGGGCCCTAGTCAGGGATGTGACCAAGAACCCGGTGGTCACTCTGTCAGAGCTACAGCATTCCTCTGTGGAGAAAGCAGAACTTTCCAGAAGGACAATCATCTCTGCAGCAATCCACCAATCAGGCATGCATGGTAGAGTGGAAAGACGGAAGCTACTCCTTAGTAAAAAAGCACATTGCAGCCCGCCTAGAGTTTGCTGAAATGCACCTGAAGAACTCTCAGACCATGAGAAACAAAATTCTCTGGTCTGATGAGACAAAGATTGAACTCTTTGGCGTGAATGCCAGGCGTCATGTTTGGAGGAAACCAGGCACTGCTCATCATCAGGCCAATACCATCCCTACAGTGAAGCATGGTTGTGGCAGCATCATGCTGTGGGGATATTTTTCAGCGGCAGGAACTGGGAGACTAATCAGGATAGAGGGAAAGATGAATGTAGCAATGTACAGAGACATCCTGGATGAAAACCTGCTCCAGAGTGCTTTTGACCTCAGACTGGGGCGACGGTTCATCTTTCAGCAGGACAACGACCCTAAGCACACAGCCAAGACATGAAAGGAGTTGTTTCAGGACAACTCTGTGAATGTGCTTGAGTGGCCCAGTCAGACTTGAATTCGATTGGACATATCTAGAGAGATCTGAAAATGGCTGTACACCGACGTTTCCCATCCAACCTGATGGAGCTTGAAAGGTGCTGCAAAGAGGAATGGGTGAAACTGCCCAAAGGTATGTGTGCCAAGCTTGTGGCATCATATTCAAAAAGACTTAAGGCTGTAATTGCTGCCAAAGGTGCATCAACAAAATATTGAGCTTATGTACATGTGATTTCTTAGTTTTTTATTTTTAATAAATTAGCACAAATCTCAAAAAACGTCTTTCACATTGTCATTATGGGGTATTGTGTGTAGAATTTTGAGGGGAAAAATTAATTTATTCCATTTTGGAAAAAGGCTGTAACATCTTCGGGTTTATCTCGGCATCCACTGGACGGATTTTGAGGCGATTTTCACTATTCTATAGAGCTTTGCCGAGGAAGGTTTAGGTGTATGAAACATTAATCTATGACAAAAGGGAGCCGAGCAGTGACGATTTTAGTGAAGCAAGTCAGCAAAAGAATGGCAGGGCTCTACAGTGCCACACAAAGGCCAAGAGTGGTACTACAGTAGCTGTGTTTACTTTTTTGCAATAGATATATTGTAAGTACAGATACCTGTATCCAAGGGAGTAGCTACAGTGGGTGCAGGCAGTGCGGTTACTACGGTGCCCGCAGTACATTCGGGAACCGCCTCCCCCCTGCACACAGCTCACCACAGGGGACATGACAATGATGACAGTGAGAGAATGAAGTGGCAGTTGTGCTGGCTTCACCAGGCAGCAACTTGCCGATCACAGACAGCTGCGCCCTCCCACTATGTAACTATGGGGGCGTGGTTACACGGGGTACTGCTGGGGTCAACATTTAGTGTGGGACAGTGAGTGGTGCATTATATAAGGACCACAGGAGTGATGATCTCTCCTGCAAACTGCTTCTCAGTCACAGGCAGACTTCAAGGATCATCGGCCCTATGGGCTCCTGACTGATCAGCAGCTCCTCTGTCCCTTCTCCCTATCATAGAAGGCGTAAGTCTGCAACTCTGCACTGGGAAAGAAATCATCACAGCTCATCCTTCACATATGTCCCTGCCCTATCACTCCTTAATGCTCCTCCTTCACCTGCTTCCATGAGTCATCAGTAATATAGGGAAGCCTTTTCCCATAATTGTCTCTGCCCCTGCCTCCCTAAGTATGCCACTGACCTCCCTCCCAATGAGTGCCCCTGCACCCAACCTCCCCATGTGCTCCTCTCTCCATATGTACCTCTGCCTCCTACTTCCCAATGTGCACCTATCATCTCCCCTCCCCATATGTACCTTTGCCTCCTGCCTCACCAAGTATGTCTCTGGCCCTCCTCCCCATGAGTTCCTCTGAGCCCCCCCCTCCCCATGAATGCCTCTGCCTTCTACCTCCCCATGACCACCTGTCAGCTCCCCTTCCTATATGAACCTCTCACCCCCCCCCCCCCCATGAGTGTCCCTGACCACTGCCTCCCAAATTGTGCATCTGACCCCCTCCCCATGAGTGGCCCAGACCACTGTCTCCCCAATTGTGCCTCTGACCCTCCTCCCCATGAGTGCCTCTACCTCCTATCTCCCCACATATGCCTATGATCTCCCTTCATCATATGTGTCTCTGACCCCCCTCAGCATATGCACCTCTGCCCTCTCCCTCTCCATGCGTTCCTCTGACCCCCCCTCTCCATGTGCTCCTCTGACCCCCTTCCCAATCTGTAACTTCCTCCAAAAGGTTCGTAGCTGCTGATATTTAGCTATAATATGGCCAAGTACATGAGGCTGGACCAGTAACATGTACACCCGGTTTATGCCAGGCATCTGTCACATACAGGTATGCTAATGTTTTGCTTGCAACACAGCATTAATAAAAGTTCTCTAATGCAGCATGGGCAACTCTTCATCTTGTGTACAACACCCAAAAAAAAAAAAAATATATATAATATATATATATATATATATATATATATATATTTGCAGAAATGAACCGTCACTCGTTGCTGTGTAGGAGTGCGAATGGTGCCTTCAGTAAATGAATAATAGCATGTGGAGAGACTGCGGCACTCGAAATTAATGAAAGTAAAAATGCTGTTTATTGAATAAACTCCGTCATATTCTTGCCATGCTAGGCATGGCAAGAATATGACGGAGTTTATTCAATAAACAGCATTTTTACTTTCATTAATTTCGAGTGCCGCAGTCTCTCCACATGCTATATATATATATATATATATATATATATATATATATATATATATACATACACACACACACATACACATATACACACACACACACAGGTTGAGTATCCCATATCCAAATATTCCGAAATACGGAATATTCCGAAATACAGACTTTTTTGAGTGAGAGTGAGATAGTGAAACCTTTGTTTTTTGATGGCTCAATGTACACAAACTTTGTTTAATACACAAAGTTATTAAACATATTGTATTAAATGACCTCCAGGCTGTGTGTATAAGGTGTATATGAAAATAAGAATTTACTTACCGATAATTCTATTTCTCATAGTCCGTAGTGGATGCTGGGAACTCCGAAAGGACCATGGGGAATAGCGGCTCCGCAGGAGACTGGGCACAAAAGTAAAAGCTTTAGGACTAGCTGGTGTGCACTGGCTCCTCCCCCTATGACCCTCCTCCAAGCCTCAGTTAGGATACTGTGCCCGGACGAGCGTACACAATAAGGAAGGATTTTGAATCCCGGGTAAGACTCATACCAGCCACACCAATCACACCGTACAACCTGTGATCTGAACCCAGTTAACAGCATGATAACAGAGGAGCCTCTGAAAAGATGGCTCACAACAATAATCACCCGATTTTTGTAACTATGTACAAGTATTGCAGACAATCTGCACTTGGGATGGGCGCCCAGCATCCACTACGGACTATGAGAAATAGAATTATCGGTAAGTAAATTCTTATTTTCTCTGACGTCCTAGTGGATGCTGGGAACTCCGAAAGGACCATGGGGATTATACCAAAGCTCCCAAACGGGCGGGAGAGTGCGGATGACTCTGCAGCACCGAATGAGAGAACTCCAGGTCCTCCTCAGCCAGGGTATCAAATTTGTAGAATTTAGCAAACGTGTTTGCCCCTGACCAAGTAGCTGCTCGGCAAAGTTGTAAAGCCGAGACCCCTCGGGCAGCCGCCCAAGATGAGCCCACTTTCCTTGTGGAATGGGCTTTTACAGATTTTGGCTGTGGCAGGCCTGCCACAGAATGTGCAAGCTGAATTGTACTACAAATCCAACGAGCAATAGTCTGCTTAGAAGCAGGAGCACCCAGCTTGTTGGGTGCATACAGGATAAACAGAGAGTCAGATTTTCTGACTCCAGCCGTCCTGGAAACATATATTTTCAGGGCCCTGACTACGTCCAGCAACTTGGAATCCTCCAAGTCCCTAGTAGCCGCAGGTACCACAATAGGCTGGTTTAAGTGAAACGCTGAAACCACCTTAGGGAGAAATTGAGGACGAGTCCTCAATTCTGCCCTGTCCGTATGTTTTAGGAACCCCAAAACTACATTGAGATCCCAAGGTGCCACTGGAGGCACAAAAGGAGGCTGTATATGCAGTACCCCCTTGACAAACGTCTGAACTTAAGGGACTGAAGCTAGTTCTTTCTGGAAGAAAATCGACAGGGCCGAAATTTGAACCTTAATGGACCCTAATTTTAGGCCCATAGACAGTCCTGTTTGCAGGAAATGCAGGAAACGACCCAGTTGAAATTCCTCTGTAGGGGCCTTCCTGGCCTCACACCACGCAACATATTTACGCCAAATACGGTGATAATTTTGCACAGTTACATCCTTCCTGGCTTTGATCAGGGTAGGGATGACTTCATCCGGAATGCCTTTTTCCTTCAGGATCCGGCGTTCAACCGCCATGCCGTCAAACGCAGCCGCGGTAAGTCTTGGAACAGACAGGGTCCCTGCTGGAGCAGGTCCTTTCTTAGAGGTAGAGGCCACGGGTCCTCCGTGAGCATCTCTTGAAGTTCCGGGTACCAAGTCCTTCTTGGCCAATCCGGAGCCACGAGTATAGATCTTACTCCTCTCCTTCTTATGATTCTCAGTACCTTGGGTATGAGAGGCAGAGGAGGGAACACATACGCTGACTGGTACACCCACGGTGTTACCAGAGCGTCCACAGCTATTGCCTGAGGGTCCCTTGACCTGGCGCAATATCTGTCTAGTTTTTTGTTGAGGCGGGACGCCATCATGTCCACCTTTGGTTTTTCCCAACGGTTCACAATCATGTGGAAGACTTCTGGGTGAAGTCCCCACTCCCCCGGGTGGAGGTCGTGTCTGCTGAGGAAGTCTGCTTCCCAGTTGTCCACTCCCGGAATGAACACTGCTGACAGTGCTATCACATGATTTTCCGCCCAGCGAAGAATCCTTGCAACTTCCGTCATTGCCCTCCTGCTTCTTGTGCCGCCCTGTCTGTTTACGTGGGCGACTGCCGTGATGTTGTCCGACTGGATCAACACCGGCTGACCCTGAAGCAGAGGCCTTGCTTGACTTAGGGCATTGTAAATGGCCCTTAGTTCCAGGATATTTATGTGAAATGACGTTTCCATGCTTGACCACAAGCCCTGGAAATTTCTTCCCTGTGTGACTGCTCCCCAGCCTCTCAGGCTGGCATCCGTGGTCACCAGGACCCAGTCCTGAATGCCGAATCTGCGGCCCTCTAGAAGATGAGCACTCTGCAACCACCACAGGAGAGACACCCTTGTCCTTGGAGACAGGGTTATCCGCTGATGCATCTGAAGATGCGATCCGGACCATTTGTCCAGCAGATCCCACTGAAAAGTTCTTGCGTGGAATCTGCCGAATGGAATCGCTTCGTAAGAAGCCACCATTTTTCCCAGGACCCTTGTGCATTGATGCACTGACACTTGGCCTGGTTTTAGGAGGTTCCCGACTAGCTCGGATAACTCCCTGGCTTTCTCCTCCGGGAGAAACACCTTTTTCTGGACTGTGTCCAGAATCATCCCTAGGAACAGCAGACGTGTCGTCGGAATCGGCTGCGATTTTGGAATATTTAGAATCCACCCGTGCTGTCGTAGTACTACTTGAGATAGTGCTACTCCGACCTCTAACTGTTCCCTGGACCTTGCCCTTATCAGGAGATCTTCCAAGTAAGGGATAATTAAGACGCCTTTTCTTCGAAGAAGAATCATCATTTCGGCCATTACCTTGGTAAAGACCCGGGGTGCCGTGGACAATCCAAACGGCAGCGTCTGAAACTGATAATGACAGTTCTGTACCACAAACCTGAGGTACCCTTGGTGAGAAGGGCAAATTGGGACATGGAGGTAAGCATCCTTGATGTCCAGAGACACCATATAGTCCCCTTCTTCCAGGTTCGCTATCACTGCTCTGAGTGACTCCATCTTGAATTTGAACCTTTGTATGTAAGTGTTCAAGGATTTCAGATTTAAAATAGGTCTCACCGAGCCGTCCGGCTTCGGTACCACAAACAGCGTGGAATAATACCCCTTTCCCTGTTGTAGGAGGGGTACCTTGATTATCACATGCTGGGAATACAGCTTGTGAATGGCTTCCAATACCGCCTCCCTGTCGGAGGGAGACGTTGGTAAAGCAGACTTCAGGAACCGGCGAGGGGGAGACGTCTCGAATTCCAATTTGTACCCCTGAGATACTACCTGCAGGATCCAGGGGTCCACTTGCGAGTGAGCCCACTGCGCGCTGAAATTCTTGAGACGGGCCCCCACTTGTAATGCCCCAGCGTCATGCTGAGGACTTGGCAGAAGCGGGGGAGGGCTTCTGTTCCTGGGAAGAGGCTGCCTGCTGCAGTCTTTTTCCCCTTCCTCTGCCCCGGGGCAGATATGAGTGGCCTTTTGCCCGCTTGCCCTTATGGGGACGAAAGGACTGAGCCTGAAAAGACGGTGTCTTTTTCTGCTGAGAGGTGACCTGGGGTAAAAAGGTGGATTTCCCAGCCGTTGCCGTGGCCACCAGGTCCGATAGACCGACCCCAAATAACTCCTCCCCTTTATACGGCAATACTTCCATATGCCGTTTGGAATCCGCATCACCTGACCACTGTCGCGTCCATAACCCTCTTCTGGCAGAAATGGACAGCGCACTTACTCTTGATGCCAGAGTGCAAATATCCCTCTGTGCATCTCGCATATAGTCAATAATATACTGTCCCTGTCCAGGGTATCAATATTTTCAGTCAGGGAATCCGACCAAGCCACCCCAGCACTGCACATCCAGGCTGAGGCGAATGCTGGTCGCAGTATAATACCAGTATGTGTGTATATACTTTTAAGGATATTTTCCAGCTTCCTATCAGCTGGTTCCTTGAGGGCGGCCGTATCAGGAGACGGTAACGCCACTTGTTTTGATAAGCGTGTGAGCGCCTTATCTACCCTAGGGGGTGTTTCCCAACGCGCCCTAACCTCTGGCGGGAAAGGGTATAATGCCAATAATTTTTTAGAAATTAGCAGTTTTTTATCGGGGGAAACCCACGCTTCATCACACACCTCATTTAATTCATCTGATTCAGGAAAAAACTACGGGTAGTTTTTTCACACCCCACATAATACCCTTTTTTGTGGTACTTGTAGTATCAGAAATGTTCAAAACCTCCTTCATTGCCGTGATCATGTAACGTGTGGCCCTACTGGAAAATACGTTTGTTTCCTCACCGTCGACACTGGAGTCAGTGTCCGTGTCGACCATCTGAGGTAACGGGCGCTTTAGAGCCCCCGACGGTGTTTGAGACGCCTGTACAGGTAATAACTGATTTGCCGGCTGTCTCATGTCGTCAACAGTCTTTTGTAAAGTGCTGACGCTATCACGTAATTCCTTCCATAAGACCATCCAGTCAGGTGTCGACTCCCTAGGGGGTGACATCACTATTACAGGCAATTGCTCCGCGTCCATACCATTTTCCTCCTCATACATGTCGACACAACGTACCGACACACAGCACACACACAGGGAATGCTCTGATAGAGGACAGGACCCCACTAGCCCTTTGGGGAGACAGAGGGAGAGTTTGCCAGCACACACCAGAGCGCTATATATATATATATATATATATATATATATATATATATATATACAGGGATAACCTTATATAAGTGTTTTTCCCTTATATAGCTGCTGTATTGATTTATCTGCCAAATTAGTGCCCCCCCTCTCTTGTTTTACCCTGTTTCTGTAGTGCAGGACTGCAGGGGAGAGTCAGGGAGCTTCCCTCCAACGGAGCTGTGAGGGAAAATGGCGCCAGTGTGCTGAGGAGATAGGCTCCGCCCCCTTCTCGGCGGCCTTTCTCCCGCTTTTTTAAGGAAAAACTGGCAGGGGTTAAATGCATCCATATAGCCCAGGAGCTATATGTGATGTATTTTTTGCCATCTAAGGTATTTTTATTGCGTCTCAGGGCGCCCCCCCCCCAGCGCCCTGCACCCTCAGTGACCGGAGTGTGAAGTGTGCTGAGAGCAATGGCGCACAGCTGCGGTGCTGTGCGCTACCTTATTGAAGACAGGACATCTTCTGCCGCCGATTTTCCGGACCTCTTCTGCTCTTCTGGCTCTGTAAGGGGGACGGCGGCGCGGCTCTGGGACCCATCCATGGCTGGGCCTGTGATCGTCCCTCTGGAGCTAATGTCCAGTAGCCTAAGAAGCCCAATCCACTCTGCACGCAGGTGAGTTCGCTTCTTCTCCCCTTAGTCCCTCGATGCAGTGAGCCTGTTGCCAGCAGGACTCACTGAAAATAAAAAACCTAATTTAAACTTTTACTCTAAGCAGCTCAGGAGAGCCACCTAGATTGCACCCTTCTCGTTCGGGCACAAAAATCTAACTGAGGCTTGGAGGAGGGTCATAGGGGGAGGAGCCAGTGCACACCAGCTAGTCCTAAAGCTTTTACTTTTGTGCACAGTCTCCTGCGGAGCCGCTATTCCCCATGGTCCTTTCGGAGTTCCCAGCATCCACTAGGACGTCAGAGAAACATAAATGAATTGTATGAATGTAGACAAACTTTGTTTAATGCACAAAGTTATAAAAAATATTGGCTAAAATTACCTTCAAGCTGTGTGTATAAGGTGTATATGTAACATAAATGCATTCTGTGCTTAGATTTAGGTCCCATCACCATGATATCTCATTATGGTATGCAATTATTCCAAAATACGGAAAAATCCCATATCCAAAATACCTCTGGTCCCAAGCATTTTGGATAAGGGATACTCAACCTGTATTCACAAAACCATAGCATAACTGTTTATGGGTCTTCAACCTGCAGCCCTCAAGCTGCTGTGAAACTACACATCCTAGCATGCCCTGCCTCAGTTTTAGCATGCCTTATTTAGCAAAACTGTGCCAGGGCATACTGGGATATGTAGTTCCACAGCAGCTGGAGGGCCGCAGGTTGAAGACCCATGTCATACCATATACCTGTGCACAAGGAAAGCAAGTCCTGTTAACAATCTGTATTACTTTTATGGTTTTCAGGAGCGGTTTTAAATTAAAAAAAAAAAAAAAAAAAAGTTACAAAAGCAAAAAGAAAGATTGGATAACTGAATAAAACACCATATTGGTGATCAATACCTCTTTATAAACAATAGTACAGTTCTTTAGCTTCAAAACTCTGGGTTTTTGAAGCTTTTATGACACTAGGTAAATTCTAAATTCAACCAAGAATAGGAAAATCCTCAAAGAAAAAAAAAAAAAAAAGAAAGTTTGTACTTTTACATTAAAGAGGAAAAATGAAATATCCCCAATATGTAACTTAGTACTTCACTACAACAGCACTGTATTAATTACAAAAACTGTCACTATTCCCACATCTATTATGGATGATGGCTTGTGAAGCACCATGCAGCCTGGCCTTGTGATAAGTGTAATTGCATATACACAGCAAGAATGCATATTTAGACTTCAAAATACTACAAATTCTTATAATTTCCAACCTGATCAACTGTTTACAGGCAACTATACAGTAAAACTGTACAGGCCCCAAATTACTGTAAGTCAAAGCAAACTCATCCTGGGCAATCTCTCTTTGGTACTGATCACCTTTTTTCAGGACTGGTGGAACATATGGATGATAACCATGATCTATTAGTGTGTGCATACTTGTTTTTATTTGTTCGTATGTGTGGTCATAAGCCTACCACTTTATCTGGGTCCTACAATTCCGATAGTATAAGCAGAGAACCATATAGCCAGTTTAGTCCAATTTCAGCACATTTGTGAAATAAAAGTGCAGAGTTTCAGACCCTTGGGGGTAAATTTACTTAATCGTAACTTTTTCCCTATTTTGTTTACTTGGGTCTTACTGAACTTTAGTGAGAATGGTGTCAACATATCTGTTCTACCCCTCTGGGTGTAAGGCTTTATGGTTTATTTATGAAGCAGTAAAGAGTGGAGAAGTGAGCCAGTGAAGAAGATACCCATGGCAACCAATCAGGTGCTACGTATAATTTTATAGAATGCACTTGATCAATGTTACTTCAATGCTGATTGGTTGCCATGGGCAACTTATCCACTGGTTCACTTCTCCACTCTTTTCACTGCTTCATGGATAGACCCCTATGTGTCCATAAAGCGGGATCCGGACTGAAAGTCGACAGTAACTAGGTCGACAATGTCTAGGTCGACAGTAACTAGGTCGACAGGGTGTCTAGGTCGACAGGGTCTTTAGGTCAACATGTTCTAGGTCGACAGGTCAAAAGGTCGACATGAGTTTTTCACAATTTTTTTCTTTTTTTGAACCTTTTCATACTTAACAATCCACGTGGACTACGATTGGAACGGTAATCTGTGCCGAGCGAAGCGGTAGCGGAGCGAAGGCACCATGCCCGAAGCATGGCGCGCGAGGGGACGCGGTGCACTATTTGGGGTTCCCGGTCACTCTACGAAGAAAACTACACCAAAATAACATTAAAAACTCATGTCGACCTTTTGACCTGTCGACCTAGAACATGTCGACCTAAAGACCCTGTCGACCTAGACACTCTGTCAACCTAGTTACTGTCGACCAATAGTGGTCGACCTAGACATTGTCGACCTAGTTACTGTCGACTTTCAATACCACACCCCCATAAAGCATCTCACATCTCGCATTTGTGTGTGTTTGCAATGTGGGTATTACTTATTTAATTACCCCCTATGTGCCACCTACAATTACTGCATGTCCGCACAGCTCCTCACTTTGATCTCCTTCCTCTCAGGGAGGTAGATTACCATAGATACAGATGCAGCTTACAGTATAACAACCCATTGCAGGCATTACCCAATACATTACTTATCTTCAGCAAATATCCAGCCACCAAATGAAAGATCTGATGGCCAAGACTAAAGGGGAGTGCAGGAGGGCTATAGTTAGCCCAGCGGCTGTTGTCGAGTACCAGCTTGGCCTAATCATTTGTTATCAACTGTTAATTAACACCCCCTATGTATATGAAAAGCAGCAGAATGAGAAAATTGTATTTTCCAATAACAGAATGTAAGCAGACATATAAATATAGCCACAAGAATAACAAAATGAAACAGAATGAATTAGTAATGCAGTAAGGTAGAAGTCCTGACCTGAGCTCACACCAGGCCAGGGTGCCAGTCAGTGTGGGCGCAGGTGGAGCTCGGGCAACTCCTCAGCAGCCGGTGCAGCTGCTGTACCTGGGCTCACACCAGGCATTACTGCTGACTAATACCCGGGACCAGTCACTCCTGCCGGCTGAACACCAACCACTGTTAAGTAATGGCCGGGCCCGCACAGCTAACGTCGCAGCTCAAAATACTTTCATGAACTTTAACTAATATAAGACCAATGCTGCTTCTTGTGTGGCAAAGACAAGGACAGGGGCTTTATAGACAAACTAGTGACCTGTGCTGCTTATGCCTAACTGGCCGCTATCAGCATCATCTGAGTGACATATGAGTATGTTGTCCCGGGCTTCCCGCATCATGCTCCCCGCGTCAGAGCAGCCCGGTGTAGGATGGCTGAGTGCTAGGGGGACATGTGATGCTGCTGCTGCTGCCGCCGCCGCCGGACCGCCTACGAAAGCTCCAGAACTGGGAGGTGAGGCGGCTGCGAGCAGCATCGGATGAGGCAGCAGTCTCTCTCCCGCCCCACAGTAGCAGCCCTGTGAGGACCCGGCGCTCTTACCTGCTGCAGGGAGAGTTAGCAGGAGGCAGAGCAGCAATGGGCGCAGCATGAGTCCCGGGTACCTGCAACACTTTGCTCTCTCAGGGTATAGCAGCTGCCAGTCCGTCTTCTTCTGCCACCTTTACTCTGCGCCCTCCCCTTTTGTGGTGTCTCTAGTGTCAGGCTGCTGCTGCTGCTGCGGTGACAGGCATATGCCGCCTGTGGGGGATGTCGGGAAATTCCTGTGCAACCAGCTCCAAATATGAGCATGGAATGAGGCTTGGAAGCTACAACACTGGGACTTTAAGTATTTTTTGGCCCGGCCAGTACCCGCCTCCTCCTAACCCACAAGCCCCATCATCCGGCACAGTGCGCACACTGATGTGAGGAGTAATGTCCCCGGTCTGACAGCCGGCATTAGCGGGGGAGACCGGGGAAAACTCGGGCGGCCTGTGTGCTATGCAGAAGGGACTTCGGGGATGCATTGGAGCACGACATGGCCGGACAGCAGCACATTCTACATGTAGCCTGTCAGTGTACCAGCTCACCTGTCGCTGGGAAGGCAGCATAGAAACATTTCTGCCGCTGTGCTATATGCATATGTACTGTATGTACTGTAGACACTTGCCACATACGGTAAAAAAAAAAAAAATGACATAAAATAAATAAGTTGCCTTTTGCCCATGTATGAGGTTCTACGTTATCTCAATTTCATAGGGTACACAAATGAGAAAAAAAAAATTAATTGGGACATGCTTAGGCTTTGGGATGTGTAGGGGTAGGGGCACTATAGACCTGTAAGTAGAAATGTGAGCACCTGGGCAGGGCCGAAACTAGGATTTCCGGCACCCGGGGCAAGGCAGTAATTTGGCGCCGCCCCCATCCAAAAAATAAATAAATTAATAATAATAATAAAATAAAAAAAAAGGGGATACTACTGGACAATATGCCTCATTATATGTGCCTCAAATGCCCTAAGTGTCACATGCCCGCCCCCCCAGCATGTTCAACTACACGCTCCTCTGTGTGTCCCCATACATTGCACTATGGGGGTAATTCTGAGTTGATCGCAGCAGGAATTTTGTTAGCAGTTGGGCAAAACCATGTGCACTGCAGGGGAGGCAGATATAACATGTGCAGAGAGAGTTAGATTTGGGTGGGTTATTTTGTTTCTGTGCAGGGTAAATACTGGCTGCTTTATTTTTACACTGCAAATTAGATTGCAGATTGAACACACCCCACCCAAATCTAACTCTCCCTGCACATGTTATATCTGCCCCACCTGCACGGCACATGGTTTTGCCCAACTGCTAACAAAGTTCCTGCTGCGATCAACTCAGAATTACCCCCTATATCACTGCACTATACCACCTAACATAACCCTCTCCAGCAGGGACAGAATGCTCTGCTCCTGGACTTCCCTCTTAATGTATGATTGCCCTCACCTATGGGGAGACACCTTTCTTATCCATTAACCTGTTCAACACAGGTACCGGCAATCAGTGGCGGATCTTGCCACGGGCAAGCAGGACTTTTGCCCGGGGCGCCGCCTTCCGGAGGGCGCCGCACCGTGGCAAGATCCGCCACTGCTGCCCGCTGTGTCCCTGTCCGCCTCCGCTGCCGTCCCAATCCCCGTCTCCGTCCGCCTCCTGAAGGGAACTAGACGCTATGCGTCTAGTTTCCCTTCCTGGAGAGTAACTTTGCTGAGCGGTGCGCGATGACGTCATCGCGCACCGCACAGCAAAGGTCCTCTCTACGAAGGGAACTAGACTCATAGCGTCGTTTCCCTTCGTGGAGAGGACCTTTTACTGTGCGGTGCGCGATGACGTCATCGCGCACCGCTCAGCATTCAAGCGGCGCTTTTAATGTACAGGGGGCATAATTGACCACGCCCCCTGTATTAGGCCAGGCCCCATTTCCTGCCGGCAATCATAAATTGAGAGGGAGGGGGCGTGGCCTGGCTGCTGGGCTGAGAGGCTGTGACTTGCCGGAGCTCCTACCAGACGCCTGTATAAACTAAATATTCAGGGTCGCTGCTGCCACAAAAACGATTATATTGGACTCACATACCACGCCTGACACGAGTGGAGCGGTCTGCGGAGCTGGCGGGGGCCTCCTGCTCCCGTGCGGGTTGCGGCCCACCCCATCCTTCAGAAGCTGAGACCTTGAGTTTGAGATGGAGCCGGACCGGAAGCAGGGCGTTCGGCACTTGCAGGCGCTGCAGAGGCCATCACCCTCCCTCGGCTGCGTCTCCATTCGTCCCCCCGCCTGACTACTGCATTCGGTGGTCTCCCCCGCGGCCGCGCTGCCCGGAGCGGGAGTCTGCTGTTCAGAGCGGACACGTCCGCGGCGCCCCGGTGACCGGGAGGCCGGAAGCCGCTCGACGGGACCACATCTCTGCCACGGACGTGCGCTGAGATAGCGTCTGCAGAACGGATCTCCCACTGCCACCAACGATTGGAACCGCTCAGCTGGCCCCAGAAATCACGGGCGCCGAGGCCATGCTATTGAATGTGGCGGCGCCATTTTAGAGAAGAGCTGTACGCCCACACTACAGAAGCCGAGAATTGGAGACAACAGAGCCTTTCTCCATCGAACTCCTCATGTTATTCGGGACCTGCTTTGGACCTCTGGATACCTCATATTAAAAAGGGCTCCTCATAGAGACCTGCAACCCCCAGGTACACTCTAGAGAACCTTTGCCTATCTACATAGCGGCAGACATTTTATTTTTCAATCTGTTAAGTACATTCAGTGTGCAGAAAACTAAAAGTACACACAGCTGCCAGGCTTGTGCTCTCTCATCCCAGAATATTCACTGTACTTTCAGGGCTGCTGCAATACTTTAGCTGCATTATTCTTACTACTCCCTGTAGGGATTGCTGTTTATGTGCACCCTTTGATTGAAAACTACACGTGTGTTTCACGGCCTACCTCGACCTCCCTACTGCAGCATTAATGCCTTGAATTTTGCCCTTGCTCCATGCCATGAACCCCTGAATCACCCGTACACAATGGGGATTGGTGGCTGATGGCATAGCCCAGGACACTCGTAATGCAGCGGGGACTCAGCAAGCCGGATATGGAATGCTTTTGATCTATGTGACTTTCCCCTGTTTCACTGTATATTATTATGTTTCACGTCTGCTGATGGGGAAGACTAAGAAAGGAGGGCAATCATCTGCGGCTAACAAAACCGGTGACAAGTCCCTACAACCTAACTTGTTTCGCTATCTTCAACCGGACATAGAGAGTGAAGACGCTCGTTCATCATCCTCTACTTCGGGCTCTCCTGCCGACACTGGAGAGATGGCGGGAGCCGACTCCTCTCCATTGGATAGGGGGCCTGAAGCTTCCATGGCTGATGTTCTGGCCTATTTGCGTGCACTTCCTACCAAAAAAGATCTGCCTACTAAACAAGACTTTTTAGATCTGGAACAAAAGATACGTGATACGGTTAAATCTGAGATCTCCGTCCTCCAGGCAGATATTTCCCAAATATCCCATCGAGTCTCAGATGTGGAAGACCACGTCGATGAAGTCTCTTCGTTCCACCGGAAGCTCTGTGACACAGTTGCTCCTCAGGTCCAGGAACTGAAGGCACTGTGGCGCAGACAGGACGACCTTGACAATAGAGGTCGAGGAGAAACAACTTACGCATCAGGGGGTTGCCGGAGGATGTACAAGGTCCGGGTATAATGGACGCCCTCACTAAGATATTCAATGAGATTATGGATGCAAAACCAAACAATACCATACTGTTCGAGAGGGCCCACAGAGCACTGCGGCCGAAAGGTGTTTCTTCTGAAGCTCCCAGAGACGTGATATGTCTGCTTCACTATTACCACACAAAAGAGGAGATACTTAGTAAAGCCCGCAAATTGGATCGTTTGTAGTTCAACAATAATGTTATCCAGATCTTCCCGGACCTGTCATAGTATACACTCCAGCAACGTAGGTCTCTCATACCCCTGACAAAGGCTCTTAAAGAGAAGGGTATACGGTTCCGGTGGGGATTCCCCTTCAATATTCAAGCCACCTTTGAGGGACGACAGGTTATCTTGCACACGCCAGACGACTTGGACAATTTTTGCTCAGCATTGTCTAAACCTAAACCAGCCTTAACGGATTGGGTTCAATCTTATCATCGTTTTGACCCACAGACGCCTCCGGCCCCACGGCCAACCTGGACCCCGGTCAACAACAGAAAAAGGGGATCGACTCGGTCACCTCCGAATCATGGAGAAACTGGGACCTGATTCATGATATTTTCTTTTCTTTTTTTCTCCAATGTGGACTTACCAGATGAAGTCTAAGGGTGTGTACACACGGTGAGATATTTTCTGCGGCACTGCCTGGTTCTTAGATGTCTGGTTGAGCCGATCCTGGAGTTCAACGCCAGGTCATTGCTCCTCCTATACACCAGAGATTTTGCTTTAAGTTTAGTCACTTAGTGATATTGCCTTTTCCTGTTTGCACCCCCCCCCCCCCCCCCTTCGATAATCTTGATGTTTGGGATTATTGCATTCCATGGCTCTCTCTGAGTTTATTTTCATTTGTTCATATAGAACTATTTTTTCCCTTTGCATATATTATAATAAGGGGAGACTGTTTTCGATATACAGCTATAGTCAGATGATTTTTTCTTGAGTCTCCTTAGTTAAGCACTGTTTTATTGCTGTCCCTGGGTTGTGTCGTTACTACTGCTCCCCAGTTGGGTCAGGCCGCTTGCCTGTGTTGGCTCTTAAGTCATAGGTACACCCTCCCTACGGCTTAACGGCGGTGACATTGCCATTTTACAGGACGTATTACTGTTGTTATATGGTTATATGTCTTCTGTGTTGCTTTTTCTCTACATGTTCTTCTTTTTCTTGTTCTCTTTCCTTTTCTTCCTTCTCCTGGTTTCTCCGCTCATCACCATTGCGGCTCGACTCACTCACTGCGGATGGACGCTGTGCCCTTCCCACATCCTTGGTAAGTCTACGTTACCTTGCTTGCTCTTTCTGGACATCAAATTCAGCCTCTTGAATGCCCTCTGACCTTAGGTTATTTTCCTTCAACGTGAAGGGACTTAATATCCCTGAAAAGAGGTCCACTTTGCTACGGGAGTTGTGGGCAGAGCACATAGACATTGCTTTCCTTCAAGAGACCCATTTTAAAAGCCAAGCCTCCCCTAAATTAGGTAATTATTATTACCCGCAGGTTTTTTGTAATAGTAACTCCGTCAATAAATCTTTAGGGGGTCGCGATCCTATTGTCACGTCGGGTCCCGATTTCAGATGTGTCCCACCTAATTCTGGAAGAAGGTCGATGCCAGATTGTTAAATGCACAATATAAAACCAGGTCTATACTCTTGTAAATATATATACTCCCAATCAGCGCGAGAGACAGTTCTTTACTAAAATACTGCAACAGATAGAACCCATTAAAGAAGGGCATCTAATTATGGGGGGCAACTTTAATTGGACCCTGGTGTAGACTGTTTTCCTCCCTTGACTAGGCGGTCGACACGTGATCACCGTCGTGTGTGCCGCCTTCTTCGTGAGTTTCAGTTGATGGACTTATGGAGAACTCAGCATCCGACGGGGAAAGATTACACTTTCTTTTCTTCTCCTCACACAATGTATTCACGCCCTGACTACTTCTTAGTTGAGCATAGATCTCTACACTTGTCTCCCTCGAGCACTATCGGGCACATCACATGGTCGGATCACGCTCCGGTGTACATCTCTGTTGCGCTATCGTCCACCCACCCCCACGCCATGGTCGTGGAGGTTTAACAGTTCATTGACTCAAGATCCTTGTTTAAAGGACAAACTCACCTCCGCTATCTCGGATTATATTGCGACAAATGACACCCCAGATGTAAGTGCAGTCACAATTTGGGAAGCACACAAATGTGTAATTCGAGGTAGATGTATACAGCTTGGCTCTCAACTTAAGGAGCGAACGGCACGGAGGCTACAGCTCATTGAACGAATAGCGACTTTAGAGGCCTCACACCAGTCCTCCCTTGATGAAGGGGTTTTTCTGGAACTAACTGAAGCCCGTCAAGCCCTTAATACATTTTTATGGGATAAAACAAAATTGGGAATGACTAAGTGTCGACATAAATTTTATTTGTGGGGAAACAAACCGGGCGCTATGCTCGCTAGGGCGTTGAGGGCCCAAAAGCTGCAGTCTGATGTTCACTCCATCAAGGAGCCCGGGGGCCGTGCTGCATACACATTGCCTCAGATTGCTCATTCCTTTCAAAATTATTATGAATCTCTCTATAATTTTAGAAAGGATCAAACTCCTCAGGCCACCTCTGATTTGAAGGTACTGATACAGAGGTATCTAGCGGAGGTTGATTTCCCAAGATTACATGCACCAGATCTCGATGCGTTGGATCAGCCCTTCACCATGGAAGAGCTGGAAACAGCCCTGGCGGCTACACCGGCTGGGAAGAGTCCAGGCCCGGACGGCTTCCCAGTCGGATATTATAAAACCTTTAAACAGTCCCTATTACCGCTTTTCTTGAAGGCGTGCAATTCCATTTCTGCCGAGAAAGGCTTTTCTCCGCAGACTCTGGAAGCACATATAACTGTGATTCCAAAGGAGGGTAAGGACCCCACCCAGTGCTCGAGCTACCAACCTATCTCCCTCCTGAATTGCGACATAAAACTTTTTGCTAAACTGCTTGTGGGTTGCTTGGGCCGCCTTCTCCCATCCGTGGTTCATGGGGACTAGGTGGGATTTATATTGGGACGTGAGGCTAAGGATAATACTTCCAAGGTTATAGATCTTATCCACCTTGTTCAAAGCGGGTCCTCTCATATGGTCCTTTTGTCCACTGACGCGGAGAAGGCCTTTGACAGGATAGATTGGCAGTTCATGGTGGGTTTGCTTGAACACATGGGTCTGGGCCCGACCTGTCTTAGTCGTATATTGGCGCTTTATAAGTTACCATCAGCTAGGGTTTGTGTGAATGGTGCCATCTCTGCCCCCTTTCTGATACGAAACGGAACGCGGCAAGGCTGCTCCCTGTCCCCGCTCATATTTGTTCTCTGCATGGAGGCACTCGCGAGAGCGATCCGAGCTAATCCGAACATTCATGGTGTATGGGCTGGAAAGCGGAAGCACAAACTGGCACTGTATGCGGATGACCTTTTGGCTACCTTGACAGACCCAGTGACCTCCCTCCCAGCTCTTATGCAAGAATTCAATAGGTTTCACTTACTTTCCAATTTCAAGGTGAATTACACTAAGTCTGTGGCCTTGAATATTTCAACGCCCTCGCGGTTCGAGGTTCGTTCCCGTTTCAGTGGCATCCTACTCAGCTAAAGTATTTGGGAGTTCTCTTGACTAAAAACCTTACTGATTTATACCGGGTAAATTTTCTTCCTCTACTCCATAAGCTTACTGCGGATCTTCATAAATGGTCTGCACTCCGACTTACTTGGCTGGGGAGGATTAACATGGTGAAGATGACAATTCTCCCTAAAGTCTTGTATCTTCTGCAAACGTTGCCCATAACAGTGCCTACTTCCTTTTTCACTACTTTGCAGTCATCTGTCGGCCGTTTATTTGGGGGCAGAGAGGGCATCGACTCTCCCAATTCACACTGACACGTACTCGTAAGGAAGGTGGCCTACAATTACCTCACTTTATTAGTTACTATTATGCTGTGCACCTGTCCAGAGTCCTGGATATGTCTAGATTCCCCTATATTAAGCAGTGGCCACTGATAGCTGAAACGTCCGTGGGAACTCCTTCACTTATTCTTCCCTGGCTTAAAAAAATTCCACGCATAAAACATCCCACCCTAGACCCGACCCTTAAGATATGGAAGAAATTTAGGTATTTAGATTCTTTCAGCCCGAGCCCCTCCTTACCTATGCCTTTATTGTTCAATCCAGATCTACCCGCGAATCCTTTCTCTCTGTCTCCGACATCAATATGGGCTAAAGCTGGCATCTCTCGGTTGAGTCACCTGATTGGATCGTCGGGATTCCATCCCTTCGCAGACTTGCAACAATCTTGTAGTCTACTGCCTAATTCTTTCTGGGCTTATCTACAAATTCGGCATTATGTTGCTGCAATACCAGCTTGCGCGGTGGGATGGAGGCCGGCGGTTTTTGAATCCTTGTGTCTCTCTGAAAATCTGCCACGACACATATCTTTGTTGTACAGACATTGCCTCGCGTGCACTTCCACTCAACCCCTGGCATTCGTAACAGTGTGGCATGAGGACCTGGGTAGGGAGTTGACCTCTGACCAATGGTCCCACATTCTTCAGTTCACATTTGCCAGTTCACCTTCACTTCAAGTATTGGAGACTCAATACAAAGTGGTATCGAGATGGTATAGGTGCCCTGACCAAGTCCACCACATGTTTCTGAGTGTTCCGGATGTCTGCTGGAGGTGTTGCCAGTCCCGCGGCACACCTTGCCATATTTGGTGGCGGTGCCCAGGACTAGCTTCGTTCTGGCAACAGGTCCACTCTATAACCAGGCGTATCACGGGGCTCCCTATACCAGAGACACCTGAGTTTTGGCTATTGAACTTAATTGACCTTCCTCTATCCCAGTTTAAAAATTCTCTATTGCGACACTTAATGAATGCCGCTAGGGCGACCATTCCATGCTTCTGGAGATCCCAGACGCAGCCTCCCATTGCCAAGTGGTTCCAAAGAATCAATTATTATATGGTAATGGAGGACTTGACGTCTTCGTCCGGACAGTCTGCCTCTCGATTTGCAGCCGTCTGGTTGGATTGGCTGGAATTTAAAGGTACGCAGGAATACAAAACCTTTCTGCGACTCCCCTCCCCTACGCCACCATAGGGTCGCGATGGTGATGGCGGTTCTTTCCTCTTTCTCTGTTGTCTTTCTTTCTCTTATCTTGTCTATTCTTTCTGCTTTCTGTGTGTTCTATTTTTTCTTGTTCTTACTACTTGAAGTTAACGCAGTTTATTATCCTAAGAGACGTAAACTAATAATATCAAACATTAGTTTAGTTTTATTCTTGTATTCTCAGTTTACGTGTGAAATGTCAGCACTTGTTACACTAATTCATGTATTACATGCAATTCTTTTGTGCTGTGTATTGTTATCTCTGTCAATAAAACACAATTTGCATAAAAGGTAAATTGAGAGGGAAGTCCAGGAGCACAGCATTCTGTCCCTCCTGGAGAGGGTCATGTTGGGAGGTATGCTGCACCTTATCATAACACTTCATCACTGCACTACATTCCCCTATCCACTGCACTATGGGGTAATTGAGACCTGATCACTCGCTAGCTTTTTTGCAGTGCTGTGATCAGGCCACAACTGCGCATGCACTGCAATGCGCAGGCGGGTCGCATGTGTACAAAGTGGATCGCCAATCAGCGATGGGTTTGTGCGAAGGATCCATTCGCACGGCAGTTTGCAAGGAGATTAACAGGAAGAATGCGTTTGTGGGTGGTAACTGACCATTTTCAGGGAGTGGTTGGAAAAATGCAGGCATGTCCAAGCGTTTGCAGGGAGGGTTCCTGATGTCAATTCCGGTCCTGGACAGGCTGAAGTGATCGCAGAGGATGAGTAAGTCCGGGGCTACTCAGAGACTGCACAAAATCTGTTTGTTCAGCTCTGCTACACATGCGTTCGTACACCGGCGACTATCTGTTTGCAGCAGTGCAAAAAAAACCTCGCGAGCGATCAGGTCTGAATTAGGCCCTATATCACTATACTACATCCCCTACACACTGAACTACATCACTACTGGAGAAAGAGCGCTATATAAATAAAATTATTATTATTATTACACTACATGTCCTTATGCACTGCACTACATACCCTATATGCTACACGACATCGCTACACTACATCCCTTTATATGCTACACCACATCAGTGCACTTCAGGCCCCTATATACTGCAATACATTACTACACTACATACCATATAAGGCCTATATGGTACACTACATCACTGCTCTACATCCCCCTATATGCTACACTAAATCCCCCCATCTGGGAGGCAAAGCGGAGGTTGATACTGCTAAAAGGGAGCACAGTGCACTTCTATAGCTTGTACGATGCACCGCACGCCAGTCTCAGCACTGCATGGCAAAAAAGAGAGTTTAAGACAGTAGCTGACATAGGAGAGATCCCAGTTACTGGAGCTCACACACACAGCGTCGGAGCCAGCTGCGGGCAGACAGGTGGGTCAGATACATTGCCCTGGGAGCTGTCTCCTGTCTCACTAGATCAGCACAGCACTGTCGGTAAAATATACGTTATGGTAAGAACTTACCGTTGATAACGTGATTTCTCTTATGTCCACAGGTATCCACAGGATAACATTGGGATATTGTCGAGCGACAGCGAAAATGGCACCAACACGGTCACGAGCTTTCTGGCCTCACAGGATGCATTGGGGCCTCCACTATATAGTCCCGCCCACTGACTCAGTCAGATCAGTTCTTTCCACAGCGATTTTAGGCAGGAACATTAGGTAGAGACCTGTACAGGCGATAAGAACACACATGCACACCCTTCCATACAAGAAGGAAGAGGTTTAGTGATTGTCTAGATCCTCAAATCAGATGCATCAGGGTGGCATCCCTGTGGATACCTGTGGACATAAGAGAAATCACGTTATCAACGGTAAGTTCTTACCATAACGTATATTTCTCTGGCTGGGTCCACAGGATTATCCACAGGATAACATTGGGATTCCCAAAGCCATTTTAGTGGTGGGGACGCTCCTGATTGCACAGGAGGACCTTTCGCCCGAAGTCTGCGTCATGAGAGGCAAAAGTATCCAAGGCATAATGTCTGATGAATGTGTTTATGGAAGACCATGTGGCTGCCCTACATATCTGTTCTGCTGAAGCACCCTGCTGTGTTGCCCAAGAAGGACCTACCTTACGTGTAGAGTGTGCAGAGACATTAGCCGGAATAGGGAGATCTGCATGAGAATAAGCTTCTGATATTACCATTAGAAGCCATCTCGACAGCATCTGTTTACTAGCAGGCCAACCTCTCCTATGGAATCCGTAGAGGATGAAGAGAGAATCTGTTTTCCTGATGGCACTAGTACGATCTACTGTATGTAGATTCTTAAAGCCCGGACCACGTCCAGCGACGCTTCTCCCGCAGATAGTCCCGATATCTGAAAAGCTGGGACTACAATTTCTTCATTCAGGTGAAACTTTAATACCACCTTTGGAAGATAGCTAGATCTCGTTCTGAGAACTGCTCTGTCTGGAAAAAAAACTTAGGAAAGGAGACTTACACGATAATGCTCCTAAATCTGACACTCTTCTGGCTGACGCCATTGCCAGTAAAAAAAGAACTTTAACCGTTAACCACTTAAGATCTGCTCTCTCAAGTGGTTCAAACAAAGGACCCTGGAGAAATTTAAGAACTAAATTCAAATCCCAGGGAGCTGCAGGAGGAACAAATGGAGGTTGAATATGTACTACTCCTTGGAAAAATGTACATACATCCTGTAAATCAGCAATCTTCTGCTGAAACCATACAGTTAACGCTGAGACTTGAACCCTCAAGGAAGCAGCTTTCAACCCTTTATCCAATCCTGCCTGAAGGAAATCCAAAATCCTAGCTACTTTAAAAGGTCTCGGATTGTAATTTTTTCCAGTACACCAGTGAATATAGGCTTGCCATATTCTATGATACACATGGGCCGAAGAAGGCTTTCTTGCTCTAAGCATGGTTTGGATTACTTGTTTCGAAAATCCTTTAGCCTCTAAGATAGAGGTTTCAACAGCCACGCCGTCAAAGATAGGCGAACCAGATGACTGTGATAATAAGGACCCTGCATTAACAGATCTGGACGTTGAGGGAGCAGTATCGGTGCTTCCACGGACATTCTCAACAGATCTGTGTACCAATGCCTTCTTGGCCAAGCTGGAGCTATTAGAATGATTGCTCCTTTTGCCTGTTTTATCTTTCTCACTACTCTGGGTAACAGAGATATTGGAGGGAACAGATATGCCATCTGAAACCTCCATTCTACTGACAGTGCGTCTACCAGGACCGCTCCTGGGTCCCTTGTTCTTGATCCGTACCTCAGAACTTTGTTGTTTAGACGAGACGCCATAAGGTCTATCTCCGGTAGACCCCATCTGTTCACCAGTGTCTGAAACACTTCTGGGTGTAGTGCCCATTCGGTTTCCTGAATGGTGTGCCGACTGAGAAAATCCGCTTCCCAATTTAGTACACCCGGGACAAATACTGCTGACAATGCCGGGAGATGGAGTTCTGCCCATTTTAGAATGGGAGTTACTTCCTCCATCAGACTCTTGCTGTGAGTTCCTCCTTGATGATTGAGGTATGCTACTGCCGTCGCATTGTCTGACCGGATCTGGACTGGTCTTCCTTGTGGATTGTCCTTTGCCTGAACTAGAGCCAAGTAAACGGCTCTTATCGCCAACAGATTTATCGGCAGGCGACTTTCCCTTGCGGCCCATTTTCCCTGGAACCATAGGCTTCCGGATACCGCCTCCCAGCCTTGCAGGCTGACATCTGTTGTCAGGACTTGCCACTCTTTTATCCAAAAGGGTCTCCCCTTGTTTAAATGGTCTGTCTGTAGCCACCACGCTAGAGACCTTTTTACCTTTACTGGAATCTTTATCATCTGTTTCTTTATCGTCTGATGATTTCCGTTCCATTCGGTCAGAAGACGGTGCTGCAATGGTCTGGAGTGGAATTGCGCATATTCCACCATGTCGAAGGTTGATGCCATCAGACCCAACAGTCGCATTGCTGCATGGACTGACATTGTCTGGGCTTGCAACGCTTCCTGAGCCATGACCTGCACCTTGACTATCTTTTTCTCTGGTAAGAGAACTTTCTGTAGGTCTGAATCCAATATGGCCCCCAAATGAACCATCTGCTGTGACGGATTCAGGGACGACTTCTCCCAATTTATGAGCCACCCGTGTCTCTGTAAACAAACTATCGTCTGTTGAAGATGGCTCAACAGTAAATCTTGCGATTGTGCTAAGATTAACAGGTCGTCGAGGTATGGGAGAATTCTTATCCCCTGCTTGCGCAGAGAAGCTGCCATAACCACCATGATCTTGGTAAACACCCTGGGTGCTGTAGCTAGCCCGAAAGGCAGAGCTTGGAACTGAAATGTTCCTGGAGGATGGCAAACCTGAGGTAACACTGATGTGACAGTGCTATAGGCACATGTAGGTAAGCATCCCGTTGTCGAAGTCGGAAAATATTACAAACCCGCACTACACATACAGACACCATTCAGAGTGGCTTCTGTGCGGTTGCGTATTAGCCGTGCGTGCGCAGACCCGGACACTGCATACATTGGCTCGTGAAGCCCTGCGTATTAGCGTGAGGTATGGGTAAATACGGTGACATACGCAATCGCATAGAAAGGCCCCCAAAGCCATGTTCCATATTCTATCCTTATAGTACAGAATTTGTACAGACTGTGTAATCTTCAAATGCAAGTTACTGTTCACACACAAGCTATTCAAACCACACATACACATTCTTCTAAAACAATGTCTTGAATATATCAAGACATGTCTTGTTTACACAAAGGTTTGTGATCATGAAACAGGCACCCTGATCTGTGAGGAAAGTAAATATCTCTAGTTATCCTTATTGTTTCAGAGTGTATACTGAAGACAACCAAAACCACTGTCATTGTTTAATAGAAACCAGGACAATAGGAGACAAATATACTATACAAAGAACACAAGCCTTGCTGATACAAATCACTAACAGCTGACAACTTACATTTATAGATCAGAGGTATAACATTTATAGTCAAAACTCTTGTAATTATATATATATATATATATATATATATATATATATATATATATATATATAAAATATATATTTATTTGTGTGTATCTTGAGAATGGTTGGTCATTTCATGTGTAGGATCATGTTGCTTGGAGATAACATAACAAAGTAACCTAATGAACATGGAAATATCTGTCACACATTACATATTTCCCAAACTTAGTACACACATTACACATAGTCTCCCCTTTCCCCTCATGCAACTTTTACTTATTTACAAGGCACAACAAGGGAATTATACACCTTTACAGTATACGAGGGGACAGTAACTGATCAGAGCATCATGCATGGTATCTACGTGTTCGGATAATTATGAGTAATAATTAGAGATGAGCGGGTTCGGTTTCTCTGAATCCGAACCCGCACGAACTTCATGTTTTTTTTCACGGGTCCGAGCGACTCGGATCTTCCCGCCTTGCTCGGTTAACCCGAGCGCGCCCGAACGTCATCATGACGCTGTCGGATTCTCGCGAGACTCGGATTCTATATAAGGAGCCGCGCGTCGCCGCCATTTTCACACGTGCATTGAGATTGATAGGGAGAGGACGTGGCTGGCGTCCTCTCCGTTATAGTAGAAAAGAGTAAAGACTGAGTGACTTAGTTATAATTGTGGGGAGGATTGGGGACGGGGAGCAGCTGTTAGGGAGTACAGTGATTTAGATTAGGAGAGAGAGAGAGAGAGATTGACCTGATTTACTGGAGCTTAGGAGTACTGTAGAAGAGAGTGCAGAGTTTACTAGTGACTGACCACAGTGACCACCAGACAGTGCAGTTTTAATATATCCGTTCTCTGCCTGAAAAAAACGATACACACAGTGACTCAGTCACATTCCATATCTGTGTGCACTGCTCAGCCCAGTGTGCTGCATCATCTATGTATATATTATATATCTGACTGTGCTCAGCTCACACAGCTTATAATTGTGGGGGAGACTGGGGAGCACTGCAGTGCCAGTTATAGGTTATAGCAGGAGCCAGGAGTACAAGACAGTCACATACCATATCTGTGTGCACTGCTCAGCCCAGTGTGCTGCATCATCTATGTATATATTATATATCTGACTGTGCTCAGCTCACACAGCTTATAATTGTGGGGGAGACTGGGGAGCACTGCAGTGCCAGTTATAGGTTATAGCAGGAGCCAGTAGTACATATTATATTAAAATTAAACAGTGCACAGTTTTGCTGCAGGAGTGCCACTGCCAGTGTGACTGACCAGTGACCTGACCACACTGACCACCAGTATAGTTAGTAGTATACTATATTGTGATTGCCTGAAAAAGTTAAACACTCGTCGTGTGACTTCACTTGTGTGGTGTTTTTTTTTTTTATGCTATAAAAAACTCATTCTGCTGACAGACAGTGTCCAGCAGGTCCGTCATTATATAATATATATACCTGTCCGGCTGCAGTAGTGATATATATATATTTTTTATATCATTATTTATCATCCAGTCGCAGCAGACACAGTACGGTAGTTCACGGCTGTAGCTACCTCTGTGTCGGCACTCGGCAGTCCGTCCATAATTGTATACCACCTAACCGTGGTTTTTTTTTCTTTCTTCTTTATACATACATACTACGACATCTCTTTATCAACCAGTCTATATTAGCAGCAGACACAGTACAGTACGGTAGTTCACGGCTGTGGCTACCTCTGTGTCGGCACTCGGCAGTCCGTCCATAATTGTATACCACCTAACCGTGGTTTTTTTTTCTTTCTTCTTTATACATACATACATACTACGACATCTCTTTATCAACCAGTCTATATTAGCAGCAGACACAGTACAGTACGGTAGTTCACGGCTGTGGCTACCTCTGTGTCGGCACTCGGCAGTCCGTCCATAATTGTATACCACCTAACCGTGGTTTTTTTTTCTTTCTTCTTTATACGTACATACTACGACATCTCTTTATCAACCAGTCTATATTAGCAGCAGACACAGTACAGTACGGTAGTTCACGGCTGTGGCTACCTCTGTGTCGGCACTCGGCAGTCCGTCCATAATTGTATACCACCTAACCGTGGTTTTTTTTTCTTTCTTCTTTATACGTACATACTACATCTCTTTATCAACCAGTCTATATTAGCAGCAGACACAGTACAGTACGGTAGTTCACGGCTGTGGCTACCTCTGTGTCGGCACTCGGCAGTCCGTCCATAATTGTATACCACCTACCCGTGGTTTTTTTTCTTTCTTCTTTATACGTACATACTACGACATCTCTTTATCAACCAGTCTATATTAGCAGCAGACACAGTACAGTACGGTAGTTCACGGCTGTGGCTACCTCTGTGTCGGCACTCGGCAGTCCGTCCATAATTGTATACCACCTAACCGTGGTTTTTTTTTCTTTCTTCTTTATACATACATACTACGACATCTCTTTATCAACCAGTCTATATTAGCAGCAGACACAGTACAGTACGGTAGTTCACGGCTGTGGCTACCTCTGTGTCGGCACTCGGCAGTCCGTCCATAATTGTATACCACCTACCCGTGGTTTTTTTTTCTTTCTTCTTTATACATACATACTACGACATCTCTTTATCAACCAGTCTATATTAGCAGCAGACACAGTACAGTACGGTAGTTCACGGCTGTGGCTACCTCTGTGTCGGCACTCGGCAGTCCGTCCATAATTGTATACCACCTAACCGTGGTTTTTTTTTCTTTCTTCTTTATACATACATACTACAACATCTCTTTATCAACCAGTCTATATTAGCAGCAGACCCAGTACAGTACGGTAGTTCACGGCTGTGGCTACCTCTGTGTCGGCACTCGGCAGTCCGTCCATAATTGTATACTAGTATCCATCCATCTCCATTGTTTACCTGAGGTGCCTTTTAGTTGTGCCTATTAAAATATGGAGAACAAAAATGTTGAGGTTCCAAAATTAGGGAAAGATCAAGATCCACTTCCACCTCGTGCTGAAGCTGCTGCCACTAGTCATGGCCGAGACGATGAAATGCCAGCAACGTCGTCTGCCAAGGCCGATGCCCAATGTCATAGTACAGAGCATGTCAAATCCAAAACACCAAATATCAGTAAAAAAAGGACTCCAAAACCTAAAATAAAATTGTCGGAGGAGAAGCGTAAACTTGCCAATATGCCATTTACCACACGGAGTGGCAAGGAACGGCTGAGGCCCTGGCCTATGTTCATGGCTAGTGGTTCAGCTTCACATGAGGATGGAAGCAATCAGCCTCTCGCTAGAAAAATGAAAAGACTCAAGCTGGCAAAAGCACAGCAAAGAACTGTGCATTCTTCGAAATCCCAAATCCACAAGGAGAGTCCAATTGTGTCGGTTGCGATACCTGACCTTCCCAACACTGGACGTGAAGAGCATGCGCCTTCCACCATTTGCACGCCCCCTGCAAGTGCTGGAAGGAGCACCCGCAGTCCAGTTCCTGATAGTCAGATTGAAGATGTCAGTGTTGAAGTACACCAGGATGAGGAGGATATGGGTGTTGCTGGCGCTGGGGAGGAAATTGACCAGGAGGATTCTGATGGTGAGGTGGTTTGTTTAAGTCAGGCACCCGGGGAGACACCTGTTGTCCGTGGGAGGAATATGGCCGTTGACATGCCAGGTGAAAATACCAAAAAAATCAGCTCTTCGGTGTGGAGGTATTTCAACAGAAATGCGGACAACAGGTGTCAAGCCGTGTGTTCCCTTTGTCAAGCTGTAATAAGTAGGGGTAAGGACGTTAACCACCTCGGAACATCCTCCCTTATACGTCACCTGCAGCGCATTCATAATAAGTCAGTGACAAGTTCAAAAACTTTGGGTGACAGCGGAAGCAGTCCACTGACCAGTAAATCCCTTCCTCTTGTAACCAAGCTCACGCAAACCACCCCACCAACTCCCTCAGTGTCAATTTCCTCCTTCCCCAGGAATGCCAATAGTCCTGCAGGCCATGTCACTGGCAATTCTGACGAGTCCTCTCCTGCCTGGGATTCCTCCGATGCATCCTTGCGTGTAACGCCTACTGCTGCTGGCGCTGCTGTTGTTGCTGCTGGGAGTCGATGGTCATCCCAGAGGGGAAGTCGTAAGACCACTTTTACTACTTCCACCAAGCAATTGACTGTCCAACAGTCCTTTGCGAGGAAGATGAAATATCACAGCAGTCATCCTACTGCAAAGCGGATAACTGAGGCCTTGGCATCCTGGGTGGTGAGAACCGTGGTTCTGGTATCCATCATTACTGCAGAGCCAACTAGAGACTTGTTGGAGGTACTGTGTCCCCGGTACCAAATACCATCTAGGTTCCATTTCTCTAGGCAGGCGATACCGAAAATTTACACAGACCTCAGAAAAAGAGTCACCAGTGTCCTAAAAAATGCAGCTGTACCCAATGTCCACTTAACCACGGACATGTGGACAAGTGGAGCAGGGCAGGGTCAGGACTATATGACTGTGACAGCCCACTGGGTAGATGTATGGACTCCCGCCGCAAGAACAGCAGCGGCGGCACCAGTAGCAGCATCTCGCAAACGCCAACTCTTTCCTAGGCAGGCTACGCTTTGTATCACCGGTTTCCAGAATACGCACACAGCTGAAAACCTCTTACGGCAACTGAGGAAGATCATCGCGGAATGGCTTACCCCAATTGGACTCTCCTGTGGATTTGTGGCATCGGACAACGCCAGCAATATTGTGTGTGCATTAAATATGGGCAAATTCCAGCACGTCCCATGTTTTGCACATACCTTGAATTTGGTGGTGCAGAATTATTTAAAAAACGACAGGGGCGTGCAAGAGATGCTGTCGGTGGCCAGAAGAATTGCGGGACACTTTCGGCGTACAGGCACCACGTACAGAAGACTGGAGCACCACCAAAAACTACTGAACCTGCCCTGCCATCATCTGAAGCAAGAAGTGGTAACGAGGTGGAATTCAACCCTCTATATGCTTCAGAGGTTGGAGGAGCAGCAAAAGGCCATTCAAGCCTATACAATTGAGCACGATATAGGAGGTGGAATGCACCTGTCTCAAGCGCAGTGGAGAATGATTTCAACGTTGTGCAAGGTTCTGATGCCCTTTGAACTTGCCACACGTGAAGTCAGTTCAGACACTGCCAGCCTGAGTCAGGTCATTCCCCTCATCAGGCTTTTGCAGAAGAAGCTGGAGACATTGAAGGAGGAGCTAACACGGAGCGATTCCGCTAGGCATGTGGGACTTGTGGATGGAGCCCTTAATTCGCTTAACAAGGATTCACGGGTGGTCAATCTGTTGAAATCAGAGCACTACATTTTGGCCACCGTGCTCGATCCTAGATTTAAAGCCTACCTTGGATCTCTCTTTCCGGCAGACACAAGTCTGCTGGGGTTGAAAGACCTGCTGGTGAGAAAATTGTCAAGTCAAGCGGAACGCGACCTGTCAACATCTCCTCCTTCACATTCTCCCGCAACTGGGGGTGCGAGGAAAAGGCTCAGAATTCCGAGCCCACCCGCTGGCGGTGATGCAGGGCAGTCTGGAGCGACTGCTGATGCTGACATCTGGTCCGGACTGAAGGACCTGACAACGATTACGGATACGGACATGTCGTCTACTGGCACTGCATATGATTCTCTCCCCATTGAAAGAATGGTGGAGGATTATATGAGTGACCGCATCCAAGTAGGCACGTCACACAGTCCGTACTTATACTGGCAGGAAAAAGAGGCAATTTGGAGGCCCTTGCACAAACTGGCTTTATTCTACCTAAGTTGCCCTCCCACAAGTGTGTACTCCGAAAGAGTGTTTAGTGCCGCCGCTCACCTTGTCAGCAATCGGCGTACGAGGTTACATCCAGAAAATGTGGAGAAGATGATGTTCATTAAAATGAATTATAATCAATTCCTCCGCGGAGACATTGACCAGCAGCAATTGCCTCCACAAAGTACACAGGGAGCTGAGATGGTGGATTCCAGTGGGGACGAATTGATAATCTGTGAGGAGGGGGATGTACACGGTGATATATCGGAGGATGATGATGAGGTGGACATCTTGCCTCTGTAGAGCCAGTTTGTGCAAGGAGAGATTAATTGCTTCTTTTTTGGTGGGGGTCCAAACCATCCCGTCATTTCAGTCACAGTCGTGTGGCAGACCCTGTCACTGAAATGATGGGTTGGTTAAAGTGTGCATGTCCTGTTTATACAACATAAGGGTGGGTGGGAGGGCCCAAGGACAATTCCATCTTGCACCTCTTTTTTCTTTTATTTTTCTTTGCGTCATGTGCTGTTTGGGGAGGGTTTTTTGGAAGGGACATCCTGCGTGACACTGCAGTGCCACTCCTAAATGGGCCCGGTGTTTGTGTCGGCCACTAGGGTCGCTAATCTTACTCACACAGCTACCTCATTGCGCCTCTTTTTTTCTTTGCGTCATGTGCTGATTGGGGAGGGTTTTTTGGAAGGGACATCCTGCGTGACACTGCAGTGCCACTCCTAAATGGGCCCGGTGTTTGTGTCGGCCACTAGGGTCGCTAATCTTACTCACACAGCTACCTCATTGCGCCTCTTTTTTTCTTTGCGTCATGTGCTGATTGGGGAGGGTTTTTTGGAAGGGACATCCTGCGTGACACTGCAGTGCCACTCCTAAATGGGCCCGGTGTTTGTGTCGGCCACTAGGGTCGCTAATCTTACTCACACAGCTACCTCATTGCGCCTCTTTTTTTCTTTGCGTCATGTGCTGATTGGGGAGGGTTTTTTGGAAGGGACATCCTGCGTGACACTGCAGTGCCACTCCTAAATGGGCCCGGTGTTTGTGTCGGCCACTAGGGTCGCTAATCTTACTCACACAGCTACCTCATTGCGCCTCTTTTTTTCTTTGCGTCATGTGCTGATTGGGGAGGGTTTTTTGGAAGGGACATCCTGCGTGACACTGCAGTGCCACTCCTAAATGGGCCCGGTGTTTGTGTCGGCCACTAGGGTCGCTTATCTTACTCACACAGTCAGCTACCTCATTGCGCCTCTTTTTTTCTTTGCGTCATGTGCTGTTTGGGGAGGGTTTTTTGGAAGGGACATCCTGCGTGACACTGCAGTGCCACTCCTAAATGGGCCCGGTCTTTGTGTCGGCCACTAGGGTCGCTTATCTTACTCACACAGTCAGCTACCTCATTGCGCCTCTTTTTTTCTTTGCGTCATGTGCTGTTTGGGGAGGGTTTTTTGGAAGGGACATCCTGCGTGACACTGCAGTGCCACTCCTAAATGGGCCCGGTGTTTGTGTCGGCCACTAGGGTCGCTTATCTTACTCACACAGTCAGCTACCTCATTGCGCCTCTTTTTTTCTTTGCGTCATGTGCTGTTTGGGGAGGGTTTTTTGGAAGGGACATCCTGCGTGACACTGCAGTGCCACTCCTAAATGGGCCCGGTGTTTGTGTCGGCCACTAGGGTCGCTTATCTTACTCACACAGTCAGCTACCTCATTGCGCCTCTTTTTTTCTTTGCGTCATGTGCTGTTTGGGGAGGGTTTTTTGGAAGGGACATCCTGCGTGACACTGCAGTGCCACTCCTAGATGGGCCAGGTGTTTGTGTCGGCCACTAGGGTCGCTTAGCTTAGTCATCCAGCGACCTCGGTGCAAATTTTAGGACTAAAAATAATATTGTGAGGTGTGAGGTATTCAGAATAGACTGAAAATGAGTGGAAATTATGTTTTTTGAGGTTAATAATAATATGGGATCAAAATGACCCCCAAATTCTATGATTTAAGCTGTTTTTTAGGGTTTTTTGAAAAAAAAAACACCCGAATCCAAAACACACCCGAATCCGACAAAAAAAATTCGGTGAGGTTTTGCCAAAACGCGGTCGAACCCAAAACACGGCCGCGGAACCGAACCCAAAACCAAAACAAAAAAACCCGAAAAATTTCAGGCGCTCATCTCTAGTAATAATCCGGTGTTGGTTTGGAGAAGATCGCATGTCGTTGCGAATAGTTATTCGCAAAGGCAGATTAAAGGTATATTTGTGTTTATTATGTACTTGGTATGCGGTGGGAATCCAGAGCTGACCAGCTGTACACACCCCTGGATCAAGGCATCGCCCATCTCTTTAAACTGACCAATGACCTCTCCTGTACTGTAAACGACCATCCCTCCAACCAATCGGTGGAGAGCATACAACCCCATTGTATTGTATTTTGGGCAAGGGTATATAAACCTTGCACCTGGGCCGGTCACTCTCTCTCTCTCTCTCTTGCTCTAAGGTCATCTTGCCAGATCGACTAGAGGACCGGATCCGGGTTGCGCAGGCGAACAAACGTATGTATCATTGGGTGTGACTCTCCCTCTGTGATTGAATTGTATTGTGTTGTACCATTTATATTTTAACTTATTGTAATCCCCTTTTACAAATATATTATTACTTGTTGCTGCTTTGGACCACAACATACAATCAAATACTGGTGTCGCATTCAGTTTCTGTTGAGCGTTTGTATAGTGTAATTGCCACACCTAGAGCTGCCTCGTGCTCTCAGCGTGTCGGTCTGTGTGTATGCACTGAGTGTAAGCTGCACAGCTATTCCGGCGTGTGCACGCAAAGTGCGTGCACAGTACGGGACTGTGTACGCTAACTGGGGATAGAGTACGAAGGTAAAGGATTTATTACAGCGGCCGCAGCGGCTTCAGTTACAGTGTGCAATAGGGGTTAGTGGCTGCTTTCCAAGAAGTCTGTCGAACTTCTCAGTTGAGGGCATCGTCTGGCTCGTCTCATCCCCGGCTTTTGCACAACATTGCAGGCGCTTGCCAGCAGCAAAGGGTGGATTAGCATTATTATATTATGTTGAGCTATCTTGTGCTGCTGAACCGCGCCTGTACTGCATTGGTTAGGGATGCTGGCGTGAACCGCAAGGACAAAGGGAAAAAAAGCCATTTAAAAGTTTTTTCTTTTTTTTCTTTTGCACATGTAACCTTGCGTAAAGGCGCACACAGCGTACCCATACTTTACATCCATCCCACATATTGTTGCCATAGGTTATAACGGTCATTAATAGGTTTGTGTGAAACCGGATACATCTGTGTTGCTATATACATTTGAAGTAACTGTGTTAATGATATAGTTGTAAGAACACAAAACGCAGCTCTGGCCTAGTCTTTTAGGTTAAACAGAGCAATTGTGGGGTGTGTTTGTGAGCGACAATAGTTTATATCGCTCACATTTATACTGTGTGATTTGTTTTAGTGCGGGCGCACTTTTGTACACGTGGCCCGGACAAAGTACGTGAGCGCGCACAAGCGTGATAAGGCACGTGCGGTTGCGTAATTACGCAAGTTGCGCAAGATCGCTAACGCCAAGGACAAACCACACAATAGTTAAATTTAAAGCGGAGTAGTAGATGTTTATCTACAAATAGCACATAACTATCCGGTTTCAAACGCAGATTAGAATAACATTGATAAAGTGTGTTACCTCTGGGGAAAGCTAGCAGTTAACAGGAAAGGATATTTTTCTGATCAGAAAACTATAGAGTGTTAGTGTGGGCTGAAAAAGGTGTGAATGTATTGAACCCCGCTTGGTGAACTCGGTGAGCACGGTCTAGGTGAACACGTGCAACGGAATGTGATAAAGCTTTGTGAAGTTGTTGTTTTAGAGGTTTTTTTTCTTGGTATTACACTCCGGCTCTGTTGGAGCACAGTGTGAAGACTCCAGTGATCCTACAACTTATAGAGAGCAAGTGTCTATAAGTGGTACGATTGGACCGCACGGTTGTGTGAGCGATACGTGGCGCAACGTGATACGAAGTTTTGCATATTTGTGCGTAAATCTCGTCATCATACGCGTTGTGTAAAGCACATGCAAGCGTGATTTGTGTAAAAAAATAAAATTGTCTTTTAGGCAGATATTCACTGGGTACGGTAAGTTACTCCTAAAGGCCCAGGGGATATAGGCCGAAGTAGGGCCTGCACTGGCTACGCGTGTCTGCTAAATAGGGCGGATCCGTGGTACTCGGAGCAGAAGAAGTTAGTGGAAGAACTTTGAGGACTTCCACCGTTACACTACTGTGTTTGGAGCATTTTAGGAAGTTTTCCCATGTTAAAAGGGTCCACAATGGGAGCCAAGTGCACAACACAGGGACGTTCCTCAGTCAGGGTTCAGACAGCAGAATTGAGACCCAGGGGGTCAGCTCGGTTGGTAATGTGGGGGAAGTATGGTCCCCACACTGAGACCTTTTGTGATGAATGGACACAAATGACTGTGGGGGGTAAAGCATCATTTCCTGGGATAGGTAGTTTTGATCCAGAGGTACTACACAATGTAAGGATTAGAATATGCCTGCTCAAATCCAGAAAGCAAAGGGTAAGGCATACAGATTGTTTAAACTTGTGGCAACAAGAGGGGGATGTGCAAAGGGAGCTTGCTCGCACAGCAAGTTCCAAACCAGGCAGAAGCGTGAATGCGACAGCACCACCACCACCATATGTTGATGGAGAGAAGAGTGTCACCACCAATGATACAAAGGTAGAGGTCAGGTATTAAAACTAACGCTTGTACCTTGTACCCTGTGTTACCTTCTCCCCAAGATTACAGCAACGTAGAGGATGAGCCTAGCATGATCTCAGCCCTTGCCCTGGCTGCCACCATACACGACACAAGGGTGGGCATTGCCCAACCACCAAGGGCAGTGGCCACATTAGCCAGTGAGGGGGCAGATGAGATCGTGGTGACTGGTAAGTACGGTACCGTCCATTATGCAGAAACAGTGACTCCCCGTATTGTAGAGACAAACAAGAAAGATGTGGTTGAGTTGCATCCAGTTAGGGTGATTGCAATCCCTAACGGGAGAACTGACACTCAGGGGGTGACCCCAATCAGGAACATTGCAATGTACTGTCCCTGGTCCCGTATGGAGCTGAGGTCAATTATGGCAGAATTACCTGACCCCAGAAAGGATTTAGTCGGATGCCAGAAATATATAAGATTTAGGACTTTCCCAAGAACCCACAAACAAAGATTGGCGGACGGTGTTGCGAGCGAGTCTCCCCTCTAACATTGACATCCCAAAATTTATTACAGACTGCAACCTAGATGCAGAAGTGCCACTCACTGATGCTTACAATCAGGAGAATGTCAGGCAAATCAATATACAACTAGGTTTGTATTTCCCAGCCGTAGTTAGATGGAATAAGATTTTTTCCATAAGACAGAAAGAGAATGAACTGGCATCTGAATATTTCTACAGAGCTTTGATGGAAATGGCTAAATTCACTGGGGTTGAGGATATTAGAGACAATGTCAACCACAGGGAAGTAGCTGTCTCTGTATTAATGGAGGGATTGAAGGAGGCACTGAAAACCAGGGTGCAAACTTCTCTGCCAAACTGGAGGGGTATTACGGTGACTGCACTTAGGGTATCAGCACTGGAGCACGACCGTAATATCCAGAAAACCAGGGAGGCACAAGGGGAGCGGTTGATGGTGATGAGCATCCAAGCACTGGAAGGAGCACCAACTCAACCAAAACCCCAGGCCCCTGACACATGGAAAAAGCCAAGAGTTTGTTATCTGTGTAAAAGGGAAGGGCATTATGCCAGCAATTGTAACAGCACACAAAAATTCAGACCCCCTAGACAAGAACACGAGCAAAGTAATTATACACATAGTGGAGATCAGGGATCATACAGGAGAGAGTACGAGCCGCATAGAGGGGAAACAAGGAGGTACCCACCACGGGAGGACTGGCGAGCCCCCGAAGACTTACTGTTATCCCCCTCACATATCATAGCCGCCAACGCCCAAAGGGTGGGTCCACGGCCCCAATAGAGGTTAGGCCACACCTGTAGTCTGCAGCCTGTGAAGCTGATCGCTGGCCCTGGGAATGAACCTGAGGTCTTGGTCAAAGTAGCAGGAACACTACAACCATTTCTTGTAGATACAGGGGCGGCCAGGTCAGTGTTAAATTCGACGGTAGGTATAAAAACCACGGGTAAAACAATTTCGGCAATGGGAGTAACAGGAACGGTGCAACAATACCCTTTGAGTAGACCGGCAGAGATTACGATAGGGCCTTTGCAGACCAAGCATTCCTTTTTGCTAGCTGCATCGGCTCCAACTAACCTGCTTGGAAGAGATTTATTGTGTAAAATGCGGTGTGTCATATATTGTACTCCTGAGGGTGTCTTCTTAGATATACCTGAGAATCACGTTCAAGAAGTGCAAGATATATTAGACACCCCTCAAAGGCTAATGTCGCATTCTGCTGTTATAGACAAGCGTCCATCAAAGGTAGAGGAAATGATCTCACGAATACCGGGTTCCCTTTGGACCAAAGATTGACAAGACACTGGATTGATGGCGAATGTAGCCCCAGTAGTAGTACAAGTAAAAGATGGTAGGATAGCTCCAAAAATCCCTCAGTATCCTCTGAAGCCAGAGGTAGAATTAGGAATTTTCCCTGTCATAGAGCGCTTGCTACAACAGGGCATCCTAGTCAGCACTGCCAATAGTCCCATCTTCCCTGTGAAAAAGAGTGGGGGGAGGGGTTACCGGCTAGTGCAGGATTTAAGAGGGGTGAACAAAATAGTTGTCAATTCCCCGTAGTGCCCAATCCAGCTGTCATCTTGATGCAGATCCCCGCAACCTCTTCATACTTCACTGTCATTGATCTCTGTTCTGCCTTCTTTTCTGTCCCTCTCCACCCCGACAGTCAGTACCTTTTCGCCTTCTCTTACAGGGGAGTACAGTACACCTGGACTCGTCTCCCCCAAGGCTTCATTGACAGCCCAAGTATCTTCTCCCAAGCACTGCATGACTGTTTGCAATCCTTTCAACCTGAAAATGGCTCAGTGCTAATACAGTATGTTGATGACTTATTGTTGTGCTCTGATTCATTTGAAACGTCCTTGGCAGATACGAAGCAGCTGCTGCTTCACCTCTCCCAGACAGGACACAAGGTTTCAAAGGATAAATTACAGTTGTGCAGTAAAAGGGTGAGGTATTTGGGGCATTGCTTGACACAAGGACAACGACACCTCACTGCTGATAGGATAGAAGTGATTCGCAACATGACTCTGCCACAAACCCAGCAACAGATCCGCACTTTCCTAGGAATGTGTGGGTACTGCCAAAACTGGATCCCAGGGTTCTCCATACTGGCTTTACCTTTGCAAGAGATGGTCTCTTCAAACAAACCAGATCGGATTTCGCACACAGATGAGTCCAAACTGGCATTTGAGAGACTCAAACAGTGCCTATCACAGGCACCTGCATTAGGTATGCCAGATTATGGGAAACCCTTTGAATTGTATGGTGCAGAGAGTGCTGGGTGTGCGGCAGGTGTTTTAAAACAGAAACATGGTGATGCCAGCAGACCAATAGCATACTACAGTGCACAGTTGGACACTGTAGCACGGTCTCTCTCCACATGCTTGCGAAGTGTTGCAGCGATAGCTTTGCTAGTGAGTAAAAGTGAAGACGTAGTGTTAGGACACAACCTGACCATCAATACACCTCATGCAGTATCAGCCTTACTGAACTCTGCCCAAACCAGACATGTCTCATCTGCGCGGTTTACAAGGTGGGAATTATCACTAATTGCCCCTGTAAACATCACCATAAAGAGATGCAGCACACTAAATCCTGCAACTTATCTGCCAAGTGTGCCTGGACAGACAAAGGGTGGAGGATGAGAATGATGGTGAAGGAGGATTTAGTGCAGACACTGACACGCATGACTGTATGGAATACCTCAACCAAACTTTCACTGCAAGACCCGACATCAGTGACAACCCCTTAGATGACGTAGATTTCACTTTTTACACTGACGGTAGTTGCCACAGACAGACGGACTCAGGAGACCTGTGCACTAGGTACGCAGTTGTAGATGACAGAAGTATCATAGAAGCTGTGCCCCTGGGCCCACCGCACTCAGCACAAGTTGCTGAGCTGGTCGCCCTAACCAGAGCGTGTGAACTGGCCAAGGGTAAGTCAGCTAATATATACACAGATTCTAGGTACGCCTTTGGAGTGGTGCATGATTTCGGGGCCCTATGGCGCCTCAGAAATTTCATGACAGCAGCTGGCACACCCGTGGCGCATGCGACCCACATCAAAAGATTGCTATCAGCAATACAAGACCCCGACAGAGTGGCTGTTATCAAGTGCAAAGCCCACACTTACAGTCAAGACCCAGTGTCACTTGGTAACAGCCGGGCAGAGGAAGCTGCCAAGGCAGCAGCAAGTTCAGCCACACTAACCAACATCACACCACTGATGACATTTAACACAATAAGCACACAACAACTCATTGAAATGCAAGATTTGTGTTCCCTGCAGGAGAAGTCCGTCTGGAAGGCGAAGGGATATGGAAGAGAGTCTTCGGGCCTCTGGACAGATAGGCACGGTAAGCCAGTGGCCCCCAAGGCATATCTTCCAGCCCTAGCGGAAGCAGCTCACGGCCTGACCCACTTGGGCAAGGAAGGTATGTGCAAACTGGTCAGGGCATACTGGAGTGCACCAGGGTTCTCATCTCATGCAGGTAAGAGGGCAATGGCTTGTATTACCTGCATGAGAAAGAATGTTGGGAAGACAATACCGACGGAGCCATCCCATATCCCTCCTACGGACGGACCCTTCCAGGTAATACAAATAGACTTCATACAGTTACCACCCTATAGGAATCTGAAATATGTCCTAGTGTGTACAGATGTCTTTTCAAATTGGGTAGAAGCATTCCCCGCTGCCACAAATACTGCTACGTTCACTGCAAAGAAAATTGTGCAGGAATGTGTGTAGATATGGTATCCCTAGAATAATTGAAAGTGATAGGGGTACCCATTTTACAGGTGAAGTCTTTCAGGTCATGTGCAAACTGATGGGTATTAATAGCAAGCTACATACTCCGTACCGGCCACAGGCGAGCGCAAAAGTGGAGAGAATGAATAGCACTATTAAGAACAAGCTTAGCAAAGTGATGGTTAAAACTGGATTGTTGTGGCCAGAGGCATTGCCACTAGTGTTGTACAGCATCAGAACCACTCCCAGGTCACCACTTAAACTATCACCCTTTGAAGTTCTTTTTGGGCGACAACCTCACGTAATGATTGACCCCCAGGATGATTTGAAATGTAATAATGAAGTGACTGTGCAATATTTGGTTAGGATGAGCCAGCAGCTCAGAAATCAACAAAGAAATCTAAAGCTGGTGATTCCTGACCTACCAAACAGTAATTGTCATGACATTGAACCTGGGGATTATGTGATGATTCAAAATTTCTTACGCTCAGGTTGCCTCATAGACAGGTGGGAAGGACCATACCAAGTTTTGTTAACCAGCACAACAGCATTGAAGGTTGCCGAGAGAGAGACTTGGGTCCACTCGTCCCATTGCAAGAAGGTCGCTGACCCGGAGAAGACTCGTGACAAAGAGCAGGTGGAAGAGAACCTCGTATCACTAGAGTGCTTGTTCCAGGAAAGTTGAGAGGCAGGACTGTTGAAAGGCATCTGAGCACAGAGAGTAACGAGAGTTAGAACGGTTGTCGTACCATTTTCTTTTTTCACCTCCCCCTGCATTTTTCCTTTCTTTTCTCCTTCTTATTTTCCTCCTTTCCCCTAACTAAATGGATCGGTTACAAGAGACTGCGTTTCGGGTTCTGTTAGTGACTTTGGTTTTAATAAGGACAACTTGTTTTTGTGAGGGTCCCAGAGAGGTGGAGCAAGGATCTGAAGTGAGTTCTGATGGAGAGAACGGGTTGGTAGGACCCCAGGATCAGCGTATCACTTTCACCAAGGCTAGCATCAGAAAAAGGAAATCCACAAACCGGAACCCAACTCATCAATCACCAAAAATGTCATTTTATTGTTGTATGTACCGTTACATGTCTTCTGTTCATCTCTGTAGGGCTAGGTTAGTGAAACACACATAGTCATTAGATAATAGGGACACATAATTGCTCACACATATGGATCCCCACGATGTATCATCAGATAAATGTGCTCCCCATTTATCATATAGCTCGGTGGAGTTTGTTGGACCATGTACAGACCCTTAATATGGGATGAGAAGGAATATAATGAATACTTTGCAAAACCTAGAAGCTTACACTGCACGATTATACATTCCCCTCAAGCATTTACTCATACATACACGCTATTTCCTATCACAATAGGCCACACATTTTCTCACCTATGACTTTTTCTCTCACTTCAAGGTGCATACTCTAACACTGTATCTATGTATTATTATGTAAATATTTTCTGCATATTAATTATGGCAGTTATTGTTGACTGCCAAAGGGTGGACTGTCGAAGTCGGAAAATTTGACAAACCCGCACTACACATACAGACACCATTCAGAGTGGCTTCTGTGCGGTTGCGTATTAGCCGTGCGTGCGCAGACCCGGACGCTGCATACATTGGCTCGTGAAGCCCTGCGTATTAGCGTGGGGTATGGGTAAATACTGTGACATACGCAATCGCATAGAAAGGCCCCCAAAGCCATGTTCCATATTCTATCCTTATAGTACAGAATTTGTACAGACGGTGTAATCTTCAAAGGCAAATTACTGTTCACACACAAGCTAATCAAACCACACATACACATTCTTCTAAAACAATGTCTTGAATATATCAAGACATGTCTTGTTTACGCAAAGGTTTGTGATCATGAAACAGGCACCCTGATCTGTGAGGAAAGTAAATATCTCTATCCTTATTGTTTCAGAGTGAATACTGAAGACAACCAAAACCAGACTGTCATTGTTTAATAGAAACCAGGACAATAGGAGACAAATATACTATACACAGAACACAAGCCTTGCTGATACAAATCACTAACAGCTGACAACTTACATTTATAGATAAGAGGTATAACATTTATAGTCAAAACTCTTGGAATTATATAGTGTATATATATATATATATATATATATATATATATATATATTGTGTGTATCTTGAGAATGGTTGGTCATTTCATGTGTAGGATCAAGTTGCTTGGAGATAACATAACAAAGTAACCTAATGAACATGGAAATATCTGTCACACATTACATATTTCCCAAACTTAGTACACACATTACACATAGTCTCCCCTTTCCCCTCATGCAACTTTTACTTATTTACAAGGCACAACAAGGGAATTATACATCTTTACAGTATGCGAGGGGACAGTAACTGATCAGAGCATCATGCATGGTATCTACGTGTTCGGATAATTATGAGTAATAATCCGGTGTTGGTTTGGAGAAGATCGCATGTCGTTGCGAATAGTTATTCGCAAAGGCAGATTAAAGGTATATTTGTGTTTATTATGTACTTGGTATGCAGTGGGAATCCAGAGCTGACCAGCTGTACACACCCCTGGATCAAGGCATCGCCCATCTCTTCAAACCGACCAAAGACCTCTCCTGTACTGTAAACGACCATCCCTCCAACCAATCGGTGGAGAGCATACAACCCCATTGTATTGTATTTTGGGCAAGGGTATATAAACCTTGCACCTGGGCCGGTCACTCTCTCTCTCTTGCTCTAACGTCATCTTGCCAGATCGACTAGAGGACCGGATCTGGGTTGCGCAGGCGAACAAATGTATGTATCAATGGGTGTGACTCTCTGTGATTGAATTGTATTGTGTTGTACCATTTATATTTTAACTTATTGTAATCCCCTTTTACAAATATATTATTACTTGTTGCTGCTTTGGACCACAGCATACAATCAAATACTGGTGTCGCATTCAGTTTCTGTTGAGCGTTTGTATAGTGTAATTGCCACCTAGAGCTGCCTCGTGCTCTCAGCGTGTCGGTCTGTGTGTATGCACTGAATGTAAGCTGCACAGCTATTCCGGCGTGTGCACGCAAAGTGCGTGCACAGTACGGGACTGTGTACGCTAACTGGGGATAGAGTACGAAGGTAAAGGATTTATTACAGCAGCCGCAGTTACAGTGTGCAATAGGGGTTAGTGGCTGCTTTCCAAGAAGTCTATCGAACTTCTCACCGTACATCCAGAGATACCATGTAATCTCCCGGTTCCGTAGCCAACATTATGGAGCGTAACGTCTCCATGTGGAACTTCGGGATCCATATGTATTTGTTCAACATTTTCAGATTTAGAATTGGTTGATATGACCCATTTGGTTTCTGGATTAGAAATAGATTGGAGTAATACCCCTGTCCCTTTTGTGATGGAGGTACTGGGACAATCACACCTGACTGCAGTAATTTTTGGACTGCTTCTTGCAGGGTATTGGCCTTCGACTCTATACGAGACGGGCTGGGGCAAAAAAATCTTTGAGGAGGCTACCTCCTGAATGGGAACCCATACCCCTGAGATACTACCTTCTGCACCCAGGCATCTGCTGTTGACTGTTGCCATATGTGTGCAAATTGAAGGAGTCGGCCCCCAACCCTGGAATCCTCCAGGCGGAGGCCCGTCTCTTCAGGCTGAGGGTTTCTGTTCAGGTTTGGAAGCTGGCTTTTTGCTAGCCCACTGCTTCCTACCCCTGGATTTAAACTGGGGTTGTTTAGGCTCCTCTTTTGCTTTCGCTTTGCCAACGAAAAGAGCGAAATTTTAAACCCTTGGACTTAGGGTTATAGATAGCCGGAAATCTGACCTTTTTCGATTCAGCCTCTGATTCTAGGATATCCGATAAAGGTTTTTCAAATAATATATTACCCACAAAAGGCAATGCTTCCAATTCTTTCTTGGATTCCGCATCTGCATTCCAGGTACGTAGTCAAATTGCTCGACGAGCGACTACTGTCAAGGCTGAAGCTTTAGAAGCAACTGTACCTACATCAATTGCTGCTTCTTCCACATACTGGGCAGATTGTCTTAAACGGCAAAAATGATCCTCTTGCTCCCTAGTAGGAGAAGGGATGCTATTCTCTAGTTCCTCTATCCATTCGCCCATTGCCTTTGCTACCCAGGCTGAAGCCATAGCAGGTCTTACCACTGCTCCTACTAGAGAAAAAATATTTTTCAAAAGGCTATCTACCCTTCTGTCTGTGACATCATTTAGTGAGGTAGATGACGGTGGTAAAGCAGATTTATGCACGAGTCGCAGAACATGTGCATCTACTTTTGGAGGAACTTCTCTCTTCGAACGATCCAAAGCTGGAAATGGATAATAGGAATCCCATCTTTTCGGAATCTTATACTTTTTACTGGGCGCTGCCCAAGAGTCATCCATCATTTCCGTCAGCTCATCTGACGCTAGGAATTCAGCTTTCACTGATTTTGTTTGTTTAAATACAGGTGCTTTAGATTTTAACACTGTCTTGGCTGGCTCTTCCAACGAGAGAACAGCTTTCACAGCATTAATAAGTTCAGCTACATCATCTGAACTAAAACACTGCGACTGATCATCATACGGAGTCGAATCTATTGTCTCATCGTCCGATGTATCATCTTGTGTAGTCTGTCACATAGACGTATCTGTCTTAGTCTTAACTGTCTCTTGGTTGCTTGTAGAGGCTACTGGAACCAAGCCTTTGGAAGGGAGCTGCATGTATCTGTTCATAGTGTAACCTAACCCCTGAGGTGGTGCTACTGTAGTTAACTTGTCCGCTATAGAATATAGAGTCTTTGCGAACATATTCCATGGTGGCTCTGTTGGTGGTTGAACCAACTCCTGTCTTTTACTTTGCTGAAAAGCGAAACAGTTTGCACACAAACCCTCATAAGTGACCAATTGATTCATATCAATTACCCCTGACTTACAAGATAAGCATGTTAGGGCTATAGGAGTGCTTGATAAATTCTCCTCATCACTTTTGCCGCTCACAGACATGGTAATAATCTGTTATTGACTACACAATTTTGTGACTGAAAAACACCCTATATGTCAGTATATAGAGGTGAGATCAATCTGACCACAGTGCACCTGATTTGAGGGTCAGAACAGGACTGACATTACACAGAAAAGTCAGCACACATACTAGCAGTCAGTCACATGTTAAAGCATTAGACATTGTCATATGAGAATACAACCTCCATAACAACTTATACATAAGTAGGAAAATTGTACTTCTGTTTAACTGGCTCTTTTTTTTCAACATAACATGCAGAAAACACAGTAATATACAGGTCTCATATGCAATAGGTACTAAAAATGAACAATGCATACTAACAAGTAGAAGGAATTTTTAGTACTGTATACCCTGCCTCCGGAGAGCGGGATACAGGGAGACTCACCACACTTCCATATCCAAGCAAATACGCTCGTAAGACACTGAGTGGATTCAGACGCTACTGGTGTACACTGCCGCTCTTGGTAACTGATAACGGACACGGACGCTCACCAACGGACACAGACGCTGAGCGACTTCTACGTGTATGCAGACGCTAAGGCCTGCGACTCGGTCTGGCGAGTTTTATCTCCAGTGTACACAACCGCAGCGTCTAAGCTGCGACAGAGTATCCTCGTGGTAGCGTGTGAGCCGGAAGTGAGGTCATTCAGTTCATGAAACGAGAGACACGCGGGAACTGGCCATGAACTTGGAGGAGGGACGGCCAGGAGAGCGTCTGAATCCCCCCGTTGACTTAAACTCCCAGGATCGCGGCCTCTACCTAGTCCTTGCGCCTATGATCCCCGGAGCGTAGCGTTGTCACACTCGAGATGTTCGGCGCATCAACACACTGTTTGTAGTCTCCACCAAATCAGTGTAGCTGTGTCCTGACCCCTCTAGTAAGAGGAAGTCCATAGACTCACCGTCTCCCCATGCTCCGGCCACAGCCTGGTTACGTCTGCAGGACCTGCTAGAACATCCGACACAGACGCCCGTCGAGACAGCATTGATACCCGAAGGTAAGCGTTCTTGCGACCCGGTGGGGAGTTGTTGGAGCGACTCTTTCTAATATGCGTTTAAGACGCTGTTAAGATAAGTCGCTCTAAAAATACAGTAAGTCTATAAAAATAAAATAATAAAAGCTTTAGGCTGCTTTATTCACAGCAGCCCTGTGACCATGCGGCTTCCTGCCGCACCAAGCAAAAAACTGATCTGACTGAGTCAGTGGGCGGGACTATAGTGGAGGCCCCAATGCATCCTGGGAGGCCAGAAAGCTCGTAACCGTGTTGGTGCCTTTTTCTGCTAGGATCTGGCGTTCAACCGCCATGCCGTCAAACGCAGTCACGGTAAGTCTTGGAACAGACAGGGCCCCTGTTGCAACAAGTCCTGTCTTAGAGGCAGAGGCCACGGGTCCTCTGTGAGCATTTCTTGCAGATCTGGATACCAAGTCCTTCTTGGCCAGTCCGGAACAATGAGTATTGTTCTCACTCCTCTTTTTCTTATGATTCTCAGCACCTTTGGTATGAGAGGAAGAGGAGGGAATACATAAACCGACTGGAACACCCACGGTGTCACTAGTGCGTCTACAGCTATCGCCTGAGGGTCTCTTGACCTGGCGCAATACCTCTGTAACTTTTTGTTGAGGCGGGATGCCATCATGTCCACCTGTGGCAGTTCCCACTGACTTGCAATCTGCGTGAAGACTTCTTGATGAAGTCCCCACTCTCCCGGTTGGAGGTCGTGCCTGCTGAGGAAGTCTGCTTCCCAGTTGTCCACTCCCGGAATTAACACTGCTGACAGTGCTCTTACGTGATTCTCCGCCCAGCGAAGAATTCTGGTGGCTTCCGCCATCGCCACCCTGCTCCTTGTGCCGCCTTGGCGCTTTACATGAGCCACTGCGGTGATGTTGTCTGACTGAATCAGCACCGATTGGTCGCAAAGCAGGGTATCTGCTTGACGTAGGGCGTTGTACATGGCCCTTAATTCCAGGATATTGATGTGAAGGCAAGTCTCCTGACTTGACCACAGACCTTGGAAATTTCTTCCCTGTGTGACTGCCCCCCACCCTCGGAGGCTTGCATCCGTGGTCACCAGGACCCAGTCCTGAATGCCGAATCTGCGGCCCTCGAGAAGGTGAGCACTCTGCAGCCACCACAGGAGAGACACCCTGGCCCTGGGGGATAGGGTGATCAGCCGATGCATGCGATACGGACCACTTGTCCAACAGATCCCATTGAAAGGTCCTCGCATGGAACCTGCCGAAGGGAATGGGCTCGTATGATGCCACCATCTTTCCCAGGACTCGCGTGCAGTGATGCACCGACACCTGTTTTGGTTTTAATAGTTCTCTGACCAGTGTCATGAGCTCCTGAGCATTCTCCATCGGGAGATAAACCCTCTTCTGGTCTGTGTCCAGAATCATGCCCAGGAAAGGCAGACGAGTCGTAGGAATCAACTGCGACTTTGGAATATTTAGAATCCAGCCGTGCTGTTGTATGGTCAAATAATAACCCTTTCCTTGTTGAAGGAGGGGAACCTTGACCACCACCTGCTGAAGATACAATTTGTGAATTGCAGCTAACACTATTTCCCTCTCCAAGGGGGAAGCTGGCAGGGCCGATTTGAGGTATCGGTGAGGGGCATCTCTTCGAATTCCAGCTTGTATCCCTGAGACACAATCTCTATTGCCCAGGGATCCACCTGGGAGTGAACCCACCTGTGGCTGAAATTTCGGAGATGCGCCCCCACCGGGCCTAGCTCCGCCTGTGGAGCCCCAGCGTCATGCGGTGGATTTAGTGGAAGCCAGGGAGGACTTCTGTTCCTGGGAACTAGCTGTGTTGTGCAGCTTCTTTCCTCTGCCCCTGCCTCTGGCAAGAAAGGACGCACCTCGGACTTTGCCTTTTTGTGATCGAAAGGACTGCATTTGGTAATACGGTGCTTTCTTAGGTTGTGAGGGAACATATGGCAAAAAATTTGACTTTCCAGCAGTAGCTGTGGAGACCAGGTCCGAGAGACCCTCCCCAAACAACTGCTCACCCTTGTAAGGTAAAACCTCCATGTGCCTTTTCGAGTCGGCATCACCTGTCCATTGCAGAGTCCACAGGACCCTTCTGGCAGAAATCGACATTGCATTTATTCTAGAGCCCAGAAGGCTAATGTCTCTTTGAGCATCTCTCATACATAGGACAGCGTCTTTTATATGCCCCAGGGTCATTAATATAGTATCCTTGTCCAAGGTATCAAGTTCCTCAGATAAGGTATCCGTCCATGCTGCTACAGCACTACACATCCAGGCCGACGCAATTGCCGGCCTTAGTAAGGTACCTGAATGTGTATAAATGGACTTCAGGGTACCCTCTTGCTTTCTATCCGCAGCATCTTTTAGGGTGGCCGTATCGTGTGACGGCAGGGCTACCCTCTTGGATAAGCGTGTTAGAGCTTTGTCCACCCTAGGGGAGGATTCCCAGCGTAACCTGTCCGTTGGCGGGAAAGGATAAGCCATAAGCATCCGTTTGGAAATCTGCAGTTTATCTGGAGATTCCCAAGCCTTTTCACATAACTCATTTAGCTCATGTGAAGGGGGAAAGGTCACCACCTGCCTTTTTTCCCCATACATATGAACCCTCTTGTCAGGGACTGGGGTTTCCTCTGTGATGTGCAACACATCCTTCATTGCTATAATCATATAACGGATGGCTTTAGCCAATTTAGGCTGTAACTTTGCATCATCGCAATCGACACTGGAGCCAGAATCCGTGTCGGTATCTGTGTCAACAATTTGGGATAGTGGGCGCTTCTGAGACCCTGACGGCCTCTGCGACATAGGATCAGGCATGGGCTGAGACCCCGACTGTCCTAAGGTTTCAGCTTTATCCAACCTTTTATGAAAGGAATTAACATTATCATTTAAAACCTTCCACATATCCATCCAATCAGGTGCCTTCGGCGGAGACACCTCATTCATTTGCTCCCGCTCTGCTTCCACATAGCCTTCCTCGTCAAACATGTCGACACAAGCGTACCGACACACCACACACACAGGGGATGCTCTTTTTGAAGACCGTTCCCCCACAAGGCCCTTTGGAGAGACAGAGAGAGAGTATGCCAGCACACACCCCAGCGCTATATGTCCCAGGAATCACACAGTAACTTAGTGTTAACCCAGTAGCTGCTGTATAATGTTTTTGCGCCAAATTTATGTGCCCCCCCTCTCTTTTTACCCTCTTCTACCGTGAATCTGCAGGGGAGAGCCTGGGGAGCTTCCTCTCAGCGGAGCTGTGGAGAGAAAATGGCGCTGGTGAGTGCTGAGGAAGAAGCCCCACCCCCTCAGCGGCGGGTTTCTGTCCCGCGTTTCTGTACAAAATTATGGCAGGGGCTCATGTATATATACAGTGCCCAACTTTTGCTAGGAGGTCCTAATTGCCCCCCCCCCTGCGCCCTACAGTGACCGGAGTATGTGGGTGTAGTGCAGGAGCAATGGCGCACAGCTGCAGTGCTGTGCGCTACCTCAGTTTGAAGACTGGAGTCTTCTGCCGCCGATTTTGAAGTCTGCTTGCCTCTTTCACCCGGCTTCTGTCTTCCAGCTCTGCGAGAGGGACGGCGGCGCGGCTCCGGGATCGGACGACAAAGGGTGAGATCCTGTGTACGATCCCTCTGGAGCTAATGGTGTCCAGTAGCCTAAGAAGCAGGACCTATCTGCAGAGAGTAGGGCTACTTCTCTCCCCTCAGTCCCACGACGCAGGGAGTCTGTTGCCAGCAGATCTCCCTGAAAATAAAAAAAACCTAACAAAATACTTTCTTATAGCAAGCTCAGGAGAGCTCACTAAACAGCACCCAGCTCATCCGGGCACAGATTCAAACTGAGGTCTGGAGGAGGGACATAGAGGGAGGAGCCAGAGCACACCAGTATCCAAATTCTTTCTTAAAGTGCCCTGTCTCCTGCGGAGCCAGTCTATTCCCCATGGTCCTTACGGAGTCCCCAGCATCCACTAGGACGTTCGAGAGAAGAAAAAAAAACTCATGTCGACCTTTTGTCCATGTCGACCTTGTTCCTGTCGGCCTTTTGTCCATGTCGACCTTGTTCCTGTCGGCCTTTTGTCCATGTCGACCTTGTTTCTGTCGGCATTTTGTCCATGTCGGCCTAAGGTGTGTCAACCAATTGGCGTCAACCTAAGGTTTGTCGACCTTTTTGCTGTCTATCCTGAGTCCCAGACCCCAGGAATCGGCGGTGCAGACAGGGTCACCCCCACAGTCGTCTGTGTCCCTAATACAGCCTCCTCTTGGGAAGAGCACTCAGCCTCAGACATGTCGACACACGTGTACCAAACACCTACAGACACACCGAGCTTACAGGGGACAGACCCACAGTAAAGTCTGTCAGAGGGACACAGAAGATTTGCCAGCTCACAACCCAGCGCCAAACTAACAACTCTGAAAACACAAAAAAAATGCCTCAGACCTGTAGCGCTTTTAAATGTCAAAATACTGCACCAATATGTACTGTGCGCCCCCCCCCCCCCCCCCGTTTTGCACCCTGATAATTGTCAGCAGTGTAAGGAAGGACCAGCGTCTCTGCAGCCTTGTGGAGAGGAAATGGTGCCGAGCAGTGAGCTGTGAAAGTGAGAAAGAAGCTCCGCCCCCGTAATGGCGCGCTTCTGTCCCGCTCAAATTAAACAAATAATTATACTGGCGGGGGTTAGGACAGTGTCCAGGCACTAATGTCCCCTCTTGCCACTTAACTTTTAATGAGGATTTTTGCTGCCCAGGGCGCCCCCCGCTGCGCGGTACCTTATAATGCAGTCACTGGAGAAGTCTTCTGATCTTCTGCTACTCACCTGTCTTCTGACTCTGTAAGGGGGTGACGGCAGGCTGCGGGAGTGAGCATCCGGGAGCGCCCAGCGATCATCACCCTCAGGAGCTAATGGTGTCCTGTCAGCCAGAAGCAGAGCCATTCAACTCACTAGAAGTTGGTCATACTTCTCTCCCCTAAGTCCCACGACGCAGGGAGACTGTTGCCAGCAGTCCTCCCTGAAAATATAAAAACCTAACATAAGTCTTTTCAGAGAAACTCAGTAGAGCTCCCCTAGAGTGCATCCAGTCTGCCTGGGCACAATTCTAAAACTGGAGGAGGGGCATAGAGGGAGGAGCCAGTTCACACCCTTTCAAAGTCTTAAAGTGCCCATGTCTCCTGCGGATCCCGTCTATACCCCATGGTTCTAATGTGACCCCAGCATCCTCTAGGACGTATGAGAAAATGGCACTGGTGAGCTGCTGGATCCGCTCCTAGTGAAACCCCGCCCCCGTAATGGAGCGCGGCTTCCCATTTTTTTTTATACTAGCCTGAGGTTTGTGGTTTGCTTAACAGAGTGTTAGAACCCTTACGAAGCTATTTGCCAGTGTGGGTATTCATGGGTGGCTCAGCGTGCACCTCACAGAGGGACACACTCACCGCATGTGCTTCTGAGCTCCGGAGCACAGCCTGCATGTCTGCGCTGCGCTCTTTCCCTTTTGCCGCCATTACCGCCGGCGACCCGCTAACGGGGATGCCAGCATTCTACTCACCACTCTTCTTTCTCTGGTGCTGTTAGGGGTGGTGGCTTGCTGCGGGAGGGTACGCTCACCGTGGTGGGGCTTGCGAATGACTCCCTCAGGAGCTCAGTGTCCTGTCAGCGGAGAAACGGGACCATTTACTCATTAGGAAGTTGGGCCGTTCTCTCCCCTAAGTCCCACGAAGCAGGCATGCTGGTGCCACCCAGCAGTGCCTGTAAAACAGAAAATAAATGCAGAAAACTCTTCAGGAGCTTCCCTAAGCGTGACCGGCTCCTCAGTGCACATTTTCTAAACTGAGTATGGTAAGAGGGGCATAGCGGGAGAAGCCAGTGCACACTATTAATTTCTTAAAGTGCCAAAGGCTCTAGTGGACCAGTCTATACCCCATGGTACTAATGTGGACCCCAGTATCCCCTAGGACGCAAGAAAAAAAATAGGATTTTAATACCTACCGGTAAATCCTTTTCACTTAGTCCGTAGAGGATGCTGGGGTCACATCAAGAACCATGGGGTATAGACGTGATCCGCAAGGAGACATGGGCACTTTAAGACTTTGAATGGGTGTGAACTGGCTCCTCCCTCCATGCCCCTCCTCCAGACTCCAGTTTAAGGAACTGTGCCCAGGGAGAAGGACATTTCGAGGAAAGGATTTATTATTAAACCACGGTGAGCCTCTTACCAGCTCACACCTCAAGCATGCCGCCGAACGTGGCATTCAACAGAATACAAGCCAACGGCATGAATTGCAGCACCAGGCTGACAAGAAACATAACATGTGTGTAACCACAAAGAATTACTGCAGATACAGTACGCACTGGGACGGGCGCCCAGCATCCTCTACGGACTAAGAAAAGGATTTACCAGTAGGAATTAAAATCCTATTTTCTCATACGTCCTAGAGGATGCTGGGGTCACATCAAGAACCATGGGGTTATACCAAAGCTCTAGACTGGGCGGGAGAGTGCGGACGACTCTGCAGTACCGAATGACCAAATGTGAGGTCAACTTCGGCCAGGGTAATAAACCTGTAAAACTTAGCCAAATTGTTTGCTAAATAGCTGCTCGGCAAAGTTGCAACGCCGAGACTCCCCGGTCAACATCCCCGGACGAGCCCACCTTTCTAGTAGAATGGGCCTTAACCTATTTCGGTAGATGAGCATGCTGAATCGTACCACAGATCCAGCGCGCAACAGTCTGCTTGGAAGCAGGACACCCAATCTTGTTGGGAGCAAACAGGACAACAGAGTCTGTGTTCCTAAACGGAGCCGTCCTGGCGACATAAATTTTCAAAGACTCTGAGCACATGCAGAGACTTTGACTCAGCGAAGGAGTCAGTAGTCACAGGCACCACAATAGGTTGGTACATGTGGAAAGAAGAAACCACCTTCGGTAGAAATTGTTGACGAGTTTCCAACTCTGCTCTATCTTCATGGAAGATCAAATAAGGTCTCTTGTGAGACCAGGCCGCTAACTCAGACACTCGCCTTGCGTATGCCAAGGCCAACCTGACGACCACTTCCCAAGTGATGAATGCCAACTCCACCTTCTGTAAAGGTTCAAGTCAATATGAGTGAAGGAACTGCAACACCATCTTAAGATCCCATGGTGCCACTGGGGCACAAATGGAGGTTGGATGTGCAACACGGCCTTCACGACAGTCTGAACTTCTGGAAGGGAGTCCAATTTATTCTGAAAGAAACCCGATAAGGCCTATTATAATTGAACCCAAGGTTAGGCCCGCAACCACACCGGCTTGTAGGAAATGGAGAAAATGTCCTAGCTGACAAGTCACACCAAGAAATTTATTTTCTCCAACTACGGTAGTAATGTTTAGACGTTACCCCTTTTTCCAGCCCAAATCAGCGTGGAGAACAAATACCGTGGGAATACCCTTACGGACTAGGATTTGGCGGTCAACCGCCATGTCGTCAAATGTAGCCGCGGTAAGTCCTAATACACGCACGGCCCCTGCCGCAACAGGTCCTCGCGCAAAGGAAAAAAACAGGGATCTCCTATGAGTAATTCCTGAGATCTGGATACCAAGCTCTTCTTGGCCAGTCTGAGACCATGAGGCTCGCTCGAATTTCCTTTTTTATGATCCCAGAACTTTAGGACCGAGAGAAAACGTATGGAATACATATACCGACTGAAAACACCCACGGTGTCACCAGTGCATTCACTGTTCCTGTTTGAGGGTCCCTTGCCGTGGAATTCTGAAGCTTCTTGTTGAGACGAGATGCCATCATTCATACCTGAGGAAATCCCACCGACATGCCACTTCTCCGAAGATTACTTGGAGGAGGTTTCCCCTCTCCTGAATGGAGATCGTGTCTACTGAGGAAGACTGCTCAGTAGAACGACATCACCGACAGAGCACTTGTATGTTTTTTTCCCCCCAGCAGAAAATCCTTGTGGTTTCTGCCCTTGCCGTTCTGCTTTTCGTTTGTAGAAAACAGTTGTAAACGGCCCTCAACTCTACACCGTTTATGTGGTGACAAGTTTTCTAACTTGACCATCTTCCTTGGAAGTTTCTCCCCCCTGTGCGACTGCCCCCCTGCCTCAGAGGCTTGCATCCGTGGTCGCTAGGATCCAGTCCTGGATCTCGAACCTGCACCCCTCTAGGAGGTAAGAACTGCGAAGCCACCACAGGAGTGAGATTCTGGACTTGGAAGACAGGATTATCCACCTGTGTATGTGTAGGTGGGAACCGGACTCCTTGTCCAACAGTTCCCAGTGGAACATCCTGGCATGAAACCTGCCAAACAGAGTGCCCTCGTAGGCCGCAACCATCTTTTCCAGCAACCGAATGTATTGATGCGTACAAGGGAGACCACTCCTATTTGGCGCTAGTCAGCTTACATCCACATGAGATACTGTGATATAGCCAAAACTTAATTAAAAATAAGGCATGTGTCAAGTGTAGTAAAAACAAGCTAAAGTTTTAATTTAAACAGACACTTTTTTTAAAACATGACACTTAAATTGAACAAGAGTGAATAACATAGGGAATCCTACCAAGATGGTGGCCGGAGCCGCAGGTGTAATATGTAAGGTATACCCGGGAAAGATACCCTGCATAAGGCTCCGGAAGGCGAGAATTCCCTGTGGAATGAACAGAGTCCAAAACAGTCCTTGGCAGTCCGGGGCACTGGTAGGCAGACCTTGCATATTACACCTGCGGCTCCGGCCACCATCTTGGTAGGATTCCCTATGTTATTCACTCTTGTTCAATTTAAGTGTCATGTTTTAAAAAAAGTGTCTGTTTAAATTAAAACTTTAGCTTGTTTTTACTACACTTGACACATGCCTTATTTTCAATTAAGTTTTGGCTATATCACAGTATCTCATGTGGATGTAAGATGACTAGCGCCAAATAGGAGTGGTCTCCCTTTCTTGTACGCATCTGTTTCTGACTTGGGCCCAACAGGGGAGCCCTGTGACCACCCCCAGGCTAGCTACAGTCTATACCGCGCAGTATTCTACCTCAACCCCCCTTTTTTGAAAACGAATGTATTGATGGATTGACACTCTTGCTGGTCTCGGAATTTGTTTTACCAGACTCTGGCTCTCCAGAGCCTTTTCCACTGAAAGAAAAACTCTGTAGGTCTGTGTCTAGTATTAGTCCCAAAACTGCCAACCGAGTCAATGGGACCATCAGTGAATCTGGCCAGTTCAGGAGCCAACCCTGTTGCTGAAGAACTGTCAGGGCTGTAACACACTGGCCGGTTTCTCCCGGATGGCAAAAAGCCGGACAAACTTTGTCCGGCTTTTAGCCATCCGGGAGAAACCGGCAGAGTCTCGCACACAGGACGGCTTTGAGCCGTGTGTAATGCTGTGCGCATGCGCAGCATCAGACACGGCTTGAGAAAAAACCGTTGTGTGTGAAAGCTCCCCTTCACACACACGGTTCACTGGCTGCAAAGACGGCCCGACGGCCGCCCGGCCGCCGGACCTTCCAGTGGTGAGACCCGGCTGCAACCCGGCAGCCGGGCCGGGGCCGTGCAGTGTGAAGGGACCCTAGCCCTCGCACTGTTAACTACAATGCCGGCACGGGAAAAAGCCGTCCGGCTTTTTCCCGGCCGGCAAAAACCGGGTAGTGTGTTTTAGCCCTCAGGGAGAGTGCAACGTTTTGCACCCACTGGTTTCTTGATCTCGCCGTTATCAGGAGACCGTCCCAGCACGGGATAAATGTGACTCCGTACTAGAGAAGGAGAACCATCATTACCGCCATCACCCTGGTGAA